>NC_063451.1:46249694-47449694 GCF_020379485.1 Brassica napus | reverse complement strand
CCTCATTTTTGTAATTTAAAGTCATTTTAAAAAATTCAAAATATAACATATAAGAAAAAATCTAATTTTTTATTATATGGTTAATGTGATTGTTTATTTTTTTAATAATAATAAATTAAACAAAAATGAAGAATGATTCAAAAAATTGTTATCAAATCTTTATTATTCATAATCATTAATTGTCATATATATGTAAATCATATTAGGTAATTCTGTAGCTTTTATTTAATGAAAGAATACACACTTCTTACATTTTAAGTTAATATAATGTTCTCTAGTGGACATTAAACAAATTATGACATAAAAACCTTATTTTTTTTATCGAACACATTCTTGCAAAAAGTGAACAGTATTGTTTCCACAGTTAAATTATTTTGACTTTTATCTTCCTTATGGTTTTGAAAGCTTTCAAATCAACCATCGAATTGATACATGTCATTTAAATGTTTTTAGTCGTATACTTAAGGAAAACTTACATTTTTGTAATTTAAAGTCATTTAAAAAAAAATCAAAATATAACATATAAGAAAATTCTAACATATAAGAAAAATATACCGTATAAGATGTCTTTATTTTTGTATTTTAAAGTCGTTTTAAAAAAAATGTAACATATAAGGTTTCCTCATTTTTGTAATTTTAAAGTCATTTTAAAAAATTCAAAATATAACATATAAGAAAAAATCTAATTTTTTTATTATATAGTTAATGTGATTGTTTAATTTTTTTTAATAATATAAATTTAAACAAAAATGAATAAGGATGCAAAAATTGTTATCAAATCTTTATTATTCATAATCATTAATTGCTATATATATGTAAATCATATTAGGTAATTCCGTAGTTTTTATTTAAGGAAAGAATACATACTTCCTATATTTTAGGTTAATATAATGTTCTCTTTTCTAGTGTTATATAATTATAGAATAATGTGACACTATTAGATTAAACTATACTTTATATTAGATGTTCTAGAATTCTTTGAAATAGAATTTAGAAGATATTTAGAGTACCATCTATGATTTGGGTTTTTTTTAATTAATACAAAATTAAAGTTCTAATTTTTGAAATCCTTCTCGATTGATATACGGGGGATCGAGGGTCAATTTCATTGACATACACGTCATTTATGTTTTTATTGGATACGTTTTTCACTTTACTCATAAATGTATGGATACAATACAACCCTGAACCCTGTCACATTGAAGTATTCTATTTATTTACACCGTAAGTTTACTTCATGTTATTTTTGATTTTACTGCATAAAAAAAACTTAAATGTTCTATTTCATGTCACCAAAATAGCATAGGACACCAACTTTATCTCAACCCTTATAATCTTGATACTAAACATTATCCCAACTCCTAAATATTAAATCTTAGACTTTAATCAGTAAACTCTAAATCCAAATATAAACCATAAACCCCAATATAAACTTTGAACCGAATTGAATATAACAAAATAAATAACATAGTATATATTGGTAAAATTATGAAATCTCTATGACTGCATGAAAAAAGTTATTGCTGACCCAACCCTCTCATTTTCTAAATACTAAACCCTAAACCCTAATCACTAAACCGTAAACCCAACTATAAACTCTAAACTAACCTCATCCCAATCCCTAAAACTAAAATTTATTCCAACCCACCCCGACCCGTACATATTTAACCCTACACCATAATCACTAACCATAATGACTATACCCTAAATCCAAAATAAACCATAAACCCAAATAAGATGGAATAAAATAAATAGTATAGTACACATGAATGAAATTATAAAATGTATATGATTGCATAAAAAAAAGTTAGCGGTGACTTTGTCTCATCCCCACCTTCTAAATGCTTAACCTTAAACTTTAATCACTAAACTCTAAAACCAAATATAAACCGTAAAACCAAATATCAAACTGAAAATAATACATAGTATTCTATTTGCCAAATAGAATAGAACAAAACAAATTGTATATTGCAACGGTTTTGTCTCGCCTTTCTCTACGGTTTTCGTCTTCATCGGTCTTGATCAGTGCTGTGCCTCAGTGTAAAGAAAAGAAACATTCGCTTATGGCATCAATTTTTTTTGAAAGATTTGTAAGGCATGTATATATCCATAAATTAAATGTTATTGATTGTTCCTCAGCTTCAGTATCGTATATAGTAAATCATTATCAATATTTTATTTCCTTACTGTTTACACCTACAATTTAGATGTTAATTATAACCAATTAATTATAATTATATATTTTTATTTACTTTTAAAAATTTATCATTACGATCATCTTCTTTTATTTTGTCATAATAAGTATGTTTTCTTCATTTTATATGTTCTTTTACCTATTATTATTTATTTGATTTATTAATTAAGTTTTATTATACAAATTTAGAATAAAACTATGTGTATAAAAGCGTATTGTATATTGCATTTTCATATTTATAAATTAAACATAAAACTATAATAAAAAGTGGAAAAATTCTATCAAAAGGTTATTTATAAAAGAATTTAATTGTTTATTGTATTATTTTATGAAAAAAACACTTTATGAAACATAATATTTTATTTGGTTTAGGGCATCAAAAACTTCTCGCACGGCTCTGGTCTTGATTATGTAATCCGGGTCTTGCCTTGACTTCATCGCCTTCCTCTTAGTTGTGACTATAGTTCAACGATTTAAGTGTCGCCATTATGAATCACGTGAGATTAATTGATTTTTTCCTAAAGAGTCTGTACGTGAATCAAAGTAAGCCACGATTGAATATTTATAATTATCTAATCTATTAAAAGAGAGTCATATTTTTTTCATGTTTTCTTTTTGTAATTCGAAAATACTTTTTGAAACTATTTTTAAAATTTTTATTTTCAAATTTTTAATATTTATTTTTTATTTTATAAAACTTTAAATCTCAATCCTAAATCTCACCCCTTAAGTCTAAACCCTAAGATTTAGATTAGTTAACCCTAGGGATATAAATGTATATTTACCTCTTTAATTAAACATTTTAGTCATTTTAATCATTAGAGTCTATATTTATGGCATAAACTTTTTTAATGATATCCTAGTGTATTTTCCATATTTATATGTATATTTTCTTAATATTCATATATTTTTTTAGGAATGATATTGTTTATATGAATATTGTTTATTTGTTTATGTTATGAAAATATCACATATGAGTAAATTTTGGATATTTAAGTAAGTTTCTAATCTAACCTATTAATTTAAGATCCAATTTTTATCTACCATTAACAAGTCATAGTAAGACCATTTAAAAAATTAGTTAATATGATGTATTTGATTATTTACATTAATAATAAACTAACTATAAATTTGAATTTTATTATTTTTAGTTATAACAAATTTTTTTTGAGAAAGAAGCTAACAAAATTTTATTTAAAATTTTAAATATTTTTATAAAATAACATTTTAATTAATTTCGTAATTAGTAATATATTATTGTTTTAAATCAAGGTTAACTAAAATTTTATTATAAAATAAGAAAATAGAAATTATATATTTTTTAATAAATTCTATAATTATATTATGAATTATATAAAAATAGAAGTGTTATATGAATTAAATATGACAAAATTATATTAAATATGACAAAATTATATTAAATAGGTAGATTCTATAATTCAATAAATTGTTTCATTTAAATAAATTATCACTTATCATTAAAATGAGTTAAAATTTGTAAACTATATAATATTTATATATAAAAATAAATTTATTAACATAGGTTAAAAATTTATATCTATAACTATATATTATCTTTTATTTATATCAACAAAATATAATAGTATATAATAACCTTTAGTTCATATAATATTTTTAAAATATGGTGTAAGAAAACTATGAAATTTTAGTAATTTATTTAAAATATTAATGACAAATCCAATTTTAATGATAAATTATTATTTATTTCAATTATAAAGAATATGTTGAGAAACATTTAGAAACTATTACCAAAAATTCAAATATTTGTTTTATAAAATAATGTATTAATGTAATAACAAAAACAAAAACAAATTCATAATTCATGTAATCTTCCAAACTCAAAAATAGTAGTGTATTTTTCAAAGTTTTCTTGAAAATAAATAAAATTTTGAAAATAAATATTCAAACTCAAAATGACAATATTTCAAATTTTACAAAAGGTAAAATCATTGATAATAAAGAATAACTTTTTGAAATGAACCACGAAAAAACAAACTATACATGTTGAAAAAATTAAAGTAATCTAATATTTTGAAATCTTTATGAAAAATGAAAATACAAATTAATATTATAATATCCAGAATTATCATATACCAATAAAAGTTTCTAAAATAATATGATAGGTGATACTATGTACAAAATTTACTAAAATTATATGGCTATATTATTTAAACAAAACAATGTTTCTACTTATAAAATCCCGTAAAATACTAAAATAATATATGTTAAAGTATATTTTCTAAAATACAACATGTAAATATAAATTATCTTAAACATATTTCTTTTCTATAATATAAATAAATTGAAGGAGGTTATTTATTTGAGTATATCATATTGTTATTTTATTTTACCTAACTCGAAAATATATTAGTAAGTAATAAAAATTAATAATAAAGTAAAATGTACTAAACAAATCACTATATATTAATAACGCCGAATAATAAATATAAATAATAATATTATAAATTACACAATATATAATACTAAAATAAAAATTATATATTTTAAAAATTATAATAATATCAAATACATTTATAAAATATAAAATATCAGCACAACTGTGCGGGTTAAAATTTAGTTAATTTATTATTTATCAGTCGGTTGCACCGATGAAATACAAGGGTATGATGGCAATTATACATATTGTATATGGTATATTCTTACTGTTTAGGTAAAGTAGTCAGATACTAAATTATTAATTTTTTTGTGTGTCATACAATGCAAATTCCCTTATAATTATGTGTTTTTAGAAATATAATAAATTTAATTATGTATTTTAAAAAAATATATAATAAACCAACAAAAAACTGATTTAAGGATTCACTTCATGAAAAATACACAAAACCTCTCAGAAAATAAAAATCTAATTTACATGATATTTAGTTTGAAGTCACAATGCCTTTAAGGACTCATGATCAATCTCTGTTTGTTCTTCTTATACCAAATTTTACAAATCTTCAAAACCAAAACCAAAGCCAAAGGCTAAGCATTGTAACTGGAGAAGACAAAAAATAATAAAACGAGACTTTTAAGTTTCAGCAAACCAATGACAACTTTCTTTCATACCCAAACCAAAAAAAAATCAACTGATTCACACTTCTCCACTTGCGTGTGCTTCCTTTACAGTCTTATCATATTCATCTTCTTCGTCTTCCTCTTCCTCCACCACCTCCTCTTCATCCACTTCTTCTTCCTCTCCGTCTCCCTTTCCTCCCCAGCCAAACCCTCCAATGGATCTGGAAACAGGCGGAGGCGTTTTGGCATCATCCACTATCTTCATGATCTCTTCAGCGGTCTGCGGGGAGAAGGTTGGATTCTCTTTCTTGAAATATGCAGCTTGAGCTGTCTCTGTGAGTTCCCTTGGCAGGTTCTTCAGGAACCATGGGTGTTTCTTGATTTCTGCAATGGTTATCCTCTGCCAAAAACAACAACTCAGCTCTATTGTCAAACAAAACTCTCAACTTCTCAAAACATTTAGCTCATTTGATTGATGTATATACCTTGAGTGAATTGGCCACAAATATACGGGAAAGAAGATGTTTGCAATCCTGTGAGATGTGGACGTAGTCCGGGATCTTGTACTGAACAGCCATGATTTTCTGTAGAACAACAAGATCACACATTGATGAAAAGGATGTAGCATTCTTAACGCGAGATATGCTGACACATGAGTCAAAAGAATAAACCTACTTGTATTGTTTTCCTGAAGTTCTTTGGGTCTTCCTGGTCTTCGAATGGGTAGGCTCCAACAAGCATGACATAAAGAGTTACACCACAAGACCATACATCAGCCATCTGAAAGAAGAAGAAAGAAATTCAAAATCTTACCGACTTTCACAAAGGTGAGCATGACAGTTTCATAGAAACTCATTGGTTTAGGTAAAATCCATTGCATTGAGCATGATGCCCGGATTTACCAAGATTCAAATATCAGTAAGATTACCTTGCCATCATACTCTCTCCGAGAAAGGACCTCAGGTGCAATATATGCTGGAGTTCCAACTGTGGATTTGGGCCTCGAGTGCAGTAGAGAGGACTATAAATAGAAGGAAAACAAAATAACTTGACAGTGCTTTTATGAAAGTGGGAAAGAACAAAACGATTACGCAGACAATGGCAGGACTTAATAATTTTTGTTTAGTGCCGGACCTTGGAATAACCAAAATCACAGATTTTGAGACGTGGAGCAGGACTTCCATCCAGGAGTGTGTTCTCGAGCTTCAGATCTCTATGGCATATTTGCTGCCAAAAAAATGGACACAAGGTGAGACAACAGGACTGATAAAGGAACTGATCCCAGACATCTAATAGAAATATATTTGCCTTACCATAGCATGGCAATAGCTAACACCTGATATAAGCTGCTGAAAGAAGTATCTCGCCTGGACAAAGAGAAAAAAAAAGAAGGGGATTAGACTGTAGACCCTAGAGACCAATTGTTAGATACGCTGATAACAAATAAAGAAGATTCACATGTTTTCTCTTCTTCCTAATCTAGCCAAAGACCATACAGAGCTCTAGGGGAAAAAAAAAAAAAAACTAATCCTTGTACAGTAGCAAAGGAAAGCAAAGCCACAATATTTAGATGCGAAGCTGACCTCATCCTCACTGAATCTTCCAGCACTGCATATACGCTCGAATAATTCACCACCAGCAGCATATTCCATGGCAATAGCAAGATGAGTTGGAGTCAACACAACCTGTGATTAAGTAAATCATCAACTTCATTAGATATCCTTTTCACCATAGCGAGGAGAAGACATGTTATAAATTGACAAACCTCCTTAAAACGGATAATATTAGGATGACGAAGCGATCTGTGATTAATGATCTCTCTTGCCACATTCTCATCAATCTGTATCCCAAAAATACAACAAAGCCAATGAGCTAAAAAGACAATCTTTTTAATGCCAACGAGCTAAGAAGCTAGTCAGGGCGTATGAAATGAGAGATGATCAGCTTCATAAGAACAATGAAAACGAGAAATATGAATGCTGAGAAGGACCTTGGGACCACGCTCGATGTACTTCATGGCAACAAGCTCTTTAGAGTTTTTGACCTTCATGAGCCTGGCCACTCCAAAATTCCCAGCGCCTATGTCTTTCACGAGCTCGTACTTCTCCATCTTAACCCTAATTACAAATTCTCGTTGAAACAGAATCTCTAGGAGCTAAAAAAGCACGACAATTTAACGTGAAGAATCCTAAAACAGAGACAAGAAACGAATCAGTACCCCCACAAATCAACGATGGGATTCCGAGATCTCGCGATTCACAAAAAGGAAAGAGGTTATCGACGATGGAAAGGTGATTGATTGATGAGATTTGAAGGCAAAGCAAAGAATCGACCTTTTTTTTTTCTGTGTTTCGAATTTTTGTTTTTCTTCAAATAATAAAAGTGATGATGATTGAAGATTGAAGAATCTCCCTCTCTCATGATGCTTCCATTTTTTTTTAATTAAAAAAATCAATTAATTAATAGGATCATTAATTTTGTTAATGCAGTGGGTCCCAGAGGGTACCACGCCATACATCCATGTTTCCCTTTCTGATTCGAGCGCGGTTGTGTTGTACGGAAACACGCTTCTTTTTTTTTTTGGTTTCCTAATTACATTCTAATTCAATGCAAATAGGTAGTAATAAATTGAGAGTTAATGAGAAATTAACTGTGCATCTGATTGGTAATGAATTTTCAGTAAATGTAAGATCTCAATCTTAAAATGGAGAAAAATTAAACAGCATATTTTATGTAGAAAAAAAACTTTAAATATCTAATTTAGTAAATTTTCATAGGCTTTTTACGTTTGCGTTGAACAATGTTTTAATAAAATTAGATGGTGTCCACTTCTCTCTAAATGGTAAATTAGATCTAAACAAAACGATTTTTCTTAAATGTTTTAAAAAAAAAAATAGTCTAGGTATCCAGAAAACCGGTCAATGCGTAGAAATAAAATCTATAATCCAATGTAAAATGCCCAATTATTTGAATATTGGTGTAGAGCAAAGAATTCCAAGTGGCCACATAAAGGCCCAATTAAATGAGATTTAAGTTTTACATGGGCTTGTAAACTAATACATTGATTTGAGGCCCAATTAGCTGAGCTTTCAGATTTATCATTGTTTTATTACAATCTCTTCAGGATCTCTGCCGAACAAATAACAGTACTGTGCTCTCTCGATCGCTTCATCGCTCGCTGCCGAGAAACGAGAGCGGGGAGCTGACACTGTATCTCTCAACATAAAGGCCCAAATTGAAATCAGATTCATCGAGCGTAGTCATTGTTCTAACTTCTAACGCATTCACACACCACTGTCCCCGCCTTCCTCAGATCTGATCGTCCGCCGGGTTTCGCGATGCCGTCTTCCTCCTCCTCCTCCACCCGCACCGTATTGCTTCTCCTCGTTTCTCTTCTCGCAACTGCTCTCGCCTCCGATTCTGATCACAAGGTTAGAGTCGGATCTCCCCTGCCTGAAATGCATTTCTGTTTCTTATACGCACAGCTCGAAATCGAGTACCGTTTCTGTAGATCTCGTGATTCTCATAGTGTTTGTAATTGAACTTTTCTGTTCTTGGATCTGGGTCGGATCCTCGAGCTTCCATATCAAATTGGTTCTTCGTAGGAAGATTTACGAATCAACAATGAGATTGAGGCTCTCGTTGATTTGATACTCAGAAACGCTCTGTTATGATCAAATTATCATTTTGAACACGCTTTTGCTTTCCTGTTCCAGTATCAAGCTGATGAGCAGGTTACCCTGTGGGTGAACAAAGTTGGGCCATATAACAACCCACAAGAGACATACAACTACTACAGCCTTCCCTTTTGCCGTCCCTCTCACAACGATGTTCACAAATGGGGTGGTCTCGGTGAAGTTCTTGGTGGAAATGAGCTTATTGACAGCGAGATCCCCATCAAGTTCTTGAGTATGTTTTGATACTTTCATATTACTTATCTTGCTTGTGCTCTAATTCTAATGCCTTTTTCTTTTCTTTTTTTTTGTTTCCACAGAAAATGTTGATAGAAATGTTATCTGTAAGCTTGAACTCGATGAAGCTAAGGTCAAGCACTTTAAAGATGCCATCGAATCTAGCTACTGGTTTGAATTCTTTATGGGTATGTTTCACACTCCCTTGTACTCTTGTACATGTTTCTGCTGAAGTAGCATAAAAAAAATGGAAACTTTTTTTCATTTGCTGAGCTTGCTTTTGGTTCTTTGTTTAGTCATGAGAATCTAAAATATCCAATAACCAGTGTCATTTACATCGTTTGAAGTTGTAGGGTATATAAGTTTGCTTCTAGTATTTCTCATAGTAATAGACCAGGAAAGGTCATTTCTTTGAATGTTTATTTCTCACAACTTTTCTTTTTTGTGGCATCTGATTTGCGTGGACTTTCGTCGGATGGTTATAACTTCAGATGATCTGCCTTTATGGGGTATGAGATTTTGTTTATTTACTTGAACATCCAAAATTAATCATTTTCACTTTTCATTTTGGATAGTATTAATCTGGACTTATCGCTACTGTAGGCTTCGTGGGTGAGCTGCATTCTGACAAAAATGGTGAAAACGCCAAACACGTCCTCTACACACATAAGAACATTGTTGTCAAATACAACAAAGACCAGGTGGGTTGTTGCTACGCCATTAAGCAATAATATGGATACCATGTGAGCTACGTGCAGTGATCTTATTTATTTGTTTGTTTTATAGATCATACATGTTAATCTAACACAAGACAACCCAAGGCCACTGGAAGCAGGGAGGACAGTGGATCTGACGTATTCTGTGCAATGGATTCCAACAGATATCACGTTTCCTCGCCGTTTTGATGTATATCTGGATTATCCGTTCTTTGAGCACCAGGTAACTTTTAGCTTGTTATGTACCCTTCTGATTTTGTCTTCGGTTATGATTTGTTCACAGTTTCATAATGTTCATACTAAATGTCTCCGTTCCTGCTTGTTTAACAATTTTTATTTAAAGTTCATCTCTTTTAGATATTGTTCAAGATTTATAAGCCTTCTAAGTTTTTCTCTTTTCGTTTTGCAGATCCATTGGTTCTCCATCTTCAACTCGTTCATGATGGTTATTTTTCTCACTGGTTTGGTCTCAATGATATTGATGAGGACTCTCAGAAATGATTATGCAAAGTATGCTCGTGAAGATGATGATCTCGAGAGCTTGGTATGTTTCCTCAACTTTTATTTGTCCCAGTTTCAAAATTTGGTTCGCTGGTGTTACTCTCTTGGCAGTTTGTCCAACACTATTTTCTTTATTTTTGAGGTTGTAAAACCATTTCTGACATTGGTATTGATGATTACAGGAACGGGATGTAAATGAAGAATCTGGTTGGAAACTTGTGCATGGGGATGTGTTCAGACCTCCATGGAGTCTAGTTCTTCTCTCAGCTGTTGTTGGCACAGGTGCACAGTTGGCGTTGCTTGTCCTTCTTGTCATATTAATGGCCATCGTCGGGACTCTCTATGTTGGGTATGTATTATACTTTGTTTCACTGGCAACTAAGTTTTCCGTGTTGGCTGGATTTTGCTCACCGTGTATTCTGATTATTTCAGGAGAGGAGCAATCGTCACAACATTCATAGTTTGCTATGCTCTAACTTCGTTTATCTCTGGTTATGTGAGTGGTGGAATGTACTCAAGAAGCGGGGGTATGCCTTAATTTTCTTGGCAGATCTCTACAGTGTTACTTTCGCCTCTGATTTTTTAAGATTTTATTTTAATGCTAATTTGTTCAGGTAAACATTGGATCAAGTGCATGGTCCTCACGGCTTCTCTCTTCCCCTTTTTGTGCTTTGGGATCGGCTTTCTCCTAAACACAATTGCTATATTCTATGGATCCCTTGCGGCTATTCCTTTCGGGACAATGGTGGTTGTGTTTGTAATTTGGGGTTTCATTTCCTTCCCCTTAGCCCTCCTCGGGACAGTCGTAGGAAGAAACTGGAGCGGTGCTCCCAACAATCCATGCCGTGTGAAGACCATTCCGCGTCCAATCCCTGAGAAGAAATGGTACTTAACTCCATCGGTTGTCTCCCTTATGGGAGGGTTGCTACCATTCGGAAGCATCTTCATCGAGATGTATTTTGTCTTCACATCCTTCTGGAATTACAAGGTAAAAATAGTACCTGAACTGCTTGAAGTAGAGCCTCACTGTGCCTTGGTTTATCACAGTAAGAAGAGTAAATTGAATGGCTCTTCCTGATGCCCTCTTTGGTTTTGGGCTTGACAGGTGTACTATGTGTATGGATTCATGCTGCTGGTATTTGTGATTCTGGTCATAGTGACGGTCTGTGTGACAATTGTGGGAACTTACTTCCTGCTGAACGCAGAGAACTATCACTGGCAATGGACTTCGTTTTTCTCAGCTGCGTCAACGGCTGTCTACGTCTACTTATACTCCATCTATTACTACTACGTAAAGACCAAGATGTCAGGATTCTTCCAGACAAGCTTCTACTTTGGATACACCATGATGTTCTGTCTTGGCCTTGGAATCCTTTGCGGTGAGAGCTCACTCCCTCTCAGCTCTATTCAAAACCAGAGTTTGGTATTTACCGATTTGAGACTAAGAAATATCTTCCTCTGAAAATTTTGCAGGAGCTGTTGGATTCTTGGGATCAAACCTGTTTGTAAGGAGAATCTATAGAAACATCAAGTGCGACTAGATGTTTTATCGAAAAGGACGAAAAAACATCCAATGTAGAAGAAATCTTCTTATGGGGATTATATATTATATAAATACAGACAGTAGAGAGGGAAATTAAGATGGAGGAAGGGCTTATGTCTTTTTTTTTTCTCCCTTTTTGGTAAGTGAACTGTTCTCTTTAGATTAGAAACGAGTGGATGTAATATACTACTACCTGTAATCTTCTTTTTCCTTATTCCTTTTCGTGTTTACTTCACTATCACCTACATCATTGAATATAGTGTCCTTTAGAGGCAATTGGATATAATCTTCAGTCTTCTATTTGTTTACCCGCATCAGATTTTTCTGGAGAAATTTGTATTTTAAACCTTTGTAAAAAGTTAGCAATTTTGAACTTCTGTATTCAAAAAATCACATTTGACAGTTGACACAATCAAACCAATTATACTAACACATTAAATTTTGAGATTAATTTACACTTTCACCACATCAAAAAAAATGTCACCGGTAGTGTTTATCCAAGAGTCAAAAGGCATGATGTAATGATTATTCTTTTTTTTTCAAATAATAAATAAAATAAATAAGTTATAAAAATAAGAAAAAATTAAAAATAAATTGAATAAATAAAATAAAATTGACTAATAAATAAATGTAAGAAAAATAAATTAAATAAAAATGTCTAAAATATATTTTTTAGAAATTTAAAATCTTTATATATAAAGTTGGCTTTTTCCCTTCTTATGACATGTGGAAGGGGGGTTTGTTGACATGTGTCCTCATGTTTTTTTTTTGTATTTAAATTCTTTTTCTTTTAAATTATTGCAATTTTCTCCATCAATTTCTAATTGTGTATTATCTAATCCTTCTCACACTTATTGGTCTCTAAAATTCAAGAAATAAATAAAATAATATAAATATATTTTAAATATTTAATTTATTCACACCTAAAAATAGCAAGACTTTTCATCATTTTATTATTTTTATTAATTTTTATTATTTCATTTACAAATTATATTTATTTCAATATTAGTATCATAAGATAATCAAATTAAGAATAAGAAACTAGACAACCAACACATAAACTAAAAAAGCGGGCCAAAGGAAGAATAATAATCGAAAGGCCAAAGCCACCAAAAAGCAGGAAAATATATGCCTAAAACACCGGAATCACAACCAGTAGCTAAAAAGAAAAAAACACCTCATAGACTAAAAAAGAACATACAATACGGCATGCAACTGAAAAACCACAAAGCTCTGGATAGAAGGGACCAAAGCTCCAAAAGACTAACTCCGCACACCTATACCAAGGAAAACATGAAAAGAAAAGAAGCAACTTGAGAGAGGGAGAATGGAAGACAACCACCAAAAAATCAGAGACTAAACTTGAGACCAGAAATAACCTTCCAAGCCCACATAGCATACACGAACGAAAACATTATCCAAATCTCGACTGGCAAACATGGTGAAAGGGAGAGCCACCAGAGATGCGATGAAAGAAGAGATGCAAGAATAGAGAGAGAAAGGGAGACGGAGCGAAATCAGAAAACTATGGAGCCGTCCTCGAGCTATATATGAAAGAGAGCATAGAAGTCAGAACACCAAAAACTGGATCTTGAAAACCAAAACGAGCAGAGACTATTGACGGTAAGCCAACGACGAGGAATACAAAATCAAAGACGAATAAACTCTGACCCAACCAAGGAGATGCAGTTCCTAACATCAGCTGAAATCTAAGGAAGAAGAGGAGCAATCAATATTGACTGGAACAGCCTACAATGCCGTGGGAAGCAACCGAACAACTGAAAACTCATAAACCCGTTCTGCAACAAATACCATATAATCTCATAGGTGAAGAAGACAAGAAGAACAAAAGAAAAATGTGAGTCTTTTTCCGGTGATGATGAGAAGCACCGCACACCAGATTTGTAACGAAATACATAGACGGTGATGGCTCAAGTTTAAAATATGGGGAGAGGGCAAAAAACATCTTAAAAATTATAATTTTCAAAAGTATGAAAAAAATATAATACAATTTTGACGATGAAACCGTTAATCTTAGAATCAACAAATGCGTATATGCAAAGTTATTGAAATTCAATATTAGTTTACGTTAGAGGCTCATTTAACTACTAATAAGTACTATATACACAACAACACATTATTCAAAAAAAAACAAACGCAAAATATATTAACTTATCACCTACTACATAACAAACTAAAAACATCAAATAATGATCTTAACAAATAAAAACGATAACATAATTACATTATCCAAAAAAAAAAAATCATGCTCTTAGCAATAATAAAACAATATTCCGCGCGAAGCGCGGACACCCCCCTAGTAAGTAAATAAATTCAACATACCGATAATGGTTTCCGACATATTCATCATAAGTGATGGTTTCTCGATATATCGAATATGATAATTTTCAAAGATATTATTATTAATGTTAAGATATAGTTAATCATTTTACTTTCTTTTAGTAGTTTTTTTATGATTTGATTCTGTGATTGTTAATATATGGATTTTGAATATCCAAACATAGTTCTTTTATAAGTTCAATGGATCACAAATTTTAATTCTTCTTAAGATTCTTGTTTTTCCAACATATTTTCCTAAATAAGTGCATCAATGCAAAAGCAAAAGGAAAAACGATAGCTCAGATTCATTAAACTCTAAATATTCATCTGTCAATAACTAATCGAAAAGCAAATAGTTATTTTTTAATAATGTTAACACGATGGTACTTAACCAAGATTTTTATGTAACAAAACTAACATAAGAATATAGGACTAATATTTCTACCAGTATTAAATTTATAAATACTAAAATATTGTATTATACGATTGTGTTGAAGTCACATGCTGAGGCGTTTTTAGTGCACTAATGTTAAATTTACAAATGCTAAAATCATATATTGTATTAATATTTAAAAAAATTAAACCACACATTTTATGTTTGGGTGTTCTCTATCGCTTTGTGATATATTTTCTCAACTCTTTGATTTGAATGTAATATATTCTTTCTTTTATTTTAGCGTATGGTAAATTATCTATATTATCAAATGGTAAACCATGTTAAAAATAATATTCTATCCATTAATCTATAAAAATTAATGTATAAATTCAAATTGAATTTTATGAACAAATAGTAGAAATGTATATTTTTATCATCAAATATTATGTTATAGTTGCATTAACTATTTAAACCTATAAAAATATTTTGACATATTTACGAAAAAATAATTTAAATCAGAATCAAAACATAACAAAACAATAGAAGCCATGATTTTAAAAATTCATATATAAAATCAAAATCTATTCAAAAACTTATGGTCTCCTAAAAATTTATGTTCTTGTTTATAGCAATTTTCCCAGATCATCAACATATCACTATTGCAGATAAGAGACATATGATAAGAGTAATATAGTCTAAAATAATGTCACACATTTTTTATTTTTCTTTTTTACTAATTAGTAATTATGTTTGCCATCTCAAGTAAACAAAATTGGAGAGAATCATTGTCAAGTGAGAAATCAAAAAATGATTCGTAGTAGAAATCTAGAGTATGTCAATTAATATGTAAATCTCATCGCATGCATAGTTAAGAGATTACTCTCTTTTTTAAATCATGGATAGTTTCATCATTTGCATAGCTTTTTTGAAGAAATCCACACACCTCTTTTATTGATTTAAATATTTAATTGTAAGTGAAATCTCTATTATGTTCAAATCATTGCTGATCAATGCTAAATTCTTAGATTTGACTATGAGATATTGAAGTGGGGAAGTTTGCTAGCACATGTAACATTCCATAAAAGTAAAAAAATAAAACACACACACACAATTACCAATAACTACATAATATATGCATTATTAGTTCATTTGTTGATGCCACAATCATTCTAAGATGGTCCGCAGATTAAGATAACCATATATTTGGTTACTTATTTCTACTAATGTAAAATGCAATTTTGAAAGGATATTATTGTTAAGCTGTGATGGTATCCTTTTTATCAAGCATGTATGACCATTTATTAGCAAATCATGTAGAGTATAACAACAATTTTAACTGATTAATCTTTTAAGTGATTGAATTAGGTGAATGAACATCTATCCTCACAAGTATTTCTACCAGCAAATGTGGGAAATTTCTATTGTGTGTTAGGATCCTCAAGACTACATAATACAAATCAACAATTTGGTATTGAAGGTAAAACATATTTAATTGTTGGAGATGTGAAAATTCCCGAAGTGAAAATACTTATGAAGTATTTACCAAGTCTAACAATTGTAATAGTGTTATGAATGCAGAATATGCTATGAGGGAGGTAACATGTGAAGAATGCGAAAACTTAGTAAAATTAAAGAATTCTAGTTCACCAAAGGTTACTTAAGCTTTAGAAGTTTAGGTATGATGATTTTAAAGACTTGGTTGTTTGTTTTATATTAATGTAATAACATAAGAGTCATAATACAAAGTAATCTTCGTTATTATATATGTTAAATGTTTCATGTTTTTTCTTTAGGTATTTTTTATCATGTATGACTGAATGCAATGAATACAAGTGGTCTTCTAAATGACTATTCTAGAGTAAATATTTTGGAGTAAAATTGTTTTTACTATATTTACCAAATATTTATCCGTCAAGTTAAATATAACTGGAAATATATCAGCTACTCTTAATGATGTTTTCTATCTTCGACTTTTTGGTGTTCAATTTTTTTTCTTGTCATTTTTTCTAGGGGTGGGCATTTCGGTTATTTTCTCGGTTCGGTTCGGTTTGGTTAGTTCGGTTCTAGCATTTTTTCAACTGAAGTAAACCATAGTTAGTTTGGTTCGGTTTGTATTCGGTTCGGTTTATATTCGGTTCGGTTTGTATTCGGTTCGGTTTGTATTCGATTTAATTTGTTTTTTCGACCAGTTTAATTAGATTCTTCTTAGTTTGATTTTTCTAAAAGAAATTATGTTTTAAAACATAAATTATGTAAACATAAACTATATGAACTAAATTCAATATAAAACTGAATTTTTTTTTAAAAAGGTCACAAAAGTATATAAGAATTAAAACAAATGAAAGTTAATTAAAGTAAAAAAAATATCATTAGTAATATCTCTTATATCATTAAAATTCAAAAGCCTGCAATGAATGAAATATTTTAAATTAAATATTTTGATGATTACATATTAGGTTAGAATAATATATGTTAATGAATATAAAATGGAAAATATGTGGTTTAGTATTAGAATTTTATTATACTAATATTTTTAATTTAAATAATTACAAAAAACACATGGGTTTCTCGGTTCGGTTCGGGTTGGAGAAATCTTCAACCGAATTGTTTGAAATAGACTTTGGTTCGGTTTAAATCGGATTCAGTTTGGTTGGTTTGGTTCGATTCGGTTCGGTTCGATTTTTTTGCCCACCCCTAATATTTTCGTTCTTATTCATCTTTTACTCTAATTATTATTTTTCTCTCATTTTATCCATTTCAATTGCTCTCAACTTTAGTTACTCTTAACTAAGGCTGGGACGGATCCGGATATCCGGGAAATTTAGGGTATCCGGATCCGTGGATTTAATATCCGGATCCGGATTCGTGGTTTCCGGATATCCGGATTTCGGATATCCGTCTCTATATTCTATTATCCGCGGATATCCGGATCCGGATCCGGATCCGCAAAAATAATTAAAAATAATAATTTTTTTTTAAAAACTAAAATTTCAAAAATAATACATAAATGAAATATTTATACAAGATTTATAAATATATATATATGTCTATAATATTGTAAAAACTAAAATATAATATTACAAAATTAATTTATGTATAAATATTATTATATAAAGTATAAATATTAATGAAATTTAAAAAGTTAATGTGTTTTAAAAGTACGGATCCGGATCCGGATATCCGGACCTAAAAATTAAGATATCCGGATCCGGATCCGGTTTGCACGGATCCAAGATTTTACTATTCAGATTCGGATCCGGGCACCCCGGATATCCTATTTTCGGAGCGGATCCGGAGCGGATCTCGGATCGAATCCGGATCTCGGATAATAAGTCTCAGGCCTACTCTCAACTACGATATCTTTACCAACCAATCCTACATGTTCAACGCATGCTCTTCAATTATATGTCTTCTATTGCTATCATTTTCCCTATGCTTATTTTATTACATTTGATTATATTTGGTCCATATTATTATTTAGTTGGCCAACTTATGTCTTCTTACATTGTATTATTATCCACCCATTTCTATTTTATTTCTTTGTGTTATGATATATTTTGTTTAAATGGTTTAATGTGTAAGTAATTATCAATTTACTATTCATGATAATTATATATAAATAGTTAAAAACATTGACATCTTAAACACACTGAGGCAAATTTAGTTTTAAATAATGTTGATGTTTAATAAGATAGACGCATGTTGAAAGACCGGATGAACGATGGTATGTTCTCACCTGAGTGGCGTACCCGACTTCTGACGTCGTCGTTGAAACTTGAAACCCACAAGGAACCATTGTTTAAATTCTAAACCATCTTTAAGCTTCTTTGATGGAATATGATTATATGGGATAAAGCTTGATGTATAAGTCATGTCTAAAACTTTATATTATATGAATCGATGCAAAATAGAGAAGAACTTGCGAGGACGTATATTTATTTGTTTCTACGGAAGATCAATAGCATGCAATCTACAAGAGCTACGCCCAAATGGCAAGAGCGGACATAAGTCCAGCTCCAAGGAACAACATTACATAAGACACAACTTGAAGCCTCACATTACAGCTCATCCTCTTGCTTAGAAAATCAGCTGCGATCAGGTCCACCAGAGCCATGTACACCAGTATCCCAGCCGAGAGCGAGTCCAGTATACCCTCGGCCACCAGAGCTCCAGGGCTATGCGAGTTGAAAGACGAGGCCACCGCGGTTCCGATCCCGATCCCTACAGGCGTTGTCAGCGCGAAGAAGCAAGCCATTACGGTCGCTGATTTGTTCTTAAACTGTGCTTGAGAGATGCAGCCTCCGAGCGCAAACCCTTCAAAGAACTGGTGAAATGATAGAGCTGCTATTAAGGGTCTGATCGTGCATGGAGACTGCGATACTCCGAGGGATAGACCGATGATGATTGAGTGAGATACAATCCCAAGCTCCAATATCTGTAAAAATCAATGGTTTTAGACACAATCTTAACATAATGTTTGAGCAAAAGAGTAAGTAACAAGAGACTTAAACCTGAGAAACAACAACATGCCTAGCTCCATTTCCGAGATCTTGATGTCCATGTCCGTGTGAATGCCCATGTCCATCGCATGTACCAAGGCCATTAGAGTGACTATGTCTATGGTGAGCAGCATGAGCACGGATGCCAACAATGTGCATCCCGCCACCTTCCTCTTCACCAAACACTTTATTATTACCATCACTCACTCTTTCCACAACCACAGGAACAACAGACGCCTCTTCACGACCAGACTCAACACCAACAGCAGCAGAAGCTTCACTAGCAGCAGTAGCATCATCACTCCTCTCTTGCCTCCTCTCATAATACTGAGTCCCCATGAAATCAACAAGCAGAGTGATCAAAGCAGCCACCATAGCAAAGAACCCAGGAAATGGAAACTTAGACCAAGGGAACTCCGGCAAACAAGCATTGGTGAGAGCTTCAGTGCCACCAGCAAGCATGTGGACAAAGCCAGTTGCTAGTATGACACCAGCTGCAAAGGCCTTAGCAGATACAAAGAGGTTCCCTTCCGTTTGAAGGAAGCGGCGGTTCTTGCCAACGAGAGGTATGGCTACACCAGCTGCTCCAGATAGGAAGATGGATGCAATGGCTACGAATTTGAGTACAAACGCAGCTGAGTCGTCTCTGCAGAGGTCAGATTCGCCGGCGTCACAGAGGATTTTGGGAGACGCCATCATCTGCAAAATTGACTCTTTTTTCGTTGTTTCGACGGTCCATACATCAAGAGAGAAACCCATTTCAGAACAATCACAGTTTCACAATCTAACAATCAATTCGTTTCACCAAATAAAAACGCAGATAAGGTGTTCGACGAAATACCTGAGAGAGAATCTGTTCCTGATCCACCACCGAACAAGTACAGAGGAAACGATTTCCAAAGAATCTAAACACCAATCAGAGGATAAATCAGATTTCCAGAATTGAATTACAATGAGTTCTGATTATAAATTGACTAACATCGACGATGATCATGGGGAACAAAGAGAGAGTATATTCTTCTTCTTTCTCGGGATCAATGCGCAGAAAGCCAAACCTTTATTATATGTGAGAAACCGAAAAGAAGGAAGAATGTTGGAGAAAGAGTGTCGACATTGTCAGCAAGAACAGGCTGCTCCGTGGCAGCTCAACACTGATGAGAGACTGACGCGATCCAAATCCTCTCTCAAACTTTGTCTATACTTAGCTAAATATGTCGACATTCTCATGTTATTCCTCTTTTTCTTTTCCCTTTTTCCTTGTGATTTTTAGAGACTTTTAAGCTAGTGCTATTCTTTTCTCTCTTCTTCACTAGTATAAATAAATACAACATTATATAAATGAACTAGTATTATTAATATCTGTACATTTGTCTTCTTTAGCTGTAAATGTTGTAATGGTAATTTTTTGTTTGTTTGTTAAATCGAGTAGTCTACATATTGGGTTGTGTATGCAGAGCGGTAATGCAATGACCATCTACATTTGACTGCTAATGCATTAATAGTTTTATCACTTCCCTTCATCTCAAACACTATAGCTTCCCACAAAGGTTACATCGTCAAAACAAAGATTGACAACAAAAAAAATGTTTAGTTGCTGTAGTGATGAAACAAAGAAATCTTCTCTTAGTGGCTTATTAGTCCTAAATCTGTGATCAGTACCTTCAGAAAAGGCTTCTCTTCCCATGCTTCTCCTCATTTAAAAAAATGTTAGAAGATTCGATATTAATTTTTACTTTATTCAAATAGTTTTAAACAAATATATTTTATTTCTATGTTTACACTAATTAACATCAATTAGTTATGATTTTGGTTTAATCTGTTTTACAACGTACTTGTTTCATGTTTTATATTCTAAATAAATTTATCACCGATTTTATTATATTTTGACGATTTTTGTTTTTTTCTGTTTTGTTTTGTCAATATTTTTATCAAATATTTGCGTGGCTAATATTATATTCTTACATGTATATATTAGTTTATCACTTATAATCTTACATCTACATTGTATATATTTCAATTAATATATACTGATTAGGCCAACTACTACGACAACCAATCAAACTTTAATGTTGGAGCATTTGAGGTCCTTCAATTCAAGATGCGAGATTCAAAAATATGTTGAAAATGCAATGGGTGAGGGTATTGTCTACCATTATGATTGTAGACTCTCAAAAAGGTATGACCACTTATTATCAAAATGTAGAGGAGAACCACAATTTAAACAATCTAATTTCCTTTTCAGGTGATCAAATTTGTTGAAGAAAGATCTATGCCGATGAGTATCTCAGCCAGCAAAGGCAGACAATATTTGTGGATGGTTTTAGGATCCTCAACACCCCTTAGTTCAAATCAGCATCATGGTGTTCGGAGGGTTAAGCTCATTGAGGTTGGGGATGAATCATACTCGCTTGTTAGCGAAGAGAAGGTTCATGGCGAGAAATTGCTGGAGCATTTGCAAGGAGGCATTATTATTACTATCATCATAATGGATACAATATGAAATTGAACCTTGTTTGTCTCCAATAATGGTTTCCATATTTTAGAACTTATTGATATTTCCATGATTATCATGGTATCCTTTCTACTTTGACATTGAGATCTGCATCCCACATAGTTTGTTTGTTGACTTGAATAGTCTACATGACCATCTACATTGATAGTTTTGTCCAAAATTCACATTCTTATCAAAAGAGCAAAAGCACACCAAACCGGAATGAGAATACTAACAAAAAGCTTTACTTTGTTACACTAGTTTCTGCTTTTATGGATGTCACTGTCAAGTAATTAAAACTTTACCAAGCTTCACTAAGCAAGAAGAAGAAGGAGAAACAAGATCAAGTCCTCGTAAACAACTCAAAAAATGTTTCTCCAGCTTCACAATTCGCAGTCATCTATATATGTTTATATTAAAAGCTAAAATTAATGTATATAAAAAATTTAGATATATTTTGCTGATATATTAATTAATTTTAATAATCATTTTATAGCAAAGTTTTAAGTTGTTTAAAATCCCTAAAATGCTAGTCACTATACTGATTAGGCCAACAACCAATCAAACTTTGCAGAAGGAACAGATTAGTTACATACAAGTTGGCTCAGCAAGAAATGCCATGTTGGATACTTTAACTGAGAGAAGAAATCGAAAACAAAGACAAAAAAAGAAACAGGAAACCATAAGATATGCAAAAAAAAAAAGATCCATCAAGGCACGAGTCCAAATTCACACCCTTATCAAATGAATCAAGCCAACAAAACTGCACCAAACCGAAATGAGAACCTTGTTACCAACAAAAGATTTACTCTGTTACATTGTTACAGTAGTTTTTGCTTTTATGGATGTTATTGTCATGTAATTACAACTTTACCAAGCTTCAATAAGGAAGTAGAAGATGAAGAAGAAACAAGATCAAGTCCTCCTAAACAAATCAAAAAGTGTTTCTCCACCTTCACCATTAGTCTCTTCACTCTCACTCCCTCGCCTTTCATTATCTTCTTCACTTTCAACCTCAATCTCAATCTCATCGTTTAAAGGTTGCATCGAACCGATGTTATTGAATGTTTCAGACAGATATTCTTCGACTCTCGAAGTGTATTCATCTTGAGGACTGCTCGATGAAGCTGCTGCTCCGAATATGGACTCTGCTTGGTCTGTGGAGTTTATGGTGATCTGATTCAGCGAGGTCATGGATGAGCTCCTTGACAATGTTCCCACTGTCATCTCGTCTCTCTCGTCTATTGTTGCTGTGTCTAGTGAACACACTGATCTCGCGTGCTTTGACCTCTCTTTCACTCTCTTGCACCAGCTGTGAAGTGAGTCTCTTACATTCTCTGCTATCACAGCTTTCTTGCACCGAGACCCCATCTGTTCACATTCAGGTGAATCCAATAGATGAACAATGATTAGTCATAGACCTTCATAGACTTAAAATTTTGGAAGTTGAAGATATATGAAAGGTTAAGAAGAACCTGAGTGACAATAACATTGAGAGGCACAGTGCCATAACTACACCAAAACTGAACAAGAACTCTGCATTCACCACAAAAAAAATCGTTAGAGACGGTTGGTTGCTTCAAAACTGTTGTGTGTGTTTAAACGCACCCAGAAATGAGACGGCTAGATATCATAACGTGGTTCTTCATAAAGCAAGATCTTTCCTTGATTCCCCACTGATACATGAGATGAAAGATCTCGTCAGAAATCTGAAAAAACTTTACATAGTTGACTTAAGTGTTGATGAAGATGCTCTTCTTACCAAGAACCAGATAAATGTTGCCATCTCAAATGCATTCTGCATTACCAGAAAGTATATAAGAATCATATCTGTGAAGAAACAAGAGTCATTGGATTGTAGTTTTTGTTACCTGAAAAATGATGAACTGTATCAGCCGCAACAGAATCTCTGGTTTCCCAAACCAGAAAAGTCCATCACGCGGTTTCACTTGAGCCCCAGCAGTTGTGCCTGTCTGCTGCTCCTTAACCTCAAGCGCTAGCTTCGAGACAACGTGCTCAAGTTTGGTTCCAACCAGCATGACAAGCTTGAACAACAAAACAAATACAAACACATGCTCTGAGTGTCAGTGTCATATGAATTTCAAGAGTTCTACTAGCTTGCTCTTGCTTTGTTCACTTACAATGGCAGGGATGAATGATAACCAAAAGTACATATTCAGGCCTGAAACAATATCAATGACAAAGCTTAAATGCGATGATGGAAATGGAGTTTACTTTGTATTTTATATAAACGTTTGAGTTACCATGAACATTTATGCAGATACATACTATAGCGTAAACCCAAAGCGGCCAGCTGTTGATTTATCAAGAAACATTCATCACTATTAGCTCATGAAATCTTCAGACTGTAGTTTGAATCAAAGAGTCTTAGATGATTTCTGAATTCTAATAAAAGAGTACCTTATACCAACGATGCCATGAAACTCATCTTCCATGCTCCGTACCATATACATATGGAAGTTGTATGTAAATGGCAAGTTATGTTTCTGAAATTACAAAGTAATGAAACACGAATTCATTACAGTAATCATGCCAGCTACCAGATCGGCTGAGAAGACCAAAGAAGTGTTCCAGTTTATGTTTGAAGGGAAAGGTACTCACAGTGAGGAAACCTAACCGAAGCGCAAAGTAGTCAGACTTCCGTATGGAGCCTCTAAACTGCCGCAGGAAGCAAAGCTACAACAACAAAAAAAAAACATATAGTCTATAGAATGTTCTTTGATAGTCTTTCACAACTGGAGATATGGCAGTTCAAGATAAAATGGCAGCGAGTTACCATCCAGATGAGAAAACGATTGTTACTCCAAGGATGAGAGGCATGATGGAAGACAAATGTAGACTGACGCATCATCACTTTCGTCCTCTTTGCTATTGAACAATATCAATAAGAGCATATATATAAAGAAATTATAAAAGTTTACTGGAATCCTAAGACAGTAGAGTTCCTCATGTGCCTCAAGAAGAGATTCACCAAAGAAACATAGAAAGCTTTACTTGAATGAAAAAACAGGAGAGTTCTGTCATTTACCATGGATATCTGCTTCAGCCATTACGATCGCTTGGGCTTCCCATTTTCTCCAACTGTAAATCTGTGTCACATGATTAAAATACAACACTGTCACCATGTTCTCTCTGCATCACCTTAACAACTATCTTTGTAAACAACAGATAATATTGAAGTTTTTTTTCTCATTTTTAGATGAAAGATTAAATCTACTGACATATACACAACGGCACAATATATTTGATTAAAAGGCGGTAGCAAGTAAAGTATATGTCTTCCTTCTTGAGCAACATAGAAAAATATTCAAGAATAAAGATGTAACACTCATATGAAGATTCAGGAACTAGACTGTGTACCTTGCTCATGGCTAAACCAATGGCAATGCCACTGTACAGAACATGAGTGATACCCAGGACAAATAAGAATCTCAGGAGTTGCTCCAGGCCCTCGTACGACACAAATGGTTCACGGCCCTGACATTGTATCCAAGTTCCAATTCAGATATATATCATCAAAGGTAAAAGGAAAAGTGACTGCTTAGTCGATAGATAACTAGACATTTACATGACCACACTGATGAGGGGCTCCATGATGTGGTAAGGAAGTGTTGCTTGTAGAAGAGGTGTGTTCCAAAAGAAGCTTCTTATGGATTCCATAGTCTTGCTCAGAGCAAATATAGAATTTACTGTTGAAAAGAGAAGAGTTTACACAGATTTCTGATATCCATCTCGCGCTTTGTGACAGGAGAAGTGATATAAGCCCCAGCAACATCAGCTCTACCAAGAAAGCTTAATAAATCAAAATCTATAAAAGAAAACAGCACATTTACTATTTCCAGCACAACTTATCAGGACCACACATATACCTTCTTTCATCTTCTCCAGAGAAGTAAAAAGTGCCTTTCTTCTTGTCTTTTTTAACCACTGGAAACACAAAAGGACATAAAATTAGCGTCTCATCTTTCATCTCATGGACCACTTCAGTTTTTTAAAAAAAATCATCATGTAATAATAATGACTTTTCCTAAAGTGGGAACATAAACACTTCTCCTAACATTCAAGACCTAAAGTGAGAATATTCAGCAACCATAACACACAAATCCCGAAGAACAAACAAACATCTCTAAGCATCAAAACCCTGTTCATATACTCATTATCCGAGCTGAGCATTTCAACAAACACTTGGAAGACATAAAACAAACAAAAGAACTCACCTTTCCGAATCTGTAGATGGCTCGTTCAACGAGAAAGCAAACGAACACCAAAACAGTAACAACCGAAGCAACAGAGTAAGTCGGCGTCTCTGCGAGAGACCTCCCTTCTTTCATCATATGCTCCATCTCCAGCAAGCAAAGTCGCAACTAACTTTTCTTCCGAGAATGTTTGAGAAGCGATCTGCATCTATCTGTGTGATTACACTGGAATAATTAAGATTTTAGCTTTTTATTTTATTTTTGCTTTCATCATTTAAATTATAAATAAATAGAATAATTTAAGGAGGAGAGAAAGCTCATGGAATGCTGTACCAAGTAGAAACCGCCGCACATGGCTGCTTCCTCTTCTTCTTCCTCTCCATCCAACGTCTTTCATTAATGCCTCTCATGTGCTTTGTCTTAAAAGTCGTTATGAAATTTTAATAATGCACAAAAGCTGGCCTTGACCGACCGGTTCAACCGCTTAATCCCCCACCTGATATTAAAAATCCGGTTTGATTTATGTATGATTAAAGAACATTGTACCCGGTTTCGGCTCCCATTCTCCCACGATCTTTTTCCGGTTGACTAGGATTCAGGACTTGACCGACCGGTTCAACTGTTTCATCCACCATCTCATATTTATAAATCGGGCAGCCATCTAATCCACCGTCTGGTAATAAATATCCGGTTTGATTTATGTCTGATTGATTTATTGTAATAATATTGAGCTACTAATATAGACGGCGGTTAATATTATAAGTTACGTGTATCCCAAGATCTCTTTCATCACTGAGATAAAAGTGATCTCGAGGTCGAGAGTTCGAGCTTCTCTCACCCCATAGTGTTTTTCGTCCTCCTTAAGCCCTTTTCCAGTTTTCTCTCTCTCTCCACTTCTGTAATCTTCTTACATCCTCGCACGATCTTTTTTTTTTTTTCCGACAGACCACAAATTCAGACATAGGAGACGCTAATTTTGTTTCATTCCAATTCGAATCCTTTTGATCTCTCTCCAGTTGATCAATAATGCACGGTGAAGTACAATTGCAGCCACCAGATTCCCAGAAGCTCAGTGATTCCGCTCCCTTATTAGGAACCTCTCCATCATCGTCTTCTTCTTCCGATCACGAGATAAACGCTGAAGAAGATTTGGAGAGTGGTGGCGATTCCGCTTCAGCCCCTTGCTGTCGCATCTGTCTAGAGAACGATAGTGATCTGTTAGAGGATGAATTGATATCGCCGTGTATGTGCAAAGGCACTCAGCAATTCGTGCATCGCTCGTGTTTAGATCATTGGCGTTCGGTCAAGGAAGGGTTTGCCTTCTCTCACTGTACTACTTGCAAAGCTCAGTTTCACCTCCGTGTTGAGCCCTTTGAAGATAACAACTCTTGGCGGAGGAAAGTTAAGTTTAGACTGTTTGTCGCTAGGGATGTGCTTTTGGTCTTCTTAGCTGTGCAGACTGTGAGTATCTCTCACTTGTCTGTTGTTATAAACTGTTATTTTGACCTGGTTACTGTAATTTCATTACACGGTGTGGGAACTTGACATTGGAACCTGATGAAAGTGATTGGTTTTGTTTTCTTGACTTGCCATTGTTGAAGCCTTGTCTGAAAATTATAGAAAATTAGTGTTTAGGCAGACCATTAGACCGATTTTTGGAATGTCTAGACCGAATTTTTTAAAAATAGTTTTGAAAAATCGCATCGCTTATACCCATTTTACCGACTAGGCCGACGTATAGGAGCATCCTAGACTAATTTTTAGAAGACTTGTCTGAAAATATCATTGTTCAACAAATAGCTAGGCGTCTTATAGAAAATTATTGTTTAGGCAGGAGATTAGTCCGAATTTTTCTGAATGTCTGACCGATTTTTAAGAAATCATTTTGAAAAAAAAATCGTTTCGCTCATACTCAATTTGCCGACAAAACGGGCAGATAGGTGCGGCCTAAACCGATTTTTAAAACACTTTGAAAATAACAAAGTAAGAAACTTTTAGAGACCCTGAAACTAAGAAGAAGATTGTTGACACTATATGTTACTGCCGTAGAGTTTGCCTGAAAATGTTAAAGAAAGTAAGAATCTTTTAGAGACCCTGAAACTAAGAAGAAGATTGCTGACTGACACTATAGGTTATTGCTGTGATGGCTGGACTTGCATACATGATGGATAAAGACGGAGAGTTTCGCAACTCTTTCAATGATGATTGGGATCGTATATTGTCTAAACATCCCATCCCCTTCTACTATTGCATCGGTGAATCCTCAATCTTTAATCTCTCTTTTTTTTCATAACTTAGTACAGCTAAACACGCTGTTAAAACATTTGGTGTGTTCATGAATCTGATTAGGGGTTGTGACCTTCTTTGTGCTGACTGGGTTTCTTGGCCTCGTTCTACACTGCTCTTCTCTCAACGGTAATGACCCGAGGATGGCTGGGTGTCAGAACTGTTGTTACGGATGGGGGATCTTGGATTGTTTCCCTGCGTCAATGGAAGCTTGTTTCGCTCTTGTTGTCGTCTTTGTTGTTATATTTGCGATTCTTGGTTTAGCGTATGGGTTTCTTGCTGCGACTATGGCTATTCAGAGGATATGGCAGAGGCATTACCATATCCTCACTAAGCGAGAGCTCACAAAGGAGTATATTGTGGAGGATCTTCATGGATGTTACACTCCCCCGAAGCTTGATGCTGAGCACGAAGGAAGACTCAAAATGCTGAAACTTATGTGACAGTTCTTTGGGGTGGAAATAAAAGGTTATATAGAGTTTGTTCATGAATGTCTTTTTATTACGCGGTGATAATAAGTAATGAAGTACGTTGTCTTTCTCTATATTTATGTATGAGATGAAGCAACACTACTGCTTTAGTAGTGAGAACTGAAGATATTGAGACCAAAGCTATGGAGTCTATCACTCAAAAAGCTCAATTGAGAAGGGACTAGCTTTCCTTTGAACAATGAGCTAGCAGTGGCGAGCATCTGGCATGTGAAAGATTACAAAGTTATGCAGCTTCAAAATTTCCTAGAAAACTCCAAAAAAGGAAAATATTAAAAATTGCGACCACAGTGGGAGTCGAACCCACGACCTTCTGATCCGAAGTCAGACGCGCTAATCCACTGCGCTATGCGGTCGTTGGTTGTTTTATTGCATATTTCTTTATATAGCATATGTATTTTTCTGTAATCCAATATTGAAATCGTTGGAACAAATGCATGGGCTGAAGATGATGCACTTCTGTTCAACAAAACATATGTTTCTAGCCACAAAGAAATGCCAGCCAATTAAAGCCTTAAGATTCACAAAAGAAGACAATTAAACTAAAAATATGCAAAAGAAGACAATTTGAATTATTCACGTCAAGAATCATATAAGAACAGTTCACTCTAAGAAACAACATAATAATCTGTAAAAAATAATAATAAAAAAACAACGTTAATAATTTGTAAATTTAAGCCTAAACTGTATTTTCAAATCTCCTCGTTTATAATCTTGTTAGCTAGCAGTAGACAAACCTTCACCTTTAATAGCTTCCTCAAATCCATGAAATATCACTTATCCTATAGATATTGACATCGATTCACCCGTTAAAGCCTTTATAAATCCTGTTGAGGATAAATTTCTTTTTTTTTCAGTTACATTATTGATCGTTTGTTTAGCAAAAAAAAAAAAAAAAAATACTATTATTGATCGTTGTATATTCTTTTTTAGTTTCCCATGTTACGTTGTTTGCTTTCTTACAGCAGTAATGAAACGTGGTCATTAGTAGAATATACAATATATTATCTTCATCGTCAGACAGTGTTGGCAGTTGGAGGTGGGGACAAACTCCGAGTTTCCACGTTGCTTCCAAAAAGTCTAACAGATCAATAGCAGCCTCTTTGACCAACCTCAAAACGAATCCAACTTTTTGTTCTCATCTCCCACTTTCAATGTCCAAATCAATCACTCACTTTTCCTCACAAACCTCAGATTCTCCATGGCGAAACCAAACCTCCGTTACCTCCTTCCCCTCCTCTTCGCCATAGTCAATCTCTCAGCCTCCGCTCCATCTCCGCCACCGTCGCAGACTTGTCCTCTAGACTTCAGCCACGTCACGAGAATCCCATGGAACACAACCGACTGCCAAACCTACGACAGATCAGTCGAGAGAAAAAACAGCTGCTGCCAATCAGTTTTAACCCTTGTCGGAATCCCTCTCGCTCACCGTCTCAAACAAACATCGAACTTCCGTCTCCCCAACCTCGCCACCTCCGTCTCCTGCCTCAACGACCTCGAGAAAAACCTCGAGTCTCTCTCCCTCCCTCCCAACCTCACCTCCCTCTGCTTCGACCCCAACCAGTTCGTCATCAACAACGAGACTTGCGCCGGAATCCAAACCACCAATGACTGGATCTCCCGCCTCGGTTCCAAGACGGCGCTCGACTCCGCCTGCGCCACCGGCCTGACCGATCTCACCCGCTGCGACGCTTGCGTCGCAGCAGGCTTTCGCGTTCAGACGCAGCTGATCAGTTTGGACGGTAACAGCTCTCACGGTGTTTACTGTTACCATTTCGCTGTCCTCTACGCTGCTGGCATCGTTAACAAGAGCGGGCCCGAGGGGGGTGACGCTTTGTCTTGTCTCTTCTCCTTGAGCTTGAGAACTCCTTTGAGCTCTAAGAAGAAGAATCATAAAGTGGTGGCGCTTGTTTTAGGCTTAACCGGAGCTGGCCTGGCGGTTATGGCGATTACCGGTTTGTATCTCCGGTTCTGTAGAGTTGTTAAAAGAGGAGAGGTCGGTTGGGAGGAGCAAGAGTCTAGACCGAAGTGGAGACCGAACACCGGTTCGATCTGGTTCAAAATCGAGGACCTCGAGAAGGCTACCGACAGCTTCTCCCAGAAGAATTTCATCGGTCGAGGCGGGTTCGGTTTCGTCTACAAGGGGGTGTTACCGGATGGTTCGGTTATCGCGGTTAAGAAGGTGATAGAATCAGAGTTTCAAGGTGATGCGGAGTTTCGCAACGAGGTTGAGATCATTAGCAACTTGAAGCATAGGAACTTGGTCCCACTTAGAGGTTGTAGTATGGTTGATGACGAGAGTGGGAGTCAGAGATATCTTGTTTATGATTACATGTCTAACGGGAATCTTGACGATCACTTGCTTAGTAACAAGACGCCGTTGACATGGCCGCAGAGGAAGAGTATTATTCTCGATGTAGCTAAAGGGCTTGCTTACTTGCATTACGGAGTTAAACCGGCTATATACCACCGTGACATTAAAGGTACAAACATATTGCTAGACGTCGAAATGAGAGGGAGGGTTGCGGATTTCGGTTTAGCTAAGCAGAGTAGAGAAGGGGAGTCTCATCTCACCACCAGAGTGGCCGGTACGCACGGTTATTTGGCTCCGGAGTACGCGTTGTACGGTCAGCTAACCGAGAAGAGCGACGTGTATAGCTTCGGGGTTGTTGTGTTGGAGATAATGTGCGGAAGGAAAGCTCTCGATTTATCTACCTCCGGATCTCCAAACACGTTTCTGATAACGGATTGGGCTTGGTCGTTGGTGAAGGCAGGGAGAACAGAGGAAGCTCTTGCGTCGGCTTTGTTGAGAGACGAAGGCTCGGGGATGTCGAATCCGAAAGGGATCATGGAGAGGTTCTTGCAAGTTGGGATCTTATGCGCTCATGTTTTGGTTGCTTTGAGGCCGACGATATTGGATGCGTTGAGAATGCTTGAAGGAGACATCGAAGTTCCTCCCATTCCTGACCGACCAGTCCCGCTCGCGCATCCTTCGTACCGCATCGATGGGAACGGTATCACTTTATCGCCTGCGCTTAGCGGGTTACAAATACACTCCGGAGATATGCTTAGATAAATTTTAGAATAAGGAGACTCATGTGAGGAGTTTGGAGTTTTTTTTTTTTTTTTTTTTGTATATATTTTGAATGCAAAGATCACATTGTATAAACATATTACGTTAGAATTTAATAACAGCACGTAGTTCCTATTACAAATCTGTTTTATTTAAACTAGAGACGAAGGCTTAGTTGTGTTTTTTTTTTCCGGTGACCGAATGAGGTTAGGTAGTGCAAGTCCAAAGGTGTTTTGAGGCACTTGCATTGGCAGTGGTCCTTATTGATGCACCTTCTGCTAGTGGTCCTCTGGCATAAGCAACCATCACAATTTGCTTTTAATTTGTCGATTTTTAACATATAAATGGAGTTGACAAAAAAAAAACATTTAAGTGGAAATTACATTAAGTAATATTAAAATCTAGAGAATATTAAGTCGATCTTTAAAAGTTACTCCATCGATTCCAAAATACATAAAAATTTAAAATAGTACACAGTATTAATTTTTTTTTTATTTTTTTCACCTAAAACAATATTATTAAAATAGAAATTTAAAAATATTCAGTCAATTATAAAATAAACTATAAAATATCACTGATTTTTTATAAGAATAAAATTCAAATTAAAATATAAAACATAAAACATCTTATAGTTGAAGCATCAAAAACTTTCTTATTAAGCGAATTGATTTTAAAACATGGGAAACAACGGCCATCGCTTTTGCGGCTGCTCTCTCTCTTCTTCAACTAGAAAGAGATCTCAGGAGCTCTGTTAGTTATTCTTTTATTCCCAAAATACCCTTCCTTCGACTTCTCACCTAAAATCTCCCCCAAAATTCACAAATTCAACGATCTCGACGATGATGGAGAGAACGTACGGCCGCCGCAAGCCGGGCATACCGCCGAGAACCCCATCCAACTCTCTAAACGACACCGTTTCGCAGCCGGAGTATCTCTCCTCCTCTTCGTCCCCAGACATCGAGCCCCTTGACTACCCACTCGTTCCTTTCTTCAGCCAAGAGTCTTCCACGTACCGAGAGGATTATCCGGAGCCCGTACGGAGGGAGAAAAGAGCGAGGAACCGTCGTGAGGCTTTTGCTATGACTTCCACGTTGCTCGAAGCGCAGGAGTTTGGGGAGCTGATGGAGCACGAGGACGAGGTTAACTTCGCGCTTGATGGGCTGAGGAAAGGGCAGCAGGTGAGGATCAGGAGAGGTAGCTTGTCGTCTTTGCTTGCGATTTGTGCTTCTCAGCACCAGCGCCGGTCGTTGAGAGCTCAGGGGTACAGCTTGAGCCCTAGTTTCTTAGATTCTTCGGTTTCTCCGTCACTTTTAGCGTTTGAATTTTTTTCAATTTGTTACAAATTTTGCGAATTTTCATGTGGGTTTTGCGAAAAGGCTTTGCTTTAGGTCTTCTGGATTAGGGCACGATTTGGAATGGATTAGATCTAGCATTTCTTATAGGTTTTAGTGAATTGGAATGGTATATTATAGGATAGCGTTTGTATCATGATGCACTCCAAGTAAGGTTTTGGGAACATGTTTAGTTCCTCTTCAAGGACTGGAGATATTGTATTTGTCTCATCACTCAGTTAATTCATTGGTTGAGTCGATGAGAAGGTCCCAGATGGATTATACAATTATGAAATCTCACCAAAGGATTTTTTCCTAATTGTGTGGTAGCTTATTGTTTCAGGATCTCCCAGTCCATAATTGATGCGATATTGAATCTTACCCTTGATGATATACCAAGCAATCTCGCCGCAGCAACCCTTTTCTTTGTGCTAACTGCTGATGTAAGTGACTAGCAGATGCTCAAATATGTTTTTGCTTGTTGGTTACAGTTTCACTTTGTATATATAATTCTGCTTATTCATTTCATGGTTCCAGGGCCAAGACGAGCACTTTATGGAGTCACCCAAGTGCATCAAGTTTTTGATAAAGTTGTTGAAACCTGTGACTGTCACTAGCACCCAAGGGAAGCCACCGAATATTGGATTTAAGCTCTTATCATTACTTAAGGATGTTGATCCAGCACGGGATGCAGTGAAAGTGAATGATCCGAGCTCTAGTGTTATACTTTCAAGAGTTCAGGAGCTTCTTGTTAATTGCAAGGAAATGAGATCTGTTGATAGCTATCAAACCGAGACCACCAGACCTGAACTAAGTACAAAATGGGTAGCTTTGCTAGCTATGGAGAGGGCGTGCTTATCCAAAATTTCTTTTGATGGTATTTGATTTTTCTTGTCTCTTTTGTTGGAAATGATGACTAGCTAAATTATTCAGAGATAATCTTAGAATGGATAAAGATAGATGTAATAGACAGTGTTCCCTCCAGTAATTTATTTTGCTTCCCTAGATTCTACGGTGATAATATTGTGATCCTTTGTCTAATCTTTAATAAATTTTTATTTTCCGTACCCAGATACTTCTGGTTCTGTGAAAAAGACCGGAGGGAATTTCAAGGAGAAACTGCGAGAACTAGGAGGACTTGATGCAGTCATCGAGGTTGTTATTGACTGCCACACTGTCATGGAGGTGTGAGCCTGTTTCTTCTTTTCATCTGCACCATAATAGAATACAATCTTTGGTCTCTAACTGCCTAGGACGTTGATAACTTGTATAAACCATCTTAGATTGGTATTTTGTAAGCTGCATTAGTTTTCTTTGATTGCGGGAAGTTTGCAATTGCATAATGTGATATTCAGCGAGAGAATTTAATACAGATTCTATATGCAGCGCTGGATGGAATATGACGCACTCTCCGTCCAGGATAAGAAAGATAACCAGCATAAGCAGAGTCTAATGTTACTCTTGAAATGTCTGAAAATCATGGAGAATGCTACATTCCTCAGCATAGACAACCAGGTATCTCTTATATTGGTTGCTAGATTTATGACATTCTTTAGGTGATTCTGACGTTAATCAACTGTTATCAAGTTGTAGTGTATACAAATCAATGTCTGAGGTAATATTAACTGTAACCGCTAATTTTGTTTGCCAGAGTCATTTGCTCGGATTTAAGAAATGTTTGGGTTCTCGTGAATCCCGAATGCCTTTCACAGAGCTCACGATAAGTGTCATTAAGATGCTTTCAGGTTCGCAATGATCCCCATGTTTGGTTTGAGCACATTATGACTTCTTCTCGTTCTATCATCTCTTAACCTGATAGCTGGTTGGGTTGATGGCTAGGTCTTCACCTGCGTGGAGGGTTTTCAAGTTCTCACAGTAACAATGTAAATCCTCATTGTTCAGCTGGTGGTATATTGAGAGCAGATCGTAGAGGTACTTATTCTTACAGTTACAAAATGAGTCTCTATCCCCTTCGTATCTCTGTATTTTTATATGTTAAGCCACTTCTCTTTTGCAGTGAACGATGAGGTCGTGACAATCAGTTCAGATACATGCTCAAGTTTTGGCTCTATCTCCACGAGGAATGAAAGCGTATCCCAGAGAAGCCATACCATAATCGATTTAGATTCTCAATCAAGTGTTTCAGGAAATGATCCCACTACGTCAACGACAAGACTCGGTTCCACCATCCCTGCTTCGTTTGCAGGCAGATTGGCGTCATTAGGTAGTGACATTGCCAGAAGTACATCAAGGACTAGTCAAGTTGGGGAACCAAGTTGTAAAAGAAACGGAAACTTTTCATTCACAGAGGAAAACGAAGATCCTTTTGCGTTTGATTTGGAGGATTCTGAACCTTCCAAGTGGGAATTAGTATCTGTAAAGCAAAAGAAATCCAGAGCTCAAAAGAAGAAAGGATATCACAAACAAAGTAAAGATGAATGTTGTTATCAGCTGCACTCAAGCCAAGAGGAATCATCAAACCATAGGGTAAATTCCGAGGAAGAATCAAGTGACAAATACTATATATCTCTGCAAGTATCTTCTTCTACAAATGACGTTGATGAAGAATGTCTCTGTCTTTTATCTGATTGCCTTCTAACAGCCGTTAAGGTAATTTCATTAGTCTTTTAACATCTCTTTGCTGGAATAGCATCAATTAAGTTGATGAGTATTCATTTGCAGGTTTTGATGAACTTAACAAATGATAACGCTGTCGGTTGTCGGCAAGTTGGTGGGTGCAGAGGGCTGGAAAGCATGGCTGAATTAATCGCCAGACATTTTCCGTCTATCACCGAATCTCCGCTTTTCAGTGAGATGGAAGGAACTGGATCTTCCCATCAGAAGAAAGACAAACATCTTACAGATCAGGAGTTAGATTTTCTTGTTGCCATCTTGGGTTTGTTGGTTAATTTGGTTGAGAAAGACGGCGTGAACAGGTACGTAAGAACTTAATACCATCATGTGGTTGTGTCAACAGAAATTGAACTAGTCGTACTCTATTTATTTGTAGATCACGGCTTGCTTCAGCGAGTTTTGCTATTACAAAACCAAAAGGGTTGCAAGAGAGTGAACAGGAGATGATTCCTTTATTATGTTCAATCTTTCTCACCAATCAAGGATCAGAAGACACCAAAGAAGAAACAACTACTTTCACCTTGGTGAGTATCAGCATCTAACTATTTCTTGCTCATACTTTTGAGATCCCCAGAAAAAGTAAACCTGCTTCATTTTTGGTGTTCAGGATGATGAAGAAGCTGTTTTAGAAAGTGAAAAGGAAGCGGAGAAGATGATCGTGGAGGCATACTCTGCTCTACTACTCGCGTTTCTTTCAACTGAAAGGTCTTTTTCATTTTCAGTTGTATTATATGTTATAATATATCTAATCTTTCAAGAAACTAAACATGTTCTTGGATTCACTAGCAGTACAAGTATACGCAACTCCATAAGAGACTATCTCCCGAAACGCAATCTCGCAATTCTTGTACCTGTCTTGGAGAGATTTGTGGTATGTGCCTCTTTAACATATTATGGCTGCTCGGTTTCAGATTCTTCAATGTAAATGTGTTCTTTTGTTTTGTTCAGGCATTTCACACAACTCTAAACATGATCCCTCCGGAGACACATAAAGCAGTGATGGAAGTGATAGAATCCTGCAAATTACCGTAAAAACGAATAGAAAAGGGCAAATTAGTTCTTCATTCGCCTTCTTCTCTGTACAGCTGCAAAAAGAAACTTGGAATGCTTTGGGGTGATGATTACTGACTCTGGGGATTATATACTGTGATTCATAGTGTGATCATGTTGATGTATAATATAAGGCTACAAGTAGTATGTTAGATCTTTTCCTTTTAGAGTTTGATCACGTTGTCTGTCTTTAACTTACACACTCCATTCTTTTGTAGTTTTCTTGATACACATAATCATATATACAAGTTTTCTTTACAGACATTTTTCTTACAAATTGTTATATTACATCCTGAAATGATTTATGTGATGTAAATAAATGTCATTAAGTGTTGATATTTCACAGCACTTTCGAGTTATGAAATTTGAATTTATATCTTTTGAAGTCATGAGTCATTGGTTTTGAGGACTAATTCAATCTCACTACCCAACTCTCTGGTAAGCTTATCAGCTCGGTCATCATGTCCACCAGCAAATATGTAAACTCTGTATGCAAAATGAAATGCTTTCCACAACGTTTTAGCAAATCCTACAGTCTTATTCTTGATCATGCTCCGCTTTGCCTTGCGCGATTCTGCAGTATGTGATGCAATCTTTGCTTCTCTTTTCTCCTATGTGTTTTAAAACCAAGAGATTCCGTTTAATAGAGTTTGATCAAATGTATGTTGCAAGTTAAAAAGGTTTTATATCTCGGAGTTAGTCCTCCTACCTTTAAAGCAAGTTCAATGCAACCTGATGAGATGTCAACCATTGATTCCTTGATCCGAGTAAGGATACTGAAGTCGAAAGGGATGTTATGTCTCTTGAACTTCTTTTCCTCTTCTGCTTTGATCTGGTCTAGAGTTTCAATCTCTCTTCTGATCTGTTTTTATCATTACTCTTCAGATCAATTCACTACGTGTGGAAGAAGAAACAACAACAAAAAAAGAAGGGGACGACACCTATGACTTGCCTTTGCAAAGTAACGTTCAGTCTTGTCAAAGAGTTGGTTCGCTGGAGACTCAATCTTCCAGTTCTTGAGCTCTTTGATCATACCCTGCAGCTTTGAGTGCAACGCAGAAGCCATTCTTATAGCATCAAGTTTATCCTCCGGGAACCCTTCACATCTCGCTAGAACCTAACCAAAGTTCAAACATCTTTCACTTGATCACAAATCACAAGGTAACATCTCTAACACTTCTCTTGTTGTCACTTACCTGTCTTTCATCTGTTAGTTTCTCAAGCACTGATTCTATATACCTGTGGAACCTCTGAAGCTCAGTCATGTCAATACTCTTGAAACTGGAGATCTCTGCTTTAAGCTCATTGATTGCTTTCATATACATTTGCACATCTGCTTCTATTTGCTGAAAGTAAGGTGACCTGTGTAACCATAAAACATAAAGCTAAGTATCAGTTTTTTGAGCTTTGTTGTTTATAAATCTGTAATGTGGTTTTACTTCTTTGTTATCTCAGCAAGAGCATCGGCCATTCCTTGCTTTCCACCAACGCCTTTGCTTCCTACTCCCACTCCACGTAGTCTTGGTTTTGGATCCTTCCCTTCGATTTTCGCCTTGAGAAATCTGTAAAGTTCCCCTAATTTGGTTGATCTCTTCAGTTTACCAGTTGCTTTCTTGGCTCCCAAGCGAAGTGGCGGTGGTGGTGGAGGAGCCCCTGTTCTTTTTCCGGGAGCCGTTGGAAGTGGATGTGGTGGCAGTAGTGCTGAAACCCCTGGAGGGTGAGGAGGAGGTGCTGCTGACTTTTTTGCAGTAGCCATTGGAAGTGGCTGTGGTGGCAGTAGTGATGCAGCCCCTGGAGGTTGAGGAGTTAAAGCCAAAGATTCCAGAACAGTTTTAGATTTCTCTGAACCTTTTGAGTAGCTTTTATCATCAGTTTGACTCTTAATACTATCTTTATCCTCAGTAATTGCTTTCTCCTCCATTTTCTGAACCCTCTCTGTTGTTTCTCTCTTCTGCTTCTCCTTAACACTCTCATTATCACCATGATTGCTCTGATTTTCTTTCTGGCACATACCTTTTTGAATAGTGAATAGCTTCACATTGATGGGAATCAGTATTACAAGCGCTTGCATTCTCACATGTCTTGGAAGATTTGAAACAGAGATTTTAATCTCTCCAACTTTACTTGGTGGATGCAGCACCGTTCTTGGCGTGATCGGTTGCTTAGTGAATGATTCTGATGGCAATGAGGCTCGCTTGCTAGGTGTTTTACTCCGAGGAGGAGTAATAACCTTTTTATTCTGTTCCTCAATGTTGATCTCAGTCATGTTGAGCATCTCGTTGCTCCCAGTAATCAGTCCATCTAATGCAGCTAAAAGTTTTCCCACTGCAAGAAACCAAATCAAGACAATAACATCCTAACAACATGGTTCTTATCCATCTCCTTTTGCTTACATTTTTCGATCCGGCAATATGTTAACCGACGCCTTAGCAATGAAGCTACTTCTTGACTACACTCCTCACCTGTTAGAACTTTTTATTTAATGAAATGATTGTTCAAGAAAAAAAGAGAGTTGCATAAAAATCTTAAAAACTTTTTAGAATGCATACCAAGTTCATCAGACAGATTCTTCCTAGGAATAGTACTGTTCCTGTACTTGGATTTCATGATCCATTCGTGATCATCGATCCATGAATCTCCAATCGACTTCAAAGTGTTGTAAAAGTGGTCAAGCAACTGTTGCAAGATCAGTTGTGATCAGAGAAAAGAAAACAAAACAAAACATCACAATAAGGTCAGATCTTAACGTAAATTAATAGTCATGAAATGAATTCTGCATGGATACCTTATCTGTATTTGCATGTCTTATATCCAAGAGGCACGAGCTCCCAACAATCTCAGGACAAAGCTTGTGAAGATCTTCCATGGTACGCATCACCATCTACCAATAGGCACAAAATATGTAAGAAGATGCAACAAAATATCTACGTATCAGTTCTTCTTGATAAAATATTATCCCACGTAAACTTACATTGGTTATGGAAAGATAACCGGTGAGATGAGGAAGGTTAATGATGCCTCTGAATGTTAGAATCTTCCTTCGAAGCTCGAGCATGAAAATGAAATTTCCTGTCCATTTGTCGCAGTTCGAACTTGAGATCTTTGTTCGTTCTCTGTGAGCACTTTGTATATCTTCGGCCAACGAAGCAACACGTCTTGATGTTTTTGGGCTAATGGATAGAGATCTAGACTCCATGATCGATGATGGTGGAGAAACCAAAGAAGGTTTAACATCTTGTTTGGTCTTGCTAATCGTAAGTAATGTTTGCCCTTTTACAGGCTGTAACAAAGTTCACGACAAATAAAAAACATAGATCAAATCGATGATTAAAAACAATTGGTGAAGCTGTGGTTTTACCTCAACTTTATGGGATCTCACACTCATCAACGGAGAAAACGATAGGAATGAAGTGTGTGAAGCTTAGAGTCGTTACTGTTAACGCTAGCGCTCCACATCTATAAGAGCAGCTCCAAGAGACGTTCTCCTCTAGAGTTTTTCATCTAAGAAAATAAAAACAAATGAAAAATGATGAAAAAGAAAAAGAAAAATATCTCAAATTCTCAATTAATGATTTATAAGATATTTTTAATTAATTTCTTTTTATATTAAATTTATATAAATAACTAAATTATATTAAAATATAATATTATTGTTTAATATCTTTCTTAAAATTCTATGACTGGACTTGCTCTCATCATTTATCCAATTTAAACACATGGCATCTCCTAATAGATTTCCTGACATAAGAAGATACAAACATAAATGGTAAAACTGTTTTATTTCTTTGTTTTTTGGTCAACAGAGAATATTTATTAATAACTAAAAACGTTCAATTTATTTAATTTTCTTTTTGTTTGAAACTGAAAGTTAATATTGTTAATGTTAAATGTTAACTTTCAACTACGCCAGCAAGAGCCAGCAAAATTACCGTCTTAAATAATCTGCACGCTTTCCTTTTTCTTTTCTCGGCTAGTACTGCATGCTTTAACTATAGTACGTGTAAAGACAAAGTTGGTTATAAATTCTAAAACGTGAAATTTAAATCTAATCGTAAAAAAGGTGTCGGCGTATGCCTGTGATTTCTTTAAGAGTTGCTATTATCTTTCCAGGATTTACAGGTTAAAGCAAAATGGTCATTAAAAAATTATTAGTTTCACTGTTATGAAATTTTTATTTAATGAAGAAAGTTAGGCTAAATTAGCCAATAAATACCCAAAACTCTCACTTCACTAATTAAACACAACTCTGTCCTCTGTTATGTGTTATGGGTTGTTGCGTCAGCTCCCTCACCGCCAACCAGAAAGATGATTCCATCTCCGGCAAGAACACAGCACCGCCTCCATCCGTCGTTGAAGAAGAGACAGTAGTCAAAGAAGTCTTGTCCGAAACCACATTGGTAACTGACAACACGACGTCGAACAAGGTTCCTGAAGACAAGGAGAAGAAACTCGTAGCTGTCAACGTAGCTCCAGACCCTGGTTTAACCGAGAACGGTTTAGTTAAACCGGAAAAAGGATCGGAAATTTGCAGTTTGAGCGAGAATCTGCTTTCTATAGTGAATGAGTGCAACGAGGAAGAGGCGAAACAGAGGAAACTACATGGTGTGAGAGAGCGATCTCCGGCGAAATCTCGGAACCGGGTCATGGTTCATAATTACCCGACCCGGAGAACCGATATGTCGCCACGTAAGAGAAACACGGAAGGAGGAGGAGAAGAAGCTGGCTCGGTGAGGCTGGTGCCTTCGGGTACGGGTCAGAGAGACCCGAATAAAAGATCCGGGAGGAGAAGGTCCAGGTCAGTCATGATAGGTCCGACTCGGGATCATTATTGTACGGACAGTGGCAGAGCAAGTCTGTCTCCGGGTCGGGTGAGACCTGATCCTAATAAGAACGGGTCGGATCATCATCAGTGGCTGAGTTGCGGTGCAGCTGGAGATAATGACGTATCTACCCCTATCATCGACTCATTTGAGAACTCTCTTGTCACTCTGGAGTGTTTCATCTTTCTTTGACATTTTTATGGAAAAAAAATGTCACCGGAGAATAACAGTCTCGAATTATCGCCGAGATTTAATCAACTACTTTTATTGATTTAATCAACTGCTTTTATTAATTTACTACGGTGTAACCGCTAACCATCATAGGTATAATAGGAACAGATACAAAAAAATGAATAAGAATAAAATTTTGGGAATATGATTCTTTATTTTATGATTCTTTACAAACAAATTAATGAGAAAAAACAAAATAGAAAAAAATATTTTTCATGAAATGTAATTTTTTTAAGAAATCTTAAAGAATGTAGGTTACTCTTCATTTCTTGGTTATATCATTCAAATCTCAAAGTCTAAGTGATTCTGACATATTCATATGGGTAAATCTATTATTTAAAATACTTTAATAATAGTTGACTAATTTTTTTAAAAAATTAATATTTTTTATGCTTGAAAAAAATAAATAGTTGATTTTTAAATACTAAATAGACACTTATTTTGTTTATAAACAATTTGTTTGGTTCAGTTGTCTTTTGGGTATATTAGATTTCATTTATTGCTCTTAATTGAACTATAATTATTTTATGATTCTATATAGATGGAAATCTTATTAACTTTGTTAGTTACATTTAGTTTGGTTAAATGTCTTTGATTTATAATATATTTTCACAAAATTGTATATAACTAATTTAATATATGCTAGTTTGGAATACAGATGGATAAATGTTGCCAATTCGAATTGACAAGTGAACAATAATATTTTTAGTTCATACATATATATAAATATTTTTGAATTCCTTTTTTTTTTTTTTTTTTTTTTTTGGAACAAAATATTTTTGAATTCCAAAATCTAAAGTTTCTTATGTTATTAGACAATTGATATTCGATCTTGCATATTGATATTCATTTGTCAAGAAACAGACAGAGATATAATCAACTATAAAAACTGAAATAGAGTATTATTTTCAAATCGTTTGATATGTTCGTATTTGTGTTATTCACCGCTTGCTCAAATCTCATACATAAAATTCTATTAAATTATGTTATTGTTTAATAGTTTGGATACCCAGTCTTGTAAAAAGATATTGATATCCTTCAATTTGGTTACCCATGAAAGTAGTGTCATTTTTACTTTAGAAATTTAGATTTGTAATGACAAAGATTTGATAACCTTTTTGTCTGGTAAATCATTTAAACTTTTTTCTCTTTTCCATAGCAGTTTTTATTATTATTTAGGCTCATCTTTTGTAGAAAGCATTGCACATATTTTGCTTTAAAAGCTTTCTTGCTTGTCCTTTTGTACCCACACACCACATAAACTATTTTCTGGGATGAAATTAAGTTGAGTAATCTGGCGAAGCAAAGACGGTCTTTTTACCGTTAATTAGCTAAAAAGTTTGTGATCATACTTTTTGTTTTGTTTCAAGTTTGTCTTATGTATATTGTAAAACAAAAACATGATGAGAGCATAATTTCTAGACTAAATTAATATAATCAAAAGTGCATCATATGACATTATATCTATTGATATCCATATCGTTCCTCGAAGAAACTATAACTTTAGAATAACATTTATATCGTGAGTTACAGAGACTAGATGATTTATAGAGAATCAAAAAATGGTAGGACAGACAATGTTGTGAGGGAGAATCCAGAACCAAAGTTTGAACTGCAATTGTTTGAAAATGAATGAAACAATTGTTATGTGATGTGCCTTGGATCCTCTGGTTAGGGATGTTAACTACAGGGTTAGGGCCCAGCCCTCTTTTGTTTATTATAAGCTCAGCCCTATTTTAACCCAACCCTATTTTAACCCTATTATAATCAAGGGTTAGGGCTGGTACCAGGGTTAGCTCATTTAATTGAAAAAAATATTTCATTTATTTTTGTTCTTAAATTTTAAAGATAAAACTAGAAAAATTAAGATATGATATGATTCTTTCCTCCAATTTGTTGAGCATCAAATCAAAAGTTTTCCTCCCAAAATCGCAAAATCGAGTTTTTGCTCCACAACTAAGAATAAAGTTTTTCCGTCAAAAAAAATTGTGTTTTTTTCCGCCAAAACCTAATTTAAGTTTTTCCACCAAAACCACAAAATCAAGTTTTCCCGCTAAAACCGCAAAATCGAGTTTTCCTGTCAAAACCGGCAAATCGAGTTTTCCCGCCAAAACTGTAAAATCGTGTTTTCCCGCCGAAACAGCAAAATCAAGTTTTCCGCCGAAACCGGCAAATCGGGTTTTCCCGCCGAAACCGTAAAATCTAGTTTTTCCGCCAAGACCGCAAAATCGAGTTTTCCCGCCAAAACCGCAAAATCGAGTTTTCTCGCCAAAACCACAAAAACGAGTTTTTCCGCCGAAACCGGCAAATCGAGTTTTTCCGCCGAAACCGGCAAATCGAGTTTTCCCGCCGAAAACTACAAAATCGCGTTTTCCCGCCGAAACAGCAAAAACGAGTTTTCCGCCGAAATCGGCAAATCGGGTTTTCTCGCCAAAACTGCAAAATCGAGTTTTTCCGCCGAAACCGCAAAATCGAGTTTTTCCGCCAAAACTAAAACCGCAATATCGAATTTTCCCTACAAAACCGTCAAATCGAGTTTTCTCGCCAAAACCGTGAAATTGAGTTTTACGGGTTTTCCAGAAAAACTTAATTTTACGTTTTCACGGGAAAATTCGTTTTTGAGGTTTTGGCGAAAAACTCGATTTTGATTTTTTGGCGGGAAAACTCGATTTCGAAGTTTTGACGAAAAACTCGATTTTGCGTTTTTGGAAGGAAAACCTCGATTTTGTTGTTTTAGTTGAAAACTCGATTTTGCGGTTTCGACGAAAAATTTCGTTGTTCAGTTTTTGGTAAGAAAACTCGACTTTAAGTTTTTTTTGATGAAAAACATTATTAAATATTGTATAATAGTTGTATGAATCAAAATAAAAGGGTTAGAATTAGACTGTAGTTGTTATGTGTGATCCCTTGCAACTCCATCTTCTTGCAGAGATGTAACACGAGATCATACTGTTTCGTTCTGGCAATGCCACTAAACAGTCTACTGAAATCAACGAGAGTAGGAAGAGGATGACGACACCTAACCATGGATTCAAACGAGTCCACTTCTTAATCTCTCTTTGTAAGAAACTGTGCCATTACTGAGAACAGAGAAGGCGGAAAATAATGCGATTCTCTGAGGCTGAACCAATGTGAAAGCTTTACGATGAAGAGGAATCAATCTTCTTATCATCCTTCCTTTTCTTAGGGCACGAGCTTTCCTTTCTCTGCGTCGATCTTTGGAGGAGAGAGACAACAGAAAACCCGGTTCGATTAATATATCAAAAACCGGTTCAATTTTGTTTTTTTTCATTCGCAGGGAAAGGAAACTACTGATTTGGTCATCTAACAACCAATCAGAGGTTTGGTTCGGTTTATATCAGTTCAAAAAACGGATTTAAATCAAACCATACCGATATTATATAGACACAGAAAGTATGTTCAAGGGGCTAATTAATAACTGATTAACATCTCTTTAAACCGCCACAAATTTAGTATTTACACAATCGTTGTGGGAATCATCAACTTCAAGCACTAGGATTTGCTGGATATATACTAAGCAAGCAAACCTGTAAAGAATCAGCAAGAAAATTAAGTTTCATCAACACAAACAATTATTCCAGAAAAACAAATTACGACATGTCATAGACAACACAAGAACATTCATCATATCAATGGTTTATTGACGAATTCTGAAGCTTCCTTACATATTAGGCATATACAGATTTTCAAATATCACTCTTTATAATAAAGGATCTGTTTTGGCAACCTCTTAAGCTTCCTTCTTTTCCTTTCACAGTTTCACGTGAAGAAAAAGCGAATTCTTCATAACAAACTTGATCAAACAATAAGCTTCCATTTTTTTTAATTCTTAATTAAGCTTGTACTTTTCATGCCTCGTTTGTGTGTGTGTATGCTATCGAGTGGTGAATTAGGTTGCTTTACTTAATTTCCATCACATATTTGCTTCACTTTCACCACGCTAAGGTTGAATTTATCCTTTTTATCATATAATAATTAGGTTGTATAAACCCTATACAACACATCATATAACTTGCTTTACTTTCCATCTTCGATGAATAAATAGCAAGTAAACCTTGTTTGTTTTTTTAAAAATAAAAAGGAAAATAATATTAAAATATAAAATCTAACTAAAAATATTTTAAGCAATAAATAAATAAAAATAATTAATGACAGTTATATATAATTTTTAGTTCACTAAAGTTAATAAGTGACCTTGATAAGAGTTAATGTGAACATAATACATAATAAGTGATTTTAAAAATAATATTATAGAGATATATTTTGAATTATCTATTTTATATCCTTGAGTTTCGCAGTTTTGTGATTTGTTTTGTTGTGTCTCATCAATATATTTCAGATATATTTTTATATTCTTCTATGATGATCCCAAAATAAAATAAAAAATAAATTCAAAATAATTATTTGATTAAGATTTTCTTATAACAGTAAAATTAGGATGCAAATAGCTTTGCCTAAACTGCATATGTTTTTTTTTTTCAAATCACCGACAAATCCTAAACCTCTTAAATCATCTTTCATGTAACATCATGGCATCTCAGAAGATCGAAGGGTGAACTACATTTCACGCTTACCAGACTTTGATCTTCAGTTCAGAATCAACATGGTTCTATATAAAATAACATTTAAGATAAACACTAAAATGTAATAGGAAGCAAAATTCGGTCAAAGAAAATTTTTAGTCCCTTATAGAAGCTAACTAACTTTGTAGTTTATACTAGTATATCTTTGTGTTGCCATCATCATTAAATCTACAACTTGAATATAATAATATGAAATGCTTAACATTCTAAAACAAAATGATATACGTGAAAATGAAGCTATCAACTCAGTACAATAAGTCTAAGAGTTGTGTCACTAATTTAAGTTTTTTTGTGTTGTATGCGCAGAGTCAATTGCTAAACAATGAGTGGTAGGACGTCATGCTATCACCATTATGTTATTACGATTGAATTTTTCACAACTCCTTCATCACATCACTTAATACAATAAAGTGCAGATTATTGATGTGACTATAAGTTGTAACTGTAAACACAAAACATGAATTCTTAATTGTTAATAGAAAAATAATAAAGTGTGTAATCATGAAATTGTCTCTTATTATTAAAAGGTTTTAGCACAAAAGTAAGTGTTTCAACTTTGTAGCAAGTGTTTTAACTTTGTAAATAATTTTAAATACAACATCATCAAGACATAAAATTTTGAGTTGTGGTATCAAGATTTGTAGATAAGTAAGCAAAGAAAAAAACTACTAGAGCAATGTCATTAATCACACATTCTTACCACCAAGAAGGGGCAATAAGCATGGATTTACAAAAGAGCAAACATGAATGTGGGATGAAAAATAATGAATTTCTGACTGTGTGGGGTCTTACTTTCTTCCCTTTTCACAATACAACGCTTTGTAGAGCTTCTCCACTTCAATGCTTTCATGGCCCATCAAACTGAATAGCTTGAATGTCCATATAACTTCTATCTGATTATATAGCATGTTACTCTGTATCAGACTGAATAGCTTTGTATTTATCATTTGGAGTATATGATATATGTCATATATAATAGGTAAATCAAGGGACTTCTATAATTATATGAATTGTATATGTTATATGCATACTAGACTTTCGACCAGTTCCATATATACCAAATAGAGAATGTTTTCTATTATGTTCTTGGGCAAACATAACATTTTTCTTATAGATTGCTGAAATTTTTTCACTTCTAGTTATTACCTAATGGCATTAGAAAACGCCATTTCCATTAAAAATAAAATAACACCAAGAAACTATAGGGACAATGATCTATAACAGACCAAAAAGACAAAAAGAAGTCTACATAGACCAATTGTGATCTATCATGGACCAAGGGCTGGTAAATTACCAATTTGCCATTAATGAAAGTGGCATGTGAACCATTGGATCAAATAATGGAAACTCTAATCTCGGTCGTCCAATTTTCTTCTTCCTTTCTCTTTCTCTCGCCTGGGTCCCACCCAAAATCCATATTAACTCCCTCACATCTTCATCTTCTTCATTACTCAACCACCCACGAAAATTCATTTCAATCACCAACCAAAGTTCTCTTCTTCAAGTTTTTATCCACAAACCTTTAATTCTGTTTCTTAGGGTTCTTCTACAGCTTTTCTCGTCCTTGAAACAGCAAATGTGCCTCGTCCTTGGTCTTGAAATCGCTTGGTAAGTGTATACTCTCTCCCTCTCCTTCTCTCTCACTCTTCTCTTCTTTTTTATTTGTTTTCTGTTTAGTTTTAGTCCCATAATATGTATGTTACCATTATGAGTCAGGTTCCATGGTTTAAGATAACGTTCTTATAGTATGAATCATGATATTGTAGATTAAATCATTTTTTACATTGGTTACACTGGTACAACAGACGTTGAGTACACCTGGTAAACCTGGTAAAACTCGTTAAGAATAACACTAGTACAACTAGTAAACCTGGTACAACTCTAAGTAACACTGAATAAGACTATGGGTAAAACTTGTATAACTCTTAGTAGTCCTTTGACAAGTCAAATACTAGTATAACTAGTATAACTTATAAACGACTGTTACATGTAAACCAGTATAACTGGTAATACTAGTATAACCCGTATTTTAGCGACTTTAGAACTCGTATAACTGATATAACTTGTAAGCTGTAATGTTGGTTTTAACTCTTTTCAGGAACTATGGATGGTACTGGAGCTGTGGTGATACATTTTGATCATGGTGGAGACAAAAATATTTATACATTAGTAATGAGAGGAAAATATGAGGAGATAACCTATTCTCGCTTGGTTGATAGAATAGGCAAGAAAATGAATATCGATGTAGCTGCGACGAAGCTTCAACTGAGCTACTATCCCCTGGTCGTGGATAATAAGAGGCCTTGTTATATTTTGGATGATGAAGATGTTTTAGGATATTTAATGGAGGTGGATAGGAAAAACCGGCGTAGTGTTTTGCATGTGGAGTTTTCCGAAAATATCTCAGAAAATCAGAGTAACGAGCAGTTTTCTATGAACGAGGAAATTCAGATTGATGCCAGAGCTAATGATGGTATGGCTGGAGTTGAGGAGTTGGCAATTGTTCCTCAAAACCAATCAGATGGGTATAATCATGAGGAGTTAGCAATTGTTCCTCCAAGACAATCAGATAGGTATGAGCATGAGGATTGCAATGAAGAGGGTGATGAAATGAATGATAGGGAGGAGTTGCCGGCTGTTACACCATCTGTAGACACAATTGTCAATGCTGAGTGGGATGATGGTATTGATATGAGTTTGTATCAAGAATTTGCGACTAAGGAAGAGCTGAGGAATTTAGTGGACGCAGGAGTGCATTCGAATTGTTTTGAGGTTGATATAATCAAGACGAATCGTACTGTTTATGTATTGAAATGTCGTGGGGTTGGATGCAGATGGTATTTACGAGCTGCAAGGCTGAAAAACTCAGCCTTTTTCAGTGTCAGAACGTATAGAAAGATGCATACGTGTACTCGGGGAGAGGGAAGTGTAACCAAGAGGGGGAAAAGAGGAACACCAAGCTTGGTCGCAGGAGTGGTGCATGAAGATTATCCAGGCCAATACAAGACTCCAGATCCAAAGTCTCTCATAAAGTTGGTGAAGAACAAACTAGGTGTCACGGTTTCATATTCTACAGCTTTGAGAGGGAAACACAAAGCTGTCAGTGATTTGCGTGGTAACCCTCAGGAGAGTTTTGCTAGACTTCCATCTTACTTGTACATGTTAGAAAGAATGAATCCTGGTACCATCACAAGATTAGTAGTGGATGAGAAGAAGCAGTTTAAGTATATGTTCTTTGCGCTTAAAGCTTGCATCGAAGGGTTTCAAGCAATGAGGAAAGTGATAATAATGGATGGAACTCACCTGAAGGGTGTGTATGGAGGAGTGCTTCTCATTGCCACTGCTCAGGATCCAGATCATCATCATTATCCCCTCGCTTTTGCGGTAGTAGATGGTGAGAAAAATGCGAGCTGGGAGTGGTTTTTGACTATACTGAAAACTTTGATACCAGATGATCCTCAGCTTGTTTTTTGTACTGATAGAAACCAATGCATCATCAAGAAGGTGCACGAGGTGTACCCAATGGCGATCCATGGATATTGCATTTTTCACTTGTCTAATAATGTTGCCGGAGCATGCAGCAAAGTTAACAAGAAAGGGGTTGCCAGAAAGCCTAGTTATACAACAACAACACCATCTCATTAAACAGTTATACAAAATACTTCTCTAGTTATACTAGTCAGACTACGTATAAGAAGCGTAGTTGTACCAGTTATATTACTTATAAAAAAAAATTTACTAGTTATCCTGAATTTGTTTACAACATATTATTACCAGTTGCACCATTTTCACTCTTTTAGTTGTACTAGTAATTTAATACTCGGTTGTATTAGTTAGACTAATTATACTTTTCATAGTTATACCAGTTATATTAGTTATAAGAAGTGTGGTTGTACTAGTTATACTAGTTCCATTGATTCTGTTTTACAACATTTTATTACCAGTTGAACTAGTTTCATTCTTTTAGTTGTACTAGTTACACTTCTTATATAATCACTACTTATTTTTTTTTCGACCCTATGATAAATATTTCTAGAACCATTTAAGTTGACTTGTTTACCGTTCTTGGAGCGTCGTTGTCAATGGCAGCAGATCCAATAGCAGCCTCATGTGAATTTGAATCTATGTTGTTAGATCCAATCTGCTCACGGTTCCTATTTGTTAGTCCAATTTTATCATAAAAATTCCAAAACCATTTTAATTGATTTGTTTACCGTTTGCCCGTCATTGTTAATGGCAGCCTCGGGTGAGCCTGATTCTCTGTTGGTAGAAGTTATTGGAGCTTGCAGTGGATTCTCCGCCTCATTGGGTGTTTGAGTAGGTGATTTTTGTGGCTCAATCGGAACTGATGGGCTTGGCGTACCCTCTCTATCATCCTGCGAAGGTAACTCCGTTGATAGTGGCGGATAATGATCAGGATCGGCTTGATGTTCTGGTGAAGATGCGGTCTGAGGCCGCTTGGTTGGATTGGACGAGGACTCATCGTCTACACCACTGTCTCGCTTCCTCTTCTTCTCTGCGGTTTCAATCTTCTTTTTCTCTGCATCTCTTTTTTTTTTAACGGCTTCTCTCCTCCTTTTCACCGCTGCTTGTTTTTTCTTTATCACAGAGTCTTTCTTCTTCTTTTCCGCCTCAGCTTTCTTCTTCTCCACCGCAGCTTTCTTCTTCTCCACCACTGACTCATTCTTCTTCTTCTTCTCCGGCGCACCTTCTTTGTTCGTTTGTTCGGTGAAACGAGTCTTTGGAGCCATAGTGTTTCAAAGAGTAACACGAAATAGAGAAACAAATGAGATAGAGGGAGATCGTGATGATTGTGGTAGAGTTTGATTAGTGAGATGAGATAGAGGGAAGGGGGAGAGATCGTGAATTTTTTTCTGTTGGTTATGTCGGGGAAGAGGAATTAGGGATTTAGTTTGATTTAGGGGGAAGGATCCGGGAAGGGCACGCGGGTCGGGTTAGTGGGTGGGGTAGGTTGGTTGGATATGTAAATAAGTTAAAGTTTTAGGTTTTATAGTATTTTCAGCTTAATTTCGATTTATTATTAATTCATTAAAAAAATAAAAACAGAAGTGTCCTTTTCCAGATTTTTGTGTGCCCATTTGGTCGATCTCAGCATTTGATTCAAACTATAGTTAGATGAGCATGGCGACAAAAAAAACAACATAAAATTGGGGACAAGACTCGAGAGATAAGAGTGAAAGTCTTTGAATTTTTGTCATCTGTTTCACACTAAACCCTGAACTGAGTAAACAAAGCCGCTCGTTCTTCGAGACAAAACACACTACTACTATCTCACTCTCTCTCTTCATAACTCTTCCAACTGGTTCCCTCTTTCTTTCTCACTCTTCACTTTCCCTTTTAATCAGGAAAAGCTCTGTTTTTCTTTCTCCTTTCTGTGTTTTTCCTTCCACATTACCTTAAAATCTTCCGTTTATCTGAAGTTTTCTTGAAAACAAACAGTCTAATCCAAGTTCAAGGGGGTTTCCCAACTTCAGTGGAGGCTAAAGTCATGACCTTTACAAGAAGACAGGTGTTCCTTGTTCTCTCTGTTTTAGCTTTGACAATGCCGTTCTCGGCTGGAGTCACCAATCTACGAGATGGTAACAATCTCTCTCTTCTCCTGTCTGCAAGTTTCCACTTTTTGTTTTGCTTTGTCTGTTTATATTTTGGTTTACTGAACTGAACACACTAGGCCTTGAGTTCTGTTTAGTGAAAGTGACTTGCATCACTGTTAGGGTATACATTAGTTTTGTCTGTAAGGCTTTAGATTGGAAGATTCTATTGATCTGAGTCCAGACTAAAAAAACCCTAAAGTTGACACATAAGTTCTTGTTAGGGTTTAGTTCAAGAGTACTACTCTTTGATTTTTAATATTTTTTTGGAAAATTGATTTGTGATGGGGTTTGTTTGCTGTTAAACATCTTTGCAGTTTCGGCGATTAATAATTTGTATATTACTTTGGGAGCACCATCACTATCACACTGGCTTGCCTTTGGAGGAGACCCTTGTGGAGAAAAGTGGCAAGGTGTTGTCTGTGATTCCTCAAACATCACAGAAATGTACACTCTCTCAACTCTTACTATGGTTTGCTTAAGACCCACCAAAGAAAAAAGCTTTAGTCAAGTCCTGACCAGTGTGATTATTGTTGTTGGCTTGCAGAAGGATATCTGGCATGAAGGTGGGTGGAGGCTTAAGTGACACCTTGGCTGATTTTTCATCAATCCAAGTGATGTAAGCAAAGCTTCTTTCTTGTTTTGTTTCATCTTCATGTTTAATTTGATTTTTTTCATAATACTCTTTCTCTCTTCCTTCAACTGAATGTGCAGGGACTTCAGTAACAATCATATCTCAGGGACAATTCCACAGGCCTTGCCTTCTACCATCCGCAACCTGTATGGCAACACTTGTGATTCAACCGTTTAAGCAATTAAAAGACACTGACTCTTGTATGTGATTCCTTTTGCTTGTTTCAGATCTCTCTCTAGCAACCGCTTCACTGGGAACATTCCCTTTACATTGTCCTTCTTATCCGACTTGTCAGAACTGTAAGTCTTCTGTTTCTTGCACCTGCCATTCTTTATCCTCGGCTTAAGGCAAAACTCTTTCTTTCCCCTTCAGGTCATTGGGAAACAATCTTTTATCAGGAGAGATACCAGATTACTTTCAGCAGTTATCAAAGCTGACAAAACTGTATGATTTCTCCTTTTTTTCTTTTACTCTCTTCCCAGGTCTTTCACTTACACGTTTTAGTTTCTAATGCAGGGACTTATCCTCTAACGTACTGGAGGGGCGTTTACCTCCCTCCATGGGAGACTTAGCGGCTCTCAAGATACTGTAAGTTGCATAGATTTTTTTTGGAATATGAAACCTTAAATACAGATTGTTACCATTGCTTCTATATCTAATGTGGTTGGACTTGCAGGTATCTACAGGACAACAAGCTCATCGGAACACTTGATGTTATAGAGGATCTTTTCTTAACCGATTTGTAATTTTTTCTTCTTTGTTCTTGACTCTTGAGCCATAAAGAAGCCAAGTTCAGAAAACTTACTATATAGTTTATGATATCTTTTTTTTTTGGTTCAGGAATGTAGCAAACAACTTATTCTCAGGACCTATACCGCCAAATCTATTAAAAGTTCCGCATTTCACGTAAGTATACTTACTGATTCTGTTTTTGGTTGGTTCTTGAGCTCACTCAAGTTTTATCTTCATTACAACTGCAGAAAAGATGGAACTCCATTTAACACATCAATTATAACACCGCCTCCGCCTGCTGTTGTTCCTCCTCCTCCTACTACTACTACTCACCGTTCTCCTCCTCCTGTTACTCATATCCCTCCTGGTTCCACTGTTCCCCCTGCTCCTTTTGCTCCTTTTGTTCCACTCCAACCAACACCACCACCACCATCGCCACCTCTTGTTTGGTCACCACCTTCTGATAATGGAGGAGGAGGAGATCCCTGGAACTCCGTCTCAGGGCAACCTACCTTGCAAATCTCACCTCCTTCAGGTTCAGGGTCAGGAAAGTTCTGGTCCACTCAGAGAATCATTCTAGTCATCTGCTCAGTAGCCGTAATAGTTCTTGTATCCGGGCTATGTGTTACACTTTGGAGATGTTGCAGAAACAAGAAGTATAACCGTTATGTCCCTCAAGCTCGTAAAGATTACCAACGACCATACTTTAACAAACCTCCATCTCAACCAACCACCCCCTTTATGGGAAAAGGTTTACTGATTCTTTTCCTTCCAAGAAGAAAAAACAAAACTTGAGTGTTGGCTCATTGGCTTTCTTTTGTATTACAGTTTCTAGGGAGCCTATGGTTAAGCCATACGATGGATATGGAGCCGGAGACAGATTATACGGCTACCCTACGCCACCAAGGGCTGAAGAGAGCCGGAGAGCGATGCCTCCTACTTCATATTACAATGTTAATGTCACACAAAAACCGCTGCAACAACCACCGAGGCGTTTCCAGTCCAATGATGCTGCTACCAAGAGAACTGCTCATTTTCCTCCTGGCTTGAATACTTCATCTTCCGCTACAGTTTTCACTGTTTCCTCACTTCAGCAATACACAAACAGCTTCTCAGAAGAGCATATTATCGGTGAAGGGTCGCTTGGTAATGTATACAAAGCCGTGTTTCCTCATGGAAAGGTGTGACAATGTCCCCTCTTATTGTGCACTTTTATTAACATCTTGAGATCTTATTTTATATCTCTGTGATGTGTAGTTTCTTGCGGTAAGGAAGCTGAGCAATACAATCAACAGAACGCAGAGCGACGGTGACTTCCTCAAGCTAGTCTCAAACGTTTTGAAACTGAAACGAGGGAACATACTTGAGTTTCTTGGTTACTGTAATGAGTATGGTCAAAGGCTGCTTGTGTATGAGTACTGTCCTAATGGTTCGCTTCAAGACGCACTTCATTTGGACCGTAAATTGAATAAGAAGCTCACTTGGAATGTGCGTATGAATATCGCGTTAGGAGCTGCCAAGGCACTGCAGTAAGTAAACAAACCTCAACCAATCTATGTTAAGAACATGTACATGGTCTTAGACTCTTAGTGTTTGGTTTCAGGTTTCTTCATGAGGTGTGTCAACCACCTGTTGTACACCAGAACTTCAAGTCTTCCAAGGTTCTACTTGATGGAAAGCTCTCAGTACGCGTTGCAGACAGCGGTTTGGCTTATATGTTACCACCACGTCCAACGAGCCAGGTAATAACGTAATTTTGAAGATCCCAAATCCTGACATATTTGATAGTTTGATTGTAAAATGTACAGATGGCGGGTTATGCGGCACCTGAGATTGAGTATGGAAGCTACACTTGTCAAAGCGATGTGTATAGCCTTGGGGTTGTCATGTTAGAACTGCTAACTGGAAGCAGACCATTTGACAGGTTATAGCTAACTCTAAAGAAACAAATAAAAGATTATGACACTAAAGAGAGCAATGTCTCACTTATTTTTGTGCAGGACAAGGCGGAGGGATCAGACACTAGCTCAATGGGCTATGCCACGGCTTCATGACATAGATGCGTTGACAAGAATGGCTGATCCGTCGTTACATGGAGCATATTCAGTGAAATCTTTGTCACGTTTTGCAGATATTATATCACGTTCTCTCCAGGTAAATTTTTTTTTTTTACCATACTAGGTGAGAAAGCAATGTCAAGCAACAGTTTTTGACATACCCATTTTGACTTGTTTTATAATTTATAGATGGAACCAGGATTCAGACCGCCTGTATCAGAAATTGTCCAAGATCTTCAACGTATGATCTAAAGATAATCTACAGCCTTTTAAGACTACGATGCCGAATATATGTTTTATTGTTCAGATTCTTGTTTTATTGGGCATCATCAACACATCCTTTTGATGAATGTAACATATGATGTAACATTATTCTTATATTGGTTATAATGTCAAACATGTCTTAATTACTGAAATAATTGATGTTTTTTTTGTATTTTATGATACGAAAGAAGGTGGTTGATTAGGACACAGGAGGGCCCGTTCTTGTGCACGAAAGGTATAAGCACCAAACATGGCAAGCACTTATAAAATCATGTTGTTGTGCTCATGCTCCAAAGAAAAAAAGAAAGGAATTATATAACAACCAGATTAATCAATTTCTACCTAATAAAAATTCAGATGAATAGAATATACGCAAATGTTACAGATCATACCAATTAGGAGCTTAACTGTGATCTTTACTAAATAACCCTATTAGTATTAGACCAACCCCAAGTTTAGTGTTTTGATTGGTTTTACATATTTATTTATTTACATTTACAATATGATATTTTTTTTTGATGTGGACATAATGTTTTAGCGTTTAAATCCAACCAAAAATATTTTAAAAATCTAAAAACATTAAAAACTATTTGTTTGCGTAGTCAAACTTCAAACGAACGATTAAACAAATACATATGACCAAATAGTTTATAATCAATCTAATCCGAATTTGTCATATGTAGATTGGATCGTTATCTTTGGTTATAAGAAAGAAAAAAACAAATGTTTGAGATGGTATGACATTCAATCTTGAATTAAGGCCACTTCATTTATATTCAAATCGAATTAGTAGATGATCAACGTCATACAATACGAATACGACAAAGCAAGGGTATTTTCGTCAGAAATATTTACGACGAGAAAACTGGAATCACGGCCCAATGCTCTGAAGTTTTCAATGTTTTTTTTGTATCTGACATCATAAAATAAAGCAAATAATACGAACGAGAATATTTGTTTAAAAAAAAAAAATGAAAAAGACAGAATCTGAAAAGGTGGGAAGAAAAGTTCATAGCTCTTTTTTGGTTATGACTCGTCTCTGTTCTTTTTTTCTTCTGTTTCGTTCGTTGGTACCACTCTTTGAATCTCTCGTTTCTTTTCAAGTACTTCTTGTTTCTCCGGATAAACTCTAACTCCATTGAGTATTAAACTCTTGTCATGTCATATGACATTTAAAGATCTTTAAGAAATTTGGTGTAGTGACGACTACATTTTGAAAATTTCTCTGTTTATTTCCCATCTCCGACTTTTAATTACGGGAAGCTGGAGATTGATTCGGTTTCAGCTTCATATGATACGAGACTGAAACAGAGTTGCAACAATGGCGAAGCGTGGATACAAGCTGCGTATCCTTATTACATTATTCTCTGCTTGGAAACTTAATCTCAATTACAAAGTAACAAAATTTCTCTTAATATATATCTATTTATTTTCACCCCTAGCATTTATAATTTTTTTTTTTTGTAAACTTAGTAATTAGAATTTTGCAGTGATTATTTCTATAAATGCAGCTTTAGGGGTTTATCTACATTATGCTCTCTTTTTGGTTATCTGTTATTAACAATCTTGATAAGTTTTTTTGGGATTTTCCATGATACAACAAGAGACATTGTTTATTTGTATTTTCTCTGTTTGTCTGGATATATGATTTGTTCTTTGTGTTATAACTTGACTAAATCTGTAAAAAAAAAAAAAAGAGGAGTTCCTGGCACATTCAGCAAATGTGAATTGTCTAAGTATCGGAAAGAAGACATCACGTCTCCTTCTAACCGGAGGAGATGACTGCAAGGTCAACCTCTGGTCAATCGGCAAATCTACCTCTCTAACGGTCCGTCTCACATTCATCTCTTACTACTTTTTGCTCTTTGGTAGCAGAGCAATGCAACTTTCTTGCCTGTGTTGTGTGCAGAGTCTTTGTGGACATACAAGCCCTATTGACTCAGTAACTTTCAACACAGAAGAAGCTTTGGTCCTCGCTGGAGCTTCTTCTGGTGTGATTAAGCTCTGGAATCTACAAGAAGCAAAGGGTAAGCTTTTTACAAATTTTTAAAGTTTCAGATGGTGAGGTCTTGTTTTTTTTTCCTAACTCTTGCTCTTTGAAGTGTAGTGGTTCGAGGTTTTACTGGACATATATCAAACTGTTCTGCTCTTGAGTTTCATCCGTTTGGTCAATACCTTGCGTCCGGATCTAGTGACGCAAATCTAAAGATTTGGGATATCAGAAAGAAAGGATGCATCCAAACATACAAAGGTCACACTCGTGGCATTAGTACTGTCAAATTCACTCCTGATGGGCGTTGGTTAGTGTCTGGTGGACTTGACAACGTTGTAAAGGTAAGAGCAAAAGTATCACTAAAGTGGAGCTTCTGCATTGTTTTTTATCTTCTTAGTAAATGTATACTTTGTTTTATCCATTAGATTTGGGATATAACTGCTGGAAAGCTACTGCATGAGTTTAAGTTTCATGATGGACCTATTCGTTCCCTAGACTTCCACCCTCTTGAGTTTCTCCTAGCCACTGGTGAGTTTTTTTGTCTCATTTTAGGGGATAATTGTTACCAGCTTGTGGTCCTCTTATTTCATTTACTACTCCCTTCACTCTTCAGGTTCTGCAGACAGGACAGTGAAGTTCTGGGATTTAGAAACGTTTGAATTGATTGGATCTACTAGACCAGAGGTATCTGAGTTTGTGAAATTTTGTTCTACTAGATTTTATCTCTGTTGACTTATAACATTACTTGTTGTGGAGATATTTGTGTGAAAGAAAACCTCATAGATTGACAATATCAGATATATCTTTGATAGTGATAGTGCTAACTATATCCTTTAAGAAAAATGGTAATAAAGTTCCTTTGAAATAGAATAACAGGCAGCTGATGAAGTACTAATCTAGATTTGGATTAACTTTGTAATATGTAACAAAACTTATCTTCTTCCTGGCATGTGGTGTCCCTTGTCTCACAGGCCACTGGAGTTCGCTCAATTGCTTTTCATCCAGATGGACAAACCCTTTTCTGTGGATTGGATGATGGCTTGAAGGTTTTTTATATTGTCTTTGTGATTAACTATACAGCTTAGATGTTATCCAGAGTCAAAACGTTCATGGATTATAACGCAGGTTTATTCATGGGAACCAGTGATATGCCGGGATAGTGTTGATATGGGATGGTCAACCCTTGGTGACATGTGCATCAACGAAAACAAGTTCGTTGGCTGTTCATATTACCGAAACTCTGTTGGGATTTGGGTCTCAGATATATCGGTACTTATTACACTTGTCCATAAGTTCTTTGGAAAAATGGTTCTTGAACATTTTGAAACTGTTTGTGCTTATTTGCTCCAGAAACTTGAGCCGTATGGAGCTGGATCTGAGGATGAGAATGAATGCATGGTGAAAAGATTCAGTGCCTTGGATGAGCAGGCTTCTGAGAGAATGAAGAGTGGCTCAAGGGGGAGTTCATCCCCGGACTATGAGACAAAAGAGATAAAGAACATATACGTTGACTGTGAGTAAAACTGTCTTGATCAGTCTTCTGTGTGCTTGGTCTGATATGAACCTCTCTTCTTTTTGAAGCCATAGGTGGAAATTTAAAAGCGGCTATTAGGAAGAGCGAGAAGCAGAATGCAGATGACAAGTCTTCCAGGATGCATAGTGTTGTGGATAGTGATAGTGGGGAAGAATCTTCTCACTCAAGAAGTGAATCTGTCGCTTCCTCAAAAAATAGTCCGGGAATGATGCTAAGACCAGCTCATGTTAGAAAGACTCTAGCAAAGTTTGAAGAATCAGCGTCTGTTCATTCTGGAACTCGGAAGAAAAGCTCACAGGATGTTGAAGAGGAGACACAAACTCGAAATGCTGAAGACTCAACCATCAAGGGGATTATGTACAAGTTTGAAAAAGCTTTATCATCCGAACCACCAACTGATGAAGCAACTCGTAGGTTTCATGTTCTCTTTAGTTACATTAAAACTTTAGCTTTAAGATATTTAATTTATCGTTTTAAAATATCTGCAATCTTGCCTCAGGTATGCTGCATAAGCCACCTCGTGTACAGAGGTCATCCTATAACAACAACTACAATGAGTCAAGACGAGCAATGTCTGTTGATTCTGGAACTTTGAACGACAGCAAAGGTGGAATGGAGCACTCAGGAGACTTGCCGGCAAGTAGAATCTTATGCAACGAGGATATAAATAGCCAGCACATTGTCACCAAAACTGAAAGAGTTGTTTCACCAGAAAAGCCTGGTGATGAACAGACAAGTAAGTTCTTGATTTAAAATCAAAACTATAAAGAAAGCTTTCTTACTAGTTAGTTATTGTTTCCTTAAACATTTCTATGTTTTCAGTAAAAGTTGTCTCCGGGAGGACACGCTCGTTGGTGGAGAGGTTTGAGAGAGGAGAAAAAATTACTCATACCGAAGAAGCAGATAATACTAATGCAGTGGAGCAAGATCCGCATAAGACGTCAAGACAGACAGGTGAAACTCCTGTAGTAGTATCTACACGGCGAGCTAGAAGTACTCCAGCTCGAGTGATGCCTATAGTACTCAACCGAGATAGTAACATAAAATCTGATGAGTCTCCTTCAACACAACCAGCTAGGACTTCTTCAGTTCCAGTGATACTCAACCAGTCTACCAATGATGAGCCTTCTGTAACATTAACACAATCTAGAACCTCTCCAGCCCGGACATTGCCTTTGACACTCAATCAGGCAACACATATTGTTATGTCAAGAAGACCACGTAGGACTTCCTCAGCTCGAGTAAGGCCTATGTCACTTAGTCAGGCAGTGAGAATGACATCCCATGAGTGTTCTGTAACATCAACGCGTCCAGATAGGACTTCTCCTCCCCGTGTAATGCCCACAAAACTCAATCAAACTGATGATATGGCATCGGATACATCTCATATCACATCCAGGCGCCGAACTAGTCCAACTCAGATGCTAGCTACACCCACTGAGATTGATAATCTGGTTGATATGGCTCAGGATGAGACACATGTATCGTCACAAACTGATAGTGACATCACTGAGAATCTAATGCAAACTCATGAGGAGTTCTTAAGCACTCTTCAATCTAGATTGACAAAGTTACAAGTAAAGCATTCTTGTCTCTGTTCATTTCTCTGGGTACTATTTTATTATAGTGATTGATTTTTTTCACAAACATGCAGATTGTTAGGCATTTTTGGGAACGTAGTGATGTTAAAGGGGCAATAGGGGCTTTGAGAAAGTTGACAGATCAGTCTGTGAGTATCTCAGATTCTTAGTAGACTACCTTATTTTATTTGATGGTGAGATGTTTAGATTAGCTAACTCGTAGATACTGGGACAGGTTCAAGCAGATGTGATCAGTATTCTAACAGACAAGATAGAGATTCTTACATTGGATATGTTCTCTCAATTGGTCCCTGTCCTTACAAGCTTATTGGGTAGCAGGACAGAAAGGTAAATAAAGATCATATTGTATTTCCACCTTAGCCAAGTTGTTTTAGCTTTTGATAAACTCAACTCAAGTTTATGATTGAGGGAAGAAATAAATTTTTATAAACAGTCTTTGTGCTTTATCTGATGTCATGTTTAAGTTGAGATTGTTAAATGATTGTTCAGGCCTGTTAATGTGTCCTTGGACATGCTCTTGAAGCTCGTAGCAGTGTTCGGTACAGTTATACGCTCAACTGTCTCAGCTCCAAGGATAGTCGGCGTTGATCTTCATGCGGATGAAAGGTACTCGAGTTCATGACACTCTCTTGAACCTCAGTTACTTTAATACTTTGCTCTTCATATACCAAGAGAAGTAAAAGGAATCACAATGCAGGATACAAATCTGCCAAGTTTGTTCTACGGGACTGCACAAGATTCAAAGGATTCTGCCAATTCTCGCAAGGTAAAAACATCATAAGCATCTTGGTTTCTTCATCTTCCTAATGAATCTAACTGTTGATGTTTTTAGAATCGGATTATCTTCTTATTGCTCTTGTTTTTTTTTTGGGCTCTCTCTTCTTACGTGTGAATACAGAAGAGGCGGTCTAATAACAAGAAAGGCTCAAGAACTAAACCTTGTTCTTCAACAAACATAGCCACATGCAAAGCAAACAATGATCATGGAGCTGCTCTGCAAGTTCTTGTTAACTGTAAATTGCAAAGAAGCGCCTTGTGTCTCACCGAACTTTTTTTAATATCTGCGGATTCATATATATTAGTGAGAAAGGAAATATTTAAATCTCTAGAACTAATTTGGTATATGGTTGTAAATCAAATCATATAATTGGCCTGAGTAGCTTCAATTCTTGATTTGTTTGTTGTCATCGGTTCTCCATCAAGCGTTGCATTTAATGATTTTACTAAGCTAAAACTCATTCAAACCTTGATAAACATCTACACAAAATTTAGTTTCATGAAAAGACTGTCTTTTAGTTCGTCTAAGCATTGTTGTTTTCAGGATAGCCTGCAACTTCTTATATCCTTAGATTGGGTTCTTTGTTTATGGGTTTCTTGATCGTGTAATAAAACACTTGGTAGCTAGAACCTGAAGTAGCTGTGTAGAGGTCATCAATTGAATTCTGGATCATAGGGCTTAGTAAACACCACCTGCACTCAACATGTAAGGCCATAGCATGCAATTGTATTTTGGCTGTCGTGATTCATATTGGTTTGTGCTTCATCTAGAACAACTCTTAACCATGCAACTTCAGGATCAGAAGTGGATTAGCGCGTCTGACTTCGGATCAGAAGGTCGTGGGTCCGACTCCCATTGTCGTGGTCATGCACAAATATAAATATTTAAAAATACAAAAACATAACAATGATTAGCAGTTTACTTTTTAGTTTATAAGTTTTAATTTTTTATAATTTATATGCATGACAAATAAAAGTAAAAATATTTATACCTGCATCTGATTATGCTTATAATCATTTGATTGGTTCAATTATTTTTAGATATATTATTGCATCTATTCTTCTAAATTATACTATAATTATTTGTATTCTAAATAGGCCAAAATACGATTAATTTTATTTGTTTCTTTTATTACCTTGTATAATATATTTTTATAAGATTACGTGTAATTTGATATATGTTATTTTATATAAAAAAAAGGAAGTATAGTCTATTTGAGATTGCTTAAATGAACATAACCAGTAATCGCTTGAAATCTCATGCACACATATGAATATTTACAATAATAAGAAGATATTAATATTTTGTTTTTACTTGTTCATTAGTTTTGACTTATTTGTAGTTTATATGCATACAATTTAATAGAAGACTATTCTAATAAATATTAATAATGTTGTCGTAATTATACCTCTAATTTTTATTATAAGAATTTGGATTGATTTATTACAAAGTATATTGATTTTGCATATATAACTCTGAAATGAACCACAACTGTTTATTTTGTTTTAACTAGCCTAAATGCGGATTAATTTTTATTGTATTAGTTTGGTTCTTATTTGTAGATTTGAAAATAAATATTTTTGAATATTTTTTATAATTTATCATATGTTATTTTGAAAGAAAATTGAAAAGATGAAGTGGTCACCAATATGAAATTGTATAAGAAAATCTTTTAAAAGCTCATGGAAGAATATAAATATTTACAAAATAACTAAATCATTATAGTTGATTATACTTCCGTTTTCATTTATTTATAAAGTCTAAGTCATTTTGTAACTTATTTATGAAAGAAAAAAATATTGTTTTCACAAATACTAAATATAAAGTTGGGATTGCTTTAGTTATTTAATATTGGAGTATATTGGATTACATCAATTCTTTTAAACTGGGTCACCATTGTTTTTTGGTTCTAACGATGCTAAATAAAATTAATTTGTAATTTTGTTTAGTTTAATTTTTTTTTTGAATTTTTAAATTTTCTTTTTGAAAATTTAATAAAATCTGATATATGTTTTTTAGGATGAAATTAAGAAAATATAGAAGCTTTGACGAATTCAAAATTGCATAAGCAAATTCAAACCGTTAATATTTTAAAAAATCATTGATCAATTACTGTTTCAGATCATCATTATATCTTTCAAAGTTTGATTCTATCCATTTGGTCATATCAATGAGGATATTAGTTTAATTTCAATCTAATATTTTTTTTTGAAATGTTTATTGGGTTGTTTTTATATGATTTTAGATGATTGGTTTATGCCATTTAAAATACCAAAAATATATCTATGGTAAAATATTATATATTTTTTTTAACTCAATATCACATTTTGAATTTGGTTTTAAGTTAATCATAAGATAGAAACATATCTTTTGAAAACATTTTATTAGATAATAGGTTTAAGTACTTTCCACAGATCTCTGAATATAAGAGAAGAGCAATCTTCTTTAGAAAGCACCATTCGCTTCACAAATCTGTGTACAACTAGAGATTTTGTGTGATACCAACATATCTATCCGGTAAGTCTCTATAGAACCAACTCATTAACATGGAAAACACTGATCAAAATGCCATTCTATCGACATATCCAAGACCAAAAGAATAAAAATTAAGAAAATAAACATAAATAGATACTTATTTAGAAAGAGAAGATTGCTTATTAAATTAACTACCTCAATTGCAAGATTTTCAGTGGATTGTGTTTTAGGAATTTGTAAAGTTAGATTCTTGAATTCTTTTTCAAATAGAATGTTATCTCTCGATTTCTTAAACACAAGTTCACCCTGAGAACTCATTTACATACATGTCTGCAAAGAGGTTACAATACTTCTTAACCGAATTTTTGTAGCATATGATCCAACTAGAAGCTGTTAATAGAGAGACATCACATATCAAAATCTATTTAATAATAAAGAAAATGTTTTTAAAAAAGTGATGAGAAAACAGTTTGTAAGCATAGATTCTAATGACAAAGTAGTCCACATCATTGAATTATGTATAGTAAATTGATGCAAAAGTTTATCTCTTGTCTCTATAAAGATCACTCCATCTCGACATTTCAACATCGCCAGAGACAGAGAACCGATACGTGGCAACACATAACTAGTCTGGATCACTTCTGTAGGACCATGATACCTCTGTATAATTCAAAAAAAAAAAAAAAAAAGATCACTCCATCTCTGAGAAAGTCAGCTTATTTTTATTTAGATGTATAATTAATATCTTGACCAACATCTAGAAATAGTGAAAAACTCTTTGTTAACAGCCCAAAAGATCTAATCTGTCAGAACATGCATGAATTCTTCTTCGTAGCAAAATTGCTATGTAGAACAGGTTTGTGTGTTCATAACATAATCTCAAGAGTTAGTCGAGTGTCGTTTTTTTTATGTTTCAACACAGCGTAACTAACTTAACTTCGTTTGAGATTTTGATAAGATCATCTCCTCTTCCCGTGAGAGCCTCATCGACATAAAAAAAGAAGAAGATTGTTTTACATGGAGAGGGAGAGATTAGTCAATTCAATTGATGCGATCATTTCGTGAGGTACTCAATCGCTCACTGTAATTATAGTTGTGATTTAAAATTGATGAAAATCTTGTAGAGATTTTTGATTGGATCGATTGTACATAAAAGTGTTGTAATTTCCTTTATGTTTAATGGAAAATTAATTTCCTTTTTCCAATTCCTATAGCTTGATCCGGATGCTCAGCTCGTGTGTATGTAATACTATTTATTTTTATAAAGCTCGTGTGTATATATATTCATTATGCATAATGGTTGTGGCCTGTGGGTATTATTGAATCAATGATAGGGTTTTCGGTTTAGTAGCCTTGCATTCAGGATGCCTCTTAACTCTTTTGGAATCAGAAATCTTATAATCATACTCTCTGAATTGGTTTTCTACCTTTCCTTCAGATTTTCTTCTTTTTTGCTCTAAAAAAAAAACTTAAAACATTTCAACTAAATAATCTAATAATAGTATATAAAACAATCATACGATGAAACTAACATATGATTTAATCCTGAACACATATACAAATAACTAGCCCCGCAGGCATTAGGTGTCAAATGGAAATAGCTACTAAGAAAAGAATGTCCAATCAGTCTTATGGAATTTTATAAATGACCAAATAGTTTCCTAATCAAATGTTTAGGTGATCATGGTCCGGTTTCGGTTCAAGTGGCAGCAACATCAGCATGGTTATCACTAAAAATCCGGTTTAGTACCATGGCTAGTCTAAGTCCTCCCTGAACAATTCTCTTCATCACTATTGGCATCCTTGTATCGAAATACTCCTCTGCAAAAACGTATTATAGGGGAATCAGTTTTTTTCTTATAAAAAGTCTCAATGTTATTCAGATCAACAAACTAAATTTTTTAATCCATTAAATCATGTCTTAACAATAAATCTAATCAATGCCGCCGTTAGTTATACTTATAAGCCTGAAGTTAAGACTTCCTCTTGTATTACAAACTTACAACGCCAATTTGCATACTTAGTCTGAAACGACTACTCTAACATCTCAAACTTTGTTTAGTCTTTTGAATCTTAAGATAATAAAGCATGCATAAGTTGTTTGGAGGACATTTGTCAAATGATATTTGTCAAATATACCATATTGTCAAAGTGTATTTGACAATCAGAATCGAGGGTATTCGGTTCAGTTGTTAAAATAAAAACTCAAAACTGAATTCATACTAGTCAACTCGGTTGGTTAAATTTATTTGATTCGGTTTCTAATTAAACTATTTTGTTTCGTATGAGATTAAAAAAAAGTACACGATGTACCTGATAGTGTTACACCTGACTTCACGCCTTCATATCCATATTTACAAGCTAACTCTATACTCTCAGAAGCATACCTACAAATACATTTTCAGTTTATTCATTTCAAGCTATTGAACCGGTTTTCAACCCAAACAATTTAAAACTTACGTGTGTGGACAAGCGAGAAGATCTTTGCATTCTGTCCACGAAGATATATCGTCTTTCCATAATCCCTAATATTTTATGATAAACCATTATATGTATAAGTCACCGGTTACAAAACGATTACAAATGAAAATCCTTGTAGAATATAGTGAATCGTGTATTACATTGGTGATGTTCTTCTCAAGATCTTCTTGGAGAAGATCCAAGTCCTTGTCGTAGTATTCTTTTAGAGCCGTGAGAATGATCTCCCTGTCCCATACCTTTACATTTCTTTTTTTCATTTAGTAATCAATTTTGATCGTAATGAAGTTCTTCAAAGTTGTAAAAGTATATAAAAAAACTTACATGATGTAAATTTGATTTGTGTCTATACCAGCGTAATTTTATCGTGTTTCCTCCTTCATCGCTTGTGAATCCGACATGCATCGGCTTTTAAAAGAATTATATATAAATATGTTAAGCAGTAACAAGCTAGTTAGAATTCAATATCTGACAACAACAAATATACAATAACTATATAATGTGGAATCGGGAGGAATAATAAACCTGATGAATATCTCCCACAAAATGAGACAAGAACAAAAGGGCTTCGGTCATGTTATCTGTGAGATTAAACAAGATTATAATCAGTTACAAATAGTTTTAAAAATCCTTTATAGGAAGTTAAGTGAAAAAACACATCAAAACGAATATTTGGAGGAATACAAAAGACCACATACGTCGAGGATCAGATATTCCTTCGCTGTAATGCTGAAGCTGAGACGTGAAATTCTGTATTGCTCCGTCCACACACATATCCTTTAACCCATGTTGATCATGACAATCCCCTATTAATTATTTACAGTATTAAAAAATCATTTTTCACATTCATTAACTACGGCTCAAAAATGATAGAACAGGAATAGGTATACTAGTAAAAGAGACTTCGGTTTATGGCTTACTGTCGTATTCGTAAGAGCAGGCTTGGTCAGGAGTGTCGATGTAATGGAGAGGGCTGGTCCAACGGTACTTATACCAATATCGGATCTGGTCAGGCCACACACACAATACCGATAAATCTCCTTTCACGTAATCCGGTAGTAAATTCTTGACGGCATGTGCTGGTCCTGCTTCTAAAAGATTCTGTTCACACCACATAAACTCCATTATTCCATTAGACCATGATTAACCTGAGGTTCTTAAAGTGGGATTCTTAGTCTTTTTAATTAAAAGTTAAGAAACAGATTATTAACTTCCGCTAAGAAACTCATCATAAGAACCCCAGGTTAATCATGCTCTTAGTGGTGTGACTTTGTAAGAATTGCCAAATAGAATCTTTAAATTTGATATGGCTCAATATCCCATTAGTCTTAATTACTTGTATGCATAACTATCTATATGAGATATTAGAGCGGGTGACTAGTAAAAATGAGGAATTTTCCGGTTTTTAATTACAATAATTATTATGTCAATCATACTTTAAATTTTATTATAGGTATGTTTAATACAGTTATCACAATCAATTTTTTGTTTATAATTAGAATTCGGGTCCATAATACACTACAGAAAATTTGATGGAGTCTAATTCCAGTGTTCAAGCAGCCGTTGCCTAAATGTTCTCACCTGCTTGTAGAACTTCATAGCAATATCATTTTTCAGCAATATTAGTTTAATCGAATACGATCTAAATTTATAGTTTGAAGTGATCATAAATGTTAAGGCTAATTATATTTGCTTCGGTAACTTGTTTAATATTTCACTATTTGGATAAGTGTATATATGGTGGCAACTAATATTTATTTAATTATTAGCTCTACTATTTTAGATTATCCGGTCCAAAATGACTGACAAAAGGTTAGACAATTACTAGAGTACTTGATTCCAATACACATAGATCATCAACTTACTTGAGCAATCCGGCATGTAAGAATATGACCTTCTTTACTCCAACCTTGGACAGGAGTAACGGAACACAAAACCGCTACACCAAATACAAGAACCAACGCCGTAGATGATCTAAAAGCCGATGCCATGTCTTAATTAACCTTTGAATCTTGTGTAGAATGATGTCTTCTTGTATAAGAGTGTCTTTTATGTATTCTCTTTCTTACAACAACTTCATAGAATTTTGCAAGAAAAAAACACACATAGACATTATATATATAGAGACAAGAATGGGAGTACAAGTTAGGTTTTTCTGGTCTGAGCGGTTACGTCACCTACAAGTAACATATGCGATGTTGAGTTTGTGTGCAAGCAAGATATTTCGAGTCTCATACGTTCTTCTCGTAAAGTTGACAAAAGGAACACGATATACAACATTAAAACAAAGAGTCGTTATCTTATTGATTAAAAGCATATTCCTCAATTGTAATAGAATCTTCCCTGCGTGACATATACAACTTATTATGTAAACAAACAGCGACTACATATACTCGCATTGAATATTTGACTCAGATTGAAACAGCAGCATATTTTGATTTTTTCGATACCTCATCAAAACCTTACCAAAACCAAGTCTTGGACGAAGAAAGATGCATAAAGCAGAATATTGGACCTTTAATTGGGCTCTAAGCTCGGCCCATTACTAGGGTAATAACGTCGTTTTAAAAAATGAGATAATTTCCTAATTTGGTTAAGAAAAAGTTATGCCATTAACTAATTTTAGACAATTACCAAAACTGCATGTGACTCTCATTTTAACATAACAAAATAAACCTCCCAACAAAACCTCCTCGCATCTTCCTCGTACTCAGGCAGAGAGGAGGACGAGGGTGATGATCATCATTCAAAAGCACTAAAAAGAAAATCACAAGAAAATAATAATTGTACATAACTAAAAAAAATAGTAAAAAAATGAATGACTTATTCTCAAATTCATTCAAGAGGAACCAGGCTCAATTTGGCGATGTTGAAGCAGGTCAAGAAACGATGAACCTCGATAAATTCTTCGAGGATGTCGAGAATGTGAAGGATGACATGAAAGGAATCGAGACTCTTTATAAGAAGCTTCAAGACTCAAACGAAGAATGCAAGACGGTTCACAATGCCAAGAAGGTGAAGGAGCTACGAGCTAAGATGGATGGAGACGTAGGTCAGGTCCTTAAGAGGGTCAAAATGATTAAGCAGAAGCTCGAAGCCCTAGAGAAAGCTAACGCTAATAGCCGTAATGTCCCTGGTTGTGGGCCCGGTTCATCTACGGATAGGACTCGGTCGTCTGTGGTTAGCGGTCTCGGGAAGAAGCTCAAGGACTTGATGGATAGTTTCCAGGGTCTACGTGCAAGAATGAACGATGAGTATAAAGAAACCGTAGAGCGCAGGTCTTGCCTTTTTTATGTTTCTTGTATCGCAAGCTATTGCTATGTTTGTGTTCCAAGGATATATGACTGTTGGAATCTGCGCAGGTATTTTACAATAACGGGAGAACAAGCTGACGAGCAAACAGTAGATAACTTGATTGCAAGCGGTGAGAGTGAAAATTTTCTCCAAAAAGCGATTCAAGAGCAAGGAAGAGGTCAGATCATGGACACTATATCTGAGATCCAAGAAAGGCATGATGCAGTGAAGGAGATTGAGAAGAATCTACTCGAGTTGCACCAAGTTTTCTTGGACATGGCGGCTCTAGTGGAAGCGCAAGGGCAGCAACTGAATAATATAGAGAGTCATGTGGCAAAGGCAAGCTCGTTTGTGAGAAGAGGGACTGATCAGCTCCAAGATGCTAGGGAGTACCAAAAGAGCTCGAGGAAATGGACTTGTTACGCCATTATTCTCTTTATCGTTGTTTTTATCCTTCTTCTTATTCCTGCTTTACCCCATATTATGCTCATGTTGAAGTGAAGTGGCTAGAGAGCTTATCTTGATTGTCACAATATCTCTTCCCCTATTCATTCTTTTTTTGGCTTTATGGGATCGATGGAGAATAGTTAGACTATGGTAACAACCATGAAAAGAAATTTGTAGAAAATGTTTTGAAACACCGGTTTGTTATCACATTCTTTTTAATGCAATACTGAGTTTTGGATGTGTTATCCTCCATCTTTAGTGTTTGATGTGGCAATGTTATGTATTAGGGTTTCTATATAATTAAAAAAAACAAGGGAAACAAATCACTTCCCTTAGTTTTCTTTTGATGGAAGCTAAACTTAAGTAACCTATAACAGAATTTTTTTTTTGAAAAAACAGGACACTAAAATGTGAAAATTATTTAGGACTTAGTGAAATGCCTTTTTGATTATACACCAAGCAGTCAAGCATTACCTTGCGAGTTGCGAGTAGCGATAGTGATGAATTTTTTTTAACTATTTTTATTTATTTGTATATAACGTATCTCTGTGTGCGCATATATGTACGCATTATTGTTTTCCCCCCTTATAAATATTCTTAGTCTTTTTTTTTTGAACAACTATTCTTAGTCTCCTAAGAGCACCCTTATCGCGGTCTCTAATTCCGCGTATCTAGGGTATTTAGGTTAAAAAAAAATTGGCTAATTAACCAAGAGACGTAGCTTAATGAAGACGCGGAAGAGACGAGTTTCATGGGGCGCGTGTCATTCATTCAACATCACTCTCTCTCAAAACCGCCTTGTCTTCTCTCTTTCTCTCGAGGCGACTCCGAGGCGATACGCTTGCTCTCCGCGACGATGATATCGCGGTCTCGTCGATGATTTGGTTGAATATATATGGCATAAATTTTCGTTTATTTTAGTAATTTTTGTTTTAATTTAAAAATCTATGTTTAAAATGTTATCTTTTATTATGTTTTATGCCCTGTTCGGGAATGCTCTAGGCGCTAGTCGGGCGGTCGGGTTGGGCCTAACGCCTAAAGAGAAAATTCGGGGATTAATCGGAAATTATGCGGGGCTGAATTTTTAGACTGTTTACTATGTTATAAAACATGTTAATATTTAATTGTGTATAACATTAATACATTTTCATGTTTAAAATTGTATAAAACACACAAATAGAATATATAAACTTAATATAGTGTAATTTTCATCAAAATTATGAATATAAATGATATTTATAAAATTTTATATCAAATAAATAAATAAAAATATTATTAAAAATAAAAATAAAAAATAAAAAAAATAGATTAGGCGGCCGCCTAAGCGGCTAGACGGTCATTTAGGCGGTCTAGGTGGAGAAAATCAGATATCTGATTTTTTAACCGATTTGGCATAAATCGGGGCGGAAGAGTGACGCGTAGCGCTCAGGCGGCCGCCTAGGCAGCCGATTTTTAGAACAGAAGTTTAATGTAATAAAAAAAATTAAATTTTAATTAAAAAAATGTTTAATAATTTTTTTTAAGTACCATAAAATAAGAGACTTGCAATGGAGAGGGGAAAAGTCGCAAGGTTATTAATCAAGTCTCTTACCAAAATTAACTCATTAAATACTATTAAAAATAAATTAAGAGACCCATTAGGGTATGTGGGATAAAGATGTTTTAAGTATTATTTTGTAGAACTATAAATACAAATCAAAAGTCAACGGAAGGAGAGACCAGCTAAGTCTTGCTGTAAAATTGCTTTGATTGGCGCCATTAGAGCATTTTTATCCCTAAAACTCTATTTGGGGTTCTTATTATTTATTTATTTTTTAAAAAAAAAAAATTAAAAACTAACCAATCGCGGACCGCTACATGTCAGTGGAGACCGCGAACAGTACAAAAACTCCACCAAACTCGCCTCTTGCAGAAAAGGAGGAAGAGGTGGGTTTTAACAAGAACATGATTATTGGGGAGTTCTTAGGGTAATGTTCGTAGCGGAATAATATTTAAGAGTCGGTTCTTATCTTTTTTAGTTAAAAGTTAAGAGACAGATTCTTATATTCCGCTAAAAAATTCACAATAAGAACTCTCCGATAGTCATGCTCTTAGTTTCAGCCGTTCGGCACGAGTAAACATGTTTTGTCGGTCAACGCCTTATATTTAATTTCAATAGAATTCTGTTACCATTGACACAAGAAACTACTAGTCAAGTCACATTCAATGGATGTTGAAATGTGTGTATGGTATGATATGCACATTATTATGAATATGGAAAGTATAAGCCACTGTTACGTTATACTTCAAAAATAGAATTTCCTCTTTTACATTCGGAATTTTATCAAACCATTATAATGATTTGATGATGCATGTAACTAACTAACTATTAGCTAAGTCAAAGAAGTAATCCGTCATAAAAAGCGGCATAGAACTTAGTTTGCTCATGTGTTCAAAAAAAAAAAGAAACTTCGTTTGCTCTCTTATTTTATCCTTCAGATTTATCTTCTGCTGTCTGTGTAGAGATTGGCCCTTGATTTGGTGCAAGCGCGAACCAAACCAAAACATATCACTTTATGATCGAACTGAACAATCAAATATTTTATCGCGTTGTGTCAAGACACATGGCGGTGAGTCAAACAAACCCAAACACAATGGGCGCCACTGACTTGGGACCATCCTTCCTTTAGTTGACCTTGACTTCATTTATCATTTTTTCAATTTTTTTTCTCCTATTGTTTAATTCATTTTTGCGTAGATATTATTTTTGAAATTTATCTTTTTATATTCCCTTGAGATAACACACGGGACCATTTGTTTCCATCTTATATTTTAAAATTTTAGTCTCTGTCCTACATATAAATATCTTCTCTTTATCACGCATCAGTACACAACGTTCATAATTTACTCTTACAAACGCGTTATAATTCGTTCCTTTCAAATATCAATGTTGTGGCAGTTATATTTACGTATTTGACAAATATGTAACTTGATTTTTTTTTGCCGATGTTAAAAAAAACTTGATTGTTTTTGCCGTGAGTTTGGATTTGAAATAAGAAGAAAGAAACAATTTGGTAAAAACCTGGGACCTGTTCAAGGGCTATTTAGGAATTTTGGAGTATGAGGTGCCACGAGTCTCGGAAAAGAACGAGCCCAGATTTTTCAAATTTACATCTAGACCCTTTATTTTGAATAATTTCTCTACTCCCCCTAACTTTTTCTTTATCCAAATTCGCTCTTTTATTACAAGCTATATTTCCAATTGATCAGAAAATCTAATTAACATCAAAAACTCAAGTCTATATAGATTACATGACATTATTAAAAAGTTTCTTAGTAAATGGTTACATATATTTTATATATGATGCAGTAAGATTGTGGAAACAAAATATTTTTATTTTATTATAATTATTGTATATATTTCATACGTATGAATGTATCCTTATATCACGGAATTATATATATGTGAACGTTAGAAACAAATTTCAAACTTAGAAAGAATATGGATAAGAGTTCCACGTAACTATTGGTGCATTGTTATGTTGTTTCTTGCAAACCAGATATTTGAGTGGTCGAAAAAACAACTATTTGTGAACAAAAAACTTTACATCTGTAAAGAAAGATTTGAGGTCACGTTATAAGAAAAACCATGCTGCATCCCATGAAACAAGTTAATTATAGAAACATGTATCCAAAACAAAATTTAATGTTATCCAAATAGATAAAGCCAACTAGTTGGAGCGTCGAATGAAGTGCGATCCTTGCTGATTAGTATATGACTTGTACAATTAATTCTGCCACCCAGTCCACCGACCTCGACTCTTCTTTTGGGTTACGTTTAATGCCATGATAACAAGTCATAAACTATTTATTAACGTTACCGTTATCTGGTTTTCAAGTAATCGATAGTGAATTTATTTCCACGATAATTAATACGTATAAACTGATATTAGTCAAATTAAGGGTACAAAGTACAGTACATACTCTAGAGTACTATGTTGAACGTATTAAAAAATTGATATGAGTGGTATAATGGTACGATTGTACTATGTCATAGTTCTATAGATGTTTATTTTGTAACATATAGTTCTATAAATGTTTTGTTTGAGCCTATTTTGGAAATTACTGGATGGGTATCAGGAAATGGATAGAGCCGTTGAACCATCAAGTGGGTCTTAAAAGTAAAAATTGTAAGATGACAAAAAAGAAGAAGTAAGAATTGTATTTGATTTACACTTTTACAGTCATGCGGACATATGCGAGAATATTATTCACATCCACATTACACAGTTATGACAACCCCACAACTTTAGAAAATTGATTTGTCAGCTTTGGTTGGATTTAATTTGTTTAGATACCTGTTCACTTTATGAAATTTACTAAAACCATTTCTAAAACGTTTCATAAATCATGATTATTCTGTTTCATGAATCATGATTATTCTTACTATGACACACTTCATTATTCATCTGACAAACGGTTATCACCTAAAATTTATCACTTTATGCACAGTAAATAGGGTTATGCTCATTTTTGTTTTATAGGAGAAATATGAGAAAATATCCTATCATAACTATGCTCTAACCAAGCTACGTACTAACATTTGTAATAAGTTCACTAAGAAAAAATAAAAAAATAATAATATAAAAGCATGTTCACACAGCGGTCACCAAGTTGCTCAAAATCATGAAACAGCGAAACCTTATTCAATTATCTTATGATGTGGATAATTAGCAAAAAAATTAATTACGAGAAACATCATATTATTCTGAAAATAATCAAATACAGCTCAACACTTATACGGAACCATAACCTTCTCTTCCCCACTGTCTATATAAATAACTCTTTCAAGTGATGTCTGATCTCTCCATCAAACTTCTTTTCAATTTCGCTTACATCTTAGCAAAAGAGAGGGGTTATAAAAAAAACTAAAAACTTCAGGGTTCTCTTTTAAACTTTCTTTCAAATATGCCTGCCGGTGGATTTGTTGCCGGAGATGGCCAAAAGGCTTATCCCGGCAAACTCACTCCCTTTGTTCTCTTCACTTGCGTTGTCGCTGCCATGGGTGGTCTCATCTTCGGATACGATATTGGTATCTCTGGTAAGTATCTCACTATTTCTCAGCTTTTACATTTTCATCCCACAAGTATCTGTTTAGATATCATACATCCCCATGTCCAAAACTTTAATAGTGGTTCCATAATGAAACATCAACAAAACTGCCTCTGATGTTTCTCTACATTCATAAACACCCATATGACTAAAAAAACACATAATCATCAAACTTACAGATTTTTAAAATATTTTATTAAATATCCCCATATGTTTCTATACAGTCATGAAAACCCTGTCTGATCAATTTTAATATAACAGGTGGTGTGACGTCGATGCCGTCTTTTCTCCGTCGATTTTTCCCGTCGGTTTACCGTAAACAGCAAGAAGACGCGACAACGAATCAGTACTGTCAATACGATAGTCCTAAGCTTACGCTGTTCACTTCGTCGTTGTATTTGGCAGCGCTAATTTCGTCGCTGGTGGCTTCCACCGTGACGAGGAAGTTCGGACGACGGCTCTCGATGCTCTTCGGCGGTATACTCTTCTGCGCCGGAGCTCTCATCAATGGCTTTGCTAAACACGTTTGGATGCTCATCGTCGGCCGTATCTTGCTTGGTTTTGGTATCGGTTTCGCTAATCAGGTCTGTTACTAATATAACCATAAACTTCAGCTATGATGATTTTAACAACTATTACTAACCATAATAGTAAAATTATATATTGTTCATTTTCATATTAAAGTCACGAGTAGAAAAAATCAAATTGGACAAACTTTCTACGTGGTATCTTATAAATTCAGTGAACTGAATCTTATATTTATTTCGCTATAAATGTACCTTGGTTTTAAAAAAGTCATGGACCAACCACTTCCTTTGAACATAATCATCAAATAATTAGGTCAAGTTGACATTATTATTTTTCTCTTGCTTTTACTATCAGTTTACAACAACGTTCATTACTTTCCACATTATATTATATGATACAACAATTATTTAATTTCTTATTGATTTATTTTCGGCTGAATATCCACAATTGCACATGGTCTGTTCTTTAAACACGTGACGTCTCTTTCTCCTTTTTTCAGTTATTTAATCAGTTAATACATAGTTTTTGACGTCATATCGTATATTATAACTTTTTGATCATTCATTGATACGGATCTTTAGTTAGAAAAGGTCATATTCGGACCGTATCTTCTTGAGGTTATAACATATTTACGTAACTGACCTAACATGTTTACATGTTATAATTTTTATATTTACAGTCTGTGCCACTATACCTATCTGAAATGGCTCCATACAAATATAGAGGAGCGCTAAACATCGGCTTCCAGCTTTCGATTACTATCGGAATCCTAGTAGCCGAAGTACTCAACTACTTCTTTGCCAAAATCAAAGGCGGCTGGGGATGGCGGCTCAGTCTCGGTGGTGCGGTGGTCCCTGCTCTTATCATAACACTCGGCTCCTTGGTCCTCCCTGACACTCCTAACTCAATGATCGAGCGAGGCCAGCACGAGAAGGCCAAAACCAAGCTCAGAAGAATCCGTGGCGTCGATGACGTCAGCCAAGAGTTTGACGATTTAGTAGCAGCTAGTAAAGAGTCTCAGTCGATAGAGCATCCGTGGACAAACCTCCTCCGCCGTAAGTACCGGCCTCATCTCACCATGGCCATTATGATTCCTTTCTTTCAGCAGCTCACTGGAATCAATGTGATTATGTTTTACGCTCCCGTTTTGTTCAACACCATTGGTTTCACGACCGATGCGTCTCTCATGTCAGCCGTGGTAACTGGCTCGGTTAACGTCGCCGCCACGCTTGTGTCGATCTACGGTGTTGACAAGTGGGGACGTAGGTTTCTCTTTCTTGAAGGCGGTACACAAATGCTAATATGCCAGGTAAGGAAACACATATATCTACTTTCTTAATTTATCGGACATAAACATATTTGACTTATCATATGAAGTCATGATCTATGAACATATATAAACATAATTGGATATAAATCGTTTGATATCATGATATGAACTTATACTTGACTTTATATGTGCCTAGAGAGTGATTTTATTGGGTAAGAATATAGATATACGAATACATGCTGACGTTGACCAAAAAAAGTTGACCAAGAAAAAATAATGAATTCATGCTGACGTAAATGTATGTCTAGATATCAATTATCGTTAGATAGAATCCTTTATATATCATGGTTTAGACCTCATGTATAGTCGTACAGATGGTTTTCAAAATCTATTTGCATGCATTAGTCTATCCATTACACTAATGAAAATATGGTGTTCATTTTTTCTTGTGTGACTATAGGCTGTGGTTGCTGCATGCATCGGGGCCAAGTTTGGGGTAGACGGGACCCCTGGTGAGCTACCAAAGTGGTATGCTATAGTGGTTGTAACGTTTATATGCATCTATGTGGCGGGTTTCGCGTGGTCATGGGGTCCGCTAGGGTGGTTAGTACCTAGTGAGATCTTCCCGTTGGAGATAAGGTCGGCGGCGCAGAGTATCACGGTGTCGGTGAACATGATCTTCACGTTTATAATCGCGCAGATTTTCTTGACGATGCTTTGCCATTTGAAATTCGGTTTATTCCTTGTGTTTGCCTTCTTCGTTGTGGTGATGTCGATCTTTGTCTACATATTCTTGCCGGAGACGAAAGGGATTCCGATAGAGGAAATGGGACAAGTGTGGAGGTCACATTGGTATTGGTCAAGGTTTGTGGAGGATGGTGAGTATGGAAATGGGCTTCAGATGGGCAAGAGCAGCAACCAAGGAACTAAACATGTTTGATTTTGTTTACTTTGTTTTAAATGACGAAATTTTAAGAAAAAAGATATGAAATTTCTAATTTCGGTAAAGAAAAAATGTATTAGTCTAGATATATTTATGTTTATATAATTCAGTATTACATGGTGATGAAAGTATGCATATGATTCTTTTTATATCTTCAGCCTATTTTCTAGTTGTTGTTAAATTTACTTCATAATACATATATTACAAAGCCGTAAAAGCTCTAAATCTAAGATATTCATATTGAAAGAATAACACTCCATACAAGAAAATTGAATCGGAAATACAAAGAAACCTGCTTCCTGGCACTATTACTAATGCGCTAACACTTTCTAACAATAGCTTCTAAATGGAATTCTCATATAAAAAATAACGAGATTAGGAGATAGACAAAGTAGTATCTCATATGAGACATCTAGAGAACTATCCAACCTCCGAGCACGCCATGAACCGGAAGAACCCTCTGTTCTTATGAGTTTAACTATTCAAAATACTCATTTGTCTTATGTTTCATTTTAATTGGTTAAATTATTAAAAATAAAATAAAATATAATTAAATTAATAAGTTGTCTGAAAATATTAACAAAAAGCTACTGAGAACATCCATTAAGAGATTTTACTGTTAAAGGTGCTCCTGCACTTTCTCAATCCTGACTATATTTTGTTTGATCAAAACATCAAGTAGTCCTGTTGTCAAAAAAAAAAAAATCAAGTAGTCCTCTTTTATTTTGTTTTTGTTTTTGTTTTTCCTTTCAAAAGTATGAAAAAATAGAGAATAAATACATCATTGATTTGTGTTTGATACAAAATATAAGATAAAAACTAGTAACATTAACATGATATTACTATCCATAAATTTACACATAATACATAATATAAACTTTCCTAATAACTATAATGCATAAATAAAAGGTACTACAATAATATTGAGATTTTTTTGCTATTCAAGTATTTTCATTTAGTCTTCACATGAGTTTCAATTATACCAGTTTTGATTAACATATACAATTTTGACTAAAATATACATATTTCCACTACAAGAAATATGTACATTTTTAGCTCACGAAAAACGCTATGGTAATCTTTTCATAGCGTTTTCTCATATGCTATGTCATCGACAGCCATAATAGGCCATAACGTTTTCTCATATGCTATGTCATTGGCAGCCATAATAGGTACTCCTCTACGATAGCATTTTTAAAATGCTGCGAAATATGCAGATATGATAGCAATACTTGAAGGTTGTTATTAACTTTAATTATAGCACTATTTTTTTGTTACAAATTCATTGCGATTCATATATTGGTGCTATAATAGATCTTTTGTACAATAAACCACAAATAATTATAATTAAAAATAAATAATTAAAAATTAAACTGAAAATTAATTTATAATTAAAAATAAAATAAATTTTATTTATAAATTTAAATTGGTGTACAAATAAATTCTGGTTTACTAAACTAAACCAGATATTAAAAAATAAAGTTAAACCACTACAATTTCCCTAACTCTATGCTAAACCAAATCTAAATCATATTAAAACAAAACCTAAAAAATTAACCCTAGTTAAACCGCCGCTTCTTCTTCTTACGCCTCCACATGCCGTCGCGTCTTCTTCCTTGGCTCGGACCTGCTCACCGTCGTCACCGTCCTCTCCACACCAGAGCTCGGACCTGCTCGCTGTTGTCGTCTCCACCAGATCTTCCTCTCCTCCATCTTCTTTCGCCATCTCGCCGGCGTCGTGTCTTCTTCCCCTCCCTCCTTTGTAGAGGTGGAGAATCCATGTCCGTCTCTGCCTCCTCCGCCGTCAAACTCAACCCGTAAATCTTTTCACACCAGAGCTTTTCTTCCTCTGCTTGCGAATGACTCAGGGGCTGGTCACACCAGAGCTCCTCGTTGGCGTCGTCGTTGTTGAGAGATAATTGAGAGAGAAGCAATGGAGAAGAAGGATGTGAGAGATTGTTAAAGATTGAGACATGAAAAATTGATTGTCGAAGAGACAAAATTCTGGAGAGAAGAAGATTGGAAGAAAAGAAGAAAAATAAGTTGAGAGAGGAAATCTTGGAGAGAGAGAAAGATACACACAAAAATTGGATTTGAACCATTGATTATAATTAATCAATGGTCAAAAATGGCGATCCTCACATCACTATCTTAACTAATAGAAAATTAAGAGTATTTGTTTTCTTTCATGTCTTCGACGAGTGTATTATTTATTATGTTTAGTTTATTTAAGCTTTAATAGTATATAAAAGGTATGGTGAGTTTGTTTTATGTAAGGTATATGATCAAGACAATGTTTGAGAAGTATGGTTTATGTTTCAAAATAGACTTTAATTATAGAATGAAGATGAATTATAGAATGAAGATTTAAGGTTTGTGTTTTGAAAGTTATAGAATAAGATTAAAAAGATGAAATTTTGATTTTAATTTTAAGATTTGAGGTTATAGTATAAAAAGATTAGAAATTTAAAGTTTATGTTTTGATTTTAGAACTTTTTTAAAAACATGTTTAGGTGTTTGTAGTGTTTGTAATTTATATGTTAAGATTTGATGTTTAATTTGAAAAATATTAGTTTTACAGTGTATATTTCAATTTTTGGTATAGTACATAGGGTTTAAAGTATATTTGAGGTTTGTGGAATAGGTTTGGAGTTTAGATATAGGGTTTGGAATTTAAATTTTTAATTTAGGGGTTATAAATGTTAAAATGAATTATTAAATATAAATGTTAATATTTAGTTATAAAATTAAAGAATTTTGGAAATTACAAATTGTGTTTAAATATAAAAAAGAGCTTATGATTTGGTATGTAGTTTAACTTTAGAGTTATATTGTTTGAAATATAATGTTAGAAAATAGCTTTTCTTAGCGTTAGAAAAATGCTATTATATGTCTTTGAAAGTATTATGGAATCCGCTTAAATAATATTTTGGCTTTTAAGTATAATTTTTTTCGCTAAGTATTGGCGGAATGAGTGATTTATATTCCCGCTCACTTAATCTTTAAAATAGCATTAATTAAGTGTTATTTTAGGTTTCACTCTATCTTATCGTTTATCGAATGCTATTATATAGTACGAAAATTTTAAACGCACATACGATAGCAGTTCAGTAAAACGTGCTATAATAATGTGCTATCAATGTGAATTTTTTTTATAGTGTTCTGATCCAATTTATCTCCAATAAAATATGATAAAATATGAAGTTAATATGTGAGATATATAAACAGATGAACTCATGAACATTGAAGAAACAATTAATATGGTTACTTTAACTTAAGATCACATTCTGATCTTAGCGGTTCTAAATTATTTCTTAACCTTAACGATTTTGACACAAACCTCGATTGATTTTTCTATCAATATCCAATGTGTTTTTAAAACGCATAATAATAGCTTGGGAAAGCCCCAAGTCTAGCTAAAAGACTTTTTCTTCTCATTAAAAACCATATAATAATTTCATGTAGTTCTACGAATATTACCACAAACGATGGTTTTTAGGTGTTATGTTCAATTATTTTCAAATTAAAAGTTTTGAGTAGTTAGATTCATTTATCGATTAGATCAGGTTACAACTAATAGTTTACAAATTTCTACTTGGTCTCTTTCCTAAACCTCTTACAAGCAATGATAATACATAACTAGGTCAAATATGCATGATCATGCATCCAAATGAATTGTTCTTTAAGAAAAAAAAACCTCTTACAATCGTTTATTGCCGATACTTTGAGATCCTTTAACAGTAGCTACATAAATTTCATGGAAAGTAAGAGAAATTATCAAAAAACAATAATTTGCATCCAAGATAAAAGTTTATGGACAATGGTCACGAGTGACATTAAAAGTACATTTTAGAGGTTCACAAGTGAGGTTAATTTAATTAGTTTATTTGTTACAATGATTAATTTTGATATTGTTCTTATCATGTCCACAAATTTTGGGAAATGTGAATGAATTATAAATAGCTTTTCCAGAAAGTGAGGATACGTATTAGAAAATCTCCACATGCATCTATGATAGAAGTCTACAAACATATGTCACAAAGACCATTATAATAAGTACTGAGAGCTTCACAATTGAGGTTAGTTTTTAGTTAATTTAATTTTGTAACACTGAAATTGTTATGACATTTCAAGAGGAGGATGATCATAAGTTTTAAGAAGAAAGAAGATAACATCATCATCAGAGAAGAAAGAGTCTCCATAGAGGTGGGCCGCCGCCATTTCAAACATGATTATGACTACTTGATCAATTTGATTTCTACACTCGAGGTAAACTCACCTAGTATACTTTTTTGTTATTTATTATAGAAAATGAATATTATCATTAAAAGAAAATATATGTTTATGTTTTGCAGGTTTTTTAGGAAGAAAACTCTTTCATATTGGAAGCGGCACATCAACTTTTCACCTGTTGCTGTCACTGTAATTGTAGAGATGAGAATAAATTGCTTTACATCCCTGCCAGAGTAGAACAAAAATACTCCAAATTTTCCTTTTGTGTGTTCATAATACTTACCAAATAAATCCTTTAAGATTTCTACTAAAATCATAAAGACTTTTGGTCTACAACAAATGTATTTGAATACAAAATTCATAGGCATATTATTGGCTCATTAATGTACTTTTATTCATGAATATATTCTAATTTACATTTTACTAAAACTAAAACTAAATCATTTCTCTGCAAGGTTTACTATATTTTTTAAGTGGTGAAATATATATATCGAGTACTTATGGATTAAATAATGTTAGAAAACAACATAGCTATATATTTGTTATCTAAATTACTTTTTTCATCATTACTTAATAATAAAATCATTATAGTTCTGAATAAATAGTTGATATTAATGTCTCTATAAGATAATTTATATACGATTTATGTCAAACTGAGGAAATAAGATCAAGAAAACAAATGAATGGACAATAAAAGATATTTTATATACGGTTTATATCTTTGGTTAGTTGTAGAACCAAACGAAGCCGCCAAATAACAGACAAAGACTTGTTATTCAACAAAAAATTTAAGCAAGTTCCAAATAGTAAGAACCCTTCAAAGCTATTGCAATACCGTTCAAACCTAAAGAACACAAGAATACACCCCACTATCATTGGGTCCACCGAGATCGTTCAATTAGTTAACTATTAAAGAATTCAGAAAATTAAAAGAATCAACCATTTATAGACTCGTAATTGACAAAATTTGGAGACGTAACTCCGGTTGGATCGCTTAAGGTTCTCTAGAAGCGAACAATGACTCAACTCAGCATATTATTATTGATCTTTTGAAGAATTGCAACTATAAAGGTGTTTACTTATTGAATTGAATCATCTTTTTCAACAATCGTATACATTTACCATTCAAGTATACATTAACCAGTTTTGATTAACATATACAATTTGGATTAACAGATACATCTTTCCATCCAAATTATCTCCAGTAAAATATAACAAAATATGAAGTTAATATGTTTTTTAAGTGTATGCTTTTATCCTTACTAGGTAATAACCCGCGTCTTGTGCGGAATAAAATTATTAATTTTGTTATTTTTTAAAATAAGAAGACATTAGATCTGTTTAATCTGGATATCGGTCCAGTTTTAGATTAGATTTTTGGTGTTTAATCTACTAAAATATAACAATCATTCTAAATCAATATTTATTTTGTTTATTCTGTTAAAATACTTGTGATTTTTTATTTTTTTCGATGATAACCAAAAAATATTATTATATGTTTGGTTTCATGTTATATGAATTTTAGACAGTCCTGATGTCGAACCAATGGTTTCATATTATAATTTCTAAATGCATGAAAAATCAAATCAAATTTAGATAATAATTGAAAAAAAGAAAAGAAAATTACCAAGATAAATCATTTCATTACAATTTGATCGATGGTGAAAGGAAACATTAAAAAGAATATTCCAACTTCCAAGAGAATTAGAATCTTCACTTGTAGTGAATATTTATTTATATAGGTGTTCAAGTCAATGTGCACATGTATGTAGGGCTGAGAAAAATATCCGTAAATCTTGATTCGATTTGTTATCCTTTTCGATTCGAATAGAAAAATACGGATATATGTAGCTCTACGAAGCGAATAATATGTAATATCCGTAAAAATGAAGCAAATCACAAATATTAATATTTTCTGAAACGGATATCCGATCCAATGCATATATATACATATATTTAATGAATTAAATATATAAGTTATATAAATATTAAATTTTATATGTCTTACAATACTTTTATTTACTAAATTTATTAAATAAGTTATTAGTATTCTAAAAAGTAAATATTTTTTTTGTAATAAATTTTTATTATTTAATATTATTTAGATTTTAATTTATTTATACGGATCGAAACGAATACCGGTTAAAAATCTAATTTTTTCCGGATATCCGGGACACCGAGTATCCATATGGCTACGAACCGAATCGGATCTGATAATTGATTATTCGGACGAAACAGATCGGAACACAATACCTCCAAAACTCCAAATATCAGATTCGTGTCCACACCTACATGAATGTGTATATAAAAATATATAAAAATGGTTGATTAATATATAAAGATACCGTTAATTAACATTAAAAATATATTTTTGTTCAAAATAACACATGAAAGATAAAATTCTTAAAATAAAATTAAGTAACAATAGAATAGGCCTATAAATTAGAGAATGTTTTGCAAATTGTCTTTTTACGTAAAACGTTTGTATAACCCCTAGAATCATGCATTTGAGTTTATACTGAAAAAACATAAAATAGTATATAGTGTGAATACATTTATGCAGAATTTGGGTGAAAAGCTCTTTGCACGTGACACATCAGCGTATTTATTCTCTAATCGCTGTGAAACTGTTACGTGGCGAATATAATGAGAACATATTAAATGCCCATGTTTCTCTTTTAATATATAATGACTTATTCTTGGGTTCACCCCCTAGGGTGAACCTCTAGGTTCAACAACCACTAGAATTTCATTATTTCAAATTCGATATCTTTTAAAAAAAAAACAAAATATTGTCAAATTATATTATCTTTTTAAAATTAAAATGTAAAAATAAATAAATAAAAAATAGTAGTAATTACAAAAAAAAAAAATTAACGTCGTCAGCAAAACATTAAACCCTGAATCCTAATCCCTAAATCTTAAATCCGAAACCCTAAACCCTAAACCCTTGGGTAAACCCTAAACTCTAGGATAAATCTTAAACTTTAAATCAAAATCACTAAAACACTCAAGGGTTTAGGGTTTAGAGTTTTAGGGTTTAGTGATTTTATTTAGAGTTTATGATTTATCCAAGGGTTTATGGTTTATCCAAGGATTTAGAGTTTACTCAAGGGTTTAGGGTTTACCCAAGGGTTTAAGGTTTAGGGATTAGGGATTAGGATTTAGGGTTTATTGTTTTGCTGACGACGTTAAAAATATTTTTTTAATTCTTTTTTTCTGTAACTACTATTTTTTTACTTTTTTATTTTAAAAACATAATATAACTTGCCAATATTTTGTTTTTTTTTAAAAGATATCAAATATGAAATAAAGAAATTCAGTGAATCTAGAGGTTCACCCTATGAGGTGAACCCAAGAATAAATCATATATAATGGATGTTGACAAAAAAAAAAGTATGTATAGAAAATTTTCAAAATACATTTCGAAGGGATGGGGTGACAACTAATTGTTGCTTTTATTATATTGAGCAATAATATGAGCATTATAAAGCTTATGGTCAACCGTAATTTGCGATATAGTTTAAGACCACATTTAAATAAATCATAAAATAGACCAAACTACATAATGTTTGATCATTTCAGTTTATCATATCATCGAACAAGCTAGTCAAACAACCGGATAACAAGCATACTGAGCCAGACCACACATGCCTTCACGCCACTCCACATCTCTACGGAGTCTAACGTAACCATTCTCTCCCCAACTCGCACCCCAAGAGTTCTTAGCCAGCCAATAATCTTTCCCTTCAGGGCTCGTCCCGTACCCTACAATAGTCACCGCATGGTTCATGTTGATACCACAGTAAGGCTCATCGTACACTCCGCTTGAGTAATGGATGATACTGTCCAAATGCCAAGCCACTCCAACGGAGACGGGCTGTCTCGATACTGCCTCGCGCAAAGCAAGCTCGTTGTTGCGTGGAACGCATTGGTAACCTCTGATCTTAATGACGGGTTCATCCTCGAACTGGCAAATCCCATCTTCCTCTAGGAAAGGGTAATCGTCATCTCCAGTAATTCCTTTTTGTGCTATGTAGTTGAAAGCTTTGTCCATTAATCCTCCCTTGCAACCGTGGTTAGCTTTGTCACAATCTAGAAGTTGCTGTTCGGACAGTGATACGAGCTTTCCTTGGGAAATCTTTGTCAGACCTTCCACCGCTGCAATCGCCGAGAACGCCCAACAACCAACTGCATGCGCATATAATGATTACTTCATTGTTAGAAACCTAGAATGATCACCCTGACTTGGGTATTAAGCTTTTATGTGGAGTTTAATTACTACATTGTTTTTTCTAATCTGTAGAGACTGTTTATAATATATATAAGTCCAGCGAGCTTACAACAACTTCTTTGGTTTTTGACAGGTGTTACAGCTCCTTCCAATCTCCAGTCTTTGCTCGTGGCATAGAATCCAATGATATTACTGACGTTCCATTTCCAAGATGACATCGATTCATCAACCACTTCGGATGATGAAATTGCACTAATGCCACTGAGACCGGTGTGGGTGGCTAGGAACTCCTCGTCAGTTTGATCCGTGAACTCGTCGACACCAAGTTTGTAGCTTTTATTCTCCTTAGTATTGAAGTTCTCAATGTATTCCAAGTTTTTCTCGAACACTTCCAGCCTCATCTGTTTCTCGAGTGAATTGACGTAAACTCGAGAGAACTGGATCATCCATTGTTCGAAGTAATCAGCAATGGATAGCTTCTGAAAGGCAACACGGGATGTGGCTTGAGAGATCCTATGATCCATGGAAAGAATGGTTAGAACCACCAAAACATACGACACTCGCAAGACCATTTTGACTATTATGGATCCGATAAATAAGAATTCCAAGTTTACACAAAAACGTATGAATGTGTTTTCCTTGTCTTGAATTATGTATATGTATGTATATGGCTTGTTCTGCTGTGGTGAGGAAGTGATAACAGGAAGAAAGAGTATTTATAGAGTGACGGATAAGTGTTGTTATTTGGAAAGCAATGGAAGTTGACTCTAGGTGGTGATGGTAGTTTGCACTGCTTGCTTCGAAATCTTTGGAGAACAATTTTCCTTAATTTGATTTTTAGCAAGTCTACTTTCCTCGTATTGCTATTATACTCATTATGTTTCATAAAAAAATGTCACTCTATGATTATTCTTTTTTTTTGTTTTTTTTAAATGTCATTTTACATTTCAAATATGGATTTACATATTTTTGTCCTTTTAAATAACCAACAAAATTCTACTTTACATCATTTTTATTTTATTAATTATACATTAAAAATGGAGATTAGTGTTTTTTGCAATTTTTTAATAGTGTGAAATGTGATAAAATAACACTCTTTGTAAATAGAGGAACTGTATATCATCATGATTTCATTCTTAATATAAATAGATAAAAAAATAACAATATATAGAAGGATTTTTTTTTGACCCCATATATAGAAGGATAAGAAATCACAATATATAGAAAGATAAAAAATAAAAATAAATAGAAAGATGTGTAACAATAAATCCCTTAATATATTAGTATCTATCCTACTAAAAATATTACTTAAATTATTTTTTCCTACATGTCATTTATATGTGAAGTTTCATAAATTGTTTTAATTTAATTGATTGCTGATATTTTAATTTATTCAGTTAAAATCTGAAAGTTTAATTCCAAAAATTATACATATAATGTATATAAGTGAAAACTAATCCTAGAACAATCTAATATCTATTTCCCAGCAAACAAATAAATCTTATAAGAAAATTTTAATTGTAGATAACTTGGTCTAATTTAAATATATAAACAATTAAACTATCTTAATTTAAATTATAAAAACTTAAAATATAACTATAAAGACAGCTCATTTCACTTTGTTAAGGGTATGACTAGTTTTGTGCTACCATCCACAAACGTAGCTTTTGCGGTTTGTAGGGATTTTGATGTTCTACAACAATCACACAAAACGCTACAAATCGTCTCGAACCGCTCTAAACTTCATCATATCTGGTTTTCACTGGCGTTTGCGGTTAGGGTGAATAAATGAATATTAAAATATTTATATATTTAACTAACAGTATAATTTTTACTTTATAAAACTTTAAACCAAAACTATTCAATATAGTTTTTAAAACTTAATATAAAAGTAAAACTTATAAAATAAATGTATACTATTAGTTTATTTATTCGGCCTCGTAGGTGAGTGTGGTTAGGGGTGGGCACTTTACCCGATATCTGAAGCCGCACCCGAACCCGATCCAAAAAAACCGAACCAAAATCCGAACCGAAGTAGCAAAATATCCGAACGGGTATTGAATTAGGAAAGATTGGATATCCAAACCCGAACGGGTAATATCCGAACCCGAATGGATATCCGAAGATAACCGAACATATGTATAATTAACCATATATTTCTAGTTTACATCTCTCATTTTATATAAAATATTTATATTGATACTACAAATACTTTAAGTTCATATTAGAATTTTCGGTTTTTGGTTATTTATTTAACTAAATAATGTATTTGTAATATTTGATGTATTATATTCACCAAGTAAATAATTTTTTGGCATCTTAAACCATCTATTTACGATGAATATTCGATATCATATAAAAAATTGAACAAATAGACGTAATTAGAGAATTGTAGACGATATATAAAAACAATGGTTATTAATGTAAAATTTGAAAAAATATTATATTATGACTTAGTATGGCATAAAAGATTATAAATTAGTTATACATGTTTAAAGAAAATAAAAAGATTTTTAAACTTCTATGAAAAATTTAACATATAAAAATAGGGCGATGAATTAGTCATCAAATTGTAAATAATTTCATAATTTTATTAATAATAAATTATTTATAGTCTTTGTTTTTCGTCAAGATAATTATTAAATGTCCATAACATTAATATGTTAAAATGCCATATCATGAAAGCCTATGTTGTAACCGTTTTTTTCCGGGAAGTATAACAAAAAAAATTACATTTAACTCTTCGTTTTGTTTAAGTTTGTGTCGGTAAAAGATTAAAAGAAATCTCTCTATCTTTTTCAATGTTCAATTTGAAGCTTATTATGCGGAAATCATACGCAAATATAGGCAATTGGTTGGAATCTCTATATCTTTATATTCTTATAAATTTTAAATTTATTGTTTCCTCTTCTGCAAGCAAATCAATTACCGAAGTAATAGATCAATTTGTTGGAATCAAATCTATTCTTATAATTAATGTAATTATGGTTATAGTTTCTATATTTAATAGGTACATTAAAGATACGACATTGAAGATATTTTGTTTTGATTAATAGAAGATATTGGATTTTGAGTTTGTATTTATTGATTTGTTTTTTTTTATAAAGTTTATAAAATCAATGGGATGATTGGTTGGTTGATACATCCTATAAAGAAAACGAAAACTATAGGTGGTTTGATTATTGTACATCGATCGATGCATGATGTAAGTTGACTATATAAAACTTGAACATGATCATTTCAAACTAAAGTATAGGTAGGTTATATGCATGTGTTATATTGTAGTTAATATATTTTAAATATTACTTAAGTCAAGTGATTCACGTTTTCGTAAAAAATAAAATTCAAGTTCATTATCGGGCCATACTCGTACGTAATAAGCTACGTTAAATATGATGTATTTTTAGGTTCATTTAATGACATTAAGTTTAAATTTGATTAAGAAAAACTCATTAATTTAACTGGAAAAGACGAGCATTAAAATAGGTAGGTTTATTTAATGACATTAATTTTAAATTTGATTAAGGAAAACTCATTAATTTAACTGGAAAAGACAAGCATTAAAATAGGTAGTTTAATTTAATTCTCAGTGGCATTGAAGTGTAAATAAGTTAGAAAACTTAGGGGTATTTTTTTAATGGGTACTTCTCTTTTAATAATAGAGATGATATAGATAGAATTACGGAAAAAATGATTTGTTATTCAATTAAAATGCACGTCAAACTTTTTATTTCAAGAATTAACAAAAATTTACATCCAAAATTTAAAAACAATAACCAAATTAATATCTTTTTAGTTTAAAAATGTTAAACTCCAAATCTATTAACCATTCAATCTATTAAAAATAAAAAATTAGTTAAGTGAAAGTTATATTTTTAAATACAAGATTTTTTAGAATTGAAAATTTTTTAATTTTTTTTTTCAAAATCTAAATATCCGAACCCGATCCAAAATAATTGAACCCGAACTAAAAATACCCGAACCCAACTTGAAGTACAGAAATACCCGAACGGGTTCTATACTTCTATGCCGAAATACCCGACCTGACTTGGGTAAAATAAATATTTTTTGAGTATTGTCTTTGTTTTTCATATTATTCTCTTGGATTTTCAACGCAAGGGTTTTAAACAAAACGTCAGGTTCAATCTTACTTATTTAATCTATTAATAGAAATATAAAATTATATTGTGTATTAAGGTGTAGTAGGAAATTTTAATATACTTTCTTAGTATGTGTAAAAAAATTTCAAAATACATTTCGAAGGGATGGAGTGAAAACTAAATGTTGCATTTATTATATGGAGCAACAGAATGAACATTATAATAATGCTTATGGTCAAGCGTAAGTTGCGATATAGTTTTTTAAAGAAATCATAAAATAGACCAAACTACATAATGTTTGATCATTTCAGTTTATCATATCACCGGATAAGCTAGTCAAGCAACCGGATAACAACCATACTGAGCTAGACCACACATGCCTTGAGGCCACTCCACATCTCTACGGAGTCTAATGTAACCATTTTCTCCCCAAGTCTCACCCCAAGAGTTCTTAGCCAGCCAATACTTAATCCTTTCCGGGCTCGTTCCGTACCCAACCAACGTCACTGCATGAGTCGTGGCGATCCCACAGGCTGGATCACTGTACACTCCGCTTGAGTAATGGCTGAAACTTTCAGCCAACCCGGCAATGCTTACCGAGACACCGAGACGGGCTGCATCGATACAGCCTCGAGCAATGCACGCTCGTTGTTGCGTGGAACGTATTGGAAACCTCTGATCTGCATGGCGGGTTCGGCCTGGGACTGGCAAGTCCCATCTCTCTCTTGGTAAGGGTATGCGTCTTCTGAAGAAATGCCTCCGTTTTTTGCTATGTAGGTGAAAGCTTCTTCCATTGTTCCTCCCCTGCAACCTTCGTTAGGCTCTCCGTCACAATCTATAAGTTGTTGTTCGGACAGTGATATGAGGTTTCCTCCGGCAATTTTTGTCAGACCTTCCACCGCTGCAATCGCCGAGAACGCCCAGCAACTAGTTGCATGTATATATTGATTACGTTCATTGTTAAAACCTAGAATGATCACCCTGACTTGGGTATTAAGTTTAGTATGTGAAAAAAAAAGTTTCGTATGTGGAGTTTAATTACTACATTGTTTTCTAATCTGTAGAGACTGTTTATAATATACAGTTCCAAAAAACTTACAACATTGTCCTTGCTGTTTGACCGGTGTTACAGCACCTTCCATTCTCCAGTCTTTGCTCTGGCCGACGATATTACTGACGTTCCAATTCCAAGATGACATAGTGTTATCAACCGCTTGGGATGATGAAGTTACATTAATGCGCCTAGTTAGACCGGTGTGGGTGGCTGGGAACTCCTCCTTAGTCCGATCGGTGAACTCGTTGACACCAAGTTTGTAGCTTTGATTCGCCTTACTATTGAAATTCTCAATGAACTCAAAGTTTTTCTTGAACACTTCCAGCCTCATCTGTTTCTGGGGTTCATTGCTATAAACTCGAGAGAACTTGATCATCCATTAATGTTGGAAGTGATGAGCAATGGATGGCTTCTGAAACGCAACACGGGATGTGGCTTGAGAGATTCTATGATCCATGGAAAGAATGGTTAGAACCACCAAAACATATGACACTCGCAAGACCATTTTTGATGTGGTGTGGTGAAGATGTTAAAATTGAGAGAACGGTATATGTATTCAAAATGACTATATTGTTATGATGTGGTGATGTTATAAATTACCTTGTTTCTTTTTATATCTTTGACGGAATTAGTTAATTTCCACTCCTTTTTAGCATGATTAACATTATTAATGTTTACGTGTTGAGATATCATTCGCGTTGATTGATATGATTAACATTATTAGTGTTTACTATGAAATATCATGTATTTAGTTTGCCATCTCATAGAAATCTCTTATTTAGGAAAGTAGTTTATTTATCTTGCATATATATATTTGTACGAACTTCAGAATCAAAAATAATAGAGAAATTAAATGATATAATCTTTTTGAGTTCTTAGCATGTTAACGCATTGATATTTCATTTTTGAATATATAAATACAAAAAATCTATTAAATTTATATCGTATCATATTAATTTGTATCCTCTATATGTTCAGCCTTCAGGACTCAAACAATCTATTAGTAGCTAAAGATCCACAATGTAAATATTCCATAATCGTTTGTATTTAGGACAATGGATACATTGTTTACACATATACAGAGAACCTTCTCCATTACTCGTGTTCCTCTGTCTCTTTAAAATTGTATTGTCTCTAAACAGCCTTTGGAAAAAATAAAGGCCGAACCCCAAAAAGTTTCTTACATTTGTAATCACTAACTTATTAGTTGTGTAGATGACCCATAGGATAAATTTTGATGGTACCATTTTAGCAACATATGAGTTTACTTTTTCCGTCTTACAAGTAACAACGTCCTGGTTTTTTTTTTTTTTTGGGTCTCGTTAATGATTTATTTCTTCTTTAACTTCATTGTTACAAACGCTGTCATTGTTTTGTTCAGTTAGTCAAGCATTTACCTTTACCCAGGAAAATATAATATAATCCACATTATACGTTACTAGGATGTGGACCCCGCAAAATCGCGGGGAAACTTAATATTAAGTTTTCAATATTAATTCAAAATAATTACATATAACTATTTTAAAAAAATATATATAACTGATATAGCAAAAATAGAAACATTAAATATGAAAACACTAAATAAATTTACTGAAAACACTAATACCAAAGTGATGCAACCCTTCAAAAGTATTAGGCTTTATAATCACTATTAAATTTTTAATATTATTTTAAAATTATTTTATATTAAATGTTTAAAACCAAAATGACAATAAAATGTTTTAAAATATATATAACTGATATATTTAAAATGAAAAGGTGAAGATGAAAAATAAGATTATTAGAATGGTATTATAAATAAAAGATATTAAAAACACAAATGCCAAAGTGATGCAATCCTTAAGAACTATTAGGTTTACTAATTAATATTAAATTTTCAATATTATTTTAAAATGATTATATACTAAATGTTAACACAAAAGGATGATATTTAAATGATTTTTTTCAAAAAATATAACTGATGTAGTTAAAAAAGGATTGAGGATAAAAAAATTACTAGAAATTTATTATAAATAAAAGATATAAAAATTATGCCAAAGTGATGCAATCCTTCAAAAGTATTAACTAATGATAAAATATAGGTTTAGGGAAGCAAATGATGGTTATCTCTAAAAAATAAAACACATGATAATCTTGAGAACCAAATATAAAACATATATTTCACAACCAAATAAAAATTATTTTACAACGTAAATATTTTTTAATAAAATATTAAATTTTAGATACTAATTCAAATGTGAAACAAGATAAATAGAATTCCGTATTGATTTGGTTCACAAAATATATTGGAACACATTTCTAAAACTGTTTATTAAATAGTATATATGTGAACAAATGAGTTTTTTCAGTGGATCTAAATTGGTATTCAATTTTACATTATTTTAATTAAATTTTAATAGTATAAAATAGTTCTTCCAAATTATGATTTGAGATTATGTAAATAAAATCTACAAATGAAAAGATGTATGAAATATATTGTAAAAGAATGGGAAATTGTCTGTGTATTATTAATGAACAATAGAGGTTCCTTATATAAGGATTACAAAGTATAAGAAAAATGAAATTATCCAAAAACTAATACAACATGAAATAGGAAAAGATCTAAAACAGATAAATGGAAAACATCCTATATCTAAGTCGGCCAAGGGATAGGCCGACTCTCTCTCCTCAGCCGCCGACTCTCTCTCCTCCTTTGGCCACGGCTGGGCCTTGTCTTGGTCTTGGTTATGGGCCATCCACATAATGATTTATAACACTCCCCCTTGGATGCCATAACCATATGGGTTTGTATCATGCACGACGTTGCCTCATTAAAACCTCTCTAGGAAAACCAAAAACCCAAGGTGGGAAAAAATGGAAACCGTAGACAGGAAAAAGAGTACAACACATGACACTCCCCCTAATGAAGGCATCACTAAAGATCCTTCAACTGGCGCATTCCTATCTGATGAACCAGCTTCCTGAACATTGAGGTCGGCAGAGACTTAGTGAACAGATCGGCCGAATTTTCACTGGACCGAACCTGAACCACCTGAACTTCTTTAGCCTTCTGCAGGTCGTGGGTGAAGAAGAACTTAGGCAAGATGTGTTTCGTTCTATCTCCCTTAACGTATCCATCTTTGAGCTGAGCTATACAAACTGCATTGTCCTCATAGATGATCGTTGGTTCTTCCTTTTCCTTTCCCACGGCCAAGCCACTCTCCCTTAGGATATGGCCGGTCATGTTCCTCAACCACACAAGCTCTCGGCTTGCTTCATACATGGCTATGATCTCGGCATGATTAGATGATGTTGCCACTAAGGTTTGTTTTGTGGACCGCCAACTTACTGCAGCCCCACTGTGTATGAACACATAACCTGTCTGAGATCTAGCATTGTGTGGGTCAGATAAGTACCCAGCATCTGCATATCCGGCCAAGCTATCTCCTGGTCGGCTCGTATAGAACAAACCGAGGTCGGTTGTTCCTTGCAGATATCTGAACAGATGTTTTATTCTGTTCCAGTGCCTAAGTGTCGGACATGAACTGAATCTAGACAGTAAACTCACGGCAAAACTGATGTCCGGTCTTGTATGACTAGCCAAATACATTAAGGCTCCAATGGCACTTAGATAAGGTATTTCCGGCCCGAACATATCCTCGTCCGGCTTCCTTGGTCCGAATGGATCCTTCTCAAGGTCTAAGGACCTCACGACCATAGGACTCGACAAGGAATGAGCCTTGTCCATATTAAATTGCTTGAGTATCTTTTCTGTATATATCTTTTGATGCACAAGGATTCCATTATCCACATACTCAAATTGCAGTCCCAAACAGAACTTAGTTTTTCCTAAGTCTTTCATTTCGAATTCTTTCTTTAGACATTCGACCGTTTGGGAAATCTCTCCAGGGGTTCCAATCACATTCAGGTCGTCCACATAGACAGACATAATCACGAAGCCCTTGCTGTCAAATCTCTTTATAAAGATACATGGACTTATTGGATCGTTCTTATAACCTTCTTTCATTAGGTACTCTGATAATCGGTTGTACCACATTCGACCTAATTGTTTCAAACCGTACAAGGCTTTATTCAGCTTAATACAATGATGTTCTCGAGAACCTTTCTTATCTTTGAGCTCAATACCCTCTGGAACTCTCATATGAATTTCATTATCCAGTGGACCGTACAGATACACAGTTACTACATCCATTAGGTGCAGATCAAGCTTCTCTTTCACGGCCAGACTGATCAATTATCGTAATGTAGTTGCGTCCACCACAGGGGAATAAGTTTCCTCATAATCTATTCCTGGTCTCTGTGAGAATCCTTGTGCTACAAGCCGTGCTTTGTATCTCACTACTTCTCCTTTCTCATTTCTCTTTCTCACAACGACCCATTTGTATCCCACTGGTTTGACATTTCTAGGTGTCACGGTTATAGGGTCAAAAACGCCTCTTTTCTTTAATGATTCTAACTCCACGTTTATAGCTTCTTTCCATTTGATCCAATCTGATCTTTGCATACATTCATAAATGGACGTGGGTTCTAGATCCTCATCTTTTTCCATGATCTCAAGTGCTACTTTATAAGCAAAAATATCATAGACGTCGATATCATTTCTGTTCCATTTCGTTCCAGACATTATATAATTTATAGAGATCTCTTGATTGTCCGGCCCTTGTGTCCCATGAAGTTCGGCGTCCCGAACCCCATCATTTGGAACGGTCGGATCATTTGGCATGGCCGGCTCACTTGGCTCGACCGTCTGGGTCGGCTCGGCCGGTCCATCAATGTTCTGGACGGTTTCCTTGATGCTCTCGGATCCAGCACCTCTCTTGGACTTCCGAGGCTGTTTATCTTTGGAACCAATAGGTCTACCACGTTTGAGACGTTGTTTAGACTCTGTAGCCACTTGACCTTGTCCCTTCTGGACATCTATTCGTATTGGTGCATTACAAGCCGGGATATACGATTTTGTCACTCTATTTGGGTCAGCAAATGAATCTGGCAGTTGATTAGCTAGCTTTTGAAGATGTATAATCTTTTGGACTTCCATATCACATTCTTTAGTCTGAGGATCTTGCCAAGATATTGATGGTCGAGACCATTCGATTTCTTTGCTCAACCGGCCGTTATCTCCCCCTAAGGTCAGATATGTGGACTCATCAAACTGTGAGTCTGCGAATCTGGCCTTAAACAAATCACCGGTTGTTGGCTCAAGATACTTTATAATGCTCGGGGAGTCATATCCTACGTATATTCCCATCCTCCTTTGTGGTCCCATTTTCGTTCTCTGTGGTGGAGCAATTGGAACGTAGACGGCACATCCAAATGTTTTAATGTGGGACACGTCTGGCTCATGACCCGTGAGTAATTGGGATGGCGAATATCTATGCTCACTAGATGGCCTGATGTGAATCAGTTATGCTGCATGTAATACGGCATATCCCCACGCTGATACCGAGAGCTGAGACCGCATGAGCAATGGTCTGGCTATCAGCTGGATACGTTTAATGAATGATTCGACCAAGCCGTTCTGCGTATGTACATGTGCCACAGAGTGTTCTACACTTACCCCCATGGACATACAATAATCATTAAACGTCTGGGACGTAAACTCACCAGCATTGTCTAGACGTATAGTCTTTAAAGGAAAGTCTGGAAAGTGTGCTCTCAGTCTTATTATCTGAGCAAGCAGGCGTGCAAATGCCAAATTCCGTGTGGACAGTAGACAGACATGCGACCATCTGGTCGATGCATCAATCAGGACCATGAAATACCGAAACGTCCCACTAGGTGGGTGTATTGGTCCACATATGTCTCCCTGAATCCTTTCCAGAAAATTTATGATCTCTTTATTAACTTTGGCTGGTGACGGCCTGGTTATGAGTTTCCCTTGTGCACATGCTGCACATGTGAGATTGTATGGGACAACTCCTTTGAACGTGTGCTCTTGTGAGTTTATCATCAACTTTCGCATCATGTTAGTACCGGGACGGCCAAGCCGGTTATGCCATAAAGTGAAATTGTCGCAGGCATTAGCCTCGATCATACTGACCTTTGCATAGTATAGGCCAGTAGACATTGCAGGTAAGGTTTCTAGGATCCTTTTATAGCCTTTGGTGATCGAAATTATGTTGAGGAATTCTTTATTTCCTTCTTCCCATGTTTCAAGATGGAAACCGTTCAATCTTATATATTTGAAACTCAATAGGCTCCTTTTAGAGCTTGGGGAATACAAGGCATTTTTGATCTCTAGATGAGTGCCCTTAGGCATCAACACATAAGCCTGGCCGTGACCTTCAATCAGGCCGGCTACACCTGCAATGGTGTGTACGTTTGCACTTTGCATTGTGAGATTTAAGAAATATCTTTTATCTCTAAGTATTGTATGACTTGTGCCACTATCCACTACGAGTATGCTCATCTCGTCATTCATTTCTATAAATAAGATTTCATTACTCAGAAACTTCAAAACTTTCATTTATTAAAGTTGCAGAACACCAAAATTAAAAACACCAAATCAATCATAAAACAATCATAAAGCAATAAAACAAGTCGTATCAAAAATTTTAGTCTTTGAGACAATCAGAAGTCTCAAAGTCCATCAGGTCGTCATTTGCAACATCTGATTCTTTATCAGCCTCATATCCGGAGTCATGTACCATATGAGCCTCCGGGTTCTTGTCCTTAAGACTTTCTTGGTAGAGCTCACATAAGTGCTTAGGAGTTCTACAATTCTTGGCCCAATGGTTGCTCATCCCACATCTGTGACAAACGGATTTGGTTTAGTAAGACGGTTTGGATATACCACCTCGACCTCGTCCATAACTACCTCGGCCACGGCCGGGATTGGAACCACGACCACGGTTATTGTGGTTTCCTTTCCGACCGGCCAAGTACCTATCTCGACCGTTCGAGTAATTGTCACGGTTCCTGTATCCACCACGGCCTTTGCCGTGTGATCTTTTATCATTCTGGATGTAATTGCACTCGTTGGGATTTTTCTTTTCAACTTCATTGGCATCTGGTAATGGGGCAGATCCGACAGGTCTAGCTTCACTATTCTTCATCAGGAGCTCATTGTTTGCCTCGGCCAGTAGCAGGCACGAGATCAAATCAGTGTATGTGGCGAAGCCTTTCATTCGGTACTGCTGCTGCAGGATTATGTTTGAGGAATGAAACGTAGAGAATGTTTTCTCAAGTAACTTTTCTTCGGTTACTACTTCACCACAAAGTCTCAGCATCGAGACCGTCTTAAACAAGACTGAATTGTACTCATCCACTGACTTATAATCCATGAATCTTAGATTCTTCCAGTCATTTCTAGCTTTTGGGAGTAACACCGTTTTCTGGTGATCATATCTATGCTGTAAAGCATCCCAAAGCTCTAGTGGATTTTCCATCGTAATGTACTGATCTTTTAAACATTCAATGAGGTGATGGTGTATAATACTTATAGCTCTGTACCGATTCTTGTCGGTCTCATTGTTGTCCTTGATGATTGTATCACCAAGTCCTTTTGACCTTAAGCTGATCTTTGTATCTAGCGCCCACTGCAAGTAGTTATCGCAGGAGAGATTAAGGGCTGCGTAGTCTCTATTTGAGATTTTCGACATCTGAATCACATCATCATTCCAATTTAGGTTCACAATGTGATCATGTGGCCGCATCGTATAACAAGCTCGGCCACAAACTTGTCTTACGCATCTATGAGAAAACAATCAATCTAATCGACCATGGTGTGAATCAAACAAGCCGCACGGCTATGTGGTCAAGCAATAGGATCAGACATGTAAAACTAATTGACCATGGTGCGAACAATCCTAATATATGATTCTACATGTACCAGGGAGATAAAGGCCACACGTCCATATGATTTTCAATGCAATCAGATTCAAATTCATATGTTTCTACATGCTGGTCGATTTCATTAAACAATACGAATGCAATTCAATTCAAATTCATATGTAATGCAAACAACCTTAGCAATTTATGAATTTAGGGTTTCAACTTTAAAACTAAAGCTGCCGGTTTTAATTAAAGGTTTCAAGGCCTTTAGGATTCAAGTTCTAGATCAGATTACTTCAATCAATCTAACAATCCTAAAACCTCAGATCATCAAACATTCAATCAATTAAAATCGGATTCAGTCCTTTATGGTTTAGGGTTTCGATTCCAAAACTTAGGGTTTCTCAAAATCAAATCAGGAACAATCAATTTAAGTTCTAAGGAATCGATTTCTATCTTTCTAGTTTAAGAGATTGTCGATTTTTAATCTTGTAGGTTTTTAGGGTTTTGATCAAGATCAAAGTTTCCATAATAATGGATTAGGGTTTCTGATCAATCTAGGTTCTCAGATTAAGTTATACCTTTGTTTTGTAGGGGTTTAGAACCGGACCACCTTTAGATAGAGAGAGAATCGATCGGACGCTTGTGGACTCCAATCGGGTCGCGGATGAGACGATCGCGAGCTGGAGGTGTCTCGGCTGCGAGCTGCGCGGAGATCGGGTCGTCTCGGGTCCAATCGCATCTTCGGGTTTGATCGCGAGCTGGACGGTTCTTCTGAGCTGGAACGTGATCTGAGAATGTCTAGGATTCAAGAGGGATCAACTGAGTTCTTAATTGAACTAAGAACGAGATTAGGGTTTTGGGTGTGGTCGCCGGTTTTGGCTTTTTAGGGTTTGAGAGGTTTAGATTTGTCTCAGGGATCTAGAGACGATCGTGCTGATAACGTGTTGTAAAAGACTGGGGAATTGTCTGTGTATTATTAATGAACAATAGAGGTTCCTTATATAAGGATTACAAAGTATAAGAAAAATGAAATTATCCAAAACCTAATACAACATGAAATAGGAAAAGATCTAAAACAGATAAATGGAAAACATCATATATCTAAGTCGGCCAAGGGATATGCCGACTCTCTCTCCTCAGCCGCCGACTCTCTCTCCTCCTTTGGCCACGGCTGGGCCTTGTCTTGGTCTTGGTTATGGGTCATCCACATAATGATTTATAACAAAATAAAATTTATGAGAAATAGAGTTGAAAAAACATAAGTGTTAAAACTAAAAAGAGACAACTTTCCATATAAATAAAGGTTATAACCAGAAAACATATAGCAAAATAAAATGCAAGCCTCAATAATAATTGTTTCTTTCCTATTCCTTTTTCAATTCAAAGATTCATAAAGATTTTAACTTTTGTTTTGCTTATTGAATAAACAAAAGAATATCTGTAAAATTTATGATAAGGATGATGGTTTCTCTCTAAGACTATTGACTTTTTACTATCTTTTTCAAACCATGAGAAGTGTTAGTTTTTGCTTTCTAGGGGTGTTCAACCTGGACTTCGATTCGGTTTTGGTTCGATTTTTTGGTATTTTGGTTTATAAAAAAATAGCTATCATATTAAAACCAAATCTACTTTAGTTGGTTCCGCATATATACCATCGATTCTCAGTTCATTCGGGTTTATATCAAAAACCATAAATATATTTATTTTTATACCATTTTGTAAAATTTACTTTATATAATTAGATATCGGTTTTATTAAAAAAATAAAGATATATAAGTTTTTAAATATAATATTTATTTTATTTATTATTTAAAATAATTATCAAACATATTAAGTTAATAATAATAATTTTTATAAACTTAAAAAAAAAGTATAATATTATTAAATAAGAAAATTAGCATGCATATTTAAAAGTTGTGTTTTATTTGATTTGATAAAATGGAAAATATAACTTTTAACTCAAAATTAAAATTTTAAATTGCTAAAGTCAACATTTTAAATATGAAGGTCCTATAAATGAGATAAGTTATGTATATATTATCATTTATATTATATACTTGACATATAGTTATACTACTATACTTTGTTTAATCGGTTTATATACCAAATCATATCCATATACCGCATTCTATTAAATATAACATCCATTTGGTATATTCTGTATTACCAAACCAAAACCATTTTCTATTTCGGTTCATTTTTAGTTGGTTCGATTTTACCAGATTGAACACCTCTAAATATGAGAATTTTTTATAAAGATCTTACACCCATGGAGCAATTTTATGAATGTTTTAATGTATTTTGAGTATATTTTTATCTACAAAAATTAAAAATACAAAATATTCAACAAAATTTACTTATAAATTTTTGTTATAAACATCTTACATGCATGATGAGTAAATGCATGAAGAATAATAATTACTAGGTTAAGATCTGCGCCTTGCGCGGGATCAACATTATATATATAAATTATTTTATGTATTAAATATTTTTACATATTATGAAATAATAAATATATATATTAAATAATTAAAATTCAGTAACTATTAAATATATAATCAAATTGGTGCGAACCTATAAATCAATTTTATTAATCCAAAAAATATTTTTTTTTATATTTGATAGGATATGTTATTAAATTTAAATGATACTGGCATAGATAATATATTTTAGTATATTTTTAATATTAATGTCTATTTAATGATGATTTCTACTCATATAGTTTTTTTGATCATTTATATCTTTTATAGAAAAAAATAAATTACTGATAACAAAGTTTTCATTGTGGGATTAATAGTTTTAGTAATTTATAATTTAAAAAAAAAATAAGTTGTCAATGATCGTTCAAAAATTTTATCAAAAAAATTGTTTAATGTAAAATTTGAAACTAAAATATTATATTTTATATGGTTTGTAGTTTAATTTAAAACGATATATATATTAATCTTAATAATTAATTAAATTAGACTTTTTACTTATATAATTTTTGTAATCATTTGTATTTTGTCATAACAAAAAATTTTAACCATGGATCATAAAATTTGAATGTGAGACTTTTAACAGTTTTAGTAATTTATAGCCGTTTGTAAAAATTCAAAATATAACATATACATAAAAATCTAAATTTTTATTATATGGTTATTGTGGTTGTTTAATTTATTTAATAGTTTAAAATTAAATAAATATGATAGAAGCTACACTATTTTTTATCAAATCTTTATTATTCAAAATCATTAATTTTCATATATATTTTAGCCACATTAGGCAATTCCGTAAATTTTACTTAAGGAAATAATAAAGTACATTAATGATAAATTTATTGTTAGTTTAATAAAAAGTTTATTATATAATTAGATGAACCAACATATTTCTCTAACGATTCTAAGAATCATTCTAGTGATGATATGTGAGTACAAAAAGAAGTTGTAATGGGATAGTTTATTTGATTAAGTGGGCCTTTGGAATAATTTATAATTGGGCTTGTGAGAAAAATAATGTCAAATAAGTGCTTAAAAGCACGTGGTCGTCTTCTTCATTTGATGAAGTATAAAACCAGTAACGGAAATGATCCGAACTGTCACTTGTTACTCGCCGCGTTTTGTATTTACACGGCTCAGGCGGACTAAACTTGGACCACCGCCAAATATTGCCGATCACCCCTAACTCGCCACGTCTAACTCCGATCAACGTATTCTCGTCCGCGTAATTTATGAAACGGTCGATTTTTAGATCATGAAACGACATACCTTTATCCCCATACCTCTGTGATCTTCAGTCTCCAGATCCCCCCAACCTTCCAATCAAATTCCTGTTGATTCACATTATATTCCTTGCTTCTTTAGACCTTAGCTGATATCATCTTGCAAATTTTTGGTATAGAGAAGAACAAAAATTCTAGGTCCTCTGGCGTCATATTGTAAACTCGGTTTACCCATAAACTTTTTATCGTCCCCTCACTACACGGAACATCTTCTCGGGACGTCTCTGAAATGTCTCTTACAAGAAACGGCTGATGTGTTACTATCATGATTCGTGCATCGTATGTAAGAACAGGGAACATAAATATACATATATTGTTCAGAGAGGTGTGATTGAAGGGTTGTGTTGATTGGGAATGAAACTATTCAGGAAAGATGCCATATACGAAGGGTTGTGTTCTGAAGAGGAGACGATTGAGGAAGATGGATGACACAACAATTTTTTGATGACGTAAGGGACTCAAAGGAAGAAAACTTTTTATCCCTTAGATCAAAAATAACAAACAAATCTGACAGTTAGATTAAATTTTTATTTTCCTATAAAAAGCTGATGATGTCATTGATAAAAAAAATGGTTTGCTATTATATATAGATTTGAGATATATAAGCAGATGAACTCATGACCACTAGAGAAAACTTATTATAATTACTTTAACTTAAGATCAAATTCTGATCTTTTGGGGTTCTAAATCATTTATTAATCTGAACAATTTTGACATAAACTTCGATTGATTTTTCTATTGATTTCCACTGTGTTTTCAAACGCATAATAATAGCTTGGGAAAATCCAAAGTCTAGCTAAAAAACATTTTCTTCTCATTAAAAACCATATAATAACTTCACATATTTCTATTAATATCGTTACTACAAATGATGTTTTTAGGTGTTATGTTCAATTATTTTCAACTTTAAAGTTTTGAGAAGCTAGATTCATTTATCGATTATATCAGATTTCAACTAATTAGCTCACAAATTTCTATTTGGTCTCTTTCCTAAACTTCTTACAAGCGATGCTAGTACATAATTTGGTCAACTATGCATGATGTTGCATCCAAATGAATTCTACTTTGTTTTTTTTAATCTTAAAACCTATTACAATTGTGATACTTTGAGATAATTTGATACTAGCTACATAACTTTCTTGGAAAGTAAGAGAAATTATCAAAAAAATGTCTTCTCATCCAAGATATAAGTTTATGTACAAATGGTCATGAATGACATCATAAGTACATTTTGGAGGTTCCTAATTGAGGTTAGTTTAATTAGTTTATTTGTTACGTTGATTAATTTTGATATTGTTTTTATGCCCATTTTTGGACATGCTAATCAGTTGGAAATAATATTTTTGGAAAGTGAAGGTACATATTAGAAAATCTTCACATGCATCTATGATCAAAGTCTACAAACATATGTCACAGAAGATCACTATAATAAGTTTGAGAGCTTCACAATTGAGGTTAGCTTTTAGCGAGTTTAATTTTGTGACACTAAAATTGTTGTGTCGTTTCAAGAGGATGAGAGGTGAACCATCACCATTTTAAACATGATTATGACTACCTGATCGTTTCGATTCTAGATTCGAGGTAAACTCACTGACTACTTTTTTTATTATATTATAAAACATTGATATTATCACTAAAAAATATTTTTTCTGTTTTGCAGGTTTTTATAGAGGAAAACTGTTTCACATTGGAAGTGGCATGTCAACTTTTCATTTATTGATCGATGTCACTTCAAGAGCAAGCCACATCTCTAACATCTGCTTGTTGGCTTGTTGGAGATTCGCCAATAGGTTTTATTACCTATATGTTGAACTCTTTTAAGACCAGCTACTTCGATTTCAAAAGTAAAGGTACGTATCAAAAAATATTTTTAAGTCATCTACAATGGTCTACATACATATGTCACAGAATACCACTTCAATAAGTTTGAGATCTTCATGATTGAAGTTAATTTATAGTTAATTTAGTTTAATTTATTTTTAGTTTCAGTGTTTTCATTAATTTTGATATTGTTCATGGTCCAAGATTTCGAGACCTCAAAAGGAGGTGAAAAATCTTTTGAAGAGGCTGTTGTGGAGCTTAGAAGAAATTGTTTCACATTCCCACCAAAGTAATGCAAAATTAGAACTATCTTGACATAAACCGATGCAAGTAAATGAGTTGAGTTGAAGATATCTTAAACGAAAATGGCACTAAAATGTAATCACTCTTTTACTTTAGTTTTTTAATACGACAAAGGGAGACAAGGTTATGGGTTAAAAGCCCAACAAACAGTTAAAAGCCCACAAGAGAAAAAAAAGAAGAAAAGAAAAAATGAAGAAAAAAGACCAAAGAGGGTGTAACTGTCTGAGTTGTGTCTGATGAGATCTCGGCATCTCTCCTCCTCCGCCTGTAAGCGCCGCATAGACATCGACACTCACAAAGAGACTGAAAGAGTAAATATTATTCCAAGGAGAGATTTCCTCGGAGGTAAAATTTATTATTATTATTATTATTATTATCGTAGTTTTAATTTGATGAATATCCATTTTTTGTGATTCATAAAATACGATAAAATTTTGGATGAAGAAAGGAAATCGTTGGAACTTCCTTTTCCTTAATGGAAAGAATCTGAATCGAAATTTCCAGATTCTTGTGTGATCGTGTGTATATAATAATAATAATAATAATAATAATAATAATAATGATAAATTAGATACGAGGAGGTACAATGTTCAAAAGACATGGCTCGAGTGTGGAATTGCTTCCAGACGATGTTGTAGAGCTGATACTGGAAAGACTTCCGGTGAAATCTCTGCTGAGATTCAGGTCTGTGTCCAAGAAGTGGAAATCGGAAATCGATTCCCCAAGTTTCCAGGAAAGACAGTTGATCCGTCGCAGGCAATCACGAGGTCCAGATGCCCTTTTCGTCACCACTTATTACTTTGCTGATGATGGTCTGGACACAGATGCTCGAAGGTTTGTGTTTGGTGTGCCTCTACTCTGTTTTCGACCCGAGGGTCAACGTCGTGGTCAATCCCGCCACTAGATGGGATCAAACTTTTCCTCTTCCCACCATTCAACGCTTCATAAACGACATGTCTGAAAACCACGTGTTTTTCACACCTCCTAAGCTTGGATTCGGTAAAGACAAAACTCATCCTTGTATGGCCTAGACGACGTCACCACTTGTGAAGTTTTCGATTTTAGCGCTAAAGCTTGGAGGCAAGTTCACCCTGCTTCTCCGTATCGGATAAATCCTCACCCTCATCCCGTCTACTTGGATGGTTCACTTTATTGGCTCACCGAGTGTGAAGAAGATACCAAGGTTTTATCTTTTGATCTTCACACCGAATCTTTCCAAGTCATCTCTACAGCTCCCTTTGCCCATGTACCTGACGACCTCTACAGCGTCACCATTTGTATACTCGATAATCGCTTGTGCGTATCCAAGAAAAACTGGCCCACCCAAGAGATATGGTCGTTGTGTTCGATAGATCTCACCAAAACTTTTTCTTGGTTTGGGGAACCCAAGTTTGCGCTCTCACCAGTAGCAATTCTCAACAAGAACAAATTGTTGCTTCAGGGTCGTGACTACTTTGACGCATTGGTGATACATGATCTAGATACCAAATCTTATGATTTTCTCTTCAAACCTTCTACCAGCCCCGTAGGTTCTGTTTATTATTTCGAAAGTTTGTTTTCTGTTTTATCAGACTAAATTTGGTTTGTTAGTGAACCTTTTGTAATACATGATGTCTTTAAGCCCTCAGAAAGCTAAAAGTAGTATAAAACGAAAACAAAAATGTAATACATGATGTCTTTAAGGGTATCTCTAATCCTACTCAATTTTTGACTCCAAACTCAATTTCGGAGCAAAATCTTTTTCGGCTCCACTTCATATTCAACTCCAAAATAGAGTAATGGTCAGGGTTACACTATTTATGGAGTAATCTTACTCATTACTCTATTTTGGAGTTGAACTTTTTCTATTTATGAAATGGTCCTTTTAATCTTTAATGTTTTTATTTCATACTTAAAATAATATAATACTCCGCAAAAGATTATTTAATAGTTTACATAAAATATGCACAAACTCATAAAAGTCAAAACTAAGAATAAATAATATAAAATAAATACAATATAATATAAATAAGTAATTTAATAATTAATTCGGTAAATTATTTTCGAAACTACTAAAATCGGTGAAATATTATTCAAACTGAATAGATGAGTTTTTTTAATCTTGTGGGTCAAAATTTTGATTGATAACATTTGTACTTGTTGAACTTGATATATGCACAAACAATGGGACCCAATACATAATTTAAATTACAAAACAAAATTTTGTTTTTTTTTATGTTCTTTTAATGCATATAAATATTTTGAATTAGAAAAATTGCATATGATAAAAACTCCACGGATTGAAATTGGAAGATAATCTCTAGTTGTATTTTTAATGATAAATATTTAATTTAAATAAAATATATTTTATGGAAATTTTGTAAACATAAAATAGTTGGGTTAATTGTTAAATTTTTATAAGTTGAAGATACTACTAACAATTATTAACTAAATAAAAAATGAATATATTTTTTGGAGTAAAAAATAGAGTAATACATTGGAGTAAAACTCAACTCCATTTTAGAGTAAAATTTGGAACAATACATTAGAGATGTTCTAAGCCCGACCTAACTCAGAACGTGCAAGAACGGATTAAGAGAAACTGTACTTCTTTAGTAAACTAAAACATGTCTAGTAGCTCCCGGTTCCACTGCCACTCATCATCTGACTTTGGCACAAACCCTTCCAAGCATTTGCAGGTTGGAGTACTAAATACTGATGGGACCTGATACACAATCCATAAGACCGTATAGATTACATGAGCTTAGAGGACCTTGAAAATGCTTAAATCCACCCGGTGGTGCCACAGTTACACTACGGTGAATATCCAGTGATCCATCTGATTGTTTGCTATATGTATGACACATCAAAAAATTCTTAATGCACAAAAAGTCAAAACTCTTGTGCCATTCACCACATCTTGGTCAATTGGTGCATGAATGCATCAATCACCAAAAAAAAAAGATCCCAATACTGTTGAAAATCTCAAAGGAACAGTTATTCACAATTTTAAAGAAAAACAGAACCCCAAAATGATGTATGTTACTTGACTGCTACGGAACTTCATTTTCTTATATTTAATTTGCCATTGAGTCTAGGGAATCGGACCCAGTCATGATCGTTTGATCACTTATATATTTCAATGATAAAGTACATGTCAATCAACCATATATTCGTATGAATACAAAAATGTTTGAGTAACTAAAAGGACTGAACAAGATTTTCAATTCTGGGTGAATAAAATATTATCCAATCAAAGGGACTTTCTATGCTTACCTATCTTCAGCCTCTATCAACAATGTCACTATCACCAATGTCACAGACTCACAGAACGTTAGAACCTTGCAGAATCATATATGTGAGTGTTTCATTCGAGAAACTCTCTAAGCGGTGAAGTTCAAAAAAGAAAAAAAAAACTCTTTAAGCTGTGGCCAGAGAATATATCATCTATCTTTTCTTTATAGATGTTTTAGGTCACATACATTTAGTAATGTACAAGCACTTCTTTTAATATAAAAAATTGTCACAGTACAAAATCAAAAAACATGTAATCAAGATTCATCTATCTCTTAAAGGAAAAATCTTTCAAGCTTTTGCTAGTCCGTATAGGAGGAAGTTCCACGGACGCAAGAACAGGTTTCTTTTCCGAGCTTTCGTGCGCAAGAGAATGATGTGAGGAAGGTCCAGCTTCTTGGCGTTGAGACTCAGGATCCCAAAACTGGTGGTCGTCATGATGACTAGAGTATCTAGGAGAAGGAGAGTTCGGGAAACTTTCAACGCTTCGGTGGTTGAAGTTGTGAAGGAGATGGATTGGAGATGAGCCATGAGTTGGTGTGGTTGGACGGCTAGAGTAAGGTGTGGTTGACTCAGAGTGTCTTCCATGTTTTGTCTGCTTCTTTGCTGTGTGATGCCACTTCTTTAACGCTGTGGCTACTCTTTCGTTGAATACCGTTGGCTTCATCTTAGTACCCATCTACAAACATTTCATCAAAACACAATGTCAGAAATAAATTAAAACTAAGATCATATCCAAACTGAAACTTTTGTTGTGTCAAGTACCTGAGTGACAAGGGCATAGAGTGGAAGAGTCACATAGCTGCAAAGTATCTGTACAACAACTCTGCAAAGATTGTAACTATGTCAGTTAAAGGACTTATTATTTTCCCGCATTTTCTAAGAATCAAACAGTCAAGTTAATGGTTAGCTTACCCAACAACAATTCTAATGACCACATCTGCATTGCTTTCATGGAAACAGTTCTTGAGATTGAACTCATACTGCATATACCAAAAAGTTCATTACATAACAATTAGTATGGCTCCATAATATCAATGTTTGTGTGAAGAAAATGTGAAATGGAACACTTACCGTACTCCAGGCAAAGAAGGCAAGTTGAAATGCGTTCTGCAAAGTGAAGGGCTCATGAGTTTATTATCATACTGTTAGGATAAACTGCGTGGTTAAGGATATTGAACCATACCGTGAAGAGAACCAAATGTATTAGGAAAAGGATGAACCGAGGACGGCCAAACCAGAAGAGATCATCACCAGGCTGAACCACTGGGGCTCCTCTCACTACATCACCTTTCTCTTGGATTCTTAGACCCAATTTGGTTATAATGACTTGAAGCTTTGTTCCAACTATTAGAATCACCTGCAGATACCATTCATTATGTTAAACAAAAAAGGACATAGCTGAAGAAATGTTTATTGGTTCAATGGTTTGTGGTACTTACAACTAGTGGAATGAATGGCAACCAGAGGTAAGAACGTAGTCCTGTTTCAAATGAAAACTGATGTTAGTTTTGTGCAAATATTGATGCATAGATATAGGGTTTTTTCCGCGGTAAGCAATGAGTGTTACCATTTGTGTTGGTCAAGAGGAACAGCACAGCTACAAACCAGATAACCGGACTGCAAAAAAGTTAGCAGAGATTCAGACAAATTTGAATTTTTCTCAGATTATCAAAAATGTTATGAAGTAAGAACCAAACCTGATTTCAACAACAGTTTTGAAGTCTTCTTCTAATGATCTCTGAATATACTTGCGGAAATCAAAACTTCTTTCACTCCCTGGAGCAAAATGAGCCTGAAAAAAAAGGGAATTAAGTTAGATCATTTTCTTATAAATGAGTTTGTAATGGTGGTTAGAGGATTGGTTATTGAAGGTTGTATTATAAACAGTGTTGCGCATTAAATCAATATGTATAAAACATTCTTTGAGCTCTCTCTGTCTTTCGTGCTTTTTCTCTTAATCTTTATTAACTGTTATACTAAACAGTAGTTAAAATAAAATAAAAAGATCACAGTTTCCTACCGTGATGAAACCATGCCTCAAAGCTAAGTAGTCAACTTTGGTGACAGATCCAAGGAACTGTCTGAAAAAACACACTGTCCATAGCGTAATGCTAGTCTTGCTCCAGAAATTGAGATGTCTTCTTCCAAAAGATGTGTCCCTCGCAAACCTGAACCTCTCAGGATCTACATAACATGAATGCATTCACCATAAGTTTTCATACTATTTTCGGACTTTAAATCTGATTTAATAAACGCATAAGGCATACCGTTGGCGTACTGATACTCTATAGTCTTGGTCTCATTCTCCCACTGCTTCCACCTCCTCATCTGCAATACTCAAGAGAACAATAAATCAAAATCTTTTTGCATACACTACTTTTTGATTCTCTAGTCACTGCAAGCATGCACAAGAAAAGTAGTTACCTTGGTCTTTCCAAGAGCATAAGTAACAATGCAGTAGATAACATGAACCACGGCGAGCACGAAGATGAATATATGCAGCTGGTGGATTCCATAGGCAGATACAAAAGCCACTTTCCCCTGAGACAATCCATCAATCACAATCATATACTAGAGAGGATGAACAACAAGAGGAGAATGGAAGATTCTTTTTTAGTTACCTTCTCAGCGCATTTGTCATAACCTTTGGTGGCTAAACTTCGTCTAGGGATAAAAGACTCAGCTAACCCAAGGAGAAGTCTGCGACTGGGTTTTTCATCGTCGTCTCCTTCTTTTTTGCCGGAGTCTTTCTTGCCGTATTTTTCAGCTTCTTGTGCGGCGCTGCAAGGGTGCATTGATGATGCAACGCTTTGGGAGATGCAGATGTTTGAGATTGGTGTTTGTCCAATTGTTAGGAGTAGTGATATGAATCCCAACAGCATAAGCTCTGAATAACCAAAAAAAATATAGTGTTAAAAATAAGAAGCTTGTTAGTGGATGAAGTTAGGTAGCAAAAGATGTTTTGTTTTTTTGGGTTTACTGCTGTCAAATTTATTTATTTTACCTGCTTTGACCTTTTCAAGAGCTTCATAAAGAGCCTTCTTGTGCTTCTGTTTGAACCACTGCCATTAAAAAAAAACAAAGAGCAGATTTAGTCATGAGAGAAGAGGAATGAAACAGAGTAAGTAAGAAAAACAGAGTAGGAAGCAGAGCAAGATCACGAAACAGAGTATAAGGAGATACACACAGCATAAGATGAGCAAAGAAAGAAGATCTAAACAAGAAAAGTTAAAATTTTGAAAAAAGAAAAAGAAAAGAAAAAGAGATCTAAAGAACAGAAGAAACAGAGAAAGAGCACTAAAACAGAGGAATCTTGAGAAACCTATGGTTGACTTACACTTCCAATTTTGTGAATGGAGTGTTCAAGGACAATGGAAATGAACAGCAAGACGAAGCAAACCACAGCGACTGCCCACGTAGAGGTCTCCTCTAAAGTCCTCTCCTTTACTTGATCCGCCATTAGAATTTAAAAAGGAGAAAGCCCAAATGACTCTTTCCTTCCCAAAAATCTGGTCTTTTTTTAATGTAATAGAAACAGAGAGAGAGAGAGACAAGACACAGAGAGAGAGTTTCGTGTTCTTCTTTTGTTAACAGTTTTAAATCAATACGACTAAGCAATTATGAACAGCACAGTTGTCTGGTCATAATATATAGAGGGGAGCTATGAGAAGGCGAAAGAAAGAGAGAGGAAGGAAGAGAGGAGAATGAAGATAAGAATAAGACTTCCCGCAATGAGAAACTGTAAACTATAGGCTGAATGAGTCTGACGTCTTTTTTAGAAGCCTTCAACGTTGACTTTCTAAATTGTTCGCTCATGTCGTAACGTGAGGACTTCTCAATTATTATTATTACCGTGTTCTTTTGTGCCTTTTTCATTATGATTCCTTTGGCCTTGTTGTAGCCTTGTGGGTGGGTCATTCAATCATGTTTTTTTTTTTTTTTTTCATTTCACTTCAGATCTTTTCTAGTCTTGTTTGGCAACTAGATCAATCATACTCGTGTTTCAGCTTGGTTTGGTTTTAAAATTTCAAATTAAATTATTGTTAGTTGTATAATACTATAGTTATCCATTTGACCAAAAATATACTATAGTTAATTATCTCAAATGGCACTTGACATAAATTAATTAAGGATGACAATACCATAATTACCATAATGGGATCTCGCTGGAAACCTGTATGCTTTTTACTTTATTTTTATTTTTTTACCATGTTGTCTTAATATATTATCTAAAGTAATAAAATATTTCAAAGAATGAGATACTTTCCCTATCAAAAACACTGATACCCTTCGTTCCGATTCCTCTGCTGCTCCTCTCTTAGCTTTCTCCCGATCAAGAAGATCCTCCTTCTCCGGTCCGGCACCGGCGTGCCGGTGCCGGAGGTTTAATCCTTTAACCCTTCCTCTCCTTTTCCTTTTGCCTTTCTCCCCATCGGTTTTAACCCTGTCGAGATGCTCGTGACTCTGAGCCTGGCTGAGTCTCACCGGAAACTGTAGAGGTTGAAGGTGGCTTCATATGGTGGTGTTGGAGGAACGGCGAGACAGTGGAACGACAGATGCGGTTTGTGGTGTAGGTCTGTGGTGTTTTTTTTTTTTTTTTTTTTTGGGATCCCAATATGAGTCTGCTTGGGTTTATGAATGATAGGTTTGGTTCTGTTCATCATTGTATGGACTTGTTTGGGTTGTCTCTCTAGCTCCGAATCTGTTTTCTGGTGCGCGGTGCAGGACTAAGCCGGCTCTGATGTGGGTTGTTACTTCTTCCATCGGATTTGGAGAGACGTGTCTTAGGCAGGTCAATGGTGGTTATGGATGCTCGATCTTGTTTTCTATTTCCTTTGGCAGTTGGTATTGAAGGTCTGGTCTTGAATTGAGTTCAGAGTTCTTTGAATTTCTGGTGAAAGAGTGGTCTGTGGCTGTGTTTGAAGAGTCCTTGATGAGGGCTTTTAGCTATGGAGTGTGTTCATATTGGGGCTTGTCCTCGATACGGTGGCCTCTTTTGACCCTTGAGTTTGATTGTTTAGTGTGGTCATTGCGAAGCTTCGGTGCTGTGTGGATGTGATGTTCTTTGATATTTAACCGACGGGTTTATCCGGATTTTATGGGAAGGGACTTTGGAGCTTATACTCTTTCGCGTGGGGTCATTGAGCTGACGATTGTCAACCTAGTTTCTTCATTGACTGCTCGGGTGGAGATCCGTTTTCTTGTGGCTTCTTTAGGATGAAGCTTGCTCTTAAGTGACGGTTGCTGGCGGGTCCTCAGGTGTTGGTCCTCAAGCCTTGCTCTCATCCCAAATAAATTTGACATCCAACGCTTTTTCATTTATTCTAGCATCCGGCTCCAGCTAGCTTCTCTTCTTGACGATTATGTGTGAACACTAGAAGTTTTTAAGACTCTTTCTCATTTTTTTTAAGTTTATGTAATCGATTTCAGCTTCTTTATTGGTTCTGGGGGCTTTGTTTAGTCCCGCCGGCTTATGGCTCTGGAAGGAATGTATTCTTCGCCGGTTCTGGTTTGTAAGAACTGTTGTTTATGTGTTTAATATAATCTACAGATGAAAAAAAAAAAAGAGATACTTTCCCTATGAAAATATCAAAAGAGAAAGACTGTAAGGAGGGAGTAAACGGACTGTTGCGTAATTTAACTTGCGACTGCTTCGTTTGATCCAATGAAACTAATTTTGACGAATTTGTATTAAAACTATTATTTTTGTCGCACCAACAAAATATTCGGGAGATAATACATGTACTGATGAACCGATGCCGCATGCGACAATGATTAAATAATAGTTATATAATTGTTCTTGTTAAGTGGAAAATGTTCTGAATTTCGCAGACTTTCCGTTAGCCATTAGCCATCGCAATATTCTTTATCTGCCCCCTCAAAAGGTAACGAATGGCGAATGGCGACAGTTGAAAATGCGGAATTCAATTACGCTCTTAGAAAAACGCATTTCGTCACCATTCACATGATAACTAACTCGCGGTGCGTATTCTTGTAAAATACCGCACTTGTCCACAACAGAAAATAAAACTATTTTGTTTGGTCTAAATTCTACAATAACGCACATGATAAGAATCCGCTTGAATTGATACAAAGTAACAAAAGATTTATATAATAATGTTCTTTTCAGATCTCCATTAATATCTTTATAAGGATCAGAGTGGTCCTTACGTAACATGTGATTAAACAACGAGACTGACCGGAAAAAGAAAGGTTAAACGTCTAATATCGACTGCAAGTGGACACATACCATGTATGCATATATTTAAATGTAATATCAGATCAAGCTGACAGAAAAATATTGAGGAATCAATGAATGATACACACATATACTTTTTTTCTTCTTCTTCGTCGATGACTCGATGTATGTTTAGAGTTTAAACCATACGGAATCTCGCTACGTTGATGACATAACTGATTATCAAAATGATTTGGTAAGTATATATTATAAACCGTATTTCATGTTTATGACTGTCACAAGTGCAACTTATAGAATTAGCAAATAACAATTTGCATATATGTACTGACACAGAAAAATATATCAACCACTTGTCGGCAAAAAACATATATGCGTAAACATTTAATTTGTTAGATTTAGCCATCTAGGCAAAATAATAATAATTAATTTGTTAGAAGATAAACAAAGAGTATAGAATTAGTTAACTACATTTGAAATCAAATTGCAAACGTGTCACTAGTTTAGGGAAAAAATTGTGTCACTTGTCATAGGCAGTTAGGTATATAATAGAGAATGCAACAAGTTTTACTAACTTTTAAGATAAACAATTAACTGTACATCAAACTAAACAAGAAAGAACACATTATTGAATGTGAGACTGAATGGTCATTGAGGCGTAATGTTTGATCAACAAGATCGTCTGAAAATGTTAAGACGTGTTAAACTGTTAATCATATTTGAATATGATTTATATATAAACCAAGACGAGTCAATGTCTATCTTGATCGAGGAAATGACATGAAATAATGTTTTGTTATCAATTTCCATTTAAATACATTTTAATTTGGAGTTATTTACAAAAAAAAAAAACATAAAGGTTCTTCTTCCTGTTCAAGACCTGCGTCTTGTGCAGAGTGAGTTTATTTGTATATATTATCGATAGTTTTTTTTTATATATGTGATCATTTTATTTATATATATAAAATATTTTTTGTTGTTATTATATAATTTCTTTCCGATGGATCGGATCAATTTTTATTAAAAATAATGGAACAAAACTATAATTAATACATCATGGGTTGATCGGATTGGACATTAAACAAATTATGACATAAAAACCTTATTTTTTCCATCGAACACATTCTTGAAAAAAGTGAACAATATTGTTTTCACAGTTGAATTATTTTGACTTTTATCTTCCATATGGTTTTGAAAGCTTTCAAATCAACCATTGAATTGATGCATGTCATTTTAATATTTTTAGTCGTATACTTAAGGAAAACTTACATTTTTATAATTTAAAGTCGTTTTAAAAAATTCAAAATATAATATCTAAGAAAAAATCTAACATATAAAAAAAATCTGACATATAAGGTGTCCTCATTTTTGTATTTTAAAGTCGTTTTAAAAAAAAATAACATATAAGGTTTCCTCATTTTTGTAATTTAAAGTCATTTTAAAAAATTCAAAATATAACATATAAGAAAAAATCTAATTTTTTATTATATGGTTAATGTGATTGTTTATTTTTTTATTAATATAAAATTAAACAAAGTGAAGAAGGATGCAAATTTTTTTATCAAATCTTTATTATTCATAATCATTAATTACCATATATATGTAAATCATATTAGGTAATTTCGTAGCTTTTATTTAGAGAACGAATACACACTTCTTATATTTTAGGTTAATATAATGTTCTCTAGTGGACATTAAACAAATTATGACATAAAAACCTTATTTTTTTTCCTCGAACTCAATTTTGAAAAAGTGAATAGTATTGTTTTCACGGTTGAATTATTTTGACTTTTAACTTACATATGGTTTTCAAAGATTTCAAATCAACCATCGAACTGATACAAGTCATTTTAATGTTTTTAGTCGTATACTTAAGGAAAACTTACATTTTTGTAATTTAAGGTTGTTTTAAAAAAATTCAAAATATAACATATAAGAAAAAATCTAACATATAAGGTGTCCTCATTTTTGTATTTTAAAGTCGTTTTAAAAAAAAATAACATATAAGGTTTCCTCATTTTTGTAATTTAAAGTCATTTAAAAAAATATATATAACATATAAGAAATCAATCTAATTTTTTATTATATGGTTAATGTGATTGTTTATTTTTTTAATAATATAAAATTAAACAAAAATGAAAAAAGATGCAAAAATTGTTATCAAATCTTTATTATTCATAATCATTAATTGTCATATATATGTAAATCATATTAGGTAATTCTGTAGCTTTTATTTAAGGAAAGAATAAACACTTCTTATATTTTAAGTTAATATAATGTTCTCTAGTGGGCATTAAACAAATTATGACATAAAAACCTTATTTTTTCCAGCGTAACACATTCTTGAAAAAAATGAATAGTATTGTTTTCACAGTTGAATTATTTTGATTTTTATCTTCCATATGGCTTTGAAAGCTTTCAAATCAACCATCGAATTGATACATATCATTTTAATGTTTTTAGTCGTATACTTAAGTAAAACTTACATTTTTGTAATTTAAAGTCGTTTTAAAAAAATTCAAAATATAACATATAAGAAAATTCTAACATATAAGAAAAATATAACATATAAGGTGTCTTCATTTTTGTATTTTAAAGTCGTTTAAAAAATATATATAACATATAAAGGTTTCCTCATTTTTGTAATTTAAAGTCATTTTAAAAAATTCAAAATAGAACATATAAGAAAAAATCTAATTTTTTTATTAGATGGTTAATGTGATTGTTTAAGTTTTTTAATAATATAAATTTAAACAAAAATGAAGAAGGATGCAAAAATTGTTATCAAATCTTTATTATTCATAATCATTAATTTCCGTATATATATAAATCATATTAGGTAATTCCGTAGCTTTTATTTAAGGAAAGAATACACACTTCATATATTTTAGGTTAATATAATGTTCTCTAGTGTTATATAATTATGAAATAATGTGACAACATTAGATTAAGCTATACTTTATATTAGATGCTTTAGAATTCTTTGAAATAGAATTTAGAAGGCATTTAGAATGCCACCTAGAATTTGAAGTCTTTTTTAATTAATACAAAATTAAGGTTCTAATTTTTCAAATGCTTTTCAATTAATATATGTAAGACATTTTTTTGTCAACATTAATGTAAGACATTAATACTATAATTAATTATAATTGCATTTACATAAAGTTTAATTCTTATGTTAACAACATTTACAGATTTACTACCTTCTTTTTGTCGGGAGATATTCAAGTCCATGTACTTTAGTACTAGTTGAATATTAATGTTGATTTAAAACATTACTCCCTCCCTCCACCAGACCAACTGTAACAAAAAGCCAACCTGACCAACTGTTATTTTCGTTAAAAGCTGTCAAAAGCAAACCGAACTAAATCTTGTTGGGTTTGTTTCATTTCGATCGAAATCATTAAAAACCGGAAAATATCGGGGGGGGGGGGGGGGGGGGGGGTGGGGGGGGGGGGGGGGAATCGAATCAAACCGGCTTAACGAACCGAATGGTCAAAACATTCATCCATTTCAAAATCAAATCCTCAAAAAAAAAAAACCCCAAAATCAAAATTAAAAAACCCCAAAACATTTTCTCTGCTTTCTCTAACCAATGATCCCATCACCGGTAGGAATCATCGCTTCGATGTAAGGGCTTTGCGAAATCGAGCCGTGACTTAGTCTCCCGCCACTTCGGCTTCCATGAGAATCCTTCGCGCCAGAATCCGGTATCATCACTCCTTCGGATCAGCCTCTTGTTTGAGATGTATGTAATGGGTAAAAGAAAGTATATGCATTGATTCATAAAAATGTTATCTTTTACCTTAAAGAGATTCTGGGTTGGTTGGAGAATTATGTTCAGATTGGGATCTTGAAGAAGCATTCTTGGATCTATCAAAAGGAGGTCCCTTCCAAGAGAGTAGTACCCGTGTGAAGGATGAAGCTGGCTTCCTTGGAGCAATGTTGCTTATGGGAAACACTGACGAGGATAGTTTCAATGGAATCCACAGACAAAGGAGTGAGACCTGGATTGCTTTCAAGGTTCGAAGCGAGCCTTAGGGAGACGGACAGGCTTGTGACTGAGGAGCTCGTTACTGGATACAAAGGGAGTGATGGTGTTTCAGCGAACCAACCGTCTTTAGCCAAAGTCTTATACAAGGCAGAGATTAATGGTCAGTTACATTGCTTTGAAGTAGATTCTCTAATTGATGATTTTATTACGGTCTGTTTAGTGATTGTACACTGGTACATATAAATTGGTTATAGATTGATTTTATACTAGTTGGTCAAGTCCTGTATACATTACAGATTAATTAATGAGAATGAGATACTTTACTCATATATTTGAAATTCAGAAGTCAGTACAAGAGAGAAGCAAGTAAAATGGTCAGTGTTTATTACAGAAAAACCAGAGGATGAAGTGGTCTGGGGAGTGACCATTGAGGGAGTCGTCGATGGTTCAAGAAATCATATGATCGGTTTCAGGTGGAGTCACATCTCAAATTCAACATATGCCACATATCTCTTGTTTATCTAACAAACAGTGGCGGAAGAACCGTACCTCTCATGCTTCAGTCTCACTGGTCTCTGTGATCTTAACGCTAGTCTTTCAATGTACATTCACGGTTCTAACTAACATTGCAACTTTTAGAGAAAACAGTTAGTGTCTGAAAAAAAAATATGATAGTGTCTGACGATATTTATTTATTTATTTTTTTTTTTGAAAAAGGGCTTTCAAATTAAACTGCCAGAAAATACATGTATGAGTTTTCACTCATAAGTTTGATAAAGTTTGCAACAAATAAAAGGGTTTAAAGAGACCCTAGATAAAGATTCACATTTGAATCCTAGAAAGCAAGACAAAAGAAGACATTAACTAGTGGTTGTAGTTCCCTCGGCCTCGACGACCTTGTTTACCTCTTTCACTAACTCTTGTCTATCCCATATCTTGAACCTTTTGTATTGGTTTTATTGTCATTCCTCCTCTAGTTATGTTATAACAAGAGGAGTCTCCAACCACATCAAAACCAGTACCTTTCCCATATGCAAGTGGAGTTTCCAGCTCCATATGGAATCGTTGATGATCAAGAGTGAGAGGAGAATGAGGATCAATTGGTTGCTCAGTTTCAGAAGCTTGAGAGCCTTCCAAAATGATAGAATATGATGGAATATCTTCCATAATACGTGACTGAGTTGGCGCAGCTTCATCGGCTGCTAATAGAGGTAAAGTGTTATCAATCTGAGAGCAAGGGGTAGTGTGTACCTCATGCGAATGTGTGATCGGACTAGCAAATGCACCCTCGGACGGAAGGGTGGCCAATGACTTTTTTGAAATCTCATGTGTTTGATGGGTAGTAGGTGAGCTTGAGCTTTGCAACAGCTTGACAATGTCCACCATTGGAACCTCTTCATTTGTAACTTGAGGCTCCTTTGTAATAGGACCAGAATCATGTGGCTGAGGTGGTAATAAGCACCCTTTCTCTTTATGACCAAGTGCACCACACCTTTCACATGCACTAGGAATCCAAGAGTACTCAATTTCTACCAAGTAGATATTGCCTTGCTTGTCATCAAGTGCAATGAGCTTCGGGAACGGTTTATCCAACTCCACTTCAATTAGTATTTTAGCTTCTCCCATGTCTGTTGGATCTAAACGAGGCTTGTGAGTAAGCATTGGCTCTCCCAAACCCGATGCTATGTGGCTGATGCCAAGTCTAGAAAAGCAAGAATCTGGAATATTTTTAAGAGTAACCCACACTGGCAAGGTCGAGATCTCAGGTGTTTTGAAAGAGTCAACATGACTCCAAGAAGCCACAAAAAGTAGACAATCATCAACATGCCACACGCCCCGTTGAATAACCCATTTACGAGTATTTTCACGAGGAATATGGAATAAAAATGACGAGTTTTCTAACTTCCGACAGGTAATCCAGGGCTGGTGTTAGGAGCAACCAGGGCTCAAATCCGCAGTCTTTAAAAAGTAGATCCATTAACAATTAAGTAAAAAAGAAGTAATATTTCTTTTCTATTTGCATAAACAAATTACTCTAGAAAAGTTTTAAACAATGGCTCCATTAAAATCGCACTAAGGCAAGTAGCTCTCCCACTTTAATATCTTCCTCCCACGCTGCATCAAAAGATAAGTCAAGATAGGTGGTTCATTCCACTCTCATTGCTAATTGATTGAATCCACCATAACACATTATTACTTCGTTGAAACAAACATCACCTCATCTTCTTTTTCTTATAGATGAAGCAAAACTCTATTTCAAAGCTTACTTTCTTGCATAACAAACAGCAAACCAAAACTCTGTTTCAAATAGTTATGATAGTTATACCAAATATACGTATTCTTCTTTTTGTACTTGCAACAGTCTCTTGCTTCTCGTTGAAGCTCTGTTTCGGCGAAGACAGAATCACCTTCTCAACTCCTATCAAAGACTCAGAGACACTTCTCAGCAAAAGTGGTGTATTCAGGTTCGGTTTCTTCTCTCCTGTGAACTCCACTGGTCATTTACGTTATGTTGGGATCTGGTACGATAAGGTTCCAGTTCAAACCGTGGTTTGGGTTGCTAACAAGGACACTCCCATCAATAACACTTCCGGCGTTATTTCCATCTCTGACGACGGAAACCTCGTGGTTACCGATGGTCGAAACCGTCTTGTATGGTCGACCAACGTCACAGTAACAGTGGCTCCAAACGCCACTTGGGTTCAGCTAATGGATACTGGTAATCTTAGGCTAAAAGACAACATAAACAACGTTGAGACTCTCTGGGAGAGTTTCAAGCATCCTTACAACTCTTTCTTACCAAGAATGACTCTTGGAACCAGCACTAAAACCGGAGAGAATCTAAAGCTTACTTCATGGAGAAGCTATGTAGATCCTTCAACAGGGAGCTACACAGCTGGTCTTGCTTCTTTCACGTTTCCTGAGCTCATGTTTCCCGAGCTTCTGATATGGAACAAGAATGTCCCAATCTGGTTTACCTGATGTGGACTCTCTTCTGTTTCTTGACGGGTTTAATTTGATTAATGATAACCAAGGAACGTTCTCGATGTCGTTTGCTAATGATTCTTTCATGTACCACTTTAACTTGGATCCTGATGGAGCTATCTATCAGAGGGACTGGAGTGCTAGAGGTTGGAGGATTGGAGTGAGGTTTCCATCGACGGATTGTGATGCGTTTGGTAGATGCGGTCCTTACGGGATCTGTAATTCTAGAGAAGATCCAACTTGTAAATGCGTGAGAGGTTTGTGCCGAGGAACAGCACAGAGTGGAATGCAAGGAATTGGAGTAACGGATGTGTGAGAAGAGCTTCATTGCAGTGCAATGTAAGTAATGGTGGAGGAAAAGGAGATGGGTTTTTGAAACTGCAGAAGATGAAAGTGCCAATCAATGCGGAACAGTCTCTAGCTAATGTGCAAGCTTGTCCTAAGGTTTGTTCAGATAACTGTTCTTGCACTGCTTATGCTTATGATCGAGGAATCGGATGCATGCTTTGGAGTGGTGACTTGGTTGATATGCAATCTTTTTTGGGGAGTGGGATTGATCTTTATATTCGAGTTGCGCATTCTGAACTCAGTGAGTAAAATAAAACTGTAATAGTCTCATTTGTTTTCTTCTTCTCCATTCAATTTGTTTTCATTTACATATGATTTCTCATTGTAGAAACACATAGCAAGCTAGCAATTATGGTCACAGCACCTCTTCTAGCGGTTCTGTTTGTTGCTGCGGTCTGCGTTATTTTAGTATGCCGGAAGTTGAAGAAGCGTCCAGGTTAGAGTTTTTTTACTTGTTAATGATTGTTTCTTGAATTATAATTTATTTGCTTCATTGATCATTGCCTTAGCAGCACCAGAGAAAGATAGAAGTGCAGAGCTATTGTATAAAAGAATGGAAGAACTTACAAGTGGTAACGAGTCTGCTTCTAACCAAGTCAAGCTCAAAGATCTTCCGCTTTTTGAGTTTAAAGTGTTAGCTACATCAACCGATAGCTTCTCTCCCGGAAACAAGCTCGGGCAAGGCGGGTTTGGTCCTGTCTACAAGGTAGAGCCATTAAACAAGAAGCTGTTTTAAGTAGTGATATGCGTATAATCTCTCGGTATAAGTGACTGGTAATCTTTTCATCAGGGAATATTACCAGAGGGGCAAGAAATTGCTGTCAAGAGGCTCTCACGGGCGTCTGGACAAGGGCTAGAGGAACTTATGAACGAAGTGGTTGTGATTTCAAAGTTGCAGCATCGAAATTTGGTAAAGTTACTTGGCTGTTGTATTGAAGGTGAAGAAAGGTTGCTAGTATATGAGTACATGCCAAAGAAAAGCTTGGATGCCTATCTATTTGGTAAACTTATCTCCTCTCTTTCTTAGCTTTGTTTTTATTTGAAGAGGAAACTAATGATTTTGCTAGCTTCTCTCAGACCCATTGAAGCAAAAGATTCTTGATTGGAGGACTCGGTTCAACATAATGGAAGGGATTTGCAGAGGTCTTTTGTACCTTCACAGAGATTCAAGACTAAAGATCATACACAGAGATCTAAAAGCCAGCAACATTTTGTTAGATGATAATCTGAATCCAAAGATATCTGATTTCGGACTTGCAAGAGTTTTCCAAGCAAATGAAGATGAAGCTAACACAAGAAGGGTTGTTGGAACATAGTAAGTATCCATTCCCAACAAGAACTGTCAGTTTTATCATAACAACTTGAATGAAACTTTTGTTATTGCAGCGGCTATATGTCACCGGAATATGCAATGGAAGGATTCTTTTCAGAAAAATCAGATGTTTTCAGCTTGGGAGTTATATTTCTAGAGATCATTAGTGGGAGAAAAAACTCTCACAAGGAAGACAACAATCTAAACCTTTTAGCTTATGTAAGTATACTAATCAATGTTTACTAACTTATGATCAAGCTTTGACACTTTAAATTTGGTCTTTTTAAAGGCGTGGAAGCTATGGAATGACGGCGAGGCATCTTCTCTAGCCAATTCAATCGTCTTTGATGAGTGTTTTGAGAAAGAGAAACGAAATGTGTTCAGATTGGACTGTTATGTGTGCAAGAATTTGCAAACGATAGACCAAATGTTTCAACTGTGATTTGGATGCTAACTACCGAGAACACAAACCTCCCTGAGCCAAAACAGCCTGCGTTTATAGCAAGAAGAGGATTTTCAATCGCTGAATCTTCTGACCAGAGCAGTCAAAAGGTCTCTATCAACGATGTGAGCCTCACAGCTGTAACCGGACGTTAAGCCCAGACAGCTAATCTGTATGTTTATTAATACATATACATATATGTTTTAAGAACCTTCTATGTTTGCAAAGTTATTCTGTGTATGTTTAATGGTTAGAGTGAAACTAAACACTATATGAGAGAAGTAAAGTTATGATTCACTAATTACAGATTTGGTATTATTATCAAAATTATAACAACATAGGTAAAATTGATTAAGTTGTGTTGATAATTTCAATAGATTAATGTACAGAAACTAGACCTAGTCTTAGATGAATTTAACTAACCTGGATGAAGAAACAGAACCTGAAAGAATATGAGAAAACAAAAACGATCCATGTTCTTGAGTAGTATGAAAACTTGACATTATTATGGTTTGGTCTTTTTGGGTAACTTTACTATATGTATTGAGACAAACTTGGATACGGACAAGATGAGTTTTGACTTTCATGGATGTATTAATTACACAACAACCTTGACATTTGTATTTGGTGCCGTGGTTCACTAATTACACCCAAGCAAAACCACAAAGAGAAGGACATTCATCTTTACTTTTTTGAAACTTCTTTTTTGACATAGTAGAACAATGGTAAAGCTGGTATGAATACTAAAATATTTCAGGACTAAAATCTATAGTTAGTATGTCGGCATTGCAACTTGACAGAGTTCTGGCATTTTAACTTTACTTCAAATAATTCAACACAAATTCTCAAACATATTCTTCATAAGAATAATTAGGATGTGACTTCACGAAAAGACAGAGAAAATCAAGTACATCAAGGACATTCACAGCACATTATTATCATGTTCAGAGAGATGGATGTTAATTGATGACCTTCTTTGAAGACTTTTGTTGAAGTCAATACCCCTTTTCTTGGACCGCATGGTTCACTACATTATTATTTTTTTAGGACTCATGTTTCACATTTCTAAAATATTCTTATACAGACAAAGACAACTATATTAATATACCCTCTCTTTAGAGGAAGACCTTCCAAAGAGAACAAACAACAAAGCAAATCTTTGAACCACTAATAGTTATGGTGGTGGTTCTACTAAACGCACGTCGTCACATTGTTCTTCTGCTACTTGCAGCATTCTCTTGCTTCTCTGTAAGGCTCTGTTTTGGTGAAGACAGAATCACCTTCTCCACTCCGATCAAAGACTCAGACACACTTCTCAGCAAAAGTGGTATTTTCAGGTTCGGTTTCTTCACTCCTGTACACTCCACTGCTCATTTACGTTATGTTGGGATCTGGTACGACAAGGTTCCAGTTCAAACTGTTGTTTGGGTTGCTAACAAAGACACCCCTATCAACAACACTTCTGGTGTTGTTTCAATCTCTGAAGACGGAAATCTTGTGGTTAAGGATGGTCTAAACCGCCGCCATGTTTGGTCGACGAACGTCACAGTAACCGTGGATCCAAATGCTACATGGCTTCAGCTAATGGACGATGGGAATCTTAGGTTACAAGACAGCAGAGATATTGTGTGGGAGAGTTTCAAGCATAACTATAATACTTTGTTGCCAAGAATGAATCTCATGACCAACCTCAAAACCGGAGAGAATCTAGGACTTACTTCTTGGAAAAGCTATGTAGATCCTTCAACAGGGAACTACACAGTTAGTCTTGTTCCTTTCCCGTTTCCTGAGCTTCTAATCAAGAACAACAATGTTACAAAGTGGCGTAGCGGTCCCTGGAACGGTCAGGTTTTCATCGGTTTACCAGATATGGATACCCTTCTGAACATTGATGGGCTTAACCTTAACAATGATAACCAAGGAATGGTTTCATTGACCTATGCAAATGATTCTTTCATGTATCACATTACCTTGGATCCTAATGGAGCTATCTATCAGAGAGATTGGAGAACTTCTATGAATGATTGGAGAGTCGGTGTTAGGTTTCCATCCACAGATTGTGATTCATACAGTAGATGTGGTCCATATGGGAGCTGCAATCCCGGGGAAGATCCACAATGTAAATGTGTAAAAGGGTTTGTACCGAGGAATAACACAGAGTGGAGTGGAGGGAATTGGATGAATGGATGTGTGAGAAGAGCTCCATTACGGTGCCAAAGACTTAGGAATAGTGGTGGTGGAGGAAAAGAAGATGGGTTTTTGAAACTGGAGAAGATGAAAGTACCAGTTAATGTGGAACCATATCTAGCTGATGAGGAAGCTTGTCCTAAGGTTTGTTTAGATAACTGTTCTTGCACAGCTTATGCATATGATCAAGGAATAGGATGCATGCTTTGGAGTGCTGATTTGGTTGATATGCAATCGTTCTTGGGAAGTGGCATTGATCTTTATATTCGTCTCGCTCATTCTGAACTCAGTGAGTAAAATTCTCTACTAAGTCTCACTTGTTTTGCTCCTCATTGACTTATAATTTTTCACCTAAATTTTTGTAGAGACACATAGCAAGCGAATACTTATGATCACAGCACCTGTACTAGGCGTTGTGCTTGTTGCTGCAGTCTTTGTTCTCTTAGCATGCAGGAAATTCAAAAAGCGTCCAGGTTTGAGTTTTTTACTCATTTGAAGATTGCGTCAGAATGTTTCTTTTACCAAAACTTGTTTGCTTTGTCCATCACTGCCTTAGCAGGACCACAAAAAGATAGAAGCGCAGAGATATTGTTAAAGAGAATGGAAGCACTTACAAGTGGTAATGAGCCTACTTCTAACCAAGCAAATCTCAAGGAGCTTCCTCTCTTTGAGTTTCAAGTTTTGGCTACAGCAACCGATAACTTCTCTCTCGAAAACAAGCTCGGGCAAGGCGGTTTTGGTCCTGTTTACAAGGTAAATGCATTCATGAAGAATCCATCATCAGGGCAAGAAATTGACTGGTAATCTTTTTTTTGCAGGGAGTATTATCAGAAGGGCAAGAAATTGCAGTGAAGAGGCTCTCAAGGGCATCAGGACAAGGACTTGAGGAACTTTTGAATGAGGTGGTGGTGGTTTCAAAGTTACAACATCGGAATCTAGTGAAGTTACTTGGTTGTTGCATTGAAGGTGAAGAAAGGTTGTTAATATATGAATACATGCCAAAGAAAAGCTTGGATGCATATCTATTTGGTACACTTATCTCCTCTGTTTCTTAGCTCTGTTTTTTTACTTGAAGAGAAAGCTAATGCTTTTGCTGGCTTCTCTCAGACCCATTGAAGCAAAAGATCCTTGATTGGAAGACTCGGTTCAACATATTGGAAGGGATTTGCAGAGGTCTATTGTACCTTCACAGAGATTCAAGACTAAAGATCATACATAGAGATCTAAAAGCTAGTAACATTTTGTTAGATGACAATCACAATCCAAAGATATCTGATTTTGGACTTGCAAGGGTTTTTCGAGCAAATGAAGATGAAGCTAACACGAGAAGGGTTGTTGGAACATAGTAAGTAAACATACACATCAACATTGTGATATTTAGTTTTATGATAACCATTGTGAATAAAATTTGTATTTTTGCAGTGGATATATGTCACCAGAATATGCAATGGAAGGTTTGTTTTCAGAAAAATCAGACGTTTTCAGCTTGGGAGTTATATTTCTAGAGATCATAAGTGGGAGAAGAAACTCACACAAGGAAGACAATGATCTAAACCTTTTAGCTTATGTAAGTGTACTAATCAGTGTTTTAGTAACTTATGATTAAGCTTTTGAAACTTATGTAAGGTTGGTCTCTTTCCAAAGGCGTGGAAGCTATGGAATGACGGTGAGGCTGCGTCTCTAGCGGATCCGATCGTCTTTGATGAGTGTTTTGAGAAAGAGATTACAAAATGTGTTCAGATTGGTTTGTTATGTGTGCAAGAAGTTGCAAACGATAGACCAAATGTTTCAACCGTGATTTGGATGCTAACTACTGAGAACATGAACCTCCCTGAGCCGAAGCAGTCTGCATTTATAGCAAAAAGAGGAGTTTCTGAGGCTGAATCTTCTGACCAGAGTCATCAGAATGTCTCTATCAATGATGTGAGCCTCACAGCTATGACAGGACGTTAAGCTTACAAGACCAATCTTGTATGTTTATTTAATATAAATACGTTTTGAGAAACTCCTATGTTTGCAAATTTTGTTATCCTGCACATGTTTAATTGTTGGATTAAAGAATAAGAGATGTATTTCGGAGAAGTTATGTTCAGATTCACTAATTACAGATTTGGTATTATTTACCTCCGTTAAAAACAACGTAAGTGAAAGTGAGCTGTGTTGTTTATTTTTCGATAGATCCTAGTACTTGACCTACTCTGAGATGCATAAACTAACCTGAATGAAGAAACTGATTCTGAAGAAAATCATATAAAAAAAACCTGACATATGCTCTTGAGAAGCCACAGTAGGTTCTGTCTTGAGTCTCTTGACAGAGAAAATTATTATCATTTTCTGTTTTGGGTTGCTTTGCTATATTTATTAGGTCTCTTCTGCAAGCAAACAAGTTGATAAGCTCTGAAGGAAAACAATGGTGAGGAATAGAGGAACTCGCGGGACAGAGCAAGGGAAGAAGGAGAGGCTGACGTGGATCAGTTAGTTACAAGTTAGTTAAGCCGTTGGGTCGTTACAATGAGGTTGTTAGACCGTTGTGATTGTAACTCTACTATAAATACTTGGGCTAAAAAGAATAAGGGTGGTCTTTTACACATTTTGTAATTGCGGAGTTATTCTCTAGTCTGAGGCTCACATACAGTATACGGTAGTGGGGTGTGTATGTAATACATACGTTTTCACAGAAATATACACTTCGTAAGTCATATTAAAGTCTACTCAAGAGATGAAAGTCGTCTAACGCAATTAGTCCTCTTGCTTTCAAATCTTATTCTTGTTTCCACCAACTCCACCACTGACCATCTTCAAAGTCTTCTTACTTTATTTAATTGACCTCTCTTTGGATTCTCTTTAAGATGAAAATCTTCCAAAGAGAAACAACAAAGAAAATTTGGAACCATTCTGTTTCAAATAGTACCTATGGTGATTCTACTCAACAGACGTTGTTTTCTTGTTCTTATTCTACTCACAGAATTCTCTTGCTTCTCTGTAAGGTTCTGTTTCGGCCAGGACAGGATCACGCTCTCAACTCCAATCAAAGACTCAGAGACACTTCTCTGCAGCAACGGTATGTTCAGGTTCGGTTTCTTCACTCCTTTAAACTCCACTACTCGGTTACGTTACGTTGGGATCTGGTACGATAAGGTTCCAGTTCAAACGGTTGTTTGGGTTGCTAACAAGGACGCCCCAATCAACGACACTTCCGGTGTTGTTTCAATCTCTGAAGACGGAAACCTCGTGGTTACTGATGGTCGAAGCCGCCTTCTATGGTCGACAAACATCACAGTACCACCAGTGGCTACAAATGATACATGGGTTCAGCTAATGGATACAGGGAATCTTAGGTTACAAGACAACGGTGAGATCCTGTGGGAGAGTTTCAAGCATCCTTATAACTCTTTCTTGCCAGTAATGACTTTTGGGATCAACAATAGGACCGGAGAGAATCTAAACCTTACTTCTTGGAGAAGCTACACAGATCCTTCAACAGGGAACTATACAGCTGGTATTTCCCTTTTACCGTTTCCTCAGATTATAATCTGGAAGAGAAATGTCCCAGTCTGGCGTAGCGGACCTTGGAACGGTCAGATCTTCGTCGGTTTACCTGATTCCATATCTCTCCTGTTTCTTGATGGGTTCAACGTTTCCAATGATAACCAAGGAACGTTTTTAATCTCATATGCTACTGACTCTTTCATGCATCACTTTAACTTGGATCCTGATGGAGCTCTCTACATGAGAAGCTGGAACACTTCCACGAGAGCTTGGACGGTTGACGCCATTATTCCAACAACAACTTGTGATGCGTACAATAGATGTGGTCCGTTCGCGAGCTGCGGTTTACAGGAAGTTCCGCCTTGTAAATGCGTGAAAGGGTATGTGCCGAGGAATAGCACAGAGTGGAACCGAGGGATCTTCACTAGTGAATGTGTGAGAAGAGTTCCATTGAAGTGCAATGTAAGTACTGGTGGTGGAGGAAAAGGAGATGGTTTTTATAAAATGCAGAAGATGAAATTACCAGCAAATGTCGAGAAGTCTGTAGCTAATGAGAAGGATTGTCCTAAAGTTTGTTTAGATAACTGTTCTTGCACTGCTTATGCTTATGATCGAGGAATCGGGTGCTTGCTTTGGAGTGGTGATTTGGTAGATATGCAATCACTTTTAGGAAGTGGTATTGATCTCTATATTCGGGTTTCGCATTCTGAATTCAGTAAGTAAAATAAACTCTAATGGTCTCATTTTTTTTCTTCTTCTCCATTAAGATTACTTCATTAAAATTATGATTTCTCATTGTAGAAACACATAGTAAGCGAACAGTTGTGATCACAGCATCCGTGCTAGGCGTTGTGTTTGTTGCTGCGGTCTGTGTTCTATTGGCATGCAGGAAATTCAAAAAGCGTCCAGGTTAGAGTTTTGTTTACTCCTTGATGATAGTTTTAAACTGTTTGCTTCATTGATCATTTGCCTTTGCAGCAGCAGAGGGAGATAGAAGTGCAGAGCTATTGTTTCAAAGAATGGAAGAACTTACAAGTGGTAACGAGTCTGCTTCTAACCAAGTCAAGCTCAAAGATCTTCCTCTTTTTGAGTTTGAAGTGTTGGCTACATCAACCGATAACTTCTCTCTCAGAAACAAGCTTGGACAAGGCGGATTTGGTCCTGTTTACAAGGTAAAATGCACTAAACAAGAATCCTTATGATAATCTCATAAAAGGTTAAGTGACTGGTAATCTTTTCTTCAGGGAGTATTGTCAGAAGGGAAAGAAATTGCAGTGAAGAGGCTCTCAAGGGCATCAGGGCAAGGACTTGAGGAACTTTTGAATGAAGTGGTTGTGATTTCAAAGTTGCAACATAGGAATCTAGTGAAGTTACTTGGATGTTGCATTGAAGGTGAAGAAAGGTTGTTAGTATATGAATACATGTCAAAGAAAAGCTTGGATGCCTATCTATTTGGTAAACTTATATCCTCTCTTTCTTAACTCTGTTTTTCCTTGAAGAGAATTCTAATGCTTTTGCTAGCTTCTCTCAGACCCATTGAAGCAAAATATTCTTGATTGGAAGACTCGGTTCAACATAATGGAAGGGATTTGCAGAGGTCTTTTGTACCTTCACAGAGATTCAAGACTAAAGATCATACACAGAGATCTAAAAGCCAGCAACATTTTGTTAGATGAGAATTTGAATCCAAAGATATCTGATTTCGGACTTGCAAGAGTTTTCCAAGTGAATGAAGATGAAGCTAACACAAGAAGGGTTGTTGGAACTTAGTAAGTATCCATTCCCTACAAGAATTGTCAGTTTTATCATAACAACTTGAATGAAACTTTTGTTTTTTTTTTGCAGCGGGTATATGTCACCGGAATATGCAATGGAAGGATTCTTTTCAGAAAAATCAGATGTTTTCAGCTTGGGAGTTATATTTCTAGAGATCATAAGTGGGAAAAAAAACTCCCACAAGGAAGACAACAATCTAAACCTTTTAGCTTATGTAAGTTTACCAATCAGTGTGTAGTACATAACTTATGCTTAAGCTTTGAAACTTTTGAAAATTTGATCTTTTTAAAGGCGTGGAAGCTATGGAATGATGGCGAGACTGCTTCTCTAGCAGATCCAACCATCTTTGATGAGTGTTTTGAGAAAGAGATTACAAATTGTGTTCAGATTGGTTTGTTGTGTGTGCAAGAAATTGCAAGCGATAGACCAAATGTGTCAACCGTGATTTGGATGCTAACTACCGAGAACACTAACCTTCCTGAGCCGAAGCAGCCTGCGTTTATAGCAACAAGAAGAGTTTTCGAGGCTGAATCTTCTGGCCAGAGCAGTCAAAAGGTCTCCATCAACGATGTGAGCCTCACAACTGTTACCGGACGTTAAGCTCACACAAGCCATTTTGTATGTTTATTTAATATATATATGAACTCCTATGTTCCCAAATTTTTGTTATCTTGCTTATGTTTAATTGTTAGATTAAAGAATAAAAGATGTATTTCAGAGAAGTTATGTTCAGATTCACTAATTACAGATTTGGTATTATTTACCTCAGTTAAAAAACACTTTATCTGAAAGGGAGCTGTGTCGATTATTTCAATAGATTCTAGTACTGGACCTACTCTGAGATGCATTAACGAACCTCGATGAAGAAACTGAATCTGAATAAAAGCAGCAAAACAAAACCAACACATGTTCTTGAGAAGCCAGAGTAGGTTCTGCCTTGACAGAGAGAATTAGAACATTATTATCGTTTTTTTTCTAGTTTTGGGTTGGTTTGCTATATTGATTATGATGTTACTTCTGCAAGTAAACAATTTTACTCAAGAGATGAAAAATACAAGTCGGCTAACGTGAGTAGTCCTGTGACTCCTGTCGCTTTCTTTGTCACATTTCAAATCTTGTCTGCACCAAAAACTTCTTCAAAGTCTTCTAATAGAGACAAAGACGACTACTTTATTAATTGGCCTCTCTTTGGATTCTCTTTAAGATGAAACTCTTCCAAAGAGAAACAACAAAGCAAATTTAACACCATTCCTTGTCAAATAGTTATGGTGATTCTACTCAGCAGACGTTGTTTTCTTGTTCTACTTCTACTTGCAACATTCTCTTGCTTCTCCCTGAAGCTCTCTTTCGGCCAGGACAGTATCACCTTCTCCACTCCGATCAAAGACTCAGACACACTTCTCAGCAAAAGTGGTATTTTCAGGTTCGGTTTCTTCACTCCTGTAAACTCCACTGGTCATTTACGTTACGTTGGGATCTGGTACGCTAAGGTTCCAGTTCAAACTGTCGTTTGGGTTGCTAACAAAGACGCTCCAATCCACGACACTTCCGGTGTTGTTTCCATCTCTGACGATGGAAACCTCGTGGTTACCGATGGTCGAAACCGTCTTATATGGTCGACGAACGTCACGGTACCAGTGGCTTCAATTCCAAACGCTACATGGGTTCAGCTAACGGACAATGGGAACCTTAGGCTGCAAGAAAACAGAAACAAGGGTGAGATTCTGTGGGAGAGTTTCAAGCATCCTTATAATTCTTTCTTGGCGACAATGACTATCGGGACCAGCAACAGGACGGGAGAGAATCTAAAGCTTACTTCATGGAGAAGCTATACAGATCCTTCCACAGGGAACTATACAGCTGGCATTTCCCTTTTCCCGTTTCGTGAGCTCATGATCTGGAAGAGCAATGTCACAATCTGGCGTAGCGGACCTTGGAACGGTCAGATATTCGTGGGCTTAGAGGATGAGGTAGCTCTTCTGTTTCTTGATGGGTATAATATTATCAGTGATAATAATGAAGGAACATTTACAGTGTCATATGCTACTGATTCTCCCATGTATCACATGAACTTGGATCCTGATGGACTTCTATATATAAGAAGCTGGAGTACTTCTAAGAGAGCTTGGGAGATCGGTAACACTATTCCAACGACAACTTGTGATGTATACGGTAGATGTGGTCCATTCGCGAGCTGCAGTGTAAAGGAAGTTCCGGTATGTAAATGCGTAAATGGGTTTGTGCCGAGGAATAGCACGGAGTGGAATCGAGGGATCTTCACTAATGGATGTGCGAGAAGAGTTCCATTGAAGTGCAATGTAAGTGGTGGAGGAAACGGAGATGGATTTTCTAAAATGCAGAAGATGAAAGTACCAGCCAATGCGGAACAGACTCTAGCTAACGAAGAAGCTTGTCCTAAAGTTTGTTTAGATAACTGTTCTTGCACAGCTTATGCATATGATCAAGGAATAGGATGCATGCTTTGGAGCGGTAACTTGGTTGATATGCAATCGTCTTTGAGGAGTGGTATTGTTGATCTTAATATTCGGGTGGCCAATTCGCATTCAGGTTAGAGTTTTGTTTACTCTGATAGTCTCTATTGTTTTCTTCTTCTCCAATTAGTTTGACTTCATCGACTTATTATTTTTCAACAGACCGTGAAAAAACACATAGTAATCGAGCAATTATGATCACAGCATCAGTGCTAGGCGTTGCGTTTGTTGCTGTGATCTGCATTCTTTTGGCATGCCGTAAATTCAAAAAGCGTTCAGGTTAGAGCTTTGTTTACTCCTTGATCATAGTTTCAGACTGTTTGCTTCATTGATCATTTGCCTTAGCAGCACCAGAGAAAGATAGAAGTGCAGAGATAATGTTTAAAAGAATGGAAGCACTTACAAGTGTAAACGAGTCTGCTCCTAATCAAGGCAACCTCAAAGATCTTCCTCTTTTTGAGTTTAAAGTGTTAGCTGCATCAACCAATAATTTCTCTCTCATAAACAAGCTCGGTCAAGGCGGATTTGGTCCTGTTTACAAGGTAAAGGCACTAAACAAGAATCCTTTTGATAAGAGGTATCAATAATCTCAGACTAATTGAGTGGCTGGCAATTTTTTTATTTAGGGGATGTTGCCTGAAGGGAAAGAAATTGCTGTCAAGAGGCTCTCACGGGCGTCAGGACAAGGGCTAGAGGAACTTATGAACGAAGTGGTTGTGATTTCGAAGTTGCAGCATCGTAATCTGGTTAAGTTACTTGGCTGTTGCATTGAAGGTGAAGAAAGGTTGTTAGTATATGAGTACATGCCAAAGAAAAGCTTGGATGCCTATCTATTTGGTAAACTTATCTCCTCTGTTTCTTAGCTCTGTTTTTTACTTGAAGAAGAAGTTAATGCTTTTGCTAGCTTCTCTCAGACCCATTGAAGCAAAAGATTCTTGATTGGAGGACTCGGTTCAACATAATGGAAGGGATTTGCAGAGGTCTGCTGTACCTTCACAGAGATTCAAGACTAAAGATCATACACAGAGATCTAAAAGCCAGCAACATTTTGTTAGATGACAATCTGAATCCAAAGATATCTGACTTCGGACTTGCAAGAGTTTTCCAAGTGAATGAAGATGAAGCTAACACAAGAAGGGTTGTTGGAACTTAGTAAGTATCCATTCCCTACAAGAATTGTCAGTTTTATCATAACAACTTGAATGAAACTTTTGTTATTGCAGCGGCTATATGTCACCGGAATATGCAATGGAAGGTTTCTTTTCAGAAAAATCAGACGTTTTCAGCTTGGGGGTGTTATTTCTAGAGATCATAAGTGGGAGAAAAAACTCTCACAAGGAAGAAAATAATCTCAACCTTTTAGCTTATGTAAGTGTGTACTAATATTAGTGTTTAGTAACTTTGCTAGCTTTGAAACTCACCTGTGAATTTTACAGGCGTGGAAGCTGTGGAATGAAGGTGAGGCTGCTTCTCTAGCAGATCCAATCGTCTTGGAAGAGTCTTTTGTGAAAGAGATAACAAAATGTGTTCACATTGGATTGTTATGTGTGCAAGAAATTGCAAACGATAGACCAAGTGTTTCAACTGTGATCGGGATGCTAACTACTGAGATCACGAACCTCCCTGAGCCGAAGCAGCCTGCGTTTATAGCAAGAGGAGGAGTTTATGAGGCTGAATGTTCTGACCAGAGTAGTCAGAAGGTCTCTATCAATGATGTGAGCCTCACAACTGTAACAGGACGTTAAGCTCACAAAAGCCAATCTGCCTGTTTATATGATACATTAGGTTCTGAGACACTATTATGTTTAACTGTTTGATTAAAGAATAAGAGAAGCGTTTCAAAGAAATTATGTCTAGGTTCACTGATTAAAGGTTGTTATTACTACTACAGTTTAAATGTGTAAGAAGAAGAAGATCCATTTGTTCTCAAGCTTTTGGATACTTTATGTTTGAGATTTTTAAATTCTGAATTCAACCGCAGATATATACAAGACAAGATCATACCTTTCGTTGAAAGGTTGATATCTTTTTCAACTGGTTGTTCAAAGACATTGAATCCATTCATCTCTGAACTTCCACACAGTTCAAAGCAGGATACGCCAAGCATCAGACGATGAAGCACGATCAAGAACGCAAACCAAGGCACCTTAACACTATCTATCCTTCTCTGCTTCCTTAGAGAAGTCTCCTTCCGCAACAGGGAAGCTGACTCAAGATCAGTCGGCAAAGATAAGACATCAGTGATTGGTTCAGCTTGCGAAGAAAGAACTGTTAGCTCATATCCTTTGACAAACTACTCAAGATGCAATTTGGAGGGTAAGGATTGAATTTACACTTCTTTCTTTTGACAAACACAAAGACATACCATTTTCATAACCTGTGGAAACCAACTATCAATCCTTACAACTTACAGAAACACCATGCACAACACTGTTTAGAAATGCTTGAATGAAACAATGAACTCAGGTCGCTGACAAACACGATGTGATGTTGTGTTTTAAGCCTTTTAGATTCTGAGTTGATAAGAAAAACAAATATCATTCGTGATATTCGTCCATAAGCTGCAAAAAGAAAAAAATGATACAACAGAAACAATATGTTGTGTGGCATACAGAGACTACAAGTAGATCACTTTATTCAAATATACTCCCGGCAGTCCTATTCATTGTTTTACGTTCACTGTTCTTCGGTTCAGAGAACAAACCGGCGGTTAATACAGGTAACCAACCGCGTAAATACAATCTATGTAGTTAGAATGAACCAAAATCCATATATAACTTATTCGACTCCTATTATGATGACAAACAAAATTTGGACAAAGATTTCATTAGAAGTTTACTCTATCTGAAAATATGTACCTTTGGAAACGTAAAAAAGCTTTAAATCTAAGAAAATAAAAAAAAAGAATTTATAAGATAAAAAATAGTAACATAAACGCATAAAATTTGAATCTATAACTTTATTTCAATATAAAAAACACATTTAAAATTTATAGATTTAACATCTTACATTTTTTAGAAGATGAGATGAAAACCAAGAATGATGATTCCTTAAAAAACAAGATAATATTGTGATAAATACATAAAAAATAAGAAATTAAACTAATGTTTTTCTTCAAATATAAATAGATTTATGAAAGAGTTTTAGTCCTGGGCATTTTAACTTGGACCCGAAGACCCGAACCGGAACCGACCCAAAAATACCCGACCCGGAACCGGACCAAAAATTTACAAGTACCTTTTGGGTCTAAATTTTTTTTACCCGAAAGAACCGGAACCAAAAAGGAACCTACCCGAATAGACCCGGACCCGAAAAGAACCGACCCGAATAGACCCGACCCGATAAGAACCGATTTGTATCCGACTTAAAAACATGTATATCTAAAACTATGATGTTTTTGTGTTCTATTTTATATATATTATTTTATGATTTAGTTGAAATATCTTTTGTTAACAATATTTGTTATTATTTTTTAACATTTTTAAAGTAATATAAAGATTTAAAATGTAAAATTTAGAGTTTTAAAATGTTTTATTTTAATTATTAATAGTTTCATTTAAGTTGTTTTGTAAAATTTTAGATATATATGACAAATATTCAACTAAAGTTGATGGAATTGGGTATATCATGTCCTTTTCAGATCCTAAATACCCGAACCCGACCCGGACCCGATATGGACCTGAAAAATTACGGGTATTTTAATTATAGACCCGAACCGACCCGGACCCGAGAAGAACCGACCCGAACCCGAACCGAAAATTTCTAAATACCTATTGGGTCTAAATATTTAGGACCCGAAAAGATCCGGACCCCAAAAAAACCAGCCCGAACCCGACCCGAAGACCCGAACGCCCAGGCCTAAGTTTTACATAGAAGAGAATGAGTTTTTGAGAAAATGAAGTTGATTTTAGAGAAAACGGAGAGAACTTTGGAAATTTGTGAATCTATTTTAGAGAGAAAAAATGTGTAAATTTCCTTTAGAGACAAAAAAAACTATAACTAGGTTAAAATTTTCGGCACATGACTTTTATAAAAGTCTACTACAGAAAAATCTACTAAAATAATTCCATTATTGTTATTTATTTTTTATTGTGCTAACAATTTTAATATATGAAAAAATTGGTTTATTTTTTTGATAGTTTTAGTAAATGATCTTACAATTTTTATTCATGCAAAATTAATTATTTTTATTTTTGTAAAAAATAAAGTGCATGAAAATACATGTATGAGTTTTAACTCATAAGTTTAATAAAGTTTGACACAACAAAAGATATAAAGAGACCCTAGATAAAGATTCACATTTGAATCTTTTAGTTTAAAATTATGTTAACTTTTTTATAATATTCAGAAGTAAACTAAAAAAGAAGTTTACTATACCCTGAAATCAAATAGACTTTTTTTTAAGTCTACTAAAACATAAATCAAAAACCCCAAACCTTAAATGTGCACTTCATAACCAAAAACTCTTAATTAATCATGTATCAAATATGAAAATATTGTAAGATGTAAATTACTATATATTTATACATAATTTAAGTTAAAAAAAAAAACAAAAACACATCTATATCTGAAATCTAACCCTAAAGATATATACATCTTTTGTTACCACATCACCACACCATAAGCATTGTCCAACATATGATTAACAAACAATTATATTTTTCAAAAATTGTTTGATTGTATTAAATTTTAATTTATACACCTAACATTGGTTTTTATATTGATGATTTATAATAAATTTCACACAAATTATTTTTATATTTTTTAAATGAGATTACTATATCAAATTACGACATAGATCTCGGAACACGTAGTAAACTTATTTCTATTAAATGTACACTTCCGAATGATAGAATCATAAAATAAATTCATGGTTTTTGGTTTGGTCATAAGTGATAAATATTATTTTTTTATCCCTTTAAGTTAATTTTTCATTTGATTGAATATGAAGTCTAGTTTTGTATTTAAAAATCAAAATTTTAAATTATATTATGCGTTTTTTTGCGTCATGCGAGTTAACTGGTTTCGACTAAGGAAACATGGCGAGTCATACGGGAGAAACATCAGGTCTATGACTGGCACCAAGCTGTCTGGTTCAAAAATTCAACACCAAAATTCTCCTTTTTGGTCTGGATTGCGATAAGAATAGAATCTCGACTGGTGAGCGTATGAAACAATGGAATGGGGAAGTAGATGCATCGTGTGTTTTCTGTCAAGAACCAGTGGAAACTGTAAGCCATCTATTTTTTGATGTTCATATTCAAAACGAGTTTGGGAGGCTCTGGCAAAACCGCAAAAGGAGTACTAAGAGATCAGTTTACAGTTAACTGGTTTAGTCTTCTGCGCCTGATAACTGCTCAAGACCAGGGTAAGCTGAAGCTTTTCACAGTAAGATATGTGTTTCAGGCTATCATTCATAGCATTTGGAGGGAGAGAAATAGGAGAAGGCATGGAGAAAAACCTTCACCAGAAGCACTTCTAATCAAGTTGATTGATAAAACAGTGAGGAATAAGTTTACCATTGTTCAGAGAAAAGGAGATAAAAGTTTTGAAGGGGGGTTAGCCTAGTGGTTCTCAACGAGACAGAGCTGACAACAGGTTGAAGTAAAGAATTTTTGGAGTTTTGGAGTATAGAAAATAAAGTAAGATTCAGTTTGTATATGATTTAAATTTCCCATAGGCTTGCACATTGATGTAAAAGGGGTTTTTGAATTTAATTTAACATTCAATTCAAAAAAAAAAAATCAATAGATTCTTGTACTGACACTTGACCTACTCTTAGATGAATTAACTAACCTGATGAATAAACTGAACCTGAAAGAATATGAGAAAAAAAAAAACGATCCGTGTTCTTGAGAAGTAGGTTGTGTAGAGAATGAAAACATTAGTATGGTTTGATCTTCTTGGGTAACTTTGCAATACGTATTGAGACAAACTTGGATACGGAGAAGATGAGTTTTTACTTTCACGAATTCATTAGTTACACACGTTTTTAAACCCGACCCGGACACTGAACCGGACGACTTACCGGGTCGCTGGGTCACTGGGTCACTGGATTGACCGCGGACGAACCGCGGGTTAATATGAATTAATTTTATTATATAATAATATATCAGCTATGTAAATAAAAATATAGAAACTAAAGTTTAATATTTTCTAAATGTTTTTATAAACATAAAATAATAGTTTGGATATGTATATTTTTATGTTTAATAACATTCAGAAAATACTTAACTTTAATTTCTATATTTTTATTTTCATTTGATATACAAAATATCAAAAAATAGTTTAGACTATTTATAATTTTGTCTAACAAGGTAAGAGTTATGACATCTAAAAAAATCAAGACATAAAATTTATAAATATTTAAATGTTTAATGTGAATAATAAATTAAATAAACATTTAAATTTAAAATACAAAATAAACCAAAAGTAAAAAATTATTATAATAAATTATCAATAACGGAAATAAATAAACACCAAATCACATCGACTAGTTTTGGTTCTCTCTACCATTGTTCACTTTATTTTCTTCAAGTGACATAGTGAAATCTTCATTAAAATCTAAAAATCACAAATATAAAACTGAAAAGAAAAAACTTAACTTTTTTTGTCAGTATATAACTTCTTAATTAGAAATTTAGAATATAAAACATAATCTAAAAACATAATTAAAAATTAAAAAAAAGAAGTAAAAATTATTTATTGGTTCAACCAGTGGTTCAACCGGTATCGGGTTCCGGGTTCTACTGATTTTTTGTGAGTTTTTGCGGGTTTCTAAATATTGGGTTTTTCACAAAACCCAAACCGGATTTTTTCTGGGTTGCCGGATTTACCGGTTCAACCGCGGGTCTGGGTCGGGTTTCAAAACACTGGTTACACTTACACTTACACTTACACAACAACCTTGACATTTGTTTCGGGTTTTTTCAGTTGCCATGGTTTAGTAATTACACCCAAACAAAACCACAAAGAGAACAATGGTGGGAATACTTTTGCAACTTCTTTTCTGAGAAGGTAGTACCAGGCCCCCGGCTTACTTTTATGAAGGACCTTGTGCAAATTCTATAGTTTTGCAACTTCTTTTCTGACAAGGTAGAACTATGGTGTGAATACTAAAATATCAGGACAAAAAACTACTGTTAGTATGTCGGCAATGCAACTTGACATAGTTCTGGCATTTTAACTTTAAGTGAAATAATTGAACACAATTTCTGAAACATATTTGTCAAAAGAATAATTAGGATGTGACTTCACAAAAAGACAAAGAAAATCAAGTACATAGATAAATGACATGCACTACACATTATTATCATGTTATAATTGAAGACTTTTGCTGAAGTAAATGCCCCTTTTCTTGTACCGCATGTTTCACATCATATTCTAACATCTTCTTACAAAGACTTACCTCTCTTAGAGGAAGATCTTCCTAAGAGATCAAACACAAATCAAAACTTGGAACCATTCCGTTTCAAATAGTACTTATGGTGGTTCTACTAAACACACATTGTCATTTTGTTCTTCTTCTACTTGCAACATTGTCTTGCTTCTCGTTGAAGTTCTGTTTAGGCGAAGACAGAATCACATTCCTGACTCCGATCAAAGACTCAGAGACCCTTCTCTCCAGAAGTGGTGTTTTCAGGTTGGGTTTCCTCACTCCTGTAAACTCCACTGTTCATTTACGTTATGTTGGGATCTGGTACGGTAAGGTTCCAGTTCAAACTGTGGTTTGGGTCGCTAACAAAGACACTCCGATCAATGACACTACCGGTGTCGTTTCGATCTCTAACGATGGAAATCTTGTGGTGACCCATGGTCGAAACCTCCTTCTATGGTCGACGAACCTCACAGTACCAGTGGCTACGAATGCTACATGGGTTCAGCTAATGGATAATGGGAATCTTAGGTTACAAGACAACATAAACAACAGGGAGATTCTGTGGGAGAGTTTCGAGCATCCTTATAATTCTTTATTGCCAAGAATGAATCTTGGGACCGACAACAGGGCCAGAGAGAATCTAAAGCTTACTTCTTGGAGAAGCTATGTAGATCCTTCACCAGGGAACTATACAGCTGGTCTTGTTCCTTTCACGTTTCCTGAGCTTCTGATCTGGAAGAGCAATGTCCCAGTCTGGCGTAGCGGACCTTGGAACGGTCAGGTTTTCATCGGTTTACCGGATGTCCCTCTATTTATTGATGGGTTTAACCTTAACAATGATAACCAAGGAACATTATCAATGTCATTTGCTAATGATTCTTTCATGTATCACATGAACTTGGATCCTAATGGAGCTATGTATTTTAGAAGCTGGAACACTTCCACGAGAGCTTGGACGGTTGACGCCATTATTCCATCAACAACTTGTGATGTATACAATAGATGTGGTCCATTCGCGAGCTGCAGTTTAAAGGAAGTTCCGCTATGTAATTGCATTAAAGGGTTTGTGCCGAGGAATAACATAGAGTGGAACGGAGGGAGCTGGAGTAATGAATGTGTGAGAAGAGTTCCATTGCAGTGCAAAGGAGATGGGTTTATAAAAATGCAGAGGATGAAAGTACCAGCCAATGCGGAACAGTCTCTAGCTAACGAGAAGAATTGTCCTAAACAATGTATAGATAACTGTTCTTGCACTGCTTATGCTTATGATCGAGGAATAGGATGCATGCTTTGGAGCGGTAACTTGGTTGATATGCAATCATCTTTGTGGAGTGGCATTGATCTTTATATTCGAGTTGCGCATTCCGAACTCAGTGAGTAAAATAAAGAGTGTCTATTGTTTTCTTCTTCTCCAATTAGTTTGACTTCATCGACTTATTATTTTTCAACAGACCGTGAAAAAACACATAGTAATCTTGTAGAAACACATACACGTAGTAAGCGAGCAATTATGATCACAGCACCAGTACTAGGCGTTGCGTTTGTTGCTGCGGTGTGCGTTATTTTGGCATGTCGTAAATTCAAAAAGCGTCCAGGTTAGAGTTTTGTTTACTCCTTGTCCTTGACGATAGTTTCAGATTGTTTGCTTCATTGATCATTGCCTTAGCAGCACCAGAGAAAGACAGAAGTGCAGAGCTATTGTTTAAAAAAATGGAAGAACTTACAAGCGATAACGAGTCTGCTTCTAACCAAGTCAAGCTCAAAGATCTTCCTCTTTTTGAGTTTAAAGTGTTAGCTACAGCAACCGATAGCTTCTCTCCCGGAAACAAGCTGGGACAAGGCGGATTTGGTCCTGTTTACAAGGTAAAATGCACTAAACAAGAATAATCTCAGAGACACAGACTAATGAAGTGACTGGTAATCATTTTTTTTAGGGGAAGTTACCAGAGGGGCAAGAAATTGCTGTCAAGAGGCTCTCACGGGCGTCAGGACAAGGACTTGAGGAACTTATGAACGAAGTGGTTGTGATTTCGAAGTTGCAGCATCGTAATCTGGTTAAGTTACTTGGCTGTTGCATTGAAGGTGAAGAAAGGTTGTTAGTATATGAATACATGCCCAAGAAAAGCTTGGATGCCTATCTATTTGGTACACTTATCTCCTCTGTTTCTTAGCTCTGTTTTTTACTTGAAGAAGAAGTTAATGCTTTTGTTAGCTTCTCTCAGACCCATTGAAGCAAAAGATTCTTGATTGGAGGACTCGGTTCAACATAATGGAAGGGATTTGCAGAGGTCTTTTGTACCTTCACAGAGATTCAAGACTAAAGATCATACACAGAGATCTAAAAGCCAGCAACATTTTGTTAGATGATAATCTGAATCCAAAGATATCTGACTTCGGACTTGCAAGAGTTTTCCGAGCAAATGAAGATGAAGCTAACACAAGAAGGGTTGTTGGAACATAGTAAGTATCAATTCCCAACAAGAACTGTCAGTTTTATCATAACAACTTGGATGAAAATTTTGTTATTGCAGCGGCTATATGTCACCGGAATATGCCATGGAAGGTTTATTTTCAGAAAAATCAGACGTTTTCAGCTTGGGGGTGTTATTTCTAGAGATCATTAGTGGGAGAAAAAACTCTCACAAGGAAGAAAATAATCTCAACCTTTTAGCTTATGTAAGTGTGTACTAAAATTAGTGTTTAGTAACTTTGCTAGCTTTGAAACTTACATGTGAATTTTACAGGCGTGGAAGCTGTGGAATGACGGTGAGGTTGCTTCTCTAGCAGATCCAGTAGTCTTGGATGAGTCTTTTGGGAAAGAGATAACAAAATGTGTTCACATTGGATTGTTATGTGTGCAAGAAATTGCAAACGATAGACCAAGTGTTTCAACTGTGATCGGGATGCTAACTACTGAGATCACGAACCTCCCTGAGCCGAAGCAGCCTGCGTTTATAGCAAGAGGAGGAGTTTATGAGGCTGAATGTTCTGACCAGAGTAGTCAGAAGGTCTCTATCAATGATGTGAGCCTCTCAACCGTAACAGGACGTTAAGCTCACAAAAGCCAACCAATCTGCCTGTTTATATGATATATATGTTCTGAGAACTATTATGTTTAACTGTTTGATTAAAGAATAAGAGAAGCATTTCAAAGAAATTATGTCTGGGTTCACTGATTAAAGGTTGTTATTACTACTACAGACATACCATTTTCACAAGATGCAACCTGTAGGGGTAAGGATTTTGAATTTACACTTCTTTATTTTGACAAACATAAAGACATGCCAACTATCAATCCTTACAACTAACAGAAACACCATGCACAACACTATTTAGAAATGTTTGAATGAAACAATGAACTCTGGTCGCTGACAAACACGATCTATGTTGTGCTTTAAGCCTTTTAGATTCTGAGTTGATAAGAAAAACAGATATCATGCGTGATACTAAGTCCATAAACTGCAAAAGAAAAGTGATACAACAGAAACAATGTGTGTGGCATCTTGCTCAAAAAGGGAACAAGGCAGATTGATACACAGAGATGTACAAAGAGAACACTTTATTCAAATTCTTTGCACCATCATTCTCAGGCAGTAGTTTTCATTGTTTTATGTTCACTGTTCTTCAGTTCAGAGAACAAACGGGCGGTTAATACAGGTATCCGACCGCCTAAATACAATCTAAGTACTTAGAATGAACCAAAATCCATAACAACAAAAAGCAAAAAAGAAAAAAAAAATAGAAAAATAAACAAGATGAACATCAAGAACATGTACTTTCCTTCAATGTTCCTTCATCTAAGATTTGTAAAACTTGTCGGACTCCTATTATGATGACAAACAAAATTTGAAAAGAAACATTTCTTCTCCTACGGTGCCATCAAACCATCCACCGTGTAAGAGAGAGACTTAGCCCAGTCGGTTTTCAACACCATTGTCTGCAGCGTGTGCATCACATCGTATCCTGGATCAAGTTTCCTTTGCCAACCCTATAATAACCAGAATCAACAACCAATAAGACTGAAGCAAACCTAGTCTATAGTTACCATTACGCTACAGACAAGTTTCAAAGGCAACATCTTCAAACTCAGTTTCTATAATAAGCTTAGTGCACTAAAATTTTGAAAACAGCAAAGGTTTTAGCTCACCTCGAGAACTAATGTTGTGACCATCACAGTGCACACATTCCCATCAATATTAACTCTATGACGTCTCACTTTCTCAAGTAACTCATGCATGCAATCTGCTGGATGCACTAAATCTCCCTCAGGAGTTCCCCAGAATTTAAACGCTTCTTCTACTTCCTGTCACAATATAAACATATCATCCATTATTACCTAAGGTGTATAAGGGAGCTTTGAGTCAAATGTATTATTTACCTCAATAAAAGCCTCTGGATTAGGACAATTCTGCTTTCTTGACAGCTTAAGCGTCCTCTCAGCAGCCGTCCTGCCATCTCTAAGCGCAACCGCCTTGAAAAAATCAAGCAAATTCTCTCTATCATTCTTAGAGAGCTCTGCAGTCATTCCAACATCAAGGAAAACAATATGCGGCTTCTTCGTCTTGAACACTCCACGAGAAGCCTTCTTCCGAACAAGGATATTCCCCGGATGCATGTCAGCGTGAATAAAGTTATCAACCAGGAGCATCTTCAAGAGAGCATGAGTCCCAATGTGAGCCAACCTAGTCTTGATCCACTCATGTCCCTCCATGCCGTCAACATAACCCGCCACACTCTCTCCGTGCTCATACGTCTCAACCAAAACCGCAGGGTGCACGAGAGGATACACAGGTTTAGGGAAAGAAACATCTTTCCATCTCCTGAAGTTGTATATGAACCTACTCAAATGAGAAGCTTCTCTTGCGAGATCGACTTGAGAGAGCATGAAGACACCAAACTGCTGCACACTCTCGTCCAGCCTCAGCCACTTCAAAGCCGGAACCAAAGTCGACACTCTTGCAACAAAATTGATTATCACAAAATCTCTTCTAATAGATTCACCAACGCCTGGATGCCTAACTTTAACAGCAACCAGAGAAGACTTTGACTTCTGTCCTGGATACTGAAACCTCAGAGAGGCTCTATGGACTTGAGCAATGCTCCCTGACGCCAATGGAGCCTCTTCAAACTCCTCGAATATCTCCGAGAGCTTACGGCCAAAGGCTTTCTCTATGGTCTTCTTAGTGTAGGCGAAGCTATGCTGAGGAGCGTCGCTGTGAAGCTTAGAGAGCTGCGTGCAAAGATCCTTGGGGAAGAGGTCTGGTCTAGTAGCTGCCCATTGACCCCATTTGATGAAAGCGGGACCCGCTCTCTCGAGAGTTCGGTGGACCGTCTCGAGCCATAGTTTCCTGAACCGTGGCCCGCATAGCTCGACGACTAGGCCCATGAGGATGCTGGGAGTGAACAGACAGGATATGTAGAAAGCTCTCCCGATTAAAATAAAGAACTCTATAAGGGAAAGCAACAGCGAAGTCAGGAAGATGGGACCGTTCTTTGCTCTTGTGTAGAGTGATTTATGAGAAGGGTAGGGATCTAAGGGGGGAGCTCTCTTCTTCTGCGCCCACGCTAGCTTTCCGCAAGTGGCGGCTATGATGCCGGGTGTTAGGAGGTGTGAACGAAGGGAGAGAGACAAGCAGAAGGCTTGAGCGATGGTGTTGATACGAGGTAAGTTCCATTGTCGGCGCATAGAGTACTTGCGGTGAAGCCTTTTCCAAGCAACTTGAGCATGGTGAGTATGAGTAACTACATTTCTAGTAGAGACGGTTGTACAATAACCAACTCTAGCGGAGGAAGAGTGAACTCTGAACTGAGGAGACCTTAGGGAAGCTGTAACAGCGGTTTTAAAGCTTCCCCATTGGGATCTTGTCTCTTTGTGGTTTGAGAAAAGAGATTGAGTTTGTTTTCCAACGAGTCTATAGATGAAAAATCTGCAGTAAACGGATGAGAAATCATCAGCTAAAAGAGCTTCCCAAAGAAGAATCCCATTAACAGTAAAAGTTGGAAACTTTACACCTGAATTGGAATCATCATAACTACCTACAGAGGATCCGATCAACATTAAGACGTATAAACCGCTAAAAGTTGGAAACTTTACACAATAATTCAGTAAAAGAATCAACATTTGGAATCGTAAATGAATCTCCGAGGAAATGGGAATCAAAAAGCAGATCAAAATCCATGGTTGGTTCTACGAATATACAGTCCAAGCTTGAGGAACAGACCTTGACATGGCGGTGGCGGTGGCGATGGTGAGAAACAAAATGAGAAGAGGTGGGTATGATGGATCTCTAAAACGTTAAGATTAAGGAGCATTTTCTCATTGGCTTCCACTTGGTGGTGAAAGGGCAAAGGATAAGAGGGTCACCGTTGTTGTCTCCCGGCGTTAATTAATTGGGTTTCGAAAGTACCTCCCGGAGAAGACCTAAAGCCGACGCGAACAGAGAGAGAGAGAGCAGAGAGAGAGAGAAAGGGAGGCCCACAACAAATGTAAGATCTTTGGGCTTAGGATTAATGCTAAATTTGATTTTTGGTCGACGTGTGACATTGTCAACCAAAGCAATGACCGTGAAGCAAAGACAGCCTGCCTGTCCGAAACATTTCTCTCATAAAACCAAATCAGAATATGTTTATGTTTTGTAATAAAATTGTCAAATTTGAAAGGTAAAGGTAGGGTGCAGAGCTATATAGTGTAGATTTATGTCTCAGTTTTTTTTTTTTTTTTTTGATCAAAAATTTATGTCTTAGTTACAGCTCTGTATTTGTTAGGTACGGACGGTAGACAAAATCTTATTTTTATGTATTGAAACTTCTTCTCTTCGCTACTTTAAGGGAATTGTTTTTACTTTTTCCTTCTTCCAATCGAATTAAGCAAAATGGTGATTAAAAGTTTTCTTGTTGAAGGAATCAGATGGGAATCAGTAACAGAAGCGGAGAACAAAAGAAGAAAATGGCAGAACTTAGCAAAAACCTTAAAGAAGGTGAGAGGATACTGGAGCCCCGTCATCGTCAGGCTCCACCCCGCTATCAACCATGTGACGAAAGATAGTTTCCGCATTTTCAACTTCCCCATTCCTGCACTCCCGATGAATCAAAACCGTGTAGTAGTGAACGTCACATGGTTTGAGAATATTTACAAACCGTGTAGTAGTGAGAATATTTCTTACTTAATTAGTTTTATTTTAAAAATAATAATTTATTATTTTAAAAATACTCAAATTTGTAAATTTTGCATAAATAAATTCTTGAATTTTTAATAAATGTTAATGGTTTTAACTCCAAAATAATTATTTGTATTTATAGTTGATATAAAAATTTACAAAAAAAATGAAAAACATTATTTTGTGCTGTCAAATGATTTGAACATCAAAATCTGATGAATCCCGTAAAGAGTAGCGATCAAGATACACATATAAAATATAAATATAAATATCAAAATTTTACTTCTGACTTTATCTAGTACGGTTTGGTTTTTAGATTTTCATGTTGCTCATGTTCATTATTTTAGCTAGGTTATTTTATTTCTATGGTTATCAGCTGGAAGCGTTAGGCGTGGACAAAAAAAGCAAACCCAAAATCTGAACCTAACAGATCAGAAGATAATGAATCTGAATCTTGAACTAGAGTAGAGTTGGATCCGCGAGCCTGCGCGGTATATATTTTTACCGTTTACAAATAATCCTAGATATTCGGATTTCGGTTCAGTTTCAGCAAATTTATTTTGGTTCCTCGGTTCTAGAGATTTAAGATCCGTTAGGGTATTTATAAATTTCCACTCGGTTCCGGTTTTTCAGTTAATTTGGTTGAAAAGTAAAAAAAATAATTTTTCAGATTAAATATCAGATTTTTTGGGTTTTCAAATACAAATTCGGATAATTCAAATAAATTAAAATATTGTGGATAAAAAAGTATTCAAATTTTTGGGTAATTTGACTTGTAAGAAATTTTTTAATTATTTTATTATTTTAAAACTAAATATATTTAATGTTTTTTTGGTTTTAGAGATATAAAATCTGTTAGTATAATTGATATGATTCAAACCTGAACGAAACTATGTTTTTTGGTTTGCCACGGTTTGGTTCGGCTCTTCGGTTTAGAGTAAATGCGTCAATGCCTAATTACAAAGATCAATAGTTTATATATATTTTTAATATTATAGATATATAAAATTTACCATATTATATGTTTGTTTATATATATATATATATATATATGTACATTATAAAAATAGTATCTATAAATACTGAATAAATAAATAGAAATATTTATCACTTTATATATATATATATAATTATTGAGCTTCTTTCACTTTATATATATATATATATATATATAAAGTGTTGTTTTATTTGTAAATATATAAAAACAGGAATATATAAAGTGAACAAATGTTTTGAAAACAGAAAATATGCTTATGAATTATTTAATATACATTCTTTTTATTGTTAAAGTTTTACTAAACAAAATATTCCTTTTTATACAAGCCGAACGTGATTTTCAAATTTTGAAAACAAAATATACAAATTGTGTTAGTAAGGTTGCTATTGTTTTATTTATGATGATTGCTCTTAAATAGGAAAGATGTTTGAAATGTTATTGATTTCAGGAAAATACCGAATTTAGTTTTGATTTTTTGCACCGAAAAAAATCTTTTGAGACTAACTAACCAAATTTAGTATTTTAAATATATTTTGCATTTTATACAAACCTCTTTGATGTAGAATCTTATATTTACTTCCCTTTCTCTTTAGGTCTTGGTTTTAGACGAGCAGGAACCTGCTTTTAAAGGTCCAGCTTTCACTCAATAATGTTTCGTATATGTTTTAAAAAAACCTGGAAAAATATACAATTATAACAAAAACAGGAACCATAATATGTAACTGATTTAGTGGTATACATGAAAAACTACTTAGATGAGGAAGAGTTCCTCGATAATTACACGCTTGATTAATCATGATATATTGGATCAAATTTATGTGATAGGTCTTTCACGATTGGTATATAATAGTAGTATATTGAATTTTGTATAAATTGGATTTGATTCTGCGGATTGTATTATGTATTATATTCTTAATGCAACACGTCATTTTGGGTTAAATCTTTAAATTTAATTAAACTGATTTAATAATGTTATTAAATGACTATATTAATGGTCAATGGCATAAACTTGTAATCTTTAGGAAAAATGAGGCTATTTTAAATTTGTACTTCCCTTCTAATAAATTAGATAAATACACAGTTTATTGTGGTTTTTGTTTTATCCGAACTAAACATGAATTCAAGTAGATAACTTAAAATTTTGAAAAATTACCACAAATAGCACATTCATAGTACCACTTTTCATGTTTACACTAATCATTTTTATCCTCACTTTTAATGAACGGTAAAAACAATACCCTTAGGGTTAACTAATCTAGACTTAGGGTTTAGAGTTGAGGGGTGAGGTAGGGTTTTTGGAATGTGAAATTTAGGATTCTAATAAATATATAAATAAATATTTAAAAAATATATAAATTTTTTTTAAAAATAGTTTCAAACATAATTTTCGTTTTTCAAAAAGAAATTTGAAAAAAACAATAAAAAAAAATCGAAAAAAAAATTTCAAAAAAAAAATTTATAAAAAAGTTTGAATTTGAAAAAGTATAATTCGAAAACATAAAAATTTATTTTTTAATTTTTTTAATTTTTTAATTTTTTTTTTAATTTTTTTAATTTTTTTTTTTATTTAAATAATAATTTATTATATATATAAATAACAAGGGCATAAAAGTCTTTTGCCACTCAATGAAGAAGGTATGTTTGAAAATGTCTCTTTAGTAGTGGTAAAAATGAAAAGTGATACCATGAAAATGGTAAACATGTAATTTACCCTAAAAAATTCAACAATAAAATATCAAATTCAAAACCAATACCGAATAAGTACTTAAAATACTCAAAGCTTCAAATAAATACATAAATAAATATCTATTACATGAACAATTAACTTAGTTACACAATTTCGTTCGTAAGAGTGGGGTAGGGAGACCCTCGACGGCTGTAGTTCTCGTCGACTTGGAGTTGGCGTTGAAGCTGCAAGAAGATGGTCTAGACCGGAAAAAAACTATCTGTAGAGAATCGGACATGGATTCTGATGTGCATGAAGCAGGTTACTCGAGGAGCAGTGGTAGAAGTAATGGTAGCAAACATTTTGATGGACTTTCGTTAAGGCATGTGTTTTCTCAGATTTTAAAATCCTAAGTGACGTTAGAGTCAATGTTTTTATCTTCTCTCTGAGTTTTTGTCTTTCTATTTATCTTTCAATATATTGTAATAAAGTAGCAGCTCGATTATGTTATAATGAGATGCCCATATTTGAATAGAAAAATTGCTACAAATAGCACATTCATAGTATCATTTTTCATGTTTATGCTAACCATTTTTACTTTTACTTTTAATGAAGGGTAAAAGATAATTATACTCTTAGGGTTAACTAATCTAGATTTAGGGTTTAGATTTGAAGGGTGAAGTAGAGTTTTTGGAATGTGAAATTTAGAATTCTAATAAATATATATATATATATATTTAAAAATATTAAAAAATAGTTTCAAACATAATTTTCGTTTTTCAAAAAGAAATTTGAAAAAAAAAATCGAAAAAAAAATAATTTCAAAAAAAAACATTATAAAAAAGTTTGAATTTGAAAAAGTATAATTCGAAAAAATAATTATTTTTTTTAATTTTTTTTAATTTTTTTAATTTTTTTTTAATTTTTTCTTAATTTTTTTTAATTTTTTTTTAATTTTTATTTTATTTTTTTTATTTAAATAATGATTTATTATGTATATAAATAACAAGGGCATAAGAATCTTTTGCCACTTCAGGAAGAAAGTATTTTTGAAAATGTTTCTTTATTGGTGGTAAAAATGAAAAGTGATACCACGAAAGTGGTAAATATGTAATTTTCCTTTTTGAATATTGTAATATGCAAATAGTTTAATTATTGTCATATATTCATTCGGACTAATTGGCTTCCGAAGAAAAGGAATAGAAATGACGCCACACCCGAAGACTCCATCATCTCCTCCTCCAGACCAGTTTGATTCATCCATGTCTTCCTGTGTCTTTAATATTTTGTTTTGGTCCTTGCAGTGTTTTGCTTAAAACTTAAGAGATTTGGCTTGTGCTGTATTATCATTGTGTAAGAAAACCCCACACCCTTTACCAAAAAGATGAAACTTATTGGCAAATCTATGTATCCAGTGTGATCCATGGATTTAAACAATTGTGACAACAACATAACAAAATAAGTTAGGATGCAGAATAATTGATTTATTAATAGACCGATCCACGAGATGCTTTGTATGTTGTTAACAGTCGTTTTATTAACACATCTTATGGATCTCCAGATTTGGGCACATGAGTGACATTTTCTAAACTGAGATATATTTTGTGTATTAGCTTATATGGTATTGATCAATACAACAATTTTAAGTTTGAATGTTGATCCGAAGAATGAAATGGCTTTTGCTCAATCGAGTATGGTCCAGAAAATATTCTTAAAAAACATTAGTGATATAGTTTTCACTTATATGATTAGTTGAAAATAGATCCAACCATTGGCAGTTGTCCACTATTGCTCATTTTACGCAAATCTTTCAAACTGTCAGCACATAGTTGTTGTCTACTTTGCTAGCTGGTAGTAGGCCTGGGATTTTTATCCATAACCGAATACCCGAACCGGAACCGATCCGAAATGGACCGATTCGGTTCGGTTTGGTATTAGTGTTAATTATCCATGTGTATCGGTTTGGTTCCGGTTTTTACCCGAAACCGAACGGGTACCCATTTAACCCGAATTCTATGCTTAAAAAACATAGATTTGTATCTTTCGAGGGTTGAACCCGAGTTGGATAGGCAACACAACAACTGTAATACCACTAGACTAGTTCAACTTCGTTGTATTTAATACATATTACTAATATATATACGATTTCTATTAATTTTTCTTTAAAAAATAAAATAAATAAATAAAAACTGGTATATAATTATTTTATTTTGTAAATATTTATATAATTCATATAAGAAACGGGTACCCGGAACCGACCCGAAACCGGTAGTACCCGATCCGAAACCCGAACCGAAATTTACTAAGTACCCATTGGGTATAGAATTCATTTATCCGAAAAACCCGGACCCGATCGGATCTTATCCGAACCCGAACCGAATATCCGAAGTCTCAGCCCTAGCTGGTAGACAAACAAATCTCTAAGTACACATTTGCACAATCCAAAATCATATGTTTTTTTCTACAAAGAATGGGCTGATTGAGATGTCAATGAATGTTTAGGGGGATGAACTAAAGTTACAAAAGGGGTCAGGATGTTGAACTAGAATCACTCAAACTAGTTGTTCCACAGATTTTGGAGTTAGGCTTCAACCCTTGCCTAAACATCTCATTCCTCAATTCAATGGCTTTCTCCATCTATCAGGCCTTACGTCTCTTTCAATCATTGAGTTCCATAACTCAATCTCTCTCTTCACATCATCCTTCCTAGAAAACTCATGGATCAGTGTTGTGTAGGTTATACAATCAGGGGAAACACCATTCCCTGTCATCTTCTATAGAAGCTTAGAAGCTTCATTCATTCTCCCTTGTCTACAAAATCCACGGATCAACATAGCGGTATTAGCTAAAAGCCCCTTCAATATCGCATCATGAAGCTCCACAGCTCTCTTCATGTCTCCGTCTCCTTTGGTGAGAATGTCAAGAAAACAACCGTCCGTTACTTGGTTCGGAACCGAATTGCCAGACAGCATTTTCGAACGTAGAATCTCAGCTTCGTTCACAAACCCGGCTTTGGCTAATCCGTTGATAACAGCAGTGTGACTTCATTAGGTACACATCCCTCGGTTATCATCAAATCCCATATCCCAAAGGCTTTAGCCATGTCTCCTTCCTCGCAATAACCTTCAATCATGACATTATAAGTCACTCCGTCTGGTTTAATGTTCCATTCCCCCATCTCGTTAAATAGCTTTACTGCATCACGAATCAACCCGCCACGAAAAAGACCTGATATAAGCGTGGTGAATGTGTATATACTCGGCGCAATACCTCCTGTCGTCTCATGATAGAGCCTAAGAGCATTGTGTGTTTTCCCTTTGCTACAGTATCCACCCATCAGTGATGTGTACGTTACCACTGTTGGCTCCAACTTCTTGTTAATCATCTCCGCCATGAAACTCTCGGCTGCAGTGCCCGTTGATCAGTGAATTGTATGGATACACAGTTGGCTTTAATCCAGTATCAATCATTTTCACAAGCCGACCTTCCCCATCTGATCAAACACCAACTCAGCTTCGTCAAGCTTTCTACATTTGCACAATAAGTCAAGCAATGCATTATACACAAACAGATTAGGCGACACGTCACTACTCTCCGCTAGGACTGAAGCTCAAACGTAACATCATCTCCAACCCCACTTCAAACTCCTGCGCTTTACACAACCCCTGGACTAAAGTAGAGTATGTCACATCATCTGGCTTCGGATTCTTTCTACCCCGACAGCCTCCCAGACCTTCAGCTTCTTACAAAGCCCATTTTATCAACACATTATACGGAACTGTACTCAAATCACAACCATACGAACAATCATTTCTCTAGCTCGAGAGAGATGTTTCAACTCACACAAGCAATGTACCACTCCTGAGTATATATACAAATCAGGACGAACACCCACATTGATCATCTCCTCAAACACCTCCATCACCAAACCATGTAACAACGCGCTCAAGGTTCTCACTTGAGGCAGTAAACCAACTTTCGTCGTCATCATCCTAAACACCAAAACGCCATCTAAACCTCTCCTACTTGGTACATAATGCTGAATCAATAAATCAAAACTCGAGCTTACACTTGTCGTAACAGGTGTAAAGCGCGTGAAAAGCCTCGATTGGATTTGACCAGAGCGTGGAACGCAGAACGAAGCCCTCGAGTGGTCGAATCCTGTGTGCAGGCCGAGGAAATTGAAGAACTGGCGAGGGAGCTTCATCAAAGAGGTAGAGTAGCATTTGCTGTGTGTTGTGATTCAACAAACCGAGATATCTTGGGAACCAGGCGGGTTGGGTCGGGTCGGGTTTAAGTCATGTGTGTGTTTAATATTCGACCAGCACAATGAGTTTAGACATGCAAAGACATCAAAATTAATTATATAAACGGAGGTGCAAAATTCATTTATATAAACTTTCACCCCGCGCACCTAGTGTTTGTCGTTACAAGCTGTGTTGTGCAACACGTGATTCATTATGTATGGTTTTTGATTGAACTCGCATTAGGTCCGGTTTGATTACGGCGAATTCGGAAAACCCATTTCTCTTAATCCGTAACGAGCTCGTATAACACGTGACCGTTAAATGGAAACCTAAGTCAAAATCGATAAATAAAAATACGGTCAAATGTCAGCATTCAGATTTCTCCGAATCGTCACTAAACTCACTACCATCGCGATGTCGTCATCGTCATCTCCGACGACGCAGCCCCCTTCTTCTTCTTTCCATTTTGTAGGATTCAGCTGGAACTATCCTAGTTTTTACACAACCTTTGCTGTATTACCATCGCGATGTCGTCATCTATATATATACTTTTATATATAGCATATCCTGTATTACACATTTACAAGTTCTTAAAAACAAAGGTTGTAAAGAAGACAAAAGAGAATGTGCAACAAGAAGATCCAGCAAATAGAAGAGGCGCATGATCATGCCTTTTCAACACAGTTATGTTTTGTGAGTGTATAAAATTAACATCATACCACTTAAATTGCTTCACTTGTGTCAAAACTTGCTTCCTTGACATTAATAAATCCGCAAATATTCAAAAAAAAATGAACTTTTCAAGAAACGCCAGAGCTCAAGGCAAAAGAGGCACAGAGCCATATCATTCATGGTTTGGTCGAAAAATCGAAATGCTTCAACCATGTTTGTTTCTCCCTCATGAATGAAACCACTCTTCAGCGAGTATAACTCAAACTCCCTTAGCTGCAACACTTTCCACTGCTTCTCGAATCTCTTCTTATTCTCCGAGGCAAAAGCCTATTCCAACCTTCCTGATCAGAAAGATCATCCACAACTGCTTGTTCAATCATTTCCAGTTACATCCTGGAAAAGTAGAATAATATATCATACATGTTTACACAAAGAAAAAGATTTTAGTGATCATTCTTCTCTTCACGTTCCAGAACAGAGTATAAGGCCACATGCAACCTCTATTAATCTTTGACTTTTTGTAGTAAAAATTCAAAGCATATGATCAACTTCTTAGTCCAATCTGAAATTCACAAATTTACAGATGATTTGTTTAATTTACACTAGTGTACGAGAAAAGCAATGATACTTTACTTGGTGTGACCAAAACAGAATCTCTCTTTTTGTCTAGTAAGCGTGAGGCTTAAGAAAGTAATCTGATTCTTTGCCTCTTCCTGTCAAAGTTTCTTACAGCATTGGAAATATAAACAGTAATCAAAAATAAAAATTGTACTTATGAATTGAGAGAGAGAGAGAGAGAGAAAATGGAAAGTGAACTTAGCTTCTTGATTTCTGTTCTGATCATATGTGCAGACATTTCAGCTGGAGTCCTTGGGATAGAAGCTGAGATTGACCAGAGGAAGGTTCTATAGTCTTTATAACAAGAGTACAAGGAGTTTATATTACATTACCAAATTAATATTTTCTTGTCTTTGATGTTTCTCCTTTGAATAAACAGCAGCAACATCATCCTAACCACCAACAACATGGATGTCGAAGAAACCCAAGCTCTGGAGCTTTTGCTGAGGGAGTAGCTGCAATAGTGCTTCTGTCTATCGTCCACATCACAGCCAATGTGCTTGGAGGCTACGCTTACAGTCGCTCTAAGCAAGATATCAAGAGAGCAACGGCCAACAAGATACTGGCAGTGGCTTTCCTTGTGTTCTCCTGGTAAACTGCAAAAGATGAAACTCAAACACACAATTCTGAATTTTCAAATAACTCGCTATTTTTCTTAGGATCTTTTTTGCTGTGAGCTACTCGACGCTGATGGTAGGAACACTAGCCAACTCGAGATCAAATAGATACTGCAGCTTGAGGAGTCGTTGGCTCTTCCTAATTGGAGGCATATTTTGTCTAGGACATGGACTGGTGACTTCAGCATTTTATGTTTCAGCCCTTGCTGCTAGTCAAGAAGACAAAGAGAATGTGCAACAAGAAGATCCAGCAAATAGAAGAGGCGCATGATCATGCCTTTTCAACACAATTATGGTTTGTGAGTGTATAAAATTAACATCATAGCACTTAAATTGCTTCACTTGTGTCAAAATTTGCTTCCTTGACATTAATAAATCCGCAAATATTCAAAAATGAACTTTTCAAGAAATGTCAGAGTTCAAGGCAAAAGATGCCGAGAGCCAAATCTTTAAGGGTTTGGTCGAAAAATCAAAATGTTTCAGCCATCTTTCTTATTACCTCATGAATGAAACCACTCTTCAGCGAGTAGAACTCAAGCTCCCTTAGCTGCAACACTTTCCACTGCTTCTCAAATATCTTCTTATTCTCTGAGGCAAAAGCCTATTCCAACATTTCTGAGCGGAAAGATCATCCACACCAAAACGCTCTAGTGATTTAATGAGAACAGACTTCACAAACTCATCTAGTTCTACGAGGCTCGATGTTTCTCCTTTATTAGTAGTCACCACCTCGTCTTTACAATTTCTACCATTAGGAGAAGACGTAACTAGCTTTCTGCTCTTCTTGGACTTACCACTAAATTTGACAGCTTAATCCAAACTTACTCCATACAAACTTGGACAAGTCAAAGGCCTTGCGATCATAAGGTTTGAAGAATGTCACCTCCTCTCCATTCTTTACTTTACCAAGATTGTTTTCAAACTTTTTCTCAAACCCCTAAGCTTCTCCATGTGTTGGTTTTACTAACATCAAAGCTAATAATTTTTCTTCACCAACTGATAAAACCAGTCTTATCAGCTGGTGAATAAATCTATTTGCTTCTATGCTAGTAAAACTAGTCATGGAGAAGCTTAGGGGTTTGAAGAAAAGGTTTGTGAACAAACTTGGTAAGGAAAGAGAGGAGTTTACATTCTTGAACTTGCCATAAGATTTCACAACTGAATCCAAAGCCATCCCATCAGCTCCCCTAAACAAACTTGGACAAGTCAAAGGCCATGCCATCATGAGGTTTCAGGGAAAAGTCTGATAACAATCCATCCCAGATCTGAAGTTGAAAACTTGCTGCTTCTCCATGGCAGCAAGAGCAGTCTCTTGTTTCTTCAAGCCTGGATATCTAGAGAACACAGCATCATCATCTTCTTCTTCTTCTTCAAACGACGAGTTCCCTCCGAGTGAAGTCGTCTCCACATCGTCACCTTCGTCGGTTGAAGATGCATTTGGAGGACCATCTAACGGATTGAAACGTCTCCCGCACATGAACATATATAGTATAGGGTTGTATTAGGATTGTCTTGGGACTGAGATCTATGTTGCACCACTCTTCCTCACGTTATTATATAGTCCGTATTTACTAATCTGATTTTAACATTTTTCCTGAATTTATTTGAACGTTCCATTTCATTTTTCACTACCGTTACGATTTCCTTCCTTTAAAACAGAAAACTACTAAACTACCCACTTTTAGATATTCGTATAAAAATAGATCCGGGTTGCGTATGTAATTTCAGTACAGTGTGACGGTTGATATCACGGAATAAAGAAAATTACTTAATTTGAAACAGCCGCGGATAATTAATAAATATCTTCATTATCTATTAATATATTTATATAAGTCGTTCAAAAACAATGGGCCACACTCTCATGACTCAGCCTTAGTTTGTTATCTCCGTCCCATCAATTGAGTAGATAAACACTGAAACACCGAATCATGTTTTATCTCTTTTACAGAGAGATAAATAAGAAGCCAAGTTTAGTAAATAGAGATTAAAAGAAAGCTCCAACAGATGGAAGATCAAGAACTGCAGAAGAATTCAAGAGTTGTTAAAGTCGATTCTCCTGAGTCATGGAACTTTTATGTGAGTCAAGCCAAGAATCAGGCTTGTCCTGTAAGTCTCTCATCCTCCTTATCTCTTTCTTTTCCAGGAGATATTTCTCTCAACATATTAACCACCACCGCCAAAATTGTGTTAGTTTAATGAATGGTTCTGGCTTGTTTGTTCATTACTTACCAACAGAGGTTGTTGCTTTATGGTATTTACAGATTGTGGCTCATTTCACAGCATCTTGGTGTATTCCTTCTGTGTTTATGAACTCGTTCTTTGAAGATCTTGCCTCTAGCTATAAGGATGCTCTGTTTCTTATAGTTGATGTTGATGAAGTCAAGGTAAAAATACTTATCTGTCTCTAGTTTTTGGGGTCTTAACCATAAAGAATGGAAGAAAATTCAAAGAAACTTAATCTCTTGACAAGTGTTGTGAAATTGAACAATAGCTAGATTGGTGATCATTGATGGGTTCTTTTATTATATACCATGTTGGACTGGTCAGGAAGTGGCGAGACGGCTAAAGGTAAAGGCTATGCCTACTTTTATGTTCTTGAAGGATGGTAATACGATGGACAAACTGGTGGGCGCAAATCCTGATGAGATCAAGAAAAGGGTCGATGGTTTCGTTCAGTCCTCACGCCTTGTTCATATTGCTTAGAATTATATTGATACATGGTAAGAAATCTCAATCCTAATAAAGTTTGTGTAAAAGTGTATTTTAGTTTGTGTAAAGTGTACTTATAGCTTGTGTACAGTGTATTTGTAGCCTGTGTAACTTGTATTTTTACTCTCTTAGTTTGTGACCTTCTTTTTTTTTTAGTTTGTGACTTTAGTATAAGGTTTGTGTAAAAAATGTTTGTGTAATGTGTATATAATCCAGGAGAAATAAAATGCAGAAAAAGTCAATTAAAAATTATTACAGCAACAATTTCCACTTAATACTTTGATCGAAAACAAAGAATGATTTTAAGCCCAAGGGCTAGTGGAACACTCCCAAGGAAGCTCAGGGAATCTCTCACGGATATGTATTTTAAAGATATAATTTTAAATTTTGTTAATCAATTGTAGAAAGATTGTAAAAGTTAATTGGTTAAATAATTTTCAATAAAGTTAAAGTTAACCTTAAAACTTCAAAATTTTACGTAAATTAAAATAAAATATTCATTTTAAAACATCTGTCTATATTGAAACGAATGGAAAAATTTCTTATACCACTAAACAAAGTAGCAATTATTAAAGTTGCAAGAGAAAGCACCAAAAGGTTTAATTAAATAATAGAAAAAATTAACAGTAAACTCAACATTTAAAATTAATGTAAATTGTTTTGCCATGATCGAACTTAATATCCCCTGATTATTTAAAACACCGACCAGTTTATTCATTAAGTTGAGAATTGAAATTAGTCACTGAACTATTTTTGATAAGCTGAAACGGGTATTATGGGCATTATGGAAATAACAAGAGGACACCTCTTGCGCCATCAAGTGGAATTGTTTATGTGAAAGCAAAAAAAAAAGAACAAAACATTATTCAATTCTTGTGAATTTCTTACTTTCTTGAGAATCATCAATTCTTTATTTAAATCTCATCTCTATAGGAACAAACAACTATTTTTCATAAAACAATAAACTATCCAATTAAAATGATCTGCCATCAATATGAAACAGTACAACATCTGCACATTTGAAATTGGTCTAGTGACATGTAGATATTTACTTCTTCTTCTTTTTTGACTGATTTGATGATTTTGAGTTTGGCTAGTTGTTTGTTTCCGGTTTTAATGGTAGTGGGTAAGCGTTGATTTTGATTTATATTGCTTGTTTTCAGGAGAAGTCTCCCTCCCCTTCTCTCTCCGCGTCGCAGCAGGAGATCATGCCTGGAAAAAAAACCTAAATCGTGGGGTTTAATAGATTGGGACCAACGCTCATGGGCTGGCTTTATGAGCTCACTCTCCAGGTCTTATAATGAGACCATATCCAACAAGACCAGCGAAGAAGGGAAACGAGATATGTCTTGTCTGGACATAGTCGGGCTTTGCAACGAGCAATCCACTATAGATCTATCTTCAGATTAAGAAGTCTATAGAAGATAGCTTGGCTTCTCTGGACATAACCTGGCTTTGCATCGAGCAATCCACTATAGATCTGTCTTCAGGTTGCAAGGCAAGAAGTCGACGGGCCAAAGCTGAGGAACAACGTGTAAGTGATGTAACACATTAATTAAATAATAGATAAAATTAACAGTAAACTCAACATTTAAAATTACTGTAAACTGTTTTGCCATGATCGAACTTAATATCCCATGATTCTCTACTTAAAGATTTAAAACACCGACCCGTTTATTCATTAAGTTGAAAATTGAGATTAGTCACTGAACTATTTTTTTATGAGCTGAAAGGTATTATAGGCATTATGAAAATAACAAGAGAACATGGAGAATCATTGGACCTCTTGCCATCAAGTGGAATTGTTTATGTGAAAGCAAAAGTAAGAACAAAACATTATTCAATTCTTGTGAATTTCGTACTTCCTTGTGAATCATCAATTCTTTGTTTAAATCTCATCTCTATAGGAACAAACATTTATTTTTTCCTAAAACAATAAACTATCCAATTAAAATGATCTGCCATCAATATGAAACAGTAGAACATCTGTACATTTGAATCCAGTGACATGTAGATATTTACTTCTTCTTTTTTTTTGACTGATTTGATGATTTTGAGTTTGAGTAGTTGTTTGTTTCCAGTTTTAATGGTAGTGGTTAAGCATTGATTTTGATTTATATTGCTTGTTTTCAGGAGAAGTTTCTCTCCCCTTCTCTCTCCGCGTCGTCTCCCTCTTCAACTCAGCAGGAGATCATCTTCTCAGTCCCCACCACCACCGCCTCAAAAGTGATGGACTTTCTTGAGTCTAGCCAAGAGTTGTCTGTTAATGTGACTGATGTCACAACTAGAGGGTATGAGGTAATATCTCTCTTCATGATTTCCCTTTCTCACTGATTTTCTCTCTGATTACATTTCGTTCTCTTTCTCTTTGTGTTGTTTGTAGGTCTGTTTCGGACCTTTGAGAGGATTTCTCCCTTACAACCAACTTGTACATGCTAGTAAATTTGGTTCATTTCAAGCATGGGCTAAACCCGACCTTAAGGACCCATCTCGACACCAGAAGAAGTCCTTTGTCCACAGTTTTGTTGGAAATACTCTATCTGTGTGTGTGTTGACTGCTGATAAGTCAACTGACATTCTCATCTTGACCATGAAGCCAGTGGAGGTAATTAACTTGAGAACTATTTTCTCTTTTAGGCAATCAATTTTTTACTTTCTTTTTGACAACATAAGATGGAAAATTAAATATTAAAAAGACAATTATAAATTGGATTAAGCTTATAATTTGAAGTATAGTTTGGTTATGGACCACATTAACTTGAGAACTATTTTCTCTTTTAGGTAATCAGTTTCTTACTTTCTTTTTGACAACATAAGATGGAAAATTAAAATATTAAAAAGACAATTATAAATTGGATTAAGCTTATAATTTGAAGTATAGTTTGGTTATGGGCCACATTAAGACAACATAAAATTTTGCAGCCTAACTATTATTATTCGTAAGCCTTAAATATAGAAGATGATAGTATTATTTGTTTGCAACCGTTACTTTGTATAGGATGAAAGTTAGGTTAACGTGATATATATCATTGACTACTACTAAAGGTCATTATTAATGTTTTCCTAGACTACGAAAAACAATTAGGCAGATGCCAAAACTTTTTCTTAATCTTCAATATAAATTTCATAATTTAAGTTCTAAGAAATTATGTTGCAAGAAAAAATATTTGATATATAAGTTCATTTGGTAATAACAAAACAACTTAATTTCTGTATTATTCTTTATATAAATTTTTATAGGCGAAGAATGTCCGAGAACCGAACAATATTCTTCTTTTTTTCTTTTATTAACAAAATTATTTTAAATAGCTGCATCTCTTTGTTTTTTTTTATCAAAGCGTCTCTTTACTATTAATAAAAAATCATAACTTTAAAAAAAAATTATTACTTTCCGATTTATAGCAAAATCATACAATACTTAGGCCATAATATATAGCGAACTTTGATTTAAATTTTTGTCCAAGTAATACGGACTAAGAGTATATTTTACACTTTAAAAATATATTATGTTGGATCACAATATAAATCAATTTTGAGCCATTTAACGAAAGTCATTTAATGATCGATCGTCGAGTATTAACTTAATGAGGTTGCCGAGTATTAAATTTATCATGTCATCCCTTATATATTAATTGAGAAACATTACAACATTGTTTTGTAGTCACGTGTCACCATGAGAATAAAATTCAGAATTCTTAGAAAAATAGGTTGGTCCATCTTAATTTATATTATACTTTTTATTATACTAACTATCAAATTGATAAATAGTGTATAAAAGAATATTCTCATAGTTTTCTTAAATAAAAACTACAAAATTACCTAATATGATTAACGTATATATGACCATTAATGATTATGAACAATAAAGATTTAATAACAATTTTCGTATCCTTCTTCATTTTTGTCTAATTTTATATTATTAAAAGAAATTAAACAATCACATTAAACATATAATAAAAAATTTAGATTCTTTTCGTATATGTTATATTTTGAACTTTTAAAACGACTATAAATTATTAGAAATTTTAAAATCTCACTTTGAAATTTTTTTGATCAATGGGTTAATTTGTTTTGTTATAACAAGATACAATTGATCATAAAATTGTATTAATATGTATTGTTATATAATACATATTCAAATTAAATAATATATATATTCAGCTAACCATTTAAAGCAAGAAAATGCATGGATCAATTTAGTCGTCTAGTTGAAACCCTTCAAAACTATGTGGAAGACTAAGGTCAAAGTAATTTGATTTTGGAAACAATACTAAGCTGTTGGTTCTAAAACCATTAAAATGGTTCTCAATGATATTAAATTAAAATATTAAAAAAATTGTATAACCTCTTTTGTAATAATAATTCACTTGATGACCACATTAAGGTTTTTATAGGTATAATGGTGATAAAAATTTTAATGCCAAATCGATCAGGCTCATCATAAATTCAAAATAGATTTCATTCCACAATTACAATTACAAATCCACGGTCCAACATATAGATGATTATATAAAGAAAACATAATTGTATGCATATTAAAAAAGATTCAAACACATATACATATTTAATTTGTTAATACTATAAATTTTTAATTTTTATTATATAAACTCACCATGCGCAAAACATAGGTTTTATCCTAGTATACAATTATGTTTGGATTAATATATTTTTTACTAATAATTGGATTTTGGACTTTCTAATGGACATCTATTCTTTTTAATTAATACTCACTTCTGTTTTATTATAAGTGTCATTTGAGATTTTTACACATAGATTAAGAAAATTATTTAATTTTGCATGTTTTCCATTCAAAAATGTTATTACTGATACACCTACTCCTATTTCAATCGATAGAAAAATAAACTGCAGAATAAAGTTAATAAATTCTGCATCGAAATGCTAAAACGGACGGAGTATAAACTTAAATTTACAACTTTTAATTAAATGTTTCTCAATTAAATATACAGGGAATATCCTTTGCAACAGCATTAGTAGAATCCGCTAGAAACCTAGGGCAGTCGCCATGGACGAATCCGCAATCAAAGTAATTATTCTTCGATCGCTTTCTGTTTCTCGAATTAGTTGTTTCTTCATAGCTGATTAGATCTTATTTACTTTAGGGTGTGGAAGGTCTGGAATTGAACGGTAGTGATGCAGCGATTCGAAAAAGCAGGTTCGTCTCTATTTTTTTTTTTGTATATCTAATTAGATGGATCATGTGTTCTTGTCTCACGGTAATTAATTAATTAATTAATATCCTTTGCAATATATAGCAGCATTAGCAGGATTGCGGTTGAGGGATACGACACCTCCCCTCCTAGGGAGGGTGTTGAAGAGGCCCTGAGAAAACACTTCGCATCACGTGGAATAAAGTTAATACATGCTTCTGCTCCCGAAGTCGACTACCACGGTACTATTCTCTGCAGATTCGCGTTAATCTATCTTAACGAAGAAGATGAAGAAAAGGCGTTGAAGCTTGATGGAAGTGACATGGGAGGACGTATTTTACGAGTTACAGCTTACCCTTTCGACAGCAATCGCCTTGAATTTTCCCTCGATCCGGTTGCTTTGTTTTCGGGGACGGGTGTTGTGTCGCTTATCTCCATGGAGATGCTATTGAAAAGGCTCTGAAACTTAGCGGAGGTTCTGTGGGAGGCTTTAAAATTGTAGTTCATGAGGTCCTCCCTATAAAAAAGGTGGGCGGTGGCGTATCTAACGCACGTACGTTACCTTCTTCATTCTCTTCCTTTTTTTTTTTGAGAAAACAAAGTGTAAAACCGTTCATTCATTCGTATCTTTGTTTGTTTGTTTCAGGTATGTCGGCCATGGCTGAGAAAAAAAAAGCAGCTAGGTTTGCTATGGCTGAGAAAGATAAACCAGTTAATGAGAAGACGATTATGACTACGGACTCTCTCTCTCTCTCTCTCTCTCTCTCTCTCTCTCTCTCTCTCTCTCTCTCTCTCTCTCTCTCTCTCTCTCTCTCTCTCTCTCTCTCTCTCTCTCTCTCTCTCGTTAAGGGTTCTTTCTCTGGTATTATAGCATCCCATAGAGAAACCTGTGAAAAATGTTCATGGTATATCAACAAGAGGGACCTCACACTAAAGCCACATAACACCTACAAATATTTTCGTTTGTGCTGGTTTCATTATGTCTTATCCCAGACCATACAAAAAGAAGTATTCAGCGTTACAGTATGAGACTGAGACTGGGAGATCTCAGATTAGCATTTGGTGTGTTTTCAGATGGTACTATACCTGCTTTGTGTTCCAAGTAAATAGTGACTGCAAGTACGCTGTTATGTTCAGTGTCAAGTTGACCTGAAACACACGTTACGTGGCTGCAAGTACGCTGTTATGTTCAGTGTCAAGTTGACCTGAAACACACGTTACGTGGTAAATATATGCATAAGACGGAAAATAACAGAGGATTTACTTATAAACTAATATCACATTCCTGGTGTAAATTCAACAACTTGGACAATTTTGAGTTCAATATGACTTTCAAGAGAGCTAGGCTATTGTAAAATCATTATGCTCTACTACAATGTTCAAACAAACAGTCGCATATAAACCCCCAACGGCCATCGAGTTCAAGAAAGACATATGGCTCTCACTAAAGTTTCATACCGAAAGTACAAAGTCATAACCATTATGTATCTTAATCAACTCAACCATCAAAAGCCAAACTTTCATTTGATGTAGCCATGAGAGCTTATCTCATCATTTCCATGGGGTTGCTTCTGAAACCAATTGATGTTCAATATCTACACACCACACCAAAGCACAATCATTATTAAAAGGCTCAGACTTTTCCACCACAAGACCAAAACCAAAACAAAACAAATGATCTAAACAGCTTAAACTCATCACAAAGTTAAGCATGCATCTTTAGATCCATGATTACACAAAGAGATCTTTGCAATTTTGAAAGAAAAAAAACGCAAACCTGGATCTGAGCAAAGGGAGTTTGGTTACTGAAGTTATCAGAGAAGGACGCAATCGCGCACATGAAGATGGACCGACAGAGACGACAGATTGTCCGAGAGAGAAGAGACTTTGTTTTGCTTTGGTCGAAACCCTGACGAAGAGAGAGAGACAATACAGGGACAGTGCAATCAGAGACGGACACGTATGCGCTTCTTACCAACTCCAGAAAGCCCAAAACAAGCACCGGTTCTTCTATTTTTGGTCCTTTTTTATTTAATTTTTTTTTCACTTTTGGGTTAAGAACCCTCTAAGCACCCCTCGATGGAGGTGGTCTAAGGTTAACATATCTACGTTCCACAAATTGAAATATTTATCCAAGTCCTCGGCTCCCTACGATCATGGTTTGGTTTGGTTTTCCAGCTTAATTATCAGTTCTCTTTCTCGGCTTCCAAATCTATGTAGCTCTTTTTGGCAAACGCAGCTTCCAACATTTTAGTTGCACTTCCACAATTCGTGCTTTCGTTTGTAATGCATTTGAAGCGTTCTCTAATGTCTTTGAGAGGTTTTGCTCTTGGATGGTCTATGTTGTTCTTACAACCTTCTTCGCAAAACACATTAGCACTCTACGCTAGCCCGTACTTTCGGAATTGCCATGTTGATCTTTTACTTTGAGGCCGGGCAGGGGAAAACGACTTTAGGTGCACTTGGTGTGTGAGAACTCGGCACTTATAGATTCCCAATGTTTGACATCTTCAAGCAAATTGTTAATTGAAACATTATACCCTTTTCTATTAATGGCACAAACCAAAATCAATCTCCAAATCCCCTTTAAAATGAACAGTAGACTTTAATCCGCGCAACCGCGCAGGTATTTGTTTTCACTTATATATATATAATTTTTATTTTATGTCATTAGTGGTATATACATATATTTAACATTAACCATATATTTAAATTTTTATATATAGATTTTATGGTACTAATTTTAAATATATACTAAAATAATAAAAAGAGTGAGGAATATTCTCAACATTGTTAGATTTAAAAAATATAGATTTTTTATATAGGTGAGTCTTATATAAATTTGATTTTGGTAAATATATATTAGCCGACCTAAATATAGAAAAATTTATTGTGAAATTGTAAGCAATGTATAACATAATGGTGATGATTGGTTCAACTGTGGCTCTAAAAATTTAGCTGTAGGTAAATTGGTTGTACCTGTAAAGTTGTTACTGTAGATTTTTTTGGAGAGACTTTTTTCTGTAGTTAAATTTGTTGTAGTTGTAAATTATAGGCTGTAGATATTTTAAAATAAAATATGTGAAATCTGTGATGTATATATAAAATAGTTATTTTTTATCAATTAAATCATTTATATTAATATTTTTTATAAATTCTCAAAGTTTATTGTTATTTAAAATGTGATATGTAAATAATGTATATTTTATTTAAAATATTTCAATCATTTTTACAACACCCCAAAATTGAATTAAATATTTATAGATGTTTTTAATTATGATTATCTAATTTATTTGATATCACATATAATTTTTTTATTTCACAGATTCTACCGCCTATAAAAGGAAACTTTAGGTTTTTTTACCTAAAATACATTAAAAAAAATTTGCTTTAGGTTTTTTGCTGTAGCTATAAAAATAAAGCTAAAGCATGATTGGTAAATGTTTATAGAAACTTGATTTAGGTTTTAACTATTAAAAATAAAGCTACAACATGATTGGTAAAATTTAGTGATTTAAAAGTAAACAAAGCTAAAATATGAAGATAAAGCCCAACCAATCATCCTCAATATATGAAAAACATGACATTTTATGTGATGGTAAATATATGCTTTTGAAAATTATTTTCTAAATCAAGCTTTATATTCATGTAATTAAGAATTCAACAGAAAAAACAACCAAGATTAGATTTCATCAATAAAGAACTGAACAAAAAGAAAAGTTAAAACTGGTACCTTTATGCGTACCCAAAAAAAATGTTGGTATCTTTATTAATCATCTCCTTATTTTACGTGACTATTGTTAATGAAGAGAAAATTATAGAGCAGCGATATTGTAGATAAATCTTGTTTTAATGTTTTGCATTAATAGGCAAAATATATGGAAAATGATAGAACTATTAAATGTGATTATTTTTTAGTAGATGGTCTAAAATAAAATATCACACATGAAAAAAATCATGACTTCTATTTTAATAGATAAGATTTGAAAATCCCGCCGCCGACACATCTGAATATCATAAAAAGATCGCAAATTATATTCCTTCATTTGTTATATTTATTGACACGTTTTTTTTTGTAAGATGCTTATTCCCAGCAAAACATGATCCTGTCCTTGAATCTTGATTATTACAAGAAAGAAGAAACCAATGGGTTTATAAAAATGGTTTTGTTTCTTTATCATAAATTTTTAATAATATTCATTTTCGTTTCTTTTGTTTTGAACTGAAATATTCATTTTCTTTCTCACTCTAATGTAATTGTCCTTTTCAAATTTAAATATATGAACATGATTCTAACCACCGGACTGTCAAAAAGTTGACGACAAGAAGATTTTAATTAATTTACACTTGAAGTCTTGCAGATAAGAGCGAGTTATGCTAAAAGTAAATAATATACATATTCTATTGTGTACTTTTTTACATAGAAAAATTGGAAGTGATGAAATCAGTGTGCTTTAAATTTAATCTTCTAATGTTTTTAACAGGTAAATACAACTAAAAAGAAGAATTACGATGATTGGATAACAAAAAGCATAGTAGATAGATCTCAAATATTGACTAATACCACTTGTTATTTTTTATTGTACATTAATGATTCTACTTATTGTGTAAGTTTGTAACAATACAGTTTGCTCCTTACAATACATTTGTTCGTCAAGTATTATGTAACAGTGTAGTCACTTCAGACTTGGAAATCAATCTGGCTGAAAGACTTGAGCAATCAGCTTAACCAATAAGATAAGTGAGCTAAATTCGCTGATTGACATCATTGTAGTTGTCATTTGCTTCGAGTTTCAGTATTTAAAACGTGGTCATTGTTTTGGTTTAATTTATTCAATAAAGTATATCAAATATAAAGATAAAGTCGTTGCCTGAATATTCTGTTGGAAAAGCCTACAGTAGATTTTCAATTTTGTATGTTAACGAGAAGTTGCCAATATATACATATATTTTTAGTTAAGATATGATAATATCAAATCAGTAAATCTTATATTCTGATGGATTTCGTAATGTAAATCACTATCCTTACATAAAACTTAGCTATTAGTTTTGTAAAAGTATTTATAGCTCTAGTGATCATCAAAGATGAAAAATGGGCGTTGATGGATAAGCTTAGCTGCCGTCGACAAACGTTGGATGTGTTACGGTGGTATCAAGTTTCAAATTATACTATTATACTGTCCACGTATTGTTTTACTTATTTTTTTGTAAATTACGTAATGTTTTACTTTCTAGAAAGTTAAGTTTTAGATGTGGAGTTTTTGACTTGTGATAAAAAATTGTTGAAACATTGACTTTATTCGTCACTAGAAATAACGTTTTCAAGATTTTATGTTAGGTTTTCTGCTGTGTTTGAAGATTGATGGGAAACTTTTATTTTTTTCAATATATCGGTACGTACGTAGTAATACTTTCCCAAAGTATAATTAACAAAAACATTATGGAATATAATATTTACCAGTATAAATTTTACACCGAGGCCATTTGGTTTGGTGGTTTTAGAAGATAAGATAAAAGAAAAGTATATATAGTATAAAAGTTGTTGGATATGATGATTTTCTTAGTGGAATGAATCCTTACATTTTATTTCTACCACCAAATTGAAGCTATCCAATACAAGGTCCTGAGCGTAGGCTAGTAAATTATTGGCTTATGTCCCCTATTAAGAAAATTTTACATATATATACAAATTTGTAAACAAAAATTATATAAACCTTTACTAAAAAATATCTATACCACAAAATCTGACCGGTTTTCGAAATATATATATTGTCTAGCAACTTTGAGTCATACTGTTCATTTTCTTTTTTAAAAAGAGATAATCATAAAGGTTTAGTTTTTTGTGAATACTTTATAGTGTATTAGGTGCAATGATAATGAATTAGCATGTGCAAATAAGAAAAGGAAATCAAAACCCTCAGCTCATGTACTCCACTCACTAGCATATTCTATAAATTGGCATGATTCACGGTAGTGGAAGACCAACACAAACAATCATTTTACCACTAAAACCAAAGGGCAATGTCCAATTCAACTCAACCACTTCTTTCCAAACCAAAGTCTCTTAACCACAAGAGTCTATACCTCGTCCTCTCCTTTGCAGCCATTCTTGGCATTGCAACTTTCTTCACAACCCAACTAATCTTCAGTAACACCACCACTGATGATTCCTTATTAACCCCAAGCCAGATCTGCCATGGAGCTCACGACCAAGACTCATGCCAAACTCTCTTGTCCGAATTCACGACGTTGTCGCTCTCAAAGCCCAAACGTCTTGACCTATTGCACGTGTTCTTGAAGAACTCAGTATGGCAACTCGAGAGCACGACAAACATGGTGAACGAGGCTAGAACCCGCTCTAACGAGGTGAGAGACGAGGCCCACTTTGCGGACTGTAAAGAGATGATGGACGTATCAAAGGATCGAATGGTGAGTTCGATGGAGGAACTCCGAGGAGGGAACCTTAATCTTGAGTCTTACTCAAACGTTCACACTTGGCTGAGCAGTGTGCTTACAAACTATATGACATGTTTAGACAGCATAAGTGATGTCTCCATCGACTCTAAACATAGAGTCCAGCCAAAGCTTGAAGATTTGGTTTCTAGAGCTAGAGTGGCTCTATCCATCTTTGTCTCCGTATCGCCTTCAAAAGACTACCTAGAGATGATCCTTCCCATTCACTTCCCGTCTTGGCTAAATTCTCTCGACAGGAAGCTTTTAGAATCTGCTCCCAAGGTAATTAAAAGTTGAAATTTCACAACCTAAACAATTTATGTGGCCAATTGCAACTTTGTACTCTCTTAATTAGTTATTTCAAATATATGTTTAAAGATTTTCGCACACTTAAAAAAAAATAAAAATGCAATACCAAGTATAACATCACCTTACTAAGAGCATGATTACTAGTGACTAATTACTAAATTTCTCAAAACTCATAATAATGATAATCTATTTATTTAGTTGTTTTTATTTATTTTAAAATCTTTCAACTATCTATACGGTGACATATATCTCCAAAGTACTAGTTGGTGGTCTCTCATACTAGAGACTCACTTTCTCTTATTTTTAGTTATTTGTTTTATTTTAATATTTGAATGACTCTATGATAGCTCATTGATGCATATCTTAAGATCTTGCATTATAACTGAATTTAATTTGTAAGCATAATTTTTTTTTACAGTAAGCATAAATTAGGGAAATAAATAGTAAATTTACATAGAAAACTGAAAACATTTAAGACAAAAAAAAACTAAAACATGCATGCATTTTCATGAAAGGGAGGGATCGTAAATCTTTGTTTTTGAAAGAAACAACAAATTTCGGTTGAAATGTAAAATGTTTATAGAACTTAACATACTATATACTAAGACTTAGACCCTTTATTAGACACTTGAAGTGAAGGCAAACGTCGTGGTGGCAAAAGACGGCACCGGAAAGTACAAAACAGTAAACGAGGCGGTGGCGGCAGCACCAGAGAATAGCAATTCAAGATATGTTATATACGTGAAGAAAGGAGTTTACAAAGAAACTATTGACATCGGAAAGAAGAAGAAGAACTTAATGCTTGTTGGCGATGGCAAAGACGTAACGATCATAACCGGTAGTTTAAATGTCGTTGACGGATCCACCACCTTTAGATCAGCAACAGTAGGTAATATATTATCCTCCTTTTCATTTTTATTTTCGTAATATATGTCCGAATATTTTCAATCATTCATGTATCAAATTATTAACATTTTTCGAATAATTTACCAAAACGATCCGAAACATGTGCAGCGGCTAACGGTGATGGGTTTATGGCACAAGACATATGGTTCCAGAACACGGCCGGACCAGCAAAGCATCAGGCCGTGGCTCTCCGCGTGAGTGCTGACCAATCGGTCATAAACCGTTGCCGCATAGACGCGTATCAAGACACGCTCTACACTCACACCCTGCGACAATTCTACCGCGACAGCTTCATAACCGGTACAGTAGACTTTATATTCGGAAACTCAGCGGTCGTATTTCAAAACTGCGACATCGTGGCGCGGAAGCCTGGTGCCGGGAAAAAGAACATGCTGACGGCTCAGGGACGTGAGGATCCTAATCAGAACACAGCTATCTCGTTCCAAAAATGTAGATTAACGGCTAGCTCTGATCTTGCTCCGGTAAAAGGATCTGTGAAGACGTTCCTTGGAAGGCCATGGAAGTTGTACTCAAGGACAGTGATCATGCAGTCTTTCATTGACAACCACATTGATCCGGCCGGTTGGTTCCCATGGGACGGAGATTTTGCGCTTTCCACATTGTACTATGGAGAGTATGCGAATAATGGGCCTGGAGCGGATACGAGTAAGAGAGTGAAGTGGAAGGGGTTTAAAGTTATTAGAGACTCAAAAGAGGCCGATAAGTTTACTGTTGCGAAGCTTATCCAAGGAGGATTATGGCTGAAGCCCACTGGAGTTACTTTCCAAGAGGGGCTTTGAGTTGATGTCTTATTCTCGTAACTTATGTTGTATTTTACGCGTTATGCTCTGTTTGAGTTTGATGTCTTTCTCTGTTATCCCTGGACGTAAACCAGCGACATGTTATGTTTCATAAAGTTATGATTAATAATTAAAAAAATCTATTGATCTGGTATAGTGGTATGTTATGATCACGAGATTTCTGCAGTATTCAGCTTCCAAATGTGCGTATACATACATCTAAATAATTAAATTGGTGTGTAAGCACATTGGTCAGTTAGAACTTTTGTGTTTTTGGTTTAGCTCTGCACCCACAAACGACATGCAGTGACTATGTTTGTAACGTTGCATACAATAGTAATTTTTTGACGGTGAGGAAAGCTTATGAGAGTTAACATCAGACATAGTAAAATCAATAAAGCTGTCTCACATGTGACCAAAACTCTTGCTTCAACGGTTCATATTCACTTAACATAGAATACTTTAATATGTATCAAATCAGACTACATAACTAGTGTATGTCATTTACTCATATAGTAGAATTCAAGGGCTCATCATGAAAGTTATTATTAGTAAACAACAAAACAAAATACTGATTCCACATTTAAGTAAACATTAATCAGTCAGCTAATTCTTAATTTGATGAAATTAACAATTGGGTTTTCTTTTGCTAAATCACTAATAATTCGTATTTTAATTTCAATTCTTAGAATGAATAATATCATACAGGGATGCTATGCTTAGCTTATGGACAGTCTCTACGGCCAACTTAATCAGGGACGTAAATACCCATCTGATGGAGCTAACGAATAGCCACAATTCAAGGGTATTTCCGTAATTAAACACAAAACCCATACTTTCCCTCCCTCACCTCCTTCCTTACCCTATAAAAGCCCCTCTGCTTCCTCCGTCTCTTCCATCTTCACAAGAAACAAAAACGGCTCTTCTCTCTCTCTTTCTATCAAAACCCAATCTTCAACAAAAGCTTCTTCCTTTAGCTTTCTCCCTCAAAACCCACCTCGTGATCATCTCTCAAACAGGTTAATTTTCCCCAGAAACATGATTTCTTCGATTAAACCGGTTTCATCCTCCTTAACCGCAATCGCCGCCGTGAGACGAACTGTTTCTCCAAAGCTCCGGTTTTCTCCCTTACCCATCATCAGAAACTTCCAGAACTCCCCTCTCCGCGTCTCATCTCCCCACAATCTGTCGACTTTCTCTCTGTCCTCTGCGGCGGCGGAGAAGCAGAGGCGTGATGTTTTCAGGGTTGGAGCTTACGAGGCGGACCGGTCTCAGCCGATTGATATCGGCGTGGAAGCTCCCGGCGAACAGTCAGGGCAGAAGGTTAAGATTGGGATCTACTTCGCGACTTGGTGGGCGCTGAACGTTGTGTTCAATATCTACAACAAGAAGGTTCTGAACGCGTTTCCTTACCCGTGGCTGACCTCGACGCTTTCTCTTGCTTGTGGGTCGTTGATGATGCTCGTCTCTTGGGTCACTAGAGTCGCTGAAGCTCCTAAGACCGATCTCGATTTCTGGAAAACTCTGTTCCCGGTAAAGACTCTAGCTTTCATTACTGTTTTTGGTCATGTTTGAAATATAGGCTAGCTAGTCGTAATTATGAAGATTATTACGGGGTGGGTCTAATCGCGTTAACAAATCTATTAATTAATTTTATATATTTTGCATTAATGTTAAATATTTTAGTTTTTAGATTTAATTAGTTCAAATTGTTTTTAGACAAATTCAGATTAACTGTTTTTAATCGATTTAGAATGGTTTAAATCGATTTGATTCGCATAAATCGGCTTTAAAAAAAATCATTTACCGCCTAAACAACACCTAGAGACCTTAATTTGTTTTATATATTGAAACTGTAAAATTCTGGAACTTGGAAGCTGAATCCTCAGAAATTTCTTGATTAAGTGTGTAATTACTGATGGAACAATGACGCTGGTTTTGGATTGTTTAGGTGGCGGTGGCGCATACGATAGGACATGTAGCAGCGACGGTGAGTATGTCAAAAGTTGCAGTGTCCTTCACACACATCATCAAGAGTGGTGAGCCAGCCTTTAGCGTCCTTGTCTCTAGGCTCTTCTTAGGAGAAACATTCCCTCTACCTGTTTACCTTTCTCTCTTACCAATCATTGGAGGATGTGCTCTCGCTGCTGTCACCGAGCTCAACTTCAATATGATCGGTATGTAGAGACATCCTCTTGTAGTTCAGTAAGGTTTTAGAGTCACGTCTTATGCAAGATGTAGATGTAAGGGTGTTTCTTGGTTTCTCATTTTGTAGGGTTTATGGGGGCCATGATATCGAATTTGGCGTTTGTGTTTCGCAATATATTCTCAAAGAAGGGGATGAAGGGGAAGTCAGTGAGTGGGATGAATTACTACGCTTGCTTATCTATGATGTCTCTTCTCCTTGTCACTCCTTTCGCCATTGCCGTGGAAGGGCCTCAAATGTGGGCTGCTGGTTGGCAAAACGCTGTCTCTGAGATAGGACCAAACTTTGTCTGGTAATTTATTATGATTCCATTGATCTATAGAGCCAAGAAAATAAGTTTTATCTGGTTTTTGATTTTAAATGTTTGCATTCAGGTGGGTAGTGGCACAGAGTGTGTTCTACCATTTGTATAATCAAGTCTCATACATGTCCCTCGACCAGATTACTCCCTTGACGTTTAGCGTTGGAAACACAATGAAGCGAATCTCAGTCATTGTGGCCTCCATCATCATCTTCCACACCCCGATTAGACCTGTCAATGGTCTAGGTGCTGCCATTGCGATTCTTGGAACGTTCATCTATTCTCAGGTAAAACAAAACAAAACAGAGAACTTCTTGCACAATTATGCAGAGTACTTTCTTTCTTAAACGATCATATGCTTGCTTGGTGAGTGTATTTTGTTGCTCGGAGACAAAGAGTAAGAGAAGAAAAATAAATGCACAAAGATGATACCCTTTCGTGTGTTACATTAGACTGAACCTTCACTGATCACTAATCAAGATTAATCACTCAAACTATCCAATGCTGTACTGCATTTCACATTTGATCATGAACTTAAAGCTCTTTGATTCTTGTGAGTGTTTTGGTTAATGATGTTCATTTTTTGTTTTAAATATTTGAACAGGCAAAGCAGTGAGGGGTGTTTGATGCACCAAGATACTGAAAGCAGAGGACTAAAGAAGATTCCTGTGAAGATCTCATGAGAGTTAATGTTATGAGCATATAAGGAGTTGGAAGATCAACGGCTTAAAATCTTGGCCTAGTGCTATGAAATGTACAATTTTAATTTAGCTTTGTCCAGAAAGATCCAAGAATCAACTGATTGAACTACCCACTCCATTGTATAATCTTAAGTTAATACAAGGCCCAATAAATATATCATATGTGTTTCCTTTCATCTTGTTCATTTCCTTTGTTATAACTTATAACTTATAACTAGTGGTCAATCAAGAAGACAGCTTACATCATTACCTATTTATAAGCAGATCTCATATCCTCATGTGAACTTGTGGCATAATTATGAGCATAGGCATAGTCATTAAGAATGTGTTCTTCATATGAATTGGTTTTCTCAAGATGAATCATTGTAAATTTGGAAAACATATCGAATGCCACGTACCTGCGGACGACAAACATTAGCTTTGATATACGTGTAAACTATAAGCAGTCTAAAAAGAGATGTGTATATATTAGAAAGACGTAGAGCTATGCTATCTTTGAGAAATGAGGTGAAAAAAAGAATAGGTTAAAATTAATTGACCCAATAAAGGCATTAACACTTGGCCAACTAACTTCCACCAATCTCTATTTAATTATACGGAGAGTAATAAATACTCAGAGGCTTACTGTCTAGGTACTAACACAGGGCAGGTCCTGTAATACAGATTAAAAGATTTTACTTATGTTGGAATATGGTAGAAGTTTTGAACATTTGTTGGAGTAACATATTAAATTGTGAGCATTCGATTCGTAGTTAATAATAGAATTAATCTTGCAACTAATTTCTCCCCCACCCCCCACCCCCTTTTAATTTGTGTGAAAATGCCAGAGCCGATAAAACAGTGTATCTATATAATTTGTAACTTCGAAAATCCTTCTTTGCAACTAATTCTCTTCGTTAAATACACATTTTAATATATCAACAAACGTTTTCCGTCTCCTCAAATTAGTTAAACCCAAAAAACTAAACAACAAAATTTTAACGAATAAAGTCAAGGTCGAGGTTTGCAAATTGATATACTTAGACCATGATTAACTTCTGTTAAGAACCCCATCCTAAGAACCCTGGGTTAATCATGCTCTTATATGATAAAGATTTATGCATCCCCCTAATTAATGCTGGCAAAGAAAAATCTGATGACTAGTCCTCTATGGATATGCCTTAAAAATATATCACTATAGAAAGCATAATTGTAATAGATAAATAACACTGTTTTACTGCTAATATTTATTTATTAATTAGGTTAAAGGCGTAATGCTAGTTATAAACTTGATGAATTTACCAATTATATAGAATAGGAAGTAAATGCACAAAGATGGTTGGTGAGACCAATTACTCCTAAGGTTCATGTGGCATATGGCATCACTTCATCACACATAGATATGTATACTTTCTCTATAAAAAGAGCCCTAGTTTACTCTCTATTCAATCAAACACTTTCCCTAAACTACTCCATCTATCATTCTTATTCACTTATCTCCATCACTCTCTCTCAGATAATAAACAAATATGGATCTTACTGATGCTATCATTTTCTTGTTTGCTCTCTATTTTCTCAACCTATGGTGGCGCCGCTACTCCTCCTCCCGAAGCAGCCAATGTCGCATGAACATCCCGCCGGGACCAAAAGGTTGGCCACTAGTCGGAAACCTACTCCAAGTCATATTCCAAGGTCGACATTTCGTCTTCATAATGCGTGACTTACGTAAAAAGTACGGTCCAATATTCACCATGCAAATGGGACAACGTACGATGATTATTGTCACGGACGAGAAACTCATCCACGAAGCTCTAGTCCAACGCGGCCCTACGTTCGCTTCCCGCCCACCGGACTCGCCGATCCGCCTCATTTTTAGCGTCGGAAAATGCGCTATCAACTCGGCTGAGTACGGATCTTTGTGGCGGACTCTGAGGAGGAACTTTGTGACAGAGCTTGTGACCCCGACGAGAGTTAAGCAGTGCTCGTGGATAAGGACGTGGGCTATGGAAAATCATATGAAGAGGATTCAAACGGAGAGTGTTGAGAAAGGTTTCGTCGAGGTTATGAGTCAGTGTAGGCTAACGATCTGTAGCATCTTGATATGTCTTTGTTTCGGAGCCAAGATCAGCGAGGAAAAGATCAAGAACATAGAGAATGTTCTTAAGGACGTCATGCTTATAACTTCTCCGAAGTTACCAGACTTTTTACCGGTTTTCACTCCGTTATTTCGGCGTCAGGTTAGAGAAGCGAGAGAGCTAAGGAAGACGCAGCTAGAGTGTCTCGTGCCAATGATTAAGAACCGTCGTGCCTTTGTTGACGCTAAGGAGAGTCCTAACGAAGAGATGGTGAGTCCCATTGGTGCAGCTTATGTGGATTCTTTGTTTACTTTGAAGCCGGTGGAGAGAGGCGGTGAGCTCCGAGATGAAGAGATAGTGACTTTATGTTCGGAGATTGTCTCGGCCGGTACGGACACAAGTGCAACTACGCTTGAATGGGCGTTACATCATCTAGTGACCGACCAAAACATTCAAGAGAAGCTGTACGAGGAAGTTGTTGGAGTTGTTGGCAAAAACGGCGTCGTTGAGGAAGACGACGTGGCGAAAATGCCTTACTTGGAGGCAATAGTGAAAGAGACTCTCCGTAGACATCCTCCGGGACATTTTCTTCTCTCTCACGCCGCCGTGAAAGATACGGAGCTTGGCGGGTATGATATTCCGGCAGGGGCGTATGTGGAGTTTTACACTGCTTGGGTTACTGAGAACCCGGAGATTTGGTCGGATCCGGGTATGTTTCGACCCGAACGGTTTTTAGCCGGTGGAGATGGTGTTAATGCTGACTGGACCGGTACACGTGGTGTAACAATGTTGCCTTTTGGTGCGGGTCGTCGGATCTGTCCGGCTTGGTCATTGGGGATTCTACACATTAACTTGATGCTTGCTAGGATGATCCATTCGTTTAAATGGATCCCGGTTCCAGATTCTCCACCCGACCCGACCGAGACTTACGCGTTTACCGTCGTGATGAAGAATTCTCTCAAAGCCCGGATCCAGTCAAGGACTTGATGGATACATTCGAGCTGGAACGGGTCAGGTTTGTGATATGTTATGCTTTTGTATTATAGTGTGGTTTGTTGCTATCATTTTCAATATATATTCCAAAGATGCTTTTGTGTCTCATGACGTTAAACCATATATTTATCATATGCATTTCGGTTAGTTCATGTGTTTGTACTTGTGTAACAGTATTAATATGAAAATTTAATGATATTACATTGTATTAAATATTTGGATTAGGATTTTGGAGTGACGTTTTTGCTTTTATTATTAAAAGCATTGTAGATGTGTAATGTGTGTATAGCCTAGTCAAAAGTGAATTAATATTTAGATTCTATTTTCGACTAAATTCAACTAGAAATTTTTCTTTTAGGTACCAAAAAGAAATTGGTAAGCTGACGCAGACCTATCAAATTTAAATGAAATTGTCAGTCGTGAGGTGGTCAATTAAATTCCACCCAAATATGTTGGGGCTACCACCAGTAGTACGGTGAATAACATTAACTTCGATGAAAGAACATATATCATTTCTTAGAATATATTTTTAAAACCCATCATAACACTCTTATAAACAGAAACGGCCATAATACTTACTTATATACGTGTACTTAACTAAGATATAAATGGATCAAAAGGCGAAAGTATTTATATAAAACGATGAAAGTTATAGTGAATGGTCTCGCTATCAAAGTCAAAACTTAAGTTTATGTGTTGGCCTCACTTAGTGTACAAACGTAAACACTATCGTTTTTACAATCTTACCCTAGATAAATTTTGTAACCTTCCAAGCCTGACACTGGGCCATCCATACATTAAATTTAGGGCAAATCTTGAACTCATTTATTTCCCTTTATGTCCTATGAGAGTTTTCATTCATAAGTTTAGTTTTTTTTTTCTATATGGTTGAGTGTTAAGAATAATTCTGATTAATAAATGTTGAAAGAATAAAAAGTTCCCATATCAAACTTGTATTGTAATTAAAATCATTTTTGCTAAATTCTCCGTAATTTTAACCATACCATATCCAATTACCATTTAAATTGATTTTGACAGGCATAGGATAGGGTGGTACAAAGGGAAAATATTATAATTTTGATATGAAGAGAAGTTTGAAAACTGGTCGGTCCTTAGAGTCCGAAATTGGTCAATGAGTTGTTCGAAAGTTGTTTACTCAAGAAAAGAGGAAGACTTATTTAATTCATATACGACCTAGAAGGTGGATAGATATTCAATTACACATTTGGGTTAATATTGTTTTAAACAACCAATCTGAAAAAAATATATATATAAGCTCTGGATCTTTCCAAATTATAAGTACATTTCCGCTAAAATAAACACGGTTTCTCCAGCATGTAAGAAAAACATTAAAATGCTCAGAGTATTCTTTTATTTATTTTCAAAATTTGCTCAATTTATGAGGTTGAGGAATTAACCTCCTTTTCCCTAGATTCATGAAAAAGTTGTCATCAAATTCATTTTAAAGTTATATAACTTTACATGTTAGGTTATTTTTCATGCTTCACAAAGTATTACAGGTTTTACTACTGTAGGTATCACCAATTCATCATCATATATTGAAAAAATAGTTTTGGCATATAAATTTTTTTATTCTATGTATCATCAATTCATCATCATAGACAAAATGTTTATAGAATAGTTATATACTTATATTTGATTAAATTAAATACACGTTTAGATTAATTTATTATCTTTTTGGGATTTATTTATAATTAAACTCTTATTTTGGTGGTTTTTATTTAATCTAGTTAGTAAGAAAGTTGGAATATATGTGGATTTATATTGAGCCTTAAATCTAACAGATGGACTTCAGCATTCAGTATTTGTGCACAAAAAAGTATTTCAGCATTCATGAGTTTCGTCGTTGCTATTAAGACACATCCGGTTGATGATCAAAATCAACAATCAAAAGGTCATAATCCGACGATATGGTGATGAAACTTTCCTTGATTTGATGGAGGAGATACTTTTGTGGGTTCCATCGAAATATCTTGAACGATTCAGATGCACTTGCAAGCAATGAAAACCCTTATCTCAAACTTGAGATTTATCAACAAGCACTTGTATTGGATATATTAGTAGTAACCAACCATCATGTGGTAATGATTATAAGATGGTTAGGTTCGTTATGGCATGCCTAAAGATTCAAGTATCAAAGTGTACGAATTAAAATCTGATTATTGAAAGGTCGCTGATAAACGTTTTGATGGGTTCTTAGAGTTTCCATAGCTTGACGTGTGTTTGAGAAGAACACCTTATTGGATAGCTTATGTAAAAGGTAAAACATGTAAGACGATAAAGACTTTCGATTTCTCCAAAGAGAGATTTGAGATCTTGTTTCTTCCTCCTACAACCATTGAATCATCTAAGTTGGTAAACTCTTTTTCATTAGGAGTTTTGAGAAGAGATAAACTTTCGTTGTTACATGAATCTCGTGTAACGGGTAAGATATACTTATGTTATGAAGAAGCATTGGAGTAAGCTTATGACAGTTTCTATACCTCAATCTTTGATGTTTCCTAAATGTTCAAGTTACTTCGTTGAGAACAACGGTAAGCTTGTGCTATCTGTTTGTGGCATAAAATATATTAAAGTTTACATTGCAGAAAAAGATGATGAGTGTCAAAACGTTGAAAATCTTTCAATGGATCCTTTAATAGTGGTTCTGGTTTCTACTATGTTCCGAGCTTGCTTCCATTGGTTCTGATGAAGCGAAAAGAAGTCAGGTTTTATTTAAAAATAGATTTATGACAGGTTTTAGGGTTTAAGGAGATAGAAATGGGTTAGCACTTTTGTATGTTTCAAACTTCTTATCTTATTGACTTGCATTTTTCCATTAGCAATGTGTTATTTTGAAAAGTATTCTGCTAACATAGAGACTACTTTCTCTAGAGTGTCTAGTTCATCCAAATGCTTTGTTGTTTTATTAAGCTGTCAACACTACAGTATTGTGTCATGTGTTATACATTTTATTTACAAAACATGCATGTTCATATAGATAAGCCATTAAGCTACCTCTTCTTAATCTCAAGACTATTCTCATCTTTTGTAGTCAGTCATCATCGAGGAGCACCATGCAATAGTATAGGGTTTATGATGTTTCAGAAGAAATGGAGACCATGGTGGAGATAGATCAGGTTTAAGCCGGTTCTTGGTTTGACGAAATTAAAAATTAGTTCCAAAGGTTTTCTCGAATCAGATGCAATGCAATGCAACAGTTGTTTAACAAAAACTCATACCAGCCGTTGTTGTGTTTATCAGTAGCCACCAACACTGATGAACGGTCATGATGAATCTAGAACAAATTTTGCAAAAAAATAGTCAGGATCATGATTAGACCAGGGTTTTGAACCCGACGTGCATCGAACACGCAACCTTCTGATCTGGAGTCAGACGCGCTACCATTGCACCACGGATCCGATGCAAATAAGCGTAATAATATATTTTAAAAGCATATCCAAATCAACTATCTTAGGCCTGGGTGTTCGGGTCTTCGGGTCGGGTTCGGACCGGTTCCTTTCGGGTCCGGATCTTTTCGGATCCTAAATATTTAGACCCAATAGGTACTTAGAAATTTTCGGTTCGGGCTCAGGTCGGTTTTTCTCGGGTCCGGATCGGTTCGGGTCTATAATTAAAATACCCATAAAATACCCATAATTTTTCGGGTCCATATCGGGTCCGGGTCGGGTTCGGGTATTTAGGATCTGAAAAAGACATGATATACCCAATTCCATCAGCCTTAGTTGAATATTTGTCATATATATCTAAAATTTTACAAAACAAATTAAATGAAACTATTAATAATTAAAATAAAACATTTTAAAACTCTAAATTTTACATTTTAAAGCTTTATATTACTTTAAAAATGTTAAAAAATAATAACAAATGTTGTTAACAAAAGATATTTCAACTAAATCATAAAATAATATATATAAAATAGAACACAAAAACATCATAGTTTTAGATATACATGTTTTTAAGTCGAGTACAAATCGGTTCTTATCGGGTCGGGTCTATTCGGGTCGGTTCTTTTCGGGTCCGGATCTATTCGGGTCGGTTTTTTTTCGGTTCCGGTTCTTTCGGGTAAAAAAAATTTAGACCCAAAAGGCACTTGTAAATTTTCGGTCCGATTCCGGGTCGGGTATTTTTGGGTCGGTTCCGGCTCGGGTCTTCGGGTCCAGCTTAAAATGCCCAGGCCTAAACTATCTTAGCACATTGTTGTTATCTTCTTCTTCATCATCACAGTTTCGTACGGTCTAAAAGAATCCGAGTTCTCCCAAATCTTATCTTTTATCCTCCTCCGATCATGATGCAGCACCCACCACCCGGAGGTCTCCTTCCGCACCACGTTCCTCCTCCGTCTGCTCAACAGCACTACGGTTACCAGCAACCGCCTCCTTACGCCATGCCAGGAGCTGCTCCACCACAGATGTGGAATCCACAAGCGGCCCCACCAAGCCAGCCTATGACCGCCGACGAGATCCGTACTCTTTGGATCGGTGACTTACAGTTCTGGATGGATGAGAGTTTCCTCTACAGTTGTTTTGCTCACACCGGAGAGGTAATAAAACACCCTCTCTTCTCAATTCTCATCACTACTCGTGTTCTGTCTGAAAGATTGGATTTTTACCAGACATCGCGATCAGAATCGAACAAATTTAATGAGTTTTGTGGCCTGGCAACTTTAATGCCTTCATCACTGTTCGTGTTCTGTCTGAAAGATTGGATTTTTACGGACATCACGATCGAAATCGAACAAATTCAATCTCTTGTGTCAGTGAGCTAATGAGTTTTGTGTCTTGTCAATTTTAATGTCTTCGTCACTGTTCGTTTTCTGTTTAAAAGATTGAATTTTTACGGACATGAAGATCAAATTCGAACAAATTTGATGTCTTTGTCGCCGTGAGTTAATGAGTTTTGTGCCCTGTCAAGTTTAGTGTCTTCAAAACCGTTCGTTTTCTGTCTGAAAGGTTTGATCTTTTGTGATATTGAGAATTAAATTCGACAACTTTAATGTCTTGTGACAGTGAGTTAAATGAGTTTTGTGTTTGTCATCACTGTTCGTGTTCTGTCTGAAAGATTGGATTTTTACGAATATAAGGATCAAATTCAACAACTTTAGTGTCTTTGTGACAGTGAGTTAACGAGTTTTGTGTCATGTTTTGTTTAACACTGTCAGTTATTTTCGCAGGTTGTTTCTGTTAAAGTAATCCGGAACAAGCAAACCTCTCAAGTTGAAGGCTACGGTTTCATCGAGTTTGTATCTCACGCTGCTGCTGAACGAGCTTTACAAACATACAACAACACTCCCATCCCTGGCCTTCCTGACCACCTCTTCAGATTAAACTGGGCCTCGTTGGGCTCAGGAGATAAACGTGACGACTCGCCTGATTACACTATCTTCGTCGGTGATCTCGCCGCTGATGTTACGGACTACGTCTTGCTAGAGACTTTTAAAGCCTCTTATCCTTCGGTTAAGGGTGCAAAGGTTGTTATCGACAGAGCCACTGGGCGTACGAAGGGATACGGTTTCGTTAGGTTTTCTGATGAGAGTGAGCAGATACGTGCCATGAGCGAGATGAACGGTGTTCCTTGTTCGAGTAGGCCTATGAGGATTGGGCCAGCTGCTAGCAAAAAAGGTGTATCTGGTCAAAGAGGTATGCTTGGATATGCTGCTTTGCTCTTGCATACACATGATTTGTTTGTTGTGGTTTTAGTATCTATGTGACTAGGTTTCCTTCAGTTTAGCCAAGCCTAGTTTTCTGAAGTCACATTCTGTATTTACCGCTCAGGCCACAGTAAAATAATGTTAAAGCTAAAATGGATAGAAATCTTATAAGCACACTTGTTGTATCCAGTTTGTGTCAAAGCAGGGGAGTCAAGAGGCTCTCTAATCATCTTGAGGCCTGGAACTGATTGAATGCCCCATGCTTAGGTCAGTTTTAAAGTTCATGTGTTGTCCTTTATTAGCCCTTTCCTTTACTTCAGCCACTTGTCTTTTCAATACAACATTTCTTCCAGTTACTTTACAAGTCAATTCTTATGTATCTACTTTTTTTTTTTTTTCATTCCGCTTTACTTAAAGTACTTATTCACTTAATCTATACTTTTGTTTTGTACATCAAACTCCTTTCTACTGCTTCCGGAGTCTAGATGTTAGAAGTTCGCGTCGTTTTAGCATTTATGTGAGAAAGATTTCGTTTGACTATTTTCAAAATGGTCGTGGATGTGGCAGTCTCTGTAGCTCCTAGCTACATTGTTACAAATTTATTAAGTATTGGCTATTATTATCCCTCTTTAGGTTGTCCAAAATATATATGTTCTACTACCTTTTTAGTTAGCATCTTCACCTACCCTATATTAGCTGCCGAAAAGCCTTGGGAGAAATGTGAAGCAATTGTGATTGTCATTGATCTGATTGCTCATCTCGTGTGGTTGTGACTCATATCCATTCTTATTGCTCGCAAATGGCAAGCTCCTCCTATACGTATTGACAATACTTGATTGCCGTTAACTTCCTATTCATTTGTTTTTGCAATTTTGTTGTCAACAGACAGAGAATACTATTTCCCCTTTTGGAGTTTGAGCCATATTGCATGTGAAATTTACTCATACTTACTCCGTTCTGATATACCTGTAAATGCAGATTCATACCAGAGTGCTGCTTCAGGGGTTCCAACTGATAATGATCCAAATAACACCACTGTGGGTTATATATATTCTCCTACTATATATATGTGGCTTGTCATCCAAGGTGGTAATCTCTGACAAGTTATAAATTATGTGCAGGTTTTTGTTGGTGGATTAGATCCCACTATCACGGATGATCATCTGAAGAATGTCTTTAGCCAATATGGCGAGATAGTTCATGTGAAAATACCTGCTGGAAAGCGCTGTGGATTCGTTCAGTTTTCTGAGAAGTAAGTGCACTGTTGTTGCTGGAAATTCTTAACATTTTGAGCCTATAATAAACAAGCTTTGGAGTATCAACCTAACAGTTTAATCACGTGTCTTGTGATTATCAGAAGCTGCGCAGAGGAAGCAATTCGAATGTTGAATGGAACGCAGTTGGGAGGAACAACCGTTAGGCTATCATGGGGACGTAGTCCTTCTTCTAAACAGGTGATTGATGATTCCTCTTTGCATACGTTTCTAGTCACTTCTCTCGCTTATCTTACTGCGTTGCTTTGGTCAATGGACCCTTATGTTTTTGTGTGTTTCGATTCTCCAGGCGGCTGATCCGAGTCAGTACTATTACGGTGGCTATGGACAAGGTCAGGAGCATTATGGGTACTCCATGCCGCAAGATCCTAATGCGTACTACGGAGGCTACCCTGGTGGGTATCAGCAGCCACCACAGGTGGGGCAGCAACCACCTCAGCAACCGCCACAGCAGCAACAAGTGGGGTTCAGCTACTAGCTGGCGAGAGTGTTCTTAGCTTCAGTGTGTGTTGTTTGCGTACTTTGTAATGAACATGTTCACAGACAGTTTATCTATCTCTCTGTCTCTCTCTCTCTCTCTCTCTCTCTCTCTCTCTCTCTCTCTCATTAGGAGAGTTTCTTTTGCTCAACACTGATACTGAAGGAGTGTGAAGAGATTTGACTCTTAATAATGTTTTGTGATGCTTCTTTTTTCTTTATTTCCTTTGCTTGCTTTAGGAGTTTAGAACATGAATCGCTAAAATAAGATTTTGAGCTTTCATTATATATATTTTTCAGTAGTGTTAGTTTTGAATGTTACAAAACTTAATATGGTCAATGAGTTGGTACTTTGTGTTTTGACGTTAAACTTTGGAGTTATGTTCCAGGTTTTTAAGTTAAGCTTAGGAGTTTCAGTTATACTGTAATTAAGCATGCGTGTTTTGAGAATCACATAACTCAAGGTTTATTAATGAAGAAGAGTGTTATTTGATTCCACAATATAAAACCTGTCTAGATACTACTTACGGGCAGAAAATATATCTTAGAACACAACTATAGTCTCCAAGCAGCATTAGAATAGTTGGACATCTTTGATTTGACCAAAGTTATGTCTTTAGAGGTCTTTATAGAGGCAGGGTGGCATGTGTCTCCAAACTCATGACTGCTTTAAAAAACAAATTTTAAAAGTACTGTATGCATGAAGCATGATGATCAGTATATTACTCCTAAATTATACAAAACGGTTGATTAACGATTTGTTTTAACATTTAACACCGATATACTAGGGTATATGCGTGATCAGGATATACGATTAAAAAGATGTTGCTGACAAAAAATAAAGATTAAAAAAATGTTAAAATATTTCATATGTATTTTTGGGCGGTGAGCTGGTAAATTGAAACTAAACTGTTATCTTGTAAGCATATATAATACATAGAACATAGTAATACCCTTATACAACCTCATATTGCAAATAATAATTAGGACGATTATGCATTTACTATGCATTGGTAGCTGGAGGTCAAACTATTTTGTATATCTTAAGCATATCTTATTATCTTAATGATTTGACTTACAAATAAAACTGTAATTATTCTAATTAAAAAAATCATATAACTTGGGTACAACCGTACAAGTTATAAGTTAGTGCACCAGCACTGTCTAATGCCATTACTACAAATACTTTCTCATCTTCAACTCCTCTCTTCATTCTGAGATCTCTATATTTTAATTCACAAAAGATCATCATCATCGGAAAAACACTAAAAGCCAGAAAATGACTCTCTTTAAAAGGCCATGCGTGTACTCAAAGGTGCACAAGGAAGATCCAGAAGAGGTGTTGCACCAACGAGCCAAGTTCTTGATTTACAAAACGCTTCAAGAAGTGGACTTGGTTTCTCGGCGTTCTTCTCATCCATCGTCGTTTCTACGGATGAAGCTTTTAAGGTTGAAGGTGGAGATCGGAAATAGTTTGACTAAGCTTCGTCGGAGCGTAGTATCCGCTGTTGGATTTGGCGGAATTCGAAAGCATTCTCAAAGCGGCATGAGAGCCTTGAAGAAGATGTTCCAGGGTGGTGCAACAAAGGGACTTCCTAGGCCTATTTTCACTCTTGAAGTTTGATATTTCTTTAATATTCTTTTTTTTTTTTTTTTTTTTTTTTTTTAATCCAGGGTTCCCCACTTACGTGGGTCATTCCCTGGGCCCGGTTAGGCAGCGGTCCACTTCACCCGGGAGGGCTATACCTGGGCTGGGGACAAGGCCCAACACCCAGTACCGCATTTAATGACAAGATGGGCAGTTCGCCTCCGCCTGGCGTCGAACCCGGGAGCATGACAATTGGCCCCCAAGGTCTTTACCAAACGAGCTACCACATCCCGTCAAAACTGTATAGGTTGGCCTTTTTATAGTGACTGGGCTCACCCCGAAGGGCCACCTCGCCAGAAACCCCCCACCGACGTTCAGTACTGGCCGTAGCCCACCTGACGTCGGAGAAGGGATTTTTTAGCTACCCAGCGCCACCCCGGCCCTTCGAGTGTAGTTGAGGATCGAACCCCCCACCTCTCGGACTCGTGTGTGAGAAACAACTTCAGTACTGCCACTAGGCCACCTGAGTGTTCTCAAAACTGTATAGGTTGGCCTTTTTATAGTGACTGGGCTCACCCCGAAGGGCCACCTCGCCAGAAACCCCCCACCGACGTTCAGTACTGGCCGTAGCCCACCTGACGTCGGAGAAGGGATTTTTTAGCTACCCAGCGCCACCCCGGCCCTTCGAGTGTAGTTGAGGATCGAACCCCCCACCTCTCGGACTCGTGTGTGAGAAACAACTTCAGTACTGCCACTAGGCCACCTGAGTGTTCTCGTCTTGTGTATTTATCTTTTTTTCTTTTCTTTTCTTGAATTGTATGTTGATCTCTGTTATGTACAGAAATTTATCAAGAATAAGAAGAGATCTTGAGTTTTGTGATTTCTTTCATAAAAACGGAAAGAAATCTTGAATTTGTAACAACCATTATTTATATATATGATTATGCAAAAATATTTTTGAGACATGGAACTTAGAATTGACGTGTTATACAATTCAAACGATGGCATTTTAGTGAAAAAGACATGGATTGCTCTGAAATGTAAAAATAGTTGATTGGTTTGTTTTAAAACTTTATCAATTGGCAATGCCAATATGTATGACTTTTGAGACGGATAGAGTTTGTATAGAAGGATAGGTTCTGGATGATGGATGTAATAACGCCCGAGAGGTGGATCCACGAGAGATCCACGGAACAAGAATCGGACAAAAATCTCTTATAGACCAAATGGTCAAAAAAAAATCTACAACGTCCAAAAAAAATCTACATGGACCAATTAAAGGGAAATGACGATTTTGCCATTAATGAAAGAGTGATATGAGCCATTGGATCATCACATCTATGTTTTAATCTTGGCCATACAATTTCACATATGTCTCATTCTCTCTCTTTCTCTTTCTTTAATCTCGGTCATTCACATCCACACAATCTTTCTTATCTCATTCTCTCATTCGAGTTGGTAAAACTAATATAACTCGTACAACTAAATATTTTAAAAAATTATATAATTGGTATAAAAATGTTATAATTTACACATGAAATAAACAAATAAATATTCTAATTGGTATATGATGACAAAAATGTCATATATTTAATTTAAGAATTTTCATTTTTTTGTTAAATTATTGCATTACACACTTAATTTTATATTATATACTTTATACTTTTAAGGTTATTAACTATATTAGCCATATTTTTATGATAATCAAACATCAAACATATTTTACAAAGCTATGATGTGAAAATATTGGTACAACCCTTATGACTAGACATATAAACAATATATATATATAACTTATATATATATATTATACGAGTATTACTGGTACAACTAGTACAACTTCGACGTTTCAGAAATTAACAAAACTAATTTGGTATTTCATACGAGAAAAACAATCATATATCTCAGTTGGTATGTACTCATAAAATTTCTCTTAATTTAATTTGAAGTTTTAGAAAAAAATATAAAAATTATTACACAATTCTATAAGTTTACATGATCTACATTATACTTTTAATGTTTGTTAACGTGTTTGTCCACATAATTTTTGGAAAACATACATGAAATGTAGTTTTACAAAATTGATGATTTCATTATAACCGGGCAAAGACATTTAAACATAAATAAGTGGTACAACTGAGGTAAATGTATTTATTATGTGGTACAACTAATATTTTATGATTTCACTGCCAAAGTACAACTATGCACAAACTGGTACAACTCAAAAACTAGTACAACTATGTACAGTCGGTACAACTAGAAAACTTGTACAACTACTTGTTATTTAATTTAGTATTATTTTAAATATGCATTATGTTGTAACTTAAATATATCATCCCATTTAAATATGTAATTATAGATTAAAATTATGCTATGAATATATTTGATATCTTTTTTTTAAAAGTAAAAATAATTTTATGTATTATTTGCATTAATATTTCTTGCAATATATTTGACTTAATATTATTTACTAGTTATTATTTAATCAAATATAATCATATTAATTGTAAAGTTGTAGTAATTATACATTTTTTAGTTGTTCTAGTTATATATGTATTTTGACAGATGCAAGCAGAAAATATTGACAAAATCAATTCGGTATTCCATATGTAAAAACAATCAAATAACCAAACTGGTAACTATTTAGATAGATTCTTTATTTTTAATGATTTTTTGTTTTTTTTTGTTTTTAGCAATTATTACACCATCACATAAGCTTACATGATCTACCTTATACTTTTAAGGTTTATTAACTTGTTTGTCTACATAATTTATGGAAAAGATACATGAAATATATTTTTACGAAATTGATGATTTTATTGTAACTGGGCAAAACTATGTACACATAAATAAGTGGTACAACTGAGGTAAATATATTTATTATGAGGTACAACTAATATTTTTTTATTTCACCGTCAAAGTACAACTATACACAAATTGGTACAACTCAAAAACTAGTACAACTATGTACAGAAGGTACAACTAGAAAACTGGTACAACTACTTGTTATTTTATTTAATATTGTTTTAAATGTGTATCATATTTTAAACATTGGGGTTGAACACATTATTAATACTGGTATAACTAGGACAACTATTCAAGTTCTGAAATTTAAATATTCAATTTGGTACTACATATGAAAAAATAATCAGCTGGCCAAATTGGTAAGTGTTTAAAACAACGCAACTCAAATGTTGCCACAATTAAACTAGTAATACTATTATTGTAGTTAAACCAATTGTATCAGTCAGACTATTATTATCGTAATCCAAACACCAAACATGAATGCTTATACATCATTTTGAACTCTTGATGTTTTTTGTGTCATCTTCTGGGATATATTCTTCTAATCCTTTACTATTGCAACATTTTTCGGTTTGACAATTGTCTTATTTGGTTTCGAGAGCAAAAAGATAAAAATGATTTTTTCTATAAATAGTACAACTAGTACAACTGGTAAAACAACTAATTATTCAAATACATATTATATAAAACAAAATTTTAACATATATTGACAAATTCATGCATGGAAAAATTAGACCAACATTTTGGTTCTACATTATCCTCTTCTATAACATTATTCGCTGAAAACAAAAACCCTAATATAGCCATATTAGTTATAAAATTGTACTAGTTATAGTTGTTCTAATTATACTAGTTATACTCGTTGTAGTTGTACTAGTTATACTAGTTTCAGTTGTACTATGTGTACTAGTAGCACTTTGCGTTCTTCATTGTCAAAAATTTTGTATTTAAAAGTGAGATTCAATTTTATATGAGAGAAAAAGGATTGGGAATGATGAAGAATTGATCGATTTGAGATAAGAACGAAAATTCGTAAGGGTTGAAGAGTTTTTTTATTTTTTATTTTGATTTTGATTATGGAATGGAGAAATTTGTTAAAATAGAGATTTAAAATCTGGACTTTTTAAGGTTGTGAATCCAGATGAAGTAAATGAAAACAGATAATATGGAAGGGATTAGATGAATGACACTTAAGTTAGAATTTGAGTTTGATTTTTAAGAAATGATGATGAAAAAATGGAGATGAAGAACGTGAAAAATGATGTTGGAGAAGAATGAGAGATTTGGGGGTCTAGGGATCCGGATTGGGTTGGGTCGGATTATTGGGTTTGGATAGGTAGTGGTTGGGTTGGTAAATAAATAGAAGTTTCTAGGTTTTGAAATTTTTTTGACTATTTTTCTGTTTAAAATTAATTTAAAGTAAAAATCAAAATATAAAGAGTCCTTTTAAAATTTTTTCTAGACCAATTGGTCTATATCAGCATTTGATCCACAAGAATCTGGTGCTGGATGAATGATACCCTTTAAGCTTGGTCATATAAATGATGTAACCAAGTAGGGTACGGAAAGGGACCTTGAAATGTGTCGCAGGACGTGCCAGTACATCGGTAAATCAAACTCTCCTCCCACGAAGTCGGAGCATAATAGATCACATGGAAGTAGAAATTCGGATGATACGGAGCTTGATTGTTCTTCTTCTCTCTCTTTTTTTTTCTTTAATATAAATTTGTAGCTTTATTATTCTAAATGAGGTTGGAGAAATAATAAGGCAAAACATTCTTCACTATTATTTTCTTTTTTGTCAACCGTTTGAAACAATTAGTACCGTGAATGATTTTTCAAAAAGAAAATTTTATTATTTATGGTGAAGAATATTTTAAATTATGTTACTAGTTTAATTATCTAATTTGTATCGATGCCCATTTTATTTACGTTCATAAAACTTTGAAACTAATATAATAATATTATTATAAATTTAAGTATAAGTAAATTCTGATGGAAGAATTCATTTAAAAAATAATTTCTGATGGAATGGTTTTTAATTAGATTTTATGACCAGTTCTACACATGGTGGCATGGACTGGTTGTATCCAACAAATGAGTAAATTCACTACACTTGAGATTCGATTTTACAGTGTAAAACATTTGGTATGGGCCATGGACCACTTTGGTCATTTGGACATGAGTCGAAACGCGCAACGATGAGTGAAGTGGCATTATGTTTTTCTAATGATATTTATAGACAAAAATGTGGACTAATTTTTTTTTTGCTAAATTGTAAATATTATATTTAATATGATTTGCAGATTTTACAAAAATATAGAATCTTAAATCTGTTCCATCATGGCAAAAAGGATAAAAACACGATGGAACAAAAGAAAAACAGTAGGAAACATTATCGAAGCCAAATAGGCATTAGTCTTGAAAAGCTTATGTTGTCTTCTTGATGTGATTGCAGTGCAGATCTCCCGATCTATTCCGTGAAACACTGAGGAAGCAGAGATGGAAGTTTGGTTATGAACCACTGTGGACTAATTTGACGTTATACCACCTTCGTATAAGTTTCATTGCATTATAGACTGTAGTATATCAAGTAGTTCTTTGTCTTGGTCGAGGAAAATGAATTTGTTTTATTTTCCCGATACTATCTCACATGGACTAATAAATTAAGATAGGTTAGTAATATACCTTTTTGAGAAAAGGTAGGAATTTTAAAACCGTCCAAGTGGTTTTAATTAAAACGCAAGTGTATATAACAAAAGTAAAGATAAACAAACACCATAACAAGTAGGAATTTTAAAACCGTCCAAGTGTTTTTAGTTTTACACATATTTCTAATACTTTTTATACTAAGTATTGAACTTTGATTCAACATTTCTAAAGATCTGTTAGACTTGATCATTTCGTTTTTGGTGGGTACTATTTGCCATAGTGTTATATTTCTATTCGTATCAACAACTCTAACTCTGCGTTTTAAACATGTCGTTGGTATACAATCATAAGCTAGACCTCCATTTAAACAAATCGTACACAAACTCCTACAAAATAACAAGTGGAAGAGGTGAGATAAGATAACCAATATACGCATGATGGTGAGTGGATCCCTCAACTTTAGATGATGCCCAGTCTTTATCATTGGTTTAGTCTTTGAACAACCCTCAACTAGCTCGTACAAGCTCGAATCTCATCACGTATCCGACCATATTATGAAACAATTAAAATTGCTTCACAAGCTGGCCATCTTTTATTCTTTTTGTTGTCAAAGTACGTCTCCTCCATCAGGAGACAAAATTAGAATATAGACCGAACATATAGTATATTATTGACTCATGCCATTCATGAACAAAAATCATGTTATATATTGACAAAAAAAAGTAACGTAGTAATGCAGGTCTTGTATAGTGTGCATATATAAATAGTATGCATGGCATGTGGACCATCATAATCATCTTCTATCTTTCTCTTCATTTGTATTCTTGTTTTGGGGTTATATATCTGTAACAATAAAACAAAAGAGGTTTGTTCAAGAAAATTAAACAACTGACGGATAAGAGATGAGTCAGTTACCAACAGGTTATACTTAATAATTTGAACAACAACAAAGGATTTTTGTCAGAATGCGGCATTTGTAATTGAGTCTTCACAAGGACCTCGAAGGACAACTAGTGGGGCAAACTCAAAACTCAATTGCTATATCACTTCCGCAAATCTTCGCGATGAAAATCTTGAAGTATTTTTTTGGTCAGGATGTTGTGTATTTCTTCAACTAGAACACAATATTCTACTAAGTTTTCACGAATTTAGTCATAATTAAAAATAACTATTGATAACTATAATTAAGTATCAATGTAAAAAAAAAAACTCTTTGTATAAATGCATGAGGGATAGTGTCTTATCTAATTCAAATTCAAATTCAAGGAAGTGTAAATTAACGTAATGACTATTCAAGTTTATTAAATAAAAAAAAATACATAAGGAAAAAAATACATAAGTAAAGCAAATCCAAATATTACACAATTAAATTTTGTTGACAAAGGAGAATTTGAAGTTTATATACTAAATTTATTATTTCGTAAGCCAAACCTTTTCCATGGCTATCGAAACCAGATTGACAAGTGCCAAACCTTTTCAGTAGCTATCAAAACCACATTGACAAGTCCAGTGCTGTTAGCTTTGAACATTCGTATGAAAATCACATTAGTCTTACGAACGTTTTCTTATTCTTATGTCAGTGTCTTATGAGCGTATATTAGTACGACTATAATCCTAAACAAATTTTTTTGACTTACGTTTCTTAACATTTATTAAACTTTAAATTTATACCACGATATATAAATTGAATACATAATTCAGAAAAAGTATGGAACCGTAGAATTTCATTACTTGATTTATTTCATACAAAAAGTTTACAACACTCTTCCACAGAAGACATTCTTTTTTCAACATTTCATCCTCACTTCTCATTATAACGTCCTCTTACAAAAATGCACACGATCTCTTCACTCTTAACCCTCTCAGAGAACTATCGGTTTTCCAATTCTTTAATCAACTGATTGTCACAAGAAGAAATCAAATATAATTGACCTCCAATTCTCCCCACAATAACTTTGTTTACTGCTTAAGAGCATCCTTATCGCATGTCTTTAGTGGGTTTCTACTGCTAATTATCATTAAAAAGAAAATCAAAAAGATAAATAAAGAAGAGAGGTGTTCCTTATTTGGGGTAAGGAAAGAGACGTTTATTCACGACACGTGTGGGAAAAGTGAGAGGAGAGAGGAGGAGCGTGGCTTCGGTTTCGTGATCTGGTTCTGTTCTCTCTCTTTCTCCGAAACCTCTCCATCTTCGTCTTCTCTCTCAGAGGCGATTTTCTCTGTCTCCGTGGTTCCTCGACGAAACGGCGGTACTCCCTGTCTTCTTGGCTCGTCGGCTTCGTTGAATCGTGTCTCTCCGTGGCTCATCGATGAAACGAAGAGTCTCTCTCTTCGTGGCTCCTCGATCGACCGACGACGGACCTCTCTCTCTACGTGCCTCCTAGAGTTCATCGCCGATTGGGTAATCTCCCTCTCCGTGGGTCTCCTCGACGGTGAAGGACGGCTCTGTCTCTGGAGATACTTGAATCGGAAGGTAAATGTCTTGTTGTTTCTTCAATCATGCATGTTATAGATTAGACTTGTTCTTGTTGTGATCGGAAGTTTTATTTGTTTGTAGGTTCGATTTGGTCTGGCGGTGGCTCTCGTCAACGGCGAGGGAGGTCTCTGTCGAAGGCTCTCTGCAAATCGCTCAGGTAAAGCTCCTGTTGCATCTTCTTCAATCATACATTTGGGTTTGTTTGTTGCAAGTTTAAAAATGTAGATTTGGCTTATTTATGGTTAATAATATTTATGATTCAATCTCGTTTAGATGGTTGCAAGTTTAAAAATGTAGATTTGGCTTATTTATGGTGATTAATATTTATTTTGTTTCTGTTTTTGTGTGGTGAGATGAAGGGATCAACTCCCGTTTGATATGTTCAGTGGAAAGAGTGCTTGGGAAAGTTCATCAATACGGTTATTGGACAAAGGAATACACAGCATCACGGGTTAGTCTTTCTCTATTTCCTCTGCTCTGAAATTAAAAGGTCTAGCTTGTTGTCTGTAATGAAATGGTGTAGCTTGTCGTCTGTAATGAAATGGTGTAGGTTCTGGTGAATTCAATTTAGGGTAATTAATGGTGCTTTAGCCGTAGATTATGGTTGTCTCACAGTAATAAATGGAATTGATTGTTTTGTTTGTGCTAGTTCAAATTGAAAAAGCATTGTTTGTTGTTTGTTGTTAGATATATGTCAAGTCATAAAATGAGAAGTGTTGTTTCCAGCTGGGTGTAAAAGATGATTAAATTAGATAGCGTTGTTGGTTGGGTGTGTTGAATGTCACAGAGCTTTGTTTATTTAAAGCTCTGCCTTATCGTTCTTTCTCCAACATATGTATGCGGCTTCTAGTTCCTTCTCCTCTATCTCCTCCTTCTCCTTTATCTCCTCCTTCTCCTCTTTCTTCTCTTTCTCCTCTTTCTCCTCTCTCTTTGACTTCGAAAATGGATTTCAATCCATTTCAGGACTCGGCAAATTTTGTTGACTTACTTAATAGTCAACAAAATGTTGTCTTTGGCAGTCAAGGAAGTGTTTCACTCTCTTCCTCGCAACCCCCGTTCGTAGCCAGTCAACATAACGACCTTCCAGCTGAGCGTAAGGAACGGAGGACGTGGACGGTCACAGAAGACATAGTGCTTATTAGTGCGTGGTTGAACACGAGCAAAGATCCGGTTGTAGACAATGAGCAAAGGGGATACTCTTTCTGGATCAGAGTAGCAACATACTTCTCGGCTAGTCCCAAGGTTGCTGAGAGTGATAAAAGAGGGCGTACTCAATGCAAGCAACGTTGGCACAAGCTGAATGAAGCAGTTTGCAAGTTTTGTGGGGCGTATGAAGCAGCAACCAGAGAGAAAAGCAGTGGTATGAATGATAATGATGTTCTTAAATTAGCCCACAAAATCTACTTCAACAAACATAGAAAGAAGTTCATACTTGAACATGCTTGGAACTCTCTTTGCAATGACCAGAAGTGGTGTCAACTCTTTACAGAGAAAAATGATAGCAGCTCCAAAAGGAGGAAGTTTGTGGATGGTTCACATTCTGTAAGCTCTCAGATGAATGAAAATGATGCTGCTGTAGATGGTGATGAAGGTCGTCCCTTGGGTGTTAAGGCGGCAAAAAGGCATGGGAAGAAGGCGGTCGTTGAGGGGAAGGAGCGGGAAGATTTTGATCATATGTGGGAACTGAAGAAGGAGGATTTGATCCTGAAGCTATCGCTCTCGAAGATGAACCTACTTTCCCAACTTTCTGCAAGACAAGGAAACCTAGACGATACAGAAGAAGTTCTGAAGAAGAAGCTCATAGAAGCGTTGGTGTCTGCAGGGATCTAAGTGTAACTTCTCGGTTATGTTTTTCTTTTGCTTGTCAGCTTAATCTAAGTGTAGCTCTCGATTATATTGATCAAAAGCTCATAGAAGTGTTCTTGCTTGTCTTAAAAAATGTCTTGTCTCTTGCTTGTTCTTCATATAGATATTATGTCTCTGTCTTGTTCTTGATACTGATTTCATCTCTCTGTCTTGTTCTTGTGACTTTCAGGAGCGTTGGGAGTGGAAGAAGCTTGCAGTACTGGATACTGATTTCATCTCTCTAAATCATGTTTCAGTCTTTCCAAGGAGAAGAAAACGGAAGTTCACATGTTGATCTCGATATTGATAGAGATATCCCTTCAAATATCGCAAATATGATGGATGCTCGAGCAAGAATTCGTGATAACCTAATACATCACCAACTGAAATATGATTTAGTTGAGCATATATAGGATAAATTTGGCGGATGAAGACGACAACTAAGCTCGGATGCTTTTTTCAAATTATTCTCGTTTATTTTATTAATCTTTGTTTTTATGTTTTTATTTAAAAATCTATGTTTAAATGTTATCTTTTTTATCTTTTAATTAAAAATTTCTAATAAAATAAGTTTAATAATTTTTTATTATTAAGAAACCTTAAATTAGAGACTTGCAATGGAGGACACAAAATCTCAAGGTTTTAACTATGTCTCTTATTCAACTTTTCTCCTTAAATCAATATATATACAATACTAAAAGGCAAATATAAGCCATGGAGAGGGTGTCCACGTAGGATAGGAAAATCAACCAATCATAGAGCCCGAAGTTGCCACGTCATCTCATTTATTTTTTTGAAAAAATGAAAAAAACAATGCGGAGGAAAGGATCGAACCCGAGTTAGTATGACATAAATATATGGCAGTTACCACTAAGCCATTGAAACTTTCTTGGACACATATACAAGAATCACTAAGTAAGTAATCACAAACTCTTATGTATAGTTACAATAATATATATATACAATACTAAAAGGCAAATATAAGCCATGGAGAGGGTGTCCACGCACAGAGCCCGAAGTTGCCACGTCATCTCTTTTTTTTTTTGAAAAGAATGAAAAAACAATGCGGAGGAAAGGATCGAACCCGAGTTAGTATGACATAAATATATGACATTTACCACTAAGCCATTGAAACTTTCTTGGACACATATACAAGAATCACTAAGTAAGTAATCACAAACTCTTATGTATAGTTACAATAATATGAATTCAACTTTCAAGACTCTGATACTTTGTTTTGTAAAAAAAATAAGTAAGTGACTAAGCTAATATATTCTTTGAAAGTGTGAGAACATTGACAAATATGAAAAAACATAGATTTTTTGTTTTTCGTGACAAAGTTAAGAATTTTGTAAAAGTAAGTTTAACATATAAATTTTTGTGACAAATATGAAAAAGAATAGATTTTTGTACAATTTTGACAAAATAACTCAAAACATAGTTCTCTAATGTCTTAATAAAATATTATTTAAGGATGCAATAATTAAATATATCAATTCACTAAATTTTGTAATTTATAGACAAAACAATAACACAACAAATTTTGAAACATTTGTTTAACCTATCGATTTGTTTTCATGAGAATCCAACTAAACAAGATTAAAAAAAAATTAGATTTACAAATATTTAATTACCATTTTATTCAATTTTGATTAATTTCTAATTGTAATAATGTATATTTTTGAAGTTACAAAAAATAATGGTTTTTATTTATTACACTAGCATTATATATAGATTCTATATACACAAATAAATATAATAATATAACAACATAAGCTTGCTTTCCCCGATTCATATGAAAACTTTTTAAGTTATCCACCAAATCACTAAGTATGTAATCACAAACTCTTATGTATAGTTACAATAATATGAATTCAACTTTCAAGACTCCGATACTTTGTTTTGTAAAAAAAAAAACGTAAGTGACTAAGCTAATATATTCTTTGAAAGTGTGAGAACATTGACAAATATGAAAAAACATAGATTTTTTTTTTTCGTGACAAATTTAAGAATTTTGTAAAAGTAAGTTTAACATATAAATTTTCGTGACAAATATGAAAAAGCATAGAGTTTTGTATAACTTTGACAAAAACAACTCAAAACATAGTTCTCTAATGTTTTAATAAAATATTATTTAAGGATGCAATAATTAAATATATCAATTCAATAAATTTTGTAATTTATAGACAAAACAATAACACAACAAATTTTGAAACATTTGTTTAACCTAACGATTTCTTTTCACGAGAATCCAACTAAACAAGATAAAAAAATAGATTTACAAATATTTAATTACCATTTTATTCAATTTTGATTAATTTCTAATTGTAATAATGTATCTTTTTGAAGTTACAAAAAAATAATGTTTTTTATTTATTACACTAGCATTATATATAGATTCTATATACACAAATAAATATAATAATATAACAACATAAGCTTGCTTTCCCCGATTCATATGAAAACTTTTTAAGTTATCCACAAAATCACTAAGTATGTAATCACAAACTCTTATGTATAGTTACAATAACACGAATTCAACTTTCAAGACTCCGATACTTTGTTATGTAAAAAAAAAATAAGTAAGTGACTAAGCTAATATATTCTTTGAAAGTGTGAGAACATTGACAAATATGAAAAACATAGATTTTTGTTTTTCGTGACAAATTTAAGAATTTTGTAAAAGTAAGTTTAACATATAAATTTTCGTGACAAATATGAAAAAGCATAGATTTTTGTATAATTTTGACAAAACAACTCAAAACATATTTCTCTAATGTCTTAATAAAATATTATTTAAGGATGCAATAATTACATATATCAATTCCATAAATTTTGTAATTTATAGACAAAACAATAACACAACAAATTTTGAAACATTTGTTTAACCTATCGATTTCTTTTCATGAGAATTTAACTAAACAAGATAAAAAATTAGATTTACAAATATTTAATTACCATTTTATTCAGTTTTGATTAATTTCAAATTATAATAATGTATCTTTTTGAAGTTACAAAAAAATAATGTTCTTTCTTTATTACACTAGCATTATATATAGATTCTATATACACAAATAAATATAATAATATAACAACATAAGCTTGCTTTCCCAGATTCATATGAAAACTTTTTAAGTTATCAACCAAATCACTAAGTATGTAATCACAAACTCTTATGTATAATTACAATAATATGAATTCAACATTCAAGACTCTGATACTTTGTTTTGTAAAAAAAAAAAGTAAGTGACTAAGCTAATATATTCTTTGAAAGTGTGAGACAATTGACAAATATGAAAAAGTATAGATTTTTGTTTTTCGTGACAAAGTTAAGAATTTTGTAAAAGTAAGTTTAACATATAAATTTTCGTTACAAATATGAAAAATCATAGATTTTTGTAAAATTTTGACAAAACAACTCAAAACATAGTTCTCTAATGTCTTAATAAAATATTATTTAAGGATGCAATAATTAAATATATCAATTCAATAAATTTTGTAATTTATAGACAAAACAATAACTCAACAAATTTTGAAACATTTGTTTAACCTATCGATTTCTTTTCATGAGAATCCAACTAAACAAGATAAAAAAAATTAGATTTACAAATATTTAATTACTCTTTTATTCAATTTTGATTAATTTCAAATTGTAATAATGTATCTTTTTGAAGTTACAAAAAATAATGTTCTTTTTTTATTACACTAGCATTATATATAGATTCTATATACACAAATAAATATAATATAACAACATAAGCTTGCTTTCCCCGATTCCTATGAAAACTTTTTAAGTTATCCACCAAAGCAAATTAAATAAATCAATCAAATTGTTAGAATACAGCAAATTAATATATAATTTATTTTAAATTTAATTATTTAAAAACTATATTTTCATTAAAAACAAAATAATAAATAAGTAAAACTGATTTGATGGTAATTTTTATGACATATATATATATATATATATCAATTCTGTGGAAGAAATAGAAGCTTAATATGGAAAAAAATCTTAAATACAAAAAACTCTAAAAATTAACAAAAAAAAAACTAATAAAAATTAAACTATGATATCACTTGAAAGGTTCTTAGACAAGATTAATAAAATATTTAATCGATAATTAGATAAATTTGATTTCTTTTTGCCAGCCAAAAGTTTATTATTAATTAGCATCAGTTACTTCAAGATGTTTAAGAAATGATGGACAAAAAAATAGGATGGACATAAATGATATATGAACTATAAATAGTACTTTGTAAAGCTCACTTAGATAACACATCTGCACATCCATTTCCAGTCATTTTTGATGCCTAAATTCAATTTCTTCATATCAGTTATTCCACAAAGAGATCGTATAAGATATTGTTTTGATATTCAGATTTTTTTTTGACGGTTAAAAAGATTGATAACTGTAAAAATATCCCCTTCGAATATGATATGTCTATAACCGAGTTCCCAACATGAGACAAGTTTGTTTAAAAATTAAATAATTCATTTTTCTTATATTATATAATAAATATATATTATTTACTGATAATAAAAATATAGTTATTCATCTATCACAAATATCTATGCAAATATGTGAGTCAAATACAACAATCAAACAACATAATGATTTCCACAAAGAAAATTTAAAAAATATATTTATGTTATGTAGACTTATTTTATATTCTTTAAATAATGTAATACAATATTATATATTATTTTGTTAGAATTGAAAAATACATATAATATCTTATCGCGCGGTTAAAAAATCTATTACTATTAAAAAAAGATTAAGAGACACCTAATGTGTTTCTAGGATAAGGGTGCTCTAAGAAGCGGCGCTTGGGTGGTCTTCCCACTTGTGCAATCTTCTCGAAGCCGTCTCCACCTGAAACAAATTCAAAACATAATAAAACTTCACTATCAATAAAGAAACATACTAGTAACTCGCAATTTAAACATATAACTGTTGTTGTATTTACGAATATATATAACTAATATTAGTTAGTAATTTACCTCTTTATCCCAGTCAGTTCGGATAGTGACAATGAGTAAAATAATAGTTTGCATGAGTGTGCCTCCAATCATTCCTGTCCATATTCCCTGCAACAAATAATTAATCAATCATTAAAAGTTGATTAGAATATGTACTATATTAGTAAACTAATGAAATTTACCTTAGCTCCCATATCATAGGTGAAACCAAGAACATAACCAATTGGAATCCCCACAAAGTAATAACATCCAATGTTAACGTACGCGACAAATGCTTGCCACCCACATCCAACGGCCACGCCTGTGTTTAATCAAATTTGTTATTATTCACTCGCTATTTATAACTAATTAGTTCTTAAATTTTCTAATAAACGTTTGTTTTTATTTTTTACCAGATAAAACTGGTTGAACTCCGTTAAGAACAATGGTAATAGCCAAATAAGGAGAGAGTTCGGCTACGGCTTCGGCAACCGCTGGACTGTCAGTAAAAACGTAGCTGATGACTTGGCGCCACGAGAGGATCACTACAGCTTCAAGCAATGACAGTATAAACGATACTCCTGTAGTTACCACAGTTGCAAATGCCGCTGATCTTGGATGTCCAGCACCCAATTCGTTACTAACTCTCACACTGTTATTCCAAAACAAATAGAAGTTAACATACTACGTACCGTGCCACCGTTTTCAACCATACTTATTTGTCACCACTTGTGAGAAAAAAAAAACGCAAAATAATTAAAGATGTAAAAAGCCATCTTTTCACCAACCTTGCAGCTGCGTTGAATCCAACGGAGACCATGAACGAGATTGCAGAAATTGCCATGCTGCAAATAAATACAAATAGTTTATGATTGATTAGAGTAAGAAATTAATAATGTCTACATATAATGTATTAAAAAGGAATTACTATACATTTTCCTCTTTTTTTTTATAAAAGATGCATCCTTTTTTTTATCAAAGAGTCAGTAATATACTTTTGTAATCATGTTTGTAAAGCAGCCCCTGTAATAAATTAACCGACCACTTGGATCTTTGGTTTGAGTAATCAGCACTTTTTTAGTTCATGTTGGTTTTTCAACCAAGGAAAACGTAGAAAGACGCAAATGATAAACAAAACCAATTATTGACTCCTATATAGATATATTCAGATTCAATATTCTTAAGTCTTTATTAATAATTAAATAAATCTTTATTAGTATGGAATTTTTTAAACGAAAAGACTAAAATATTAACCTGTACCAGTCATATTTTCGGATTCATTGTTCTTCAATCTTCATTAGTAATAGATAACCGATCCATATTTATTTATTTAAATTATACTGAAATTCAAACTAAATTCACTATAGATAAGGCAAAAATAAATTATAGTTTTGAAATGAAATAAAATTTAAGATTACCATATAGCTAGGGCATCCAAAGCGAGTTCAGGGTTTTTGAGAAGTCCGGCAAGGAGAACAAGAATCTGAGAATACCAGGCCTCAAGGCAGAGCATGACCGCCGAAGCTGCAGATAACCGGAAAAAGTCCCATAGACCGTCGAAAGCTTTCCAGCTAAACCCTACCCAAGTCCGGCGACACCTAGGGCTCATCTTAATATACATGATCTGAGCAATGACAATGATCCACCACGAGAGACTGTGGATCGCGGAGAGATCAAGCAAACCCCATCCGAGCTTGAAGACAGCGAGCCATGAGAGGAGCAGGTGGAGGACGAGGGTGGCTGCTGAGATGTAAGCGCTAGGCGTAACGATGCTCTGTGACTGGAGGAACTTTTGTATAGGGAAGTTGACGGCGTAAGCGAAGATCATAGGGATCATACCGTAGATAAAGATGGAAGCCGTTGATGCCACATCAGCTGGCTCGCCGAGTAAAGTGAGGAGAGGTGTAGAGAAGATGAAGAGTAATGTCATTGGAAGTCCGGTGAGGAGTAAAACCACGGTGGATCTTTGTAAGTAGACGCCGAGCATGTCGTATCTCTGAGCCCCGTGGGCTTGCCCACATAGTGTCTCCACTGCACTTCCCATTCCAAGCTGTGTCACCAGAAAGCAAAAAAAAAAAAGTTATTAATATTTTTTGAAAAAAATTGTTTCATAAATATATATTATTTTTTAAAATAGGTTTTGTACTATATAGTAAAAATATTAGTAAACTGTAGATTTTAAAAAAGCTAATTTGAGTTTATCAAATTGATGTTGGTTTACTTTATTGGAAACGGATAATCACAAAATAATCGCATTTATGATATAAATATAATAATGTTTGTTAAATCCCCTATATATTATTTGTCAAACATTACAACTTCTTTTTGTAGCCACGTGTCATCACTAGGATGATTCTTAGAATTATTAGAGAAATATGTTGGTCCATCTAATTATATAATAAGTTTTTTTATTAAACTAACCATAAATTTATTATTAATGTCATTTATTATTTCTTTAAATAAATATTACGGAATTGCCTAATGTAACTAAAGTATATATGACAATTAATGATTTTGAATAATAAAGATCTAATTAAAAAAATGTATCTTCTATCAAATTTGTTTAATTTTAAACTATTGAAATAATTTAAAAAAATCACAATAACCATATTATAAAAATTTAGATTTTTTTGTATATGTTATATTTTGAATTTTAAAAAACGACTATAAATTACTAAAACTGTTAAAAGTCTTACATTCAAATTTTGCGATCCATGGTTTAAAATTTTTGTTATGACAAAATACAAATGATTAAAAAATCATATAAATAAAAGTCTAATTTAATTAATCATTAAGATTTAAAATATATATGTATATATATCATTCTAAATTAAACTATAAACCATATTGAATAAATAAATATTTTAATTTCAAAATTTACTTTGAATAATTTTTTTTTATAAAAGTTTTGAACTAACATCGATAAAAAATTTTAAATTATAAATTACTAAAATTATTAATCCTACAATGAAAATTTTGTTATCAATAATTTAAAGTTTTTACTATTAAAGATACACATGATAAAAAAAAACATATGAGTAGAAAGCATTATTTAATAGACATTAATATTAAAAATATACTATGTATGTTAATATTATTTAAATTTAATTACATATCCTATCAATTTTTTTAAAAAAAATTTTTGGATTAATAAAATTGATTTATACATTTGCACCAATTTAATTATATATGTAATAGTTACTGACTTTTAATTATTCAATATATATTTATTATTTCATAATATGTAAGAATATATAATACATAAAATAATTTTTATATATAATGTTTATTCCGCGCAAGGCGCGAGTCTTAATCTAGTGAATTAGTATTTCATTTTACATTTGATTCTTTGTTAAAGAGAAAATGAAAGTAGTACCATGAGACCAAAGGTGAACATGTTGAAACCGCTGTTTCCTAGAGAAGCTGCGGCGAGTTGCATACTTCCCATTCGACCAGCGAAGATACGAGTAAGCATGGACATGCCATTGTTGATCACGTAGACGAAGATAGCGGGAGCTGCAAGGTGGAATAGAAACTTGATCTCTATCAACGCCGCCAAGAAAACACGCCGGTAATAAGGCAAGTGAGGGTCTGTTAACACACTCTCCATCCTGAAGTCGACATCCGATTTTGATGGCTCAAGTAAAGGTTGCTGCAGGTTTTCCACGGCGGTGACGACTTCCGAACCCATGTAGTAGTAAAATAGATCAGAGTATTTTCTCTACGACTATTTTTCTCTCTTTCTCACTCCTTTGTCGAGTCTGTATATCTTCTGAGACTTGTGCTTAGAGAAGCTGTAATATAAAGGCGATTTTGTCGTGTCTACTGACCCAAACTTTTTTAGGAAAATTATTAGAAAAATGAAAGCTGTAAGGGTATGATTATTGGGAGTCCTTGCTCTTGGATCTTTAATACACATATATTTGTATGTATATATTATATATGCGTATATAATTACGGGTCAAGGACTTTACGGAAACCCAAACCGAAAGTTCCTTAATTAAGTTTGACCATCTTTTCTAAAAGAGAAAAAAGGGCAGGTGACAAAAAAAAAGAGCAAAAATGTAAATTTTTTTTTAGGAAACTTACATTTTTTGCCCTTTTTTTTTTGTCAACTGATCTCTTTTCTTTTAATCTAATAAACACATCTTTTTCTAATAACCACATCTATGTTGCATAAAATGTTTATACAAAATAAGCATATGTACTTGGTTATAATTTCAGACACTGCCGGCTTAAAACTAAAACAAATTTATCATGTAAACGAAAAGTAAGATTAATTATAGTTTTAAACAGAGTATTATACATCAAGATTTATTAATTATATCTATAAATCAATTTCCTTAGGATTCAAAACCTGCACTAACGTGTATATAATTTAATGAGAATTTTAATAAGGTGTACATATCATGTCAGGCATGATATGGAAGGCTAGCTGCTAAGTGCCACTCAATCGGCCATTTTTGCTCCTTACAGATTTTCATTTTATACAACTTCACAATCCTAATAATTAAGATCCTCATATATTAATATGTATATTGGAAAAGAACCAAGAAGCTTAGTAAACCCTTTCTCAGCCCAAAAAAAGAAAGCAAGAAGCTCCAGCTGTATTGTAGCATTTTACCCAGCATAGTGTTAAGCATCATCATTAAAGAGTTGTAACACAGTTTCTAAAAATATAGTAAAATATGAAATATTATGGTGCGTATCTCAAAATTATAAAAATATTTTGTCAAAGTATTTCAAATGAAATATTTTGACAAGAAATTCTCAAGATTATGAGATGCTAATAATTAAATATTAATATTTTATATACTTACATATATATATGTGTATGTTGAGGTATTCTTGTGAAAACTTCCCATTGGAGAAGTTCTTAGTATCCGGTATGAAAATGATTGTAGAAAAACCAACATCATAAATCAAATTACATCTTAGTTTATGCAATTTGTAGACATGCTTTTCTCAAAACCCAACAACATACATCTGCAGTTTCTTCAAAAACAGCTAATCGTACGACTTTAATCACAAAATTTAACTATTCGTCGTCCCGGTTTATGAACTATGTTCTTTAAACATCAGTATACAATAATGGTACGGAAAATTGTTATTTACTTCTTGTCTCTTTTTCTTACAGCAAACGTCATAACTCATAAACTTCTGGTTTCTTTCATTTGGCAGCAATTGAGAACTGGTTAAAGTTCAAAATAATAATAATTGAGAGCTGGTATTTTGTTCAACATGACTGCTAGAAACATGCTGTTTACTTTTAACCCAAAACAAAACAAAATGAACTATTTACTCATGGTGATTACTTTTTTTTTTGACCAAACTCATGGTGATTACTTTATACTACTATTTTCTTGTGATTTTTTTTTTTTTTGCTAAATACTGTATTTTTTTTTTGCTAAATACTGTATTTTCTTTTGCTAAATACTGTATTTTCTTGTGAATAAAACGCAGAAAACAAAGCACAACACGTGATTTTTAATGTCCTTCCGAGAAAAAAGGTCCACAGAACACACCCGACAGGAGAACAATTAAGTAAATTTTGACATTCTCTTACGTAACGCTTAGAATTTTTCAGTTGCGTCCCACGCACCTTTTTGCGACTGTGATAAAGCATTTCAGTGCTTTTATTTGGAGGTGGAGGTCAATTACGTTGTTCACTGTGTTTAGATTTTTTCTTTTGTCAAGACGCTGTGTTTAGATTCATACATGAGTTTCCGACTGGTTCTGAGAGTGGACATGTTGCTTCGTAAAAAGTTTTCCACAAATCCGACAAACGTAATGTGAACCAGGTGTCTAAAAAAAATTAAAATATTTTTTAACAGATAAATATAAATTATATTTTAAAACAAAATTTTATTAATATTGTAAATTTTCTTTTTCGTATCAATATTTTAATATAAATTTGATTTAATTAAACATAAAAATTATATTTAAGAATATGCATGTATATATTTGAAATTATAATCTTAAATAGATTTTTCTATCTATTTATTTTAATTAAATATATTAAATAAATTTTAAAAGTTGCATAATTACCAAAAAATTAAAATTAAACAATATTTATAAAATTTGTAGATATATAAGAAAATAATGATTTCACGATTAAATTTTTATAATTTTCTAAAAAAAATTATATATATTTTTGAAAATTTTAGTAATAAAATTGTATAATTTAAAAATATATAATTAAATTATATTCCGAAATTTATAATGCCATATTTGAATATATTTATTTTAATGATGATTTATGAGTTATTCTCATATTCTAAGAAAATTTCCAAAAATATAAATTGACTTTAAATGTAATATATGAGTTATTACCATATTTTAAAAAGTTTACCAAAAATATAAATTAACATTAAATGCAATTGTCCATGTCATATTAAGTTATAAGACATGTCATCAATTTCAGTAGCCATGTCATATTTGTTTTATGAAATTGATTGTATAAATGACATGTGGCAAAATCACTTCGCAAATATAATCTAGGGGATATATTTTTTTTGTCAACTGAGATTCATTACTCAAGCTCAATGGGCAAACGTAATGTGAATGAAATGCTAAAATGGATATTCACTATTTAAGCTGTAATTTTCTTATGTATATGGGAAAATGTGTTTCCAGTTTGTTGCTTCAAAAAAACATTTTATTTTGAAGTTTACGAAACTTCATATTTGAAATTTAAAAGTATTTTCCAAAAATAAAAATTCAAATTTAAAATAAAAAATATTTGTATTTTATAGATTATATTATGATCTTTATATTTCTCATAATTAATTTAAATCCATAAAGCTTTAATAATAACTAGCACATATATATATATATATATATATATATATCACAGAAATATTAATTATTAAAATGTTACACTAAAATATAATTTTTTACACATAAATAAATAATTAAATATTAAATTACAAAAAAATACCACACTATTCCATTAAAAATACGTAATTCTTTCATATATGACCAACTAGTATATTTTGAAGTAAAAATGACTCTTTTTATTTTTAATATGTAGATTACGAATTAAAAGTTGTTAAAACCAGATATCCTCATTTTCCGCCATTTTAATTGTTTTTTCTGCCACTGATCTTGTATTCGTTATCGACATATTGATATCAAATTCATCATCAATTATCATGTTGTTGTCGTCGTCTAAATCAAGTTTTAAAATATTTTATATTTTATTTTAAAGGTTATTTAATTTTATATGTAAAATTTAAATTTATTAAAACAAATTTAAAATATTGATAAAATAAAATTTTTTAAGATTAAATTAAAACGATAAACGATAAAATATTAAAAAATTAGAAATGTGATGTATAATTGTAAGGATCAAAATGAAAATAAAAATAAAAATATGAAATTACTCAAATTTCAAAATTTAAATTTTAAATTTTAAATTTTCTTTTTATAAATATAAAAATTTATATTCGAAGTTATACAGTGTCTTAAGGATACTTTCGTGTAGGTATTACCAATCGTCGTCTTCTCATGAACTATGTGTAATGGTACCGCATGTGGCCTGGCCTGACTGGTCAGACAACCAAACACCTTTAGTCAATTCAATTACAAGTTCCGGCCTTACATCACGTCCGCTAATTTAAAAAGATAACAGCATAGTAAAATATGAAATATTATGTTGTGTATCTCGGAATTATAAAAACATTTTGTTAAAATATCTCAAATGAAAATTTTAAGATATTTTTAATTTACGCGAATGTAATCAGATGTTACAACAGATTGGAAAATGTGTTAATTGACATGGATTCAAAATCACTCATATGTATGGCTAGATGGAGTGAATTTCTATCTTCTTGTAAATTAACGAGGTTTTCTGTCACCGGTGAACCAGCCCTCAAAAAAAAAATTAATCAGTCATTCGGGTTCGGATATCTTCAAATTATCAAAAATAAAAAAACACGTTAATATTTTTTTTTTAAAAAAACACGTTAATATTTTTCTTTTTTTTTGAAGAAAGGGTTTTCATTAATGATTATAAACCAAACTACGCTAGCACATAAACAAGAAAAGAAATACAGAAACAAGAAGAACAAAAGCTAAACTGAAAACAATCTCATCCCCAAGAAGTTACTAATCCAAAGTCTAAGAGTACCTCACCACTAGCAGTAGTTAACTCCAAGTAAACAATCACAAGTTAACCAACTACCAACAGAGAAGAAAGGTGCCGGTAGAGATGTCAACAACCACTACAATCCATGCTTTTCCGGCGCTGGCTGTCGCAGCGGCAAAGGAAGGGCACAGACTGAGTTGGCGCCGAGAAAAGAGCTCAGACCACACCAAGGCCGTTCCAGCATAGTTGGAGTGACGGTCGACACTGCCAAACACCAAACTCTTAAGACTCGAAACCCCACAATGAGCAGACCCCAAATGCGGAGCGGAGGTTCAGTCTCGAGGAGGCTCCACACCACCGGTGGCGGAGAAGCTTCTGTCTCCAATTCCCACAGCAGAAAGGATGGGTTAAGGTGGCAACAACCTGTCCAAACCAAAGTGTTACCTGCAAAGAAGAAACCAGAAGAGCTCCTGTCGCGGAAGTCCAAGCGAACACAAGCGACACTGGGAAGGAGCATTCTGAAATGAGCAGTCACCAGGAGGAAGACTCATATCGACCCAATAGAGGAGCCCACAACCCGAACTCGTTTCGCAACTGAGAACCAGCAACGATAACTCCTTGAACAAGGGAATCGAGAAATCGGTGACAATGACCCCCATGAAACCTTGAAGGCAGGAACAAGACTCAAGCATGACATGAAGCCAAACAGAGCCCAGAGGAGCGGAGAGGACGGGGAAGTAGCAGTGGAAAAGAGGAGCAGAACCAAAGCCACCAATCTTCCAAAACATAGACGAAGAGGAAAACTAACAACCCTTTACCTGCATGCACTTAACCGGAGGTCTTGAGACTGACACACGACACGACCAAGACCACCGAGCACGCCTAGATGAAATAATCCATCAATTGTCAACCTTGAGCCTGGGAACAACCGACGAGACAACCCCCAGGACGCCCAGAAGTGAGGCACCACGCCGAAGCACCAGATAGACGGAGCACAACCCCTGAATCCCGACCCGCCGGCGAGATCCTAGATGCAGAGATGGCTACGACCTCGAGGACTGCGAGCATATCGAGAGCAGAAATGAGAGCCGCCGTGGAGCAAAGACAAAAAAAAAGGAAGAGCTAGAGAGGAGGCCTCCAACACCGGCGAACCAGTGCCAGAGCGAGATGCGATCTACTTTTGTTTGTCTTCGATAGAGGGAGAGCTTTCTAGAGAGAGAGAGCCCACGGTTCTCTACATGTCTCCTAGTTTCCACGTTAATATTTTGAGTTATTCTTGGGTTTACGCCAATGGGATTTCATTATTTCAAATTCGATATCTTTTAAAAAAGGAAACAAAATATTATCAAGTTATATTATGTTTTTAAAATTAAAAAGTAAAAAATAAATAGCAGTTACAGAAAAAAGAATTAAAAAAAATATTTTTAACGTCGTTAGCAAAACACTAAACCCTAAATCCTAATCCCTAAACCTCAAATCCTAAATCATAAACCTTTGGGTAAACCTAAACCCTTGGATAAACTCTAAACCCTGGGGTAAACCCTAAACCCTTGGATAAATCCTAAACTCTAAATAAAAACACTAAACCCTAAAACTCTAAACCCTACATCCTAAACCATAAACCCTAAACCCTTGAGTGTTTTAGTGTTTAGTGATTTTGATTTAGAGTTTAAGATTTATCCTAAAGTTTAAGATTTATCCTAGAGTTTAGGGTTTACCCAAGAGTTTAGGGTTTAGGATTTAGGGTTTAGAAATTAGGATTTAGAGTTTAATGTTTTGCTCACGACGTTAAAAATATTTTTTTTTTGTAATTACTGCTATTTTTTTTTAACTTTTAATTTTTAAAAAATAATATAATTCGATAATATTTTGTTTCCTTTTTAAAAAGATATCGAATATAAAATAACACAATACTATTGGTTGGTGAACTTAACATCCTAGCGTGAACATAAGAATAAGTATAATATTTTTCGCAATAATAAAGTTGCTCAAAGGTTTAAAGTTAGGGTACGTTGGAAAATAGGGGCAAGACACTTGCGTCGTGGGAAAGTGGCAATGATGAAATTTCTTACGATCCATATTCCATATGACAACATTTAATAGTAATAGTTCGTGGAAATTTTACGTCTTTAACTTCTTTTATATACACGATTAGATACATAATACATACTAGGTGTTTTCCTGCACCATATGCAGTAAAATATTTTTTAATTCTAACTTATATTTAAAAATAAATTTTATTAAATATTATAAAGTTTACTATTTTCTTACTAATATTTAATATATATTTGATATATATTAAATCAATTTGTATAAAACTAATAAAAATAATATAAAATTATATAATTATCAAATATTTAACCTAAACAATATTATAAAATTTGTAGATATATAAGACTAATGATCTTACGATTAGATATTTAAATTTTTAAAAAATTATAGATTGAAAACTTTAGTAACACAAATTGTTTAAGTATACAAAATAATAATATTTTAAAATTTGAAATGTTATATATGAATATATTTATTTTATAGATGATGTATGAGGTATTACCATATTTTAAAAAAGTTTACCAGAAAGAAATATCAATATTAAATATAATATATGAATTATTACTATATTCTAATAAGTTTGCCCAAAATATAAATCAACATTAAATGAAATTATCCATGTTATATTTTTTCGGAAGCCATGTCATCAATTTCAGTACCTTGTATAAGTATACAAAATTATAATATTTCGAAATTTGAAATGTTATATATGAATATATTTATTTTATAGATGATGTATGAGATATATATTTTAAAAAAATTTACCAAAAAGAAATATCAATATTAAATGTAATATATGAATTATTACCATAGTGTAATAAGTTTGCCAAAAATATAAATCAACATTAAATGAAATTATTCATGTCATATTTTTCCGGAAGTCACGTCATCAATTTCAGTAGTCATGTCATATTTGTTTTGTAAAATTGATTGTAGAAAAGACATGTGGCAAAATCACTTGGCAAATATAGTCTAGCGGATGTATGCCAAAAGCTTGAGTCTTTCTTTACTCGTTAATAATAACTAGAACTAGGATAAGGTGCTTTGCGCAGGGTAAAATATTTATTAAAAAGCTTATATTTTCATATTGTAAAATCTGATGATTTCTGAATACATGTGTTCTTGTAGTCATATATTTGGTATTTATGTTTTTCTTAATATAGAATAATTAATTAACTATAAATATTTGGCACACATAGAAAAAATATAGAAGCCTAAATCAAAAAATTAAAATGTGATATCATTGATACTCCTATAATAATAAATTAAGAGTTGTGAAAAATTTTGATAGTGTGTCTAAAGGAAAACTCAACCGTATATATATAGTCGGCATATGTAGTTTTCCGATTGTTTGAAAAATTGAAATAATCAGCATTAATTATCTAGAAATCGAATTTTAGCATGGTACATTAAACCAATATTTATGTAAATTTTCAATAACTACGACAAACATATTTGGCAAGTTATTTTCAATGGACGAAATAATAGACTTGGTGAAAAATTATATTATTATCTTAAATTAAACTTACCATATAGAACTTCTTCAAAATTGTGTACCAAGCTTAAAAATTCGGTGGAAACATTAACTTGGTGGAAAAGTTTCTTATTTATTTAAACAACCTGGTATAAAACAATTTATTTAAACTTACCAAAAGAGTTTGATTCTAAAATTGTGTATCACGAAAAATTGGTTCAAATTTTAGGATTTTTTATTGTCTTCTAACCATGATAATACCGGCAGTTTACGATTGATCCTCCTTCGGCTGAATTGAAATTAAAAATAACATTTATGCGACCTCAATTATAGTATATAGATAATACGAATTAAGTAGTTGTTTTCTAATTAAACATATTGTATTGACAAATTTAAGATTTATATATGATCGAATTGTTTTTTATATGTCTACAATTTTTGATTGTTTATATAATCATTTATATGTTGGGCTGATACATTTGGATATTTTCTTTTGCTAATTTATCAGTAAATAAAATTTATATATTTTCCGATTTTGAAGTTACACTAATTTTCAAAATATTAGATTTTTACTTTCTTTTTGACAACATAAGATGAAAAATTAAAATATTAAAAAGACAATTACAAATTGGATTAAGCTTATAATTTGAAGTATAGTATGGTTATGTGCCACATTAAGACAACTTAAAATTTCGCAGCCCTACTATTATCTATATTATTAAAACTGAAGTACCTTTTGGTACTGTTTGAAAACTTAGATAATAGATTAAATGAAAGTTGTTTGGAAATAAGGATAACAGATTAAATATTTTTTTATTTACACATTCAGCCATTGCATTTCTTTCTTATTTACAAATCTGCCACTTCACTTAAAATCAAAAAATTAAATTAATTACAATGAAATGCTATTTTTTATCTGAAAATAAAAACACAAATTGTAATATATAGTATATATTAATCTGCTACAATACAATTTTTAAGAAAACCAAATATCATAAAATTAATAATAATTCATAAAAACCTACCGTAAAAAATTAAATCATTTAAAAAAAATCAATAGGTTAATATATGAATATTACAATTACATCAAATTGCATCAAGTTATAAAATTATAAATATAATATTACGTACAGATAAAAAATTATTATCAAACATCTATATTATAATATAATATATTCTACTCTAAATATATTTTACAAAACATAAAAATATAAATGGACATTTTATAAAATCAATGGTTTATAAATTTACATTGAACACAAGTTAAATCCAACATCCGCTCGGGTCAAGATCTAGTTATTCTTTAAGGCCCAAATATAGAAAGATGATAGTATTATTTGCTTACAACCGATGCTTTGTAAAAGATGAAAGTTAGGTTAACGTGATATATATCATTAACTACTACGAAAAGTCATTATTAATTTTTTCCTAGACTACGAAATACAATTAGGGAGGTGCCAAATATTTTTCTTAATTTTCAATATAAATTTCATAATTTAAGTTCTAAAGAATTGTTTTGCAACGAAAAATATTTGCTATATAAGTTCGTTTGGTAATAACAAAGCAATTTAATTTTTATATTACTCTTTATATAAATTTATGTAGGCGAGGAAGGTTTGAGAACCGAACAATATTCTTTTTTTTCTTTTATTAACAAAATAATTTTGAATATTTACGTCTCTTTGCTATTCTTTTTATCAAAGCTTCTCTTTGCTATTAATAAAAAAACACTTAAGAATTATTACTTTCCAATTTATAGCAAAATCATGCAATATTTAGGCCATAATATATAGCAAACTTTGATTTAAATTGCTATTCATATAATATGGACTAAGAGTATGTATTACACTTTAAAAAAAAATTATGTTGGATCACAATATAAATCAACCTTGAGCCATTTAAAGAAAGACTTATTTAATAAAATCACCGAGTATTAACATAATGAGATCGCCGAGTATTAAGTTTATCATATCATATATATTTTTGTTTGGATTAATATAAGTTTTCATAGCAAATGAATCTTGGGCTTACTAATTTTTCAATTGATTCTTATGTTGTAATGTAAGCCAAATTGACATCACAACTAGTTGACACCTAGGTAAGACTCTTTTTAATTAATACAAAGTTAAAGTTATAATTTTTTAAACGTTTCTCTATTATTAATATATAGGGATGGGATAGTTAGTCGCTACTGAATCATTTTATAAATAAAGAAACTCAAATATAGTGATTTAATTAACAATATTTGTTCAGTCACAACGAAAAACGTATATATGGTTATTACCAAAAACTTTTTAAAAGTTATATTTCCTATATTTAGCATAATCTCCTTTTACTGCATAAATCACATTAATTATCCATCTTTTCAAGTAAGTAATTATGCTTTTGGAACACGTCAAGTTAGTAAACCAAATTGATCGGGATTATAATAATGTAAACCAATTCGAAATCATAAAACCAGTTGAAACCATTTTGACGTATAGTCAAAAAGTCAAATTATGTTGCATAACTAAGTTTTTTTTAAAAAAAAATAAAAAGGGTTAAACCCGGGTCTATTAAAGACACAGACCTAACCCCCGGGTGGAGGTACAGCCCACGAATAGACCCTCTCCTGAGCATTCAAATGAGCCGAAAGCAATAGCCCATATCCGTGTGGCCAGCGGGGTTCGAACCAGGGATCACCGTATTGCATAACTAAGTTGACATAAGACAAACATGAATGTTGATCTAGTACATGGTTGAACATGATAAAGGTTCATAGTGATCTAGTACGTTTGCTTGCTTCTTTAAGCCGGCCTTGATAATGAAATTGTGATTGAATTGTTGTATCAGATGTGTTTTTTGAGTCACCAATAGGCTATAGTGAATTTGAATTTGAGATTGAATTTAGTCATGTCTATGAATATAGGTGTATGATGATAATGCTTCTGTTTTTATGCCATGCATTTTGGTTTGACATGTCAAAAGGTGGAAGAAGCAGCGTTATCAACGTGATGTTGATCCCCTTCAAGAAGGTATCAACGTGTCAAAGGTAAAGAATTAACATTAGAAATGGTTGATTCACGTTGTATAGTTTTCAAATTGCCCGTCTTGGTTTTGCTTTATTAATTAGTTTTAAAATGTTTTTTTGTTTTGTTGACCGTGGGGTTCCCAGGCGGTAAGCCCAGACTAATCCCCACGAGGCCTTCCATCCGGGCACGCACGGTTATAGGCGGGAAGGTGGCCAAGGCGACTCGAACCCAGGGCGGGCACTCCAGCCGGAGTTCCAATACCACTAGACCAAGAGCACTTGGTTAGTTTTAAAATGTTCGATGTACCGATTTGTACCAATTGCTTAATAGAACCGAATATATAAGTGATTGAACCAAAATAATACTACCAAATAATATATGCTCGCGGTTTATGTTATGTCCGTACGTATATGTGTTTTCCCTAAGTTAAGTTTTGGACCTACATTTTTTTTTTTGAATTGACTATTAAGCTGCTACGTCGGACTAATTGGCATCCTAATTAACTGACAACTAAGACCATGATTATCCGGGGTCCTTAATGGGTTTCTTAGTGCGTGGACCCCCACAAAACTCTTAAGGATCGGTTACAAAAACTACTAATTAAGAACCGATTTTAGTGAGTTTCTTACACTGTTCACGGGCCCCACTGACACGTGGCGGCCCGCGATTGGTTTGATTTTAATTTTTTTTTTTTTTTTTTTTTTTTTAAAACTAAGAAACCCATTGGGTTTCTTAGGGATAATCATGGCCTAAGCAAGACTCTTTTTAATTATTACAAACTACATGTTACAACTTTTTAAATGTTTCTCTATTAATATATACTAGATCTCGATCTGTGCAACCGCGCAAGTTTTTTTTTTTAATTTTAAATTGGTATATATTATAATATATGTGTCTATCAATTTTTAAAACATAATAAGTTTACGGTATATTTTTTTCATTGAATATATTTTTTTAAACTTTCACATGTATTTGTATCTTCTTCTATATATATATTTTCGGATTATTATTTCATTATTAAAATCATAACTATATATATGAAGATTAGTAAAATATTGTTTTATTGTCATATTCAAAGATATTACAATATTTCACAAATTTAGAAAGTTTTTAAAAAATTAAACTTTTCGCTTCATAGATTTATATTATCGAGTAAATAATTAAACATTTAGCTTTTGTTTAATTTTTAAAATAAGCTATATAGTTTAAAATTTGTTTTCACTGGTTTAAGGTAGTAAAGATTAATCATTGTTAGATAATCTGATTTTTTTTATTTAAAAAAAAATCTTTATAGTTTTAAAAGTTAACATTGACAAATATTTAAATATTTAACATATAGAGGTATATTATTACAACATTAAATTATATCTATTTAATTTATACTATCTATAAATCCAATGAATCATCTATTATTTAAATCCAATTATTGATAGCCCAATAAAAATTTCTGGTATGCTCAAAATTTAAATGATAAGATTAAAGATTAAATGTAACATGACTTTGTAGGAATAGGTCCATTAGGACCATTTTTAAAAAAATCACGCATGAATCAAGGTTGTGACTTCTGTTTTAATATATAAGATGAGATAATAATTTCTGTCTACCAGAAAAATAAAATACGAACAATAATTTTTGTGAAATTATTAATTTTAAAACTGGGAATAATTTGTTGTGTGTCGGTTAATTGATTCATTTCCGAGTAATACTTTTACTTGTGTAAAGGAGCACACATGAACAAAAATGAAGTGATGATGAGATGAGATCGAGAATAAAAATATAGACACTAGTAAATAAGATTCGGGTCTTTGCAAAGATTACTATGGATATGCTTTCCACTAACACGTAACTTGCATATTATTAATTATATCCCAAAATAGTTTATTAATTCTACTTCTGGAAAATCGTGATGCATACGAAAAAGATTTAAAACAATTGAATTGACTATTTATGTCATCTGTTTAATTATGCATACAGATAAAAACTTGAAAATTATACTCTTTGAACTGAAGTATTAGAATGGTGGATAACCTAATCATAAAATAACTCGAGAGACGGTGTGAACGAGATTGAACACAAAGAAAAATCACATGATATTTTTAAGATTATTAACCAAATCTTTCAAATCTGCCAAAAATTAACGTATTTAGAACCTATGAACCGAATGAGTAAATGTAGAGACCTATTAACCATGGACAATCGGTAGCGTTACATGCTTATGATTTACTAGTTTCAAACCGTCAACATCAATTAAAGTTGTAATGCAAAAATAATGCTAACCAGAGTGCGTTAACTTTTAGCATATGAAAGAAGCAAAGAAGCTATTGAATTAAATCAGTTAGCAAATTAATGTTCTAAAATTTTGAAAGATTAATGACGTTGGAAAGGCGCCAAACTCCTGCCTTTAAAACTCACAAAGACAATTTTGATTGGAAGGTTAAATTAGGTTGACAACTGAGTAGCAAACAAATTACGTAGATAGATACGGAGTATAATTTGCTCACGTGTAGGTATAATTTAATAATATACTTGTAATGTATGTGTGTGAGTGAGAGAGAGTGGCACTGTTAAAATCTGTCAAATGACTTGTTATTAGTAACAGACTAAGCTCCGTAATCTGTATATACATATTATTATCGGACGTAAAATCATCGGTAATGCGTCTATTAATTTTTTTTATCTAAATGCATGGACCATGGTTAAATTAAGCGTATTACACATATTTTGAGGGATATATTGTCGAGATCTGCGATTTCTTTTATTCTCCCTCCATACGCTAGTCTACTATACATTTATTGTTAGAGGAATTTTTAAATCTTTCTTGAACTCGAAAAAAGCAGATGAATATGGGTTTGAGTTTTTTTTTTTTTTGATAACCGAGTGTCCTGGTCCTACCGTGGTGGTCCAGACTAGAGACCGAACCCTTTAGCGGCGCGGACGCACACCCGAGGGTGGGTCATGGCTAGGCAACGGTCTTCGGTCTCGGGCGCCAGAGCAAGTCCGCATGTAAATTCCCTGGTGGCCAGTGCGAGTCAAACCCGGGACCGTATTTGCAGCCGCAAGCCGTTTACCACCAGACTAACTCGTCCTGGTTATGGGTTTGAGTTTAATACCTATTATTACTGCTATACTACATAGATTGGTTAACAATTTAACATCAATCTTTATTTAGTTAACATCAATCTTAATTTGATACTGCTGAATTTTTTCTAAGGGCTAGGTAGTTAGAATGAGACAGCTGAATCAATTTCAAGTACTTTTGTTAATTACATGTATATATATATCCGACTGTCGGGCTGTTAGCTATACACCTATATACCTATACTAATCCTAATCCATGCAATGTTTTCATTAATTAAACATTCACTGGAAATAATTGATATGCTCCATGAGATTGTCCTTGTCAAATAATATTGTCCAAAGGTACCATATCTTTTGACTTGTAAGACCACTTCCATCGAGGGGTTCCTAAGGAGAATTTCAAGCAAAAAAAAAAAATTAAATGAAAAAGGCCAAAAAAAGAAAGGACCGGGTCTTAGATTGGGTTTTATAGAACTGGTAAGGAACCTTTACGTGTCATCGATCACCTCTTAATGTCTCTCTCTCTCTCTCCTTTGCCTCGTGAAATCAGTTTGGCTTCCTCATCCATTGTTGAACGGAATCACCGAATATTGTAATGAAATCGATTGTCCCGGTCGTTATATATGGCTGGTGTGTTAGGTATCTACGGTCTCATCATCCTGTCATCATCAGTACCAGAATCAACCCTAAGGCCAAGTCTTACTACCTCTTCGACGGATACACTCATCTCTCCTCCGGTCTCGCTTGTGGTCTCGCCGGTCTCTCCACCGATATGGCTATTGGCATCGTCGGCGACGCCGGTGTTAGGTAATTGCAAACAAAGATTGAGTTTTTTTCGTGAAAAGATTGAGTCTTTCGTGTTAGATATGTTGGTTAGAGCTAAAAAGGTTGAATCCTTTCTTTTTACTTTATGTGTTGGTGTTTGTGATCTGATGTCGTTTTGTTGTGTGTTTTTTGCAGAACGAATGCACAGCAACCGAAGCTGTTTGTGGGGATGATATTGATTATCATCTTTGCTGAAGCACTTGCGTTGTATGGTCTCATTGTTGGTATCATCCTCTCTTCTCGTGCTGGTAAGTCTAGAGCCGAGCGAAAGTCGAAAAGTCTTTGCGTACGTGAGCTTAAATCCTTGTAAATTATATTAGTATAAATTATGATTATACATTAAACGGTCCTTTCAAGATTGATAAGAACATGTCTCTTGCTTGGAATGAGTATGGATGGGATCAGGTATTATGATCATTTGTAAACTATTTCCATGATTCTTATTACTGCTCTTAGTTTTTTTTGCTCATGAGAGTTGATTGAGAATTTATCTTGCAGGCTTCTAATCTATTGTATGTTGACCAGCTTGTTAGAACTGGTTTCAGCTACACCACAGACAAAAGTGATATCCGTCATGATGAAATGGGTTTGATTACGCAAGCATAGCATGATCGTTTAGAAAAGATTGTCCCACTGTACGAACTATCCATTAAGCTTTGTGGTACTTCCCTCCTTTCATTATCAAGTTTTTTTCTTAAAATTGCTCCATGTGTTTTGATGGATCATGAATCCTTGCTTGTTTGGGCATACAAGCGATCGTTCAAATGCTTGTATGATGAAGACAACAAAGAGTTGGGTTTGCAGCTCTGCACAAATCAGAAGCATACAAGCATTTGATGAATAATGAAGACAGAGAGAACATGAAGTGGCTGAAAGTGTTTAACAAGTATGATCTCTACGGCAAAAGCAAGGTTCGTATAAACGTGGAGGAAGTGAAGCCATACTATATCTCCCTTATCATCAAGGTTTGTATATTCTATATATACAAAATGTGAATTCAAGTTTCATATTTACAATCATTCAATTAAAAAAAAAAAAAATTAAGAACCTCAAAGAGGTTCTTACATTGGACCATGAGAAGTTTAATTATACTAACAAGGATTCTAAACTTTTCAAATCTCAAAATTAATTATTAAAGTATTGATTAGAGTCCATTATGGGTTCTTACCATTGGACTTGCTCTAAGACATTGAGATGTGAAGCATTATTCTTTCTTTTCGAATTTTTTTCTAACATTAAATTACACTAAAGATCTAAAAGGATTCGAAGATTATAATCAGAGGGAAACTCAACGGAAAGACAAATAACTAAAGCTAGATGAATGACAAAAGTGTTAAATGAGTGAAAAACTCATAAAGAAAAAAACTTAATTTTAATCCTAGCTAGAAACTTTTGTTCGAATGCACCTCGAAAACGACTTTGAAGTACCCGACTGAAAGAATATGAGAGGGTTGTGAGAAAGTATCTGATGATGATGAGAGGCTCTCCTTTGCAGCACAACTCGATGACCGTGTTTTCTCCGTTAAAGGTGCCGGTTGTCCCTAGGTTTAGTAGATTTTTTGTAAACAATTAATCTAATAGCTATACTCGTATAAATAAATAAATAAAATAAGTAATTGTTAATATAAATAAGTAACGATAATGTAATGACAGTTTGTGGTCCTCTAATGACAGGTTGTGGTCCTTTGATTATAATGGGTGATAGATGTAGGTTTGTAGTTTAATTTTTTGGAAGGACTGGTCGGAAAATCCCTTAAGGAAAAAAAAAATAATAACAATAATAAAATATATAATAATATTAAAACTTTAGTTTTTTTTAATATTAATGTTTAAAATCATTCTAAGCAAGTATTATACGGTATAGCGAACACTGATATTATCTTTCATTCTGGAATCCTATTAGGTTTGTTACCTGAAATGCTTTGTAGGCTTTTAATCGGACTCGTTGACTTACTGGCAGATACCCAAATCTGGTTTATATATTAAACTAGCACGCACTAGTCACTACTAGTCCATTTTCGAATCGATAGACGCGTAGTCCAGTCTGGCTCGTATAAACAATATAAATGGTTTTCCACGTTTGACATTTTTAAAAACTTTTGCATCGATATAAAGGAACCCTGATATGGTTGGTGTTACAGACATCTAAAAGAACAAATATGAGTCAAGGCTGTGATCTCTCTATTCTGGAAGAGCTAACGTCAAATGCGAAGCAAATACAAGATGATGTATTGACCAAGATACTTAAATCTAACGCAAACACAGAGTACCTCAGCCGTTTTCTCGAGGGGAGCTCCGACAAAGAGCTGTTCAAGAAGAACGTACCAGTGGTGAGCTATGAAGATGTTAAGCCTTATACATCGATCGTGTGGCAAACGGAGAACCCTGGGATATCATTTCGGGCGAACCCATTACTACGTTTAACCGAAGGTATACACTATACACCATCTTATCATTGAATAACTAGAGTTTCCTTGTTCCAAAAAAAAAACTAGAGTTACTTATTTACATATTAATGATTTATTTTATTTTTTTGTCCTAAAATTTGGCATATGAAAGATTTGTTGAATCAAAGAGTTATAAAATTGTTGTAATTGATGGTTGTTCAGCTCTGGAACTTCAAATGGGAATCAAAAGATATATCCTGCGAACAACATCTACTTTGAAAATCAGCTATTCGGCTATGCACTAAGCTCTGTCGTTATCTCCAAGTAATTAATATTTACATACTTCCTTTTTTTTTATGTCCTACCAAGTAATTATTTTGACGGCAAGACGGATTGATATCTTTCTGGTTGATATTTAAGGTATGCAGATGGTTATAAGCAAGGAAAGGTGATGATATTTACGTTCACTCACCGGATATCCAAAACTCCTTGTGGTTTGCCTATGGCTCCCGCGCTAACGAGCTTCATAAAAAGCAAATATTATTCGAGCATGGTAAAAAATTGTACAAGCCCGTACGAGATCGTACTGTGTCCAGATCCTAAACAGAGTAGGTATTGTCAACTTCTATGTGGTCTAGTCCAGAGAGACGAGGTTATAGGTGTGGGTGCTACGTTCCCTTCTGTCTTGGTTCGAGTAATCAATTTTCTTGAAAAGTACTGGAAAGAGTTGGCTAGTAATATTAGGTCTGGTACTGTCAGCAAGTGGATCACCGACCTTAGTTGTAGAGACTCCGTCTCTACCATCCTTGGAGAACCAAATGCTGAATTGGCAGATCTAATTGAACACGAGTGCAGCGGACACAAATCTTGGCAAGGTATAATTACAAGACTTTGGCCCAAAACCAAATATATTGAAACTATTGTTACAGGAACTATGTCTCAACACATCCCAGCATTGGATTACTACTCTAATGAACTGCCTCTGGTTTCCAAAGCTTATGCATCATCTGAAGCATTTTTCGGGATAAATGTGAATCCTTTAAGCAAACCACAACATGTCTCCTACACATTCCTACCCAACATGTCATATTTCGAGTTCATAGAAGTTGATGACGATGGAGGAACCACCGGTGAGATTGTTGATCTTGTGAATGTGAAGTTAGGTTCCTACTATGAGCCCTTAGTCACAAACTTTTCCGGTAATGTCCCTTTTAATTATACTTATTATTTAGGATTTTTAACTCTAAAACCCCTCGGCTAAATTTGTTTTGAATAAAAAATCTTAAAATAAGTATTTAACAAACAAACCAGCAAACTAATTTTATTTAATAAATTAAACTCTCGTCGGTCATAATTACCATTACTACCGGTAAATCTTTAGTTTAGAAATTTCTAAATTAAGTAAACATAGTTAAGGGTTTTTACCATTAAAAATAAAAAATAATTAAAAAATCCAAAATTTTATAACATTATCTAAAAAATAGTATCTTAAATTTTCAAAATTAGCATTTTTAAAAATTTCTGTAAATATATGAGTTTGATTTTTTTTAACATCAACATTATGTATAAATACATAATTTTTGTTATATTTTCTGGGGTTTTAAAATTTTAATTTATACATATGTAATGTTGATTTTAAAACAAATCAGACTCATATATTTACAGAAATTTTTAAAAATACTAATTTTGAAAATTAAAGTTACTAATTTTTAAATAATTTTATTATATATTGGATTTTTTTAGATTTTTTTTATTTCTAATGGTAACACTTCTCAACTATGTTAACTTAATGTAGAAACCTATAAACTAAAGATTTACAGGTAGTAATAATAATTATGACCGGCGAGGGTTTAATTTATTAAATAAAGTTAGTTTGGGGATTTGTTCGTTAAATACTTAGTTTGAGGGTTTTTATCCAAAACAAACTTAGTTGAGGGGTTTTAGAGTTAAAAATCCTATTATTTACCTACATCGAGATTACTTGTTTTTGTTTTAGCTAATTTTGTTATAATATTTCTTTTTTTTGTTTTTAAATTATTTTCTTAGTATATTATTATTATTATTATATTTTAATATTTTGTTGTTTTTTAGGTTTACACAGATGTAGAGTGTGGGAGATGTTTTACAGGTCACTGGGTTTTACAATAACACACCACAATTCAGATTCGTACGTAGAAAAAATACGGTTTTATGCGTCGATGTAGAGCCAACAACTGAAGAAGATATTTCAAAGGCGTTGGCTCGTGCAACAGTCGTTCTTGAATCTTCGGATTTGATTTTAACAGGCTTCACATGCTATGGTGACATCTCCACTGTTCCGGGTCACTACGTCTTTTACGTGGAGCTCAAAGCCAAAGTCAACAATGGCACCAACGTTCTACAATTTGATAACAAGGTGTTGGTGGATTATTGTTGTGTCATGGAGGAATCATTGAGTAGTCTTTATAGGAGACTTAGGGTAAAAGATGGACCGATCGGACCTCTAGAGGTAAGGGTTGTGCAACAAGGAACGTTTGATGCTCTCATGGAGTTTTTTTGTCGCCCGAGGTTCTTCAATATCTCAATACAAGACACCTATGTGCATAAACTCTGCTGAGGCTTTAAAGGTTCTTGAAGACAAGGTTCTTGCTCGGTTCTTCAGCGACAAATCCCCTCCTATCTGATCAAGATATGACCTATCTGCATACGGCGATGACGAACATCAGAAACAATTAGATCACCAATTAAGTTGAATAATAATGATGTGAGAGTGTTTTATGTGTGTTTTTCTTTTGTGTCGTCGTGTGGACATGTTAAGTGTAGTTGTTCAATGTTTTTTTTTTGGGAAAAATGCATTATTCAATTTGTCAAAAAAAAAATGCGTTATTCAATGTTTATCTTGCCATAAATCCGAGATTTTCTGTTATATACAGTTTGTCATAAATAGACGGCCAGTTTTAGGATTATTGATATGATTTCAAAAAATACCTTCAACCTTCAAATTAATAAAATACTAGGTTAAGATCCGCGCATCAACATTATATATATATATTATTTTATGTATTAAATATTTTTACATATTATGAAATAATAAATATATATTAAATAATTAAAAATCAGTAACTATTAAATATATAATTAAATTGGTGCGAACATATAAATCAATTTTATTAATCCAATTTTTTTTTAATATTTGATAGGGTATGTTATTAAATTTAAATGATACTAACATAGATAATACATTTTAGTATATTTTTAATATTAATATCTATTAAATAATGATTTCTACTCATATAGTTTTTTGATCATTTGTATCTTTTATAGAAAAAATTTAAATTACTGATAACAAAATTTTCATTGTGGGATTAATAGTTTTAGTAATTTATAATTTAAAAAAAAATAAGTTGCCAATGATCGTTCAAAACTTTTATCAAAAAAATTGTTCAAAGTAAATTTTGAAACTAAAATATTGTATTTTATATGGTTTATAGTTTAATTTAAAACGATATATTAATCATAATAATTAATTAAATTAGATTTTTTACTTATATAATTTTTGTAATCATTTGTATTTTGTCATAACAAAAATTTTAAACCATGGATCATAAAATTTGAATGTGGGACTTTTAACAGTTTTAGTAATTTATAGCCGTTCGTAAAAATTCAAAATATAACATATACATAAAAATCTAAATTTTTATTATATGGTTATTGTGGTTGTTTAATTTATTTAATAGTTTAAAATTAAATAAATATGACAGAAGATACACTACTTTTTATCAAATCTTTATTATTCAAAATCATTAATTGACATATACTCTTTAGCCACATTAGGCAATTCCGTAAATTTTATTTAAGAAAATAATAAAGTACATTAATGATGAATTTATTGTTAGTTTAATAAAAAGCTTATTATATAATTAGATGGACCAACATATTTCTCTAATGATTCTAAGAATCATTCTAGTGATGACATGTGGCTACAAAAAAAAGTTATAATGCTTCTCAAATAATATATAGAGGATTTTCGTCTACAGATGCAAGGCATGTAGCTGATTTGGTGAATCATGTAAAATCTATATGTAGTTTACTTTCTTGTTCTTTTATTTGTTTCTATAGTATCTTCTCGCATCTTTTATAACAATGTGAAATTTTTGGGATATCATTATGCGTGGTTAACCTAAGTAAATGTATGCAATTATCACATAATAACTATTTTGACATATAGTGTAATATATTTTTCAGTTTTCGTTTTTGGTTGCACAAGTGCGACAATATTTCTTCCCTTCCTTGAACCGTATAGAAGACAATAATGTTAACGGTCATTTATTCAAAGATTATCAGTAATCATCACTTAGCATCATCCTGATAAAACTCGAAATTGCATGTTGAAGTTTCTTCATCTTCATTTTAATTATGTATTGATGATAATATTATATTTCATTTTGGAATCCTATTAGCTTTGTTACCTGAGATCCTTTGTAGGCATTTAATTGGATTCGTTGACTTATTAGCTTGCTGGCAGATATCCAAATCTGGTTAATATATTAAACTAGCACGTGCTACTCCATTTTCGAAATCGATCTACGCGTATTCCAGCTTGGCTTGTATAAACAATATAAATCGTCTTCCACGCTTAACATTTTTAAAACTTTTGCATTTGTATAAAGAAACCCCCCGATATGGAGGGTGGTGAATCACACAACAAATATGAGTCTAGGCTGTGATCTCTCTGTTCTGGAAGAGCTAACATCAAATGCAAAGCAAATACAAGATGATGTATTGACCAAGATACTCAAAGCCAACGGAAACACAGAGTACCTCAGTCGTTTTCTCAAGGGGAGCCCCGAGAAAGAGCTGTTCAAGAAGAACGTACCGGTGAGCTACGAAGATGTTAAGCCTTATATCGACCGTGTGGCGCCAAACGGAGAACCCTCAGATATCCTTTCGGGCAAACCGATTACTGCGTTTTTCTGAAGGTATACACCATCTTAACATTGAATAACAAGAGTTTCTTGTTTACATATGAAAGATTTGATGAATCAAAGAATTATAAAATTGTTGTAATTAATGGTTGTTTAGCACTGGAACCTCAAGTGGCGTAAAAAAGATATTTCCTGCCAACGACAACTTTGAGGATATTCTATTAGGCCTTGCCCTAAGCTCCCTCATTATGTCCAAGTAATTAATTTCTACATATTTCCTTTTTTTTTAATGAAAGTAACGAAAATGGATTGATATATTTTTGGTTGATATTAAAGGCATGTTGATGGTTATAAGCAAGGAAAGGTAATGATCTTTAAGTTCATTCAGCCTATATCCACAACTCCTTGCGGTTTGCCTCTTGCTCCCTCGATAACCATCATCATGAAGAGCAAATACTATAGGAGCCCGGGAAAACGTAGTACAACTCCGGACGAGATCATAATGTGTACGGATCCGAAACAAAGTATGTACTGTCAACTTCTATGTGGTCTTGTCCAGAGAGACGAGGTTGTAAGTGTTGGTGCTCTGTTCCCTTCTGTCTTGGTTCAAATAATACGTTTTCTTGAAAAGTACTGGAGAGAGTTGTGCAGTAATATAAGGTCCGGTCATCTCAGCGACTGGATCACCGACCTTAGTTGTAGAGATTCTGTCTCTACCATCCTTGGAGAACCAAATCCTGAACTGGCAGATTTAATCGAAAACGAGTGTGGACAAGAATCTTGGCAAGGTATAGTTTCACGACTTTGGCCAAAAACTAAATGCGTTGAAACCATTGTTACAGGAATCATGGCTCAGTACATTCCAGCACTGGAGTTCTACTCTGATAAACTGCCTATAGTTTCCAGTATTTATGGATCCTCTGAAACTTTTTTCGGGTTAAATGTGAATCCTCTATGCAAACCACAACATGTGTCCTACACATTCCTACCCAACATGTCATATTTCGAGTTCATACATGTTGATGGCGATGGAGAAGCGACAGGCGAGATTGTTGATCTTGTGGATGTGAAGTCAGGTGGCTACTATGAGCCCTTGGTCACAAACTATTCCGGTAGTCTCCCTTTTAATTTTATATATTACTAAATAAATCAAAATAACTTCTTTTTGTGGTAACTAATGTTGTTGTAATACTTTCATGTTGGTTTAGGTTTATATAGATGTAGAGTGGGAGATGTTTTACATGTCACTGGATTTTACAATAACGCACCACAATTCAGATTCGTACGTAGAAAAAATACGGTTCTAAGTATCTTCGTAGAATCAACCACTGAAGAAGATGTCTTAAAGGCGTTGGATCGTGCAACAGTAGTTCTTGAATCTTCGGATTTGATGTTGACAGGCTTCACATGCTTTGGTGATGTCTCCACTGTACCGGGTCACTACGTTTTTAACTTGGAACTCAAAGCCAAAGTCACCAATGACACCAACGTTCTACTACTTGATGAAAAGGTGTTGGTGGAGTATTGTTGTGTCATGGAGGAATCACTGAGTAGTTTCTATAGAAGCCTTAGGAGAAAAGATGGACCGATCGGACCTCTAGAGGTAAGGGTTGTGCAACAAGGAACGTTTGATTCTCTCATGGAGTTTTTTGTCACCCGAGGTGCTTCTCTAACTCAATACAAGACACCTATATGCATAAACTCTGTTGAGGCTTTGAAGGTTCTTGAAGACAAGGTTCTTGCTCGGTTCTTCAGCGACAAATCCCCTCCTATCTGATCCAGATATGATCTATCTGGATACGGCTATGACGAACATCAGAAACAACTAGATCACCTAGTTGGATAATAATGATGTGAGAGTGTGTTTTTATGTGTTGTGTGTTTTTATTTTGTGTCGTCGTGTGGACAAGTTAAGTGGACATTATTATTTTTAAAGTCTTGTATTTGCTTCACAAGACTTTTGGGTGCCGTTTATACAATCACATATGTGGACAATAACAGAAGATTTGTCACGGCCTAGTAGCCTGGCCTGAGCTATACAGCATGCACATCTTTGGGATACAAACCCCATTTTGAGTTTAGCTTTCCTTTGTTTTTTTTTTTTTAAGATTCTTCAATGTATTAACACTAGCTTAGCTTTCATGCATTGTGTAGAGGGACGACCAAATTTCAAATGCTTGACTGTATCGTTACAATAATAGATTTTCAGACTTGAAGATTCGCAGCATGTGTTATATTGCACCTTTGCAGCAATGTAAGCTTTTTTTTTTTTATGATAACTTTGGTGTGATCTTAAAGGCTTTCTAGACCCAAAGACTAATCACCAAGAGGCCCATAGAAATCCAGGTTTTCTTGCCACTTAAGACGTCTATGGGTGGCCAAGGAGAATCGAACCCAAGGCGTAAGCTCCAGCTGGAACCCCTTTACCACTAGGCCAAGACCACTTGGTTTGCTTTTTTTTGTTTTCTGGATTCGTATTATTGGCTTGTTGAATTAATGAATTATTAGCACTATAAGACGTAAGACTTATAGTTTAAAGGGATAACTGGATTTTGATCCGCGCAATCGCGCAGATGTTTCTTTTCATTTTTCTATACATAACTTATTGTTTTTAAACATTAGTGGTATATAATTTTAACGTTAATCATATACATAAATGTTTATATAACTATTTCAAATACAATAATTTTATAATTTACATGTTATAATTAATCAATTGTTTTAAACCGTATGTATTTTTACTTCTTATTATATATTTATCTTATTGTATTTGCATTTAGTTATTAAGCAAATTAATATATTCATGAGAAAACATATTTGAAAATTATTTTGCATTTACTTATGCTAAATTATGATCCGTGTTTCAAAGCTGTATTTCTTTTTACTAATATTTTTTATGCTTATTCATTTTAGATAATATATTATTGTATATACAAAAGTCTAGGATATGTTAATTTTTAAACATGTATTATATGGTTTGCCAATTTCAAGCCGTTCTATCATCATATTATATTTTTAAAATAAATAATTTATATTTATGAAAATAAAATTTATAAATTTATCAATTGAATATACTTTTATCATATTTATTTAAGTATAATAATTGTATTTTAACATGATCATGACTACAAAGTAGATAAAATAGGATATAATTTAATTATTTTCATTTTATAAACGATGACTTAAAATACATTCAATTATTGTTAAAATATTTTTACACAGATTTATTAGAATTTTTAAAATATGATATATAAATGTATATTATATTTATATTTAAAATGAAAATATATTATGATTAAAGTAGTTACAAAGATTTTATATTATAAGTTTTAAAGAAATACATGTTAATTTTTATACATGTATTATATAGTTTGCTAATGTTAACCCATAATATCAATGTATTAGATTTTATTTTTGAACATAAATATTTTATACTTACGAAAATAAAATATATAAAATTTATAAATTGAATACAATTTTATTATATTTAGCTCAATATAATAATTTTCTTTTAATATGATTGTTACGAATGAGATTTTGACCATCGGAGAATTCGATCCACATAATTTTTTTGATTAATTGCTTGGTTGATTGCATATGAGATATTATCTCATATTTAATATAGATATATTCCCTAAACTGCTAATTCTTGTGTATGTTGCATCAAATCCATTAATTAGCTGATCACAAGTTTATAACTTATCAATCCACAATAATGGGACCAATCCGCACTACATCTAGATTGCTCAACAACAATTTAGACCTAGAGGTGGTAGTGTCTCCATGTAATTCTTGCAAACAAACAACTAATTGATTCTTACCAATAATCTTGTTCAATTATTGGACAAAAGAAATCGTTAAATTAAAAGCATTTTGACTAAAAAAGAGAGCATATGCTTACACTGATTTAGGCGTGTAATGTATATAGTAACATATATATATTTCAATCATCTTTTAAAATAAGTTGTTTTCTTTAAATCTTAAGCATTATGGACCAGAATTATTTTGTGGAATCACCCATGACTCCTCTATACTATAACATACATGTGATCGATTTACAAACATAATATTTGTCCACTTCTTTTCTAAACAAAATTTTGTCAAATAGTAATGTAATCTCTTTTGTTTTCGGAGTTGTATTTGAAATCAAGCTAATTCATGTGGTATTAGCAGTGATTTTTTTGTATATCTATTTGTCTAGTTATCAATAATTGAAAGAGCAATTGTTCAAGTCAAATATGACATCATACTCAATCATGATGGTTAATAAAATAAAAATTTAAGGGAATCAGTTGAAAACAAGTTCAAAAACAAAATAGTTGAGTTAAGATACATTTAAAGAATTTTATAATAGTATATTCTCGTTTGTAAGCAACAAAAATGGATATTTAAAAAGAAAAACAACAAAAAATTCTATTAATAAAAAAAATCTACTGCAAAAACATACCAAAAGTATGTGTACATACATAAAATAAATAATATGTGTAAATAAATAACCAATTAGAATGGCTATGAGAAAATAAAATAAAACAAATTCACTAAAATATCCGTAAATGTGTTATTTTCTCATTCTTAACCGTTTAATATGTATACAGTAGACCCATTTTCTCTCTTTGTAGCATGTTTATCACAAGTGGATACCTATTTTACTTTGTTATTAATTAAAAGTATATTTCATCTAGGCATTTGATTAACAAATAATTATTATTAGTTAGCTAGTTAATGGGTTTTCTTTTTTCAAACAATTAATTAATGGTTACAGACAGTGTGAAATAATATATTTTGAGCTACGTCGGGTCCACATTTGATTTAAAGATTGAATTCCTAATCAAAATGTACATATGTGTATGATTTGATTCCCTTCTGTAACTTGGTCAATGTTTAATCTCTTACAAAATAATGAATAAAGATTATGACACACCTAAATATAATATTACAGAGCACCACAGACTAATCATTTCCGATCAACTAAGAACATTTTTTTTTTACCGGGGTATCCCAGATCCATGGAAAGATCCAGACTAATCCCCAAGGGGAGGTGCAGCCCACGGATAGACCCTCTCTCCGGGCATTCAAATGGACCCTAAAGCATAGACACATATCCGTGTTATGTGACCAGGATAATTGTGACTTAGTTTCGCGCAGCAGGTGGATCGAACCTGAAACGTGTTGGCGTCTCAGTCCCGTCTCCTTACCACTCGACCGCAATCACCCGGTCAACTAAGAACATATTTCCTCAAAACTTAGATGCACATGATCAATTTGGCTAAGCTTTTGATTTTGCTAAAGAATTATTGTGAAACGAAATAAACTTCTCGCCAACAACTTTTTTCTTACCGAAACTAGTGAGCTAAAATTTGTAACTTTTTCCAATTTGGCAAGTTAACAATAAGTGTCTTCTTGAGTTTATTCACAAAAAAAAAAAGAAAAAGAGAGAGACTTTGGACTAAATCAGATGCGCCTCCCTGCAGCGCGCCATGTGGCATATATCACTTTTTTACAGCGTATCCAAATTGTTTTATCTGTTTTATGTTAAAGACACGAAACTATACGAAATATGTTTCATTTAGTCAAAAATGTTTCCATTTACTCCTTACCGTTTTCATATCTCCTAAAAGAATCCCCTTACTATTTAAATTCCAGATGAGGTCACAAAGATTCTTATTTGATAATTTGACCAAAGACAAAAGAGATGGTCTAAATTAAAAAAAATTGTGGCTCATATTAGATGGCAGTTTTTTTTTTTACAGCAAAAACATTTACAGACTCAACTTGATTCTGTAAACCAAATTGGGAACTTCGCACCATGTGAACGACGAAAGACGGTTGTTTCCTATCACTGCATGCTAAGCTATCCGCCCGTAAGTTCTCCGTCCGTGGTAAATGAACGATGTTTGAGTTGAAGAAACTTCTTTTTAAGAGCTTAAGATGACAGAGTATTAAACACATTTACGAAATGTACTTAGTTTTCGTGTAAACTGTTTCCATCTAAAAGTTAGTTTAGAATTAAATATCTTACGGTTGAAACTTGAAACTCCATGCAAGAAGGACCACTAATTTTTAGAAATGCAGATAGGGTTTAAACAGCAACAAGAAATGTTGATAGGTGTTTCTTTGTGAGAAAATTACAACTCAGTGGCATATTTGCGAATTATATTTCTTTAATTCTCATCTCACATTCTTTTGGACTCTTGTGTTCAGAAAAATGCTATATATATTCGTCTAATGCTCTGTTTAAAACTTATAGCGAAATCACTAATTACATAATTTCTGAATGTTTTAAGATACATTTAAAAGTAATTGACCACATGGCGAAGGGCCGAAAGCTGACGACAAGCCAGAGCGAGAGGTACCTGGGATGCAGCTACAGTTACGGTGGTAGTGACGCCGACGAACCAGAGCTCACGGAAGAGGACATATGGTCACACGCCGTTGATCACAGCCAAGAGGAACTCACCGAGATACCGGAATCGCTTGGCGCATGGAACTCACGTGATGCGGTGGTGAGCAACGGCCGCGTGTGTGGTGGTGGTCTGTCTCTGGCGTTTCAGGACACGTCTTCGTCGCCGAGGATCGTGCATCAGATACGCAGCGGAGGAGGAGAGGGAGGTGGCGGTGGAAAAGGAGGAAGAATCCAGCGGCAGCTGGCGTCGTCTGCGCCGGTGAACGTGCCGGACTGGAGTAAGATATACCGAGTCAACTCGGTTGAGTCGATACACGAGTCGGGGGAAGAGGACGATGAAGAGTCTGGGATGATGCCGCCGCATGAGTACGTAGCGAAGAGCCAAAAGCGGAGGAGTAGCAAAACTGGAGGCGGTGGCGCGTCGGTGTTTGAAGGAGTTGGGAAGACTCTCAAAGGACAAAGGACGAGAATTAAGGCGCGTCCGCGACGCGATTTGGAGCCAAACAGGATTCTACGGCTAACTAGCTAATGAGTCAGGGTGTTACAATTAATTTTGAAACTTTCTTGAATCCCAAGGGTGAGATGTAGTATAACATTTGGTTTCCCATGCATAATGTTTTTTCCTTTTAGATTTTTAATATTAATTAATTGTGGGATAATTTTCAAGAACCTCATGTGCTATGTGTATATTTTTATGGTATTGGTTAATTTAATGATTATTCAAGATTCAACATCCAAAAGTATGAAATGGCGATTTGGTTTCAGTATCATGCCATCATGAAAAGTCTACTCAAGAGTCATTGATCCAAGGCAGGTAGTTTTTTTTATTACGAGATTGATCAATAATTTCCTGAAAGTGACTTGATTGGATTCTTTCTCCGGAGTTCGGGTCTACTGTGATTGGAAAAGAGTGGCTTTAAAATTTATGAATATTATATAAACTAGTTCCGGACCATAAAGTATCATCATGTCATGAAAAATATGAAACTTCGAATTAGCAAAAATTAAGCTATCAAATTTGCACAATTAGTTATATTTTTCTTCCTCATAACATTCAATTTTAGCTAAATATGATGAATGACTATAGTAAACGATAAAAATCAACTCATATGTCAAGTCCTACGTAACAAGGATAATAATGATTGAGCTCCGGTATTGTTTATGATAGTAAAAGATTAATTTATCAATAGTATTAGGTCTAGTGATTAATTAACTGATAACTTGACATGATATGAAAGGCAAGTTTGTATATAATTAATGAAAACAGATGTGTCCTTTCAAGTTTCAACATTAATTTGTGTCCACAGGTAAACTGTCCAAAGAATCCACTTCAAAGTGGGCACTCACGAGCAGGAAAAGACACTACTTTGAATTAAAATTTCCCAATTAAAATCATGATGGTTCCTACGGGAAATGGCATCTTGTTATATAAATATACATAGACGTCACTGAAGTTTTGACATAGAAGAGAACTACAGAGATAACTAATCCTGACTGCATAACTGTTATATAAAAATACCTAAATGGATTGATTTAGTGGTCAGTGAGACATCACGCGATAACCAGTCACAGCTATATGATTTATGTTTTGATCTATACTCATATACATTATATAGACATGGTGATGTTATAATGGAGAGGGTAGGGTCTGGGGTCAAAAGAAAGTGATACAAGTTAGAGAAAGTTGTAATAAAGCATAAGAGAAGGAAAAGTTAGTCAAAAATCATTTTGATCCCTTTGTGAGTTATAATGCCTCCTTTTTAAGAAAGGGCCTTTGAAGGTGAACTTGATCGAGAAGTCTAGCTATATACAGTATCATGGCCTTCATTTGTGTGGGCTCAGCACATCTCTTTCCACTCTTATCTCGCTCAAACCCTCTCTTCACCATTCATCCCTCTCTCTCTCTCTCTCTCTCTCTCTCTCTCTCTCTCTGAATGATCTGATTCCTACCATTTATTCAGACAAGTCCAACAACATTGATAAATATAGAAAATTCAAGAATGACAGAAGTTCCAAATAACAAACAAAGCCACATCTTGTGGTTGTCTTCGAGTGAACAATCCAATAAATGATCGATAAATGGTAGCATGTATGTTAGCGAGCATTTTTCTTATATGCATATTTGATCAATGAAGTACGCTTAAATCTAAACTTTAAATTCGACAATTCAGATTACTCTAAACTGCGATCCCAACTATTAGACCATTAAACAGGTTGGGAATTATACCTTGAAGAATCCAATTGTTATAAGTTTGTAAGATTTTGGATATAGAGGAAAGGTGAGGCCACTGTTTAGCTAGGTCATTCAATTTCACTATACCCAATGGGTAACTAGAATAAATAGAAGTAGGAATGGGCATTCGGGGTCCCAATCGAGTTTCGGTTTTATCCATTCGGGTTTATCAAAATCAACCCCATTTGGGTTATATAAAAGTTCGGTTCGGGATCGGTTCGGGTTCGGATCGGGGTTAGTAAATCTTCAAAGAACCTGTATAACCCATTGTACTTTCGGGTTTAGGTCCCAATAGGTTCTTCGGTTTAAAAAATACCTGATTTGTACTTATTTTGTAACTAAAACATAAACGAAATCGGTTTTTCGGATTTAAAATACATGATTTGTACATATTTTAATAGCCAAAACATAAGTAAAATCGATTCAAAAATAAGAAAAAACATCAAACGTGATCATTCAAAATCAAGCGAAAGATAAACATAGTTAGTGATAGAAAGAAAACTAGATAAATGAAATCATAAAACAACAACTAAGTCCTCATGAAATGAGAAACATTATTCAATGAAAACAAAACCAAAATCTAAAAACTTCAGGCTTCAACCGCTACATTCCACCATCAACCTTCATGTAATAGATTATTATTTTAGAAGTTCAATAATATCTTAAAGTATTTTGGATACATATTAAGAATTAAGATCATATTTGGTAGAAGTTATTTTTGTGATTTTAAATTTTTCGGGTTCTATCGGATATCCATTTAGGTCCGGGTTCGGTTCGGATAATACCCATAACCCAAAATACCAAAAAATAGGATCCATTCTGTATTTATGTCGGGTTCGGCTCGGTTTGGATTCATTTTTATCGGATCTGGTTCGGTTCGGATTTTCGGATTCAGTTTATTTGCACAGCTCTAAATAGAAGACAACAATTGTTTTTAGAGGTGAGTTGAAATGTAAATATATTGATATCATGGGGCCCAAAATGGACTTAGACTCAGTATCTTAAGACTATGCTAAACACACAAACAAAAGTATATTCTTTAAATATATTCTATATGACTCCATGCACGTCTACAAGTTTGGTGTGCTACAAAGCCTACAGTATTAGCGTTTCAGTAATTAGTACTCAGCAGGTGTAAGGATAATTATACTCTCGTTGATTGGAGCATTACTTTAACCGGTGTGACTTGTTTTTCTTCTTCTTGCAGGGCGATATTGGCTTTGGTATAGAGAGTGGTTTAAATCACTGATGAAGCAAGGCTGGTCATGGAATCGTCCTGCACTTGAGTACCTTGAGCTCTATCACTCTGCGCGCAAGTGAGAAGGAAAAAAGAGTGGGAAGTGCTAAGATTTCTTTGGGTTACAAAATTAATAAATGTATGCAAAAAATAGTTAGCGAAATGGTTTTGAGAGACAAATAAATAATGGTTTTGGTCACATTTGTTCTTGTGTCTTTTATTAATTCCCACATGTCGTCCTTTTGAGGTCGCCTCTCCCATATTCTTGTGTGTTTTAATGTAATTTTTTCTACCTTCAAGTTTGAATGTTATAAGTTCTAACATTGTCTACCTTCATGTTTGAATTTTGAGAAGTTTTATAAGTTTGGACATTTTTATTCACATAGCTGATAACATTTGTTGGACGGCATTTTTATAAGAAGATTTTTCTTACAATTGTATCACAAACATACTTCCCGAAAAGTTGAACGACTTGATGATATTATAAACGCTATTTATTGCCTATTGAAAGTGAGTCCAAAACAGACTCCCCTAATTGTCTTATGATTAGAAAAATGCGTATAAACAATTCCCAATTATATTATAGAAAAGCGTGCAGATAATTACAAACTAAAACTTACAATTTTTGTATTGCTGCAATATCCTCACGATAGTAAACCACGACAATACGAACACTACAGCTACTACGTTTAGTCCAGTAGCTTGTTACTATACTTTTTGCTTAAAATTCCTTATACTTTCTAAAAATAGAAGCGGTACCGCACTTGTACATGGATTTGGGGGGGGGGGGGGGGATTGTTGCGTCTTACTTCCTTACACCTTGGAAGCTCTCGGAGTAAAAAAGTGTTAAGAAGTTACCGTTTTGGACCTTTTTTTTGGGACCATAAGTGTTAAGAAGTTACCTAATTGCATTTTATTAAAAATGAAAAAAAAGATATGATAAAATACCTTTAAGATGATTGACAATATACTTTTGAGGTTAATAACCATCTTGGTTATATGCGTGATATTGGCACGGCTCAATCGAACAAAATCAATCTCTATCTACTAAGAGTGCGACTATTTGATTGAACCGCACTAATATCTCGCTTGACCAGCTTACATCACAACCAAAACCCGTCTCATCCGATTTTCATCACTAGCTAGTTAGGTCCACAACACCAAGAAACCAAAAAATAAAAGTAACATCAACTAATAGATCAAATAAACATATAAAATGATCTCGGCACTAAAAATGTTACTTTACCGGTGAAGATCATTGGATCCGCGCAGAACTCTTATTTTCAGCAACGTCCAAAACAAAAAGTACTAAGTAGAAGAAACAGAGGAGAGAAAAGAAGGTGGCTATTTGCAAAGTCTATGAGACTGCAAAGTGAAGAACAAGATCTAAATATGAAGATGGTTGAAGAAGAGAGTCACTAGCATTAAATTAGACCAACAACCCCATACCAAAAAGGAGGTTGGTTTATTAAATTTGAATTGTTTCTATAGGAAACTTTTTTGAAAAGAGTATTTATACGTGTTCTTATTAAATTTTAAATGTTTTTATAGTATATATACTTTCCAAGCGATGATATAATCGTTGAAAATAATCTCATATGATTTTGAAGAACAAGAGTTTGTTGGCGGAGTGGCTTAAGACCATCATTAGGGTAAAGGGTTCTTAGGGGTTTTTTTTTCTCTATCTGATTTTAAAAAAAATTAAAATTAAAAACAAGCCAGTGGAGCCCGCGAAAAATGGTAAAACCCTCCCAAACTCGCCTTTTACGGAAGAGGCAGAAGAAGCAGCCCTTAGGATTTAGGTGAGACCCGCATGATTTTAATTTTTTTTTTTTGAAGGGACACCTCTAAGAGGCGCCGTTATTGGTGCTCTAACAATGGGTCTCTGGAAACATCTAACTCTTTAGTCTAACCACCTCAAACTCTTATAACCAAATCAATTTTTTTAACACCCCTCTTCTAACCAAATCAATGTAATATGTTTTAAACATAAAAGATGAAGAAAAAAACATACAAGATGCATCAGTGACAAAAAAAGCATAAAAGATGCATTGTTGGTAGTATTTTATCGTAAAAATCAAGAATTAATTGGTTTTCCAAATACTACTATTAATGAAGTCCTTGGCATGAAGTTAACTAATTCATTTGTAGCCGACGAAATAAACGATTTTCCCATGAGCATTCAATTAGTATTTATGAGGTCTGTAAGAGAAAGCAAGGCATGTTGGTGGGGTTATGTCACTGCCAGTATAGTATACTACATTTGAATTTCGAAATTAATATGGCTCATCTTTCCAAATATTCTCCCTCCCTAGTTCCTTATCATTTATTCAATATTAATTTACTTAAAATATACGTACCTATGGAAAATAAAACATATGTCATCGTCTTCAAAAAATTCACGAAAGTGGAGTCTTTTTGACGTGTAAACATATGAGTTTTAGATCTAATGTAAAATTATATTTTTTTAAAATGAAATATTCATAAAATTAAATTAAATTTACTCTAATTATATTCTATTTTGGTGAAAAAAAAGTAAAAGATAAAAATGGAAAAAATTATTTCGTTTATAGAATAAATATATTTTTATTTTATTACTCCATAGAAAATAAAGCGAGATCAGAGTATTTCTTACTTTATTCTCTATTTTGAAATGAATCAAATCAAAAGTTGCCGTAAACTATAAGGATTGGTTCTCAAAAGTCGGTACAAGATTCCGGTTTAGACAGAGTCACTTATACCATGATTAACCTCAGTCTCATAACTGAAGTTCTTAGCTTCGGTTAAGAGACGGTTCTTAGATTTTTTTAGATTTTAACTAAGAAAAGCTAAAAAATCGTCTCTTAAAAAGAGATAAGAGCCGTCTCTTAGCCAAAAAAATGTTAAAAAAAATGTCAAATCATGAGTTAAGAATAGCAGCTAAAGAATGATGCTCTTAGACCCGTCTTTGTTGTTGCTGTTGACTGAGTTGGGTTCAGTTTCGGTTCGTGTCCAAACAATAACCTGTCAAGTCAAGTCTCTTTTGCCCTCCTCTGTCTATCTATCCACCGACGCCCGAACTCGAAAAAAAACTCCACAAAAGCTTCCGAGCTCTAGTGCCAATGGCGGGTTTGACAATTTCACCTCCTCTCAGTCTTTACTTCTCTTCTCGAACTAGAAACTCTAAACCCACTTCATATGATCTATCTCACAATCAAAGGTACTACTACTACTTACTTTTCTAAATCGCAATCACATACCTTTGTATGACTCAAAGTTTGTCTCTTTTCTTGATTCTGTGTAGAAATCTAACAAAACGTATAGTTTCTGCGCTTCCGAGTCCGTATGTCGATTCATTGAAAGCTGGTAACTTTAAAAACCTCTTTGATTCTTTCTTGTTGCTGAAGAAGTATTGTTGCTGATGAGTTGATCCGTGTTGTGTTTTGTTGCTTTCCAGGACTTTCGAGTAATGTCTCTACAAAGATTGGCAACAAGGATCATCATAGCATTGATCCAAGGTCACTCTCACTGTTTATGTATCTAACTGTCTTTGTTTCTTTGACTGTATGTCTTGGGTAAGTTCCCTTCCGGTGATGATGTTTCTGTCTACACAGAAGCTGCAGGGTGTTAATCTATGGGATGATGGTTTTAGATAAAGCCTAAAGTTGGAACAGTAGCGTTTGGAGTAGCAGCGAGTCAAGGAGCACTTCTTCTAGCTGGAGGTGAGAAAGGGATGCGCTATGCAATGCCTAACACTCGTGTCATGATCCGTCAACCTCAAACTGGATGTGGAGTATGTCTCTTTCATTCTCCTTGTTACTAGTTGGAATTTTATATGCGTATGAACTTAATTGATTAGCAAACTTTTCCACGGGCATGTGGAGGACGTGAGGAGACAGGTGAATGAAGCCATTGAAGCCAGACAAGTAAGACTTTCTCTTTATATATTAGATGCTTCTTGGATTGAGAATATGGAAGGTCAAGTCGTTGATCTGATTGATCTCTTTTGGTTGTTTCTACGAGCAGAAAATTGACAGGATGTATGCAGCCTTCACTGGACAACCTCTTGAGACAGTGCAGCAGTACACTGAAAGAGATCGTTTCTTATCCGCTTCTGAGGTAATATTACCAGTTAACTCAGAAATAATTTGAAGCTATGGTTCCTCATAATCCTTATGTACATTGTTGGATGTCATTTTGTTTTGCAGGCGCTTGAGTTTGGGCTGATCGATGGTCTACTGGAAATAGAATACTGAAACATCATACAAGACAATGCACATTAGACGGTTCATTGCATGTTCAAAGCTTCCTAGTTTCATTTGAATATGAACAGTTGTAACTGACTTTGTGCATAAACCAGCTTGGTTTTAGTGTCTACTAAACAGACTAAAACCAAGCTGTCCCATTTTTCTATTTGCGCTGAACCAATATGAAAACTTGTGTTCTATTTACGTTAGGTTCAGCTTGTTACTATTCAGTTAGGTAATTAAAATCATATACAATGCCAATGCATTTGTATCGCTGAATTTCATGGTTTCTACCGCATTTGCAACTTGACTAAAAGAGAGGCTGTAAAACAAACTTGACTAAAAAGAGAGGAACATAGCTAAATAGAGAGGATGGATAACCAGGCCATTGGCATCAATCTATTTATTTGAAACGACTTGATACACCTCAATCCTTAATAGAAAATTCCAATTATAGAGCAAGAAGATAATGTTAAAAAACCTCAAAAATAGCAATACGTATGTGTATATATAAAACCACAAACATAAAGACAAACAAGTTTTAACAATACAAAAATATATATATCTAAAACATCTAGAAAGAAAGAAACAACAAAAAAATGAAAAATATTTCAATCTTTCTATTTGTTTTTACACTTTGCATGATCGACAATGCATATGGTGCCAATTTATTGAAAGGGGAGAAGACAACACTCTATTTCAGGAACGGCCTTAGTTACAAGAAATGGCTCAAGGTACATTGTAAATCAGGGAACGACGATATGGGTGTCCACTATCTGAAACCGGGTGGAATCGATTACACATTCAGTGTCCACGACAACGTTTTCGGGGGCACACTTATCTGGTGTACCCTGAGCAAAGGACCTGATTATAAGGTCTCTTCTAGGTTTGACGCCTATAAACAGAACAAGGATAAGCCTCACGGAAAGTCATATAACTATCTTGCTAAAGATGATGGCATCTATCACAGTAATCTTGTGGAATTTAAACTTCACAAGAAGTTTGACTGGAAATAGAGATCACAAACTAAATCTCCCGTGTTATCAGATGTTTTCAATATATGTACTTACTTATATATTAACACCATTTATTTGTTATACTTGTAAAAACCAGTGATATACTTGTAAATGTATAAATTATATACTTGTTAGAGTTGTTCTTATTTGTTTCACTGTATTTAAAATTTATAAATTAAACTTTGGTGTTATTCAGTATATATTTTCTAAAAGTTACAATTTTTCTATCGTTTCTTCATTAGATCGTGACGCGAAATGATCTCAAAACCCTTAACAAGCCAATTTAGCATATGCGAACTAAATCAATCTCCAACACTTAACATACAATTCCAACCCAGATTTATTAATAAGCTCTAAGTTACATGCAATGAATACTATTTATAAATTTTAAATGTAGTTACGTATATGCATGTGGTAGTCTTTTTTACCGTTTTCAGATTCTTTTAAGAGCATCTAGCATTTAGAACAATTTCACTTCAATCCATTGCTATTTCTTCTTCTAAAAAAGAGATTACTAGTTGTTTCTCTATATTTAAGGGAAGAAATAACAATTTATATTCTTTATTCTATATTTTGAAGATTAGGGAAATACTTTGAAGCAAATTCTATCTCTATTATAGAAATCTTTTATTTTAGAAGAGAATATAGTAAAATACATTAGAGATGGTCTAAGAGAAATTAACTAATAACCACATAACATAAACCCAAAAAAACACACAAGAAGGTAGAGATGATATCAGTGTTAAAAAAAGATTGTCAAAACAATATTTGATATGGGAATGGGATATATAATCTACTTATAACATTCATTTTTAGATGATTTCTGCATCATTTTTGCAGCTCGAGACAAGGCTTCGGAGAACTAGAAGAATAGTGATCGATAGTTTGTCTTTATTCACGTTAACATAATCTGAGAAGTGAAATACTCTACAACGACCACCATCACGAGCTAGTGTTCGATTTTTTTTTCTTCTTGTAAAGGGCTATTTTGTTGGTGTGCTTGCTTCTATACCATTTTGATGTTTCTCTTACCTATTGTTATATCGTCTCTCATCATCCCATTTAATTTCTATATTTTCTCCATGCTTTTATTATTATGTTTCCATTATTATCTACTAAGGGAGGTCCGCGCTACGCGCGGGATGTGATGGATCGGTTTTTATAAAAAAAATATGTTTTAGTGTAAATTTTCTTTTACGTTAAGTTAGGTGTGAATATGATTATATTGTTTACGCCAAATTTCAATTATATAACTAAAATGATCGAATTATTGGTGTTGTTGATGTTTTAATCATGAATTGTAAGCTTTTATAATGATTTAAGTTCTATAACTATAAAATACATAAATCAATCGGATTCGATCATTTGTGAGAGTTTATAAAATAGTGCAGAATGAAGTTTTTATTCAGAGGAACTCTCAATCAAAATTATTATAGTTGTTTTCGAGAATGTTAGTAATCGACATTATTAACAATTTTTGTTGTTTTTTTTTTGCTTTTCTTTGTTTCTTTAGTGTGATATTTTTTGGTTATATTTGCTTATATATTATGTAATTAAAATAATGCCTTTGTAAAAAGAATACCGAAAACATATTTTGTGTTTCTATTATGTATGAATATATAAGACTACTGTTTTTGGTTTAAGATATAAATTTTTGTAAACTTTCTTTTTATATTCATTTCGTTGGCGGTATGATTACTTTAATCGATTATTCTTGTCTACACCAGTATATTGAGTGTTATTTGTATGTTTGCATTTTAGTAGTTTTAAAAAAATTAACTTGGACTATGGTTTTTAAACAGAAAATATACCAATCAATTAAGATATTTTTTTTTGTTAAAGTTGTTCGGCAAGTCTGTTTGATAGAGCATGTATAATGCATGAAACATTTATATGCATTTTTGCATTTGAAGCTCGAGCCGGTTACGTCATCTCAAAGAATGGTCATGAATTGTTTTGACTTGTTTGAAGTAGAAACAAAGGTTGCAGTTGTTTTCCATATCATTGACATGGCAGCTCGTTGGTGGTTTGAGCTTCTGCATGCTATTGTATTATTTGTTATATTACATTAATTTCTGACTTCTGTTCTCTAGATTGAATTTATTGGATATGTATTATGTACTCGATTGTGGTTTTCTCTCTATTTTGTAATTTTTTTCTTTCTAAGTTTGAGTTTCATGACTTGTAAAAAAAAAAAGTTAATTTTATTTCAGTTGGTGTGAATTTCATTATATATGATAAATTAAAATCTTTTTTTTAATTTATGTAATTTTATATTATGTTACATAATTTCATTAAATTATTATTCATGATATATTGTATCAAAATTTAGTTGAATTGATATTAAACTAATGATATGTGGGTTATACAATGTTATTTAAAAAGATTTAGTCTAAAGAATAAGATGAAGAATGTAAAGAAATTAATAAATGTTACAAAACTATGCTTCCATATCATGGTTAGGTTATTTAGAAAAGTATTTACTTTTGTTTTTCACACGGTTGAGCTTACCTCTTGCTGATCCCCTATATATTATTTGAGAAGCATTACAACTTCTTTTTGTAGCCACATGTCATCAATAGAATGATTCTTAGAATCATTAGAGAAATATGTTGGTCCATCTAATTATATAATAAGTTTTTTATTAAACTAATAATAAATTCATCATTAATGTACTTTATTATTTCCTTAAATAAATTTTACGAAATTGCCTAATGTGGCTAAAATATATATATGGCAATTAATGATTTTGAATAATAAAGATTTGATAAAAAATAGTGTATCTTCTATCATATTTGTTTAATTTTAAACTATTAAATAAATTAAACAACCACAATAACCATATAATAAAAATTTAGATTTTTATGTATATGTTATATTTTGAATTTTTATAAACGGCTATAAATTACTAAAACTGTTAAAAGTCTCACATTCAAATTTTATGATCCATGGTTTAAAATTTTTGTTATGACAAAATACAAATGATTACAAAAATTATATAAGTAAAAAGTCTAATTTAATTAATTATTAAGATTAATATATATATATCGTTTTAAATTAAACTATAAACAATATAAAATACAATATTTTAGTTTCAAAATTTACTTTGAACAGTTTTTTTGTTAAAAGTTTTGAACGATCATTGACAACTTATTTTTTTTTAATTATAAATTACTAAAACTATTAATCCCACAATGAAAATTTTGTTATCAGTAATTTAAATTTTTTTCTATAAAAGATACAAATGATCAAAAAAACTATATGAGTAAAATCATCATTTAATAGATATTAATATTAAAAATATAGTAAAATATATTATCTATGTTAGTATCATTTAAATTTAATAACATATCCTATCAAATATAAAAAATATTTTTTTTTGATTAATAAAATTGATTTATATGTTCGCACCAATTTAATTATATATTTAATAGTTACTGGTTTTTAATTATTTAATATATATTTAATAGCAAGGAACAGCTATATTTTATCCCATATAGATGAAACCCAAACGGACAGAAGTGATCTTTGCTCGTCTGTCACCACTTAATCTTAGATAGATAGCCGACAAAAAAAAGTTTTGGAATCCAAACCTAATCAAAAGTTTTAGATAAAGCCTAAAGTTGGAACAGTAGCGTTTGGAGTAGCAGCGAGTCAAGGAGCACTTCTTCTAGCTGGAGGTGAGAAAGGGATGCGCTATGCAATGCCTAACACTCGTGTCATGATCCGTCAACCTCAAACTGGATGTGGAGTATGTCTCTTTCATTCTCCTTGTTACTAGTTGGAATTTTATATGCGTATGAACTTAATTGATTAGCAAACTTTTCCAGGGGCATGTGGAGGACGTGAGGAGACAGGTGAATGAAGCCATTGAAGCACGACAAGTAAGACTTTCTCTTTATATATTAGATGCTTCTTAGTTTAAGAATATGGAATGTCAAGTCGTTGATCTGATTGATCTCTTTTGGTTGTTTCTACGAGCAGAAAATTGATAGGATTTATGCAGCCTTCACTGGACAACCTCTTGAGACACTGCAGCAGTACACTGAAAGAGATCGTTTCTTATCTGCATCTGAGGTAATGTTACCAGTTAACTCAGAAATAATTTTGAAGCTATGGTTCAAAAGCAGCGACGAGCCACAACTCTTGGACATTGTCATTGTTCCTCATAATCCTTATGTACCATTTGTTGGATTTCATTTTCTTTTGCAGGCGCTTGAGTTTGGACTTATTGATGGTCTATTGGAAACAGAATACTGAAACACCATTCAAGAGAAGGCACATAGACAGAGTTCATTGCATGTTCAAAGCTTCTATCATTCATTTGAATATGAACAGTAATTTACATTTTTGCATACATCAGTTTTGTTTTCTTGGTTTTTTACTGTCTACTAAGCAGAATACCAATCTGTCACATTTCTTTTTGAGCTTAAACAATCTCAAACCTAACTTTTGGTTTCTTGTGAATCACATTCTTTTTCGCTTTTATCAAGACTTTAGCTATGGAAACCTGTTCTGCATAAACATGATTCAATACAAAATATAAAAGCAGAATAACCAACAAAAATGTATATGATGATTGATGAATTACATTAAAAAAACAGTCTTATCTCTACTTGAGATTCAGAACTAAAATGCACAAAAAATTGGTTAACACTCACAAGTCCTACAGGTCAAACAAACAAGTGTTGCTTCTTGCTTTGTTAGTATATAAAACTGATTAGGCGAACTCTTCAACCAAGTAAAAAGCCTCCATCATAACAGACTCAAGAGTTAAACAGCTTGAGTTTTAGCTCACAAAGTGATATGTGTATTTGTTAATAGTAGTAGTAAAATGCTTACTTTGGTAGGCTAGCTTTGACTAAAATGCCAGTAGAGACAATTAATGAGTTGAAGTTAGAAGTCAGTAAATAGAAGATGAGAGTATAGGAATTGTTGATTCTTGTTTGGCTTTTTTCAAATATGGTACACTAGTTGTGAAAAAGGTCATTGATTAATTATACTATTACAATGATGAAAAATATTACATAGACGATTCCACAGCCGATAATTCTACCATTATATGAGAATGCACGTCTGACTGTATAGTTCCGAGCCGCCCTACGAGATCCGCCCTACGAGATCCGCCCTGTATAGAGGCGACTTTAACTGTTATTAGTGAATGGGCCTAGTCCAGGCTTAAACTAAACTGCAGACCCAACGAGCAGGACGTTACGGCCCAAAACCAGAATAACAGTTAAAGTCGAGACTCTCTATAAAGACCAAAAAAAATCAAAATATCTTTATCGCGCCCTCTCGAAAAAAAAAACCTAGCGCAGCAGTCGGTCGCCATGGACGCATCCGTGATCAAAGTAATTATTCTTATCATCGCTTTCTGTTTCTCGAATTAGTTGTCTGATTAGATCTTATTTACTTTAGGGTGTGGAAGGTCTGGAATTGAACGGTAGTGATGCAGCGATTCTAAAGAGCAGGTTCGTTTCTTTTTTTTTTTTTTGAGATTTGTATATCTAATTAGATGGATCATGTGTTATTGTGTCTCACGGTAATTAATTAATTAATTAATATCCTTTTGCAATAATAAAGCAGCATTAGAAGGATTGCGGTTGAGGGATACGATAGCTCCTCTCGTAAGGATGTTGTTGAAGAGGGCCTGAGTAAACACTTCGCATCACGTGGAATAAAGCTAATACATGCTTTTGCTCACGAACTCGACTTCAGTCGTACTATTCTCTGCAGGTTTGTGACTTCTTCCTCCTCCAGCTTGATCGTCTATAATAATCTTTGTGTTTTACAGATGCGGATTAATCTACGTTAACGAAGAAGATGAAGAAAAGGCGTTGACGTTTGATGGAAGTGACATGGGAGGACGTATTTTACGAGTTACGGCTTACCCTTTTGACAGCAATCGCCTTGACCATTTCTTTGCTACTCCCGAAGCACAAGACAAATACCGACAGCGCGTGTAAATTGATTTTTTTTTTCCTTTCTTATTTATTAACCTGTTTGTTCTTGTCCTAATATGATGTCCTGCTATTTTAGGTTGAATGTCACAGGATTTGATACTTCCCTTGCTGAGGATGAGGTCGAGGAGATGGCACGTTCGGTTTTCCCTGGATCCTATTGTTCTGTTTTGGGGGAAGTGGTTTTCGTTCATCTCCGTGGAAAAGATGCTATTGAAAAGGCTCTGAAACTTAGCGGACGTTCTGCGGGAGGCTTTAATCTTGTTGTTAATGCTGTCCTCCCACCAAGAAAGGATAGCGGCGGGGGCGTCTCTCTCGCACGTACGTTACTTTCTTCATTCTTTTTTTTTTTTTGTGTAAAACCGTTCATTCATTTGTATCTTTGTTTCAGGTATTTTGGCTATGGCTGAGAGAACTGAAGCAATTAGGTTGGCTAAGGGTAAGAGAACTAAAGCAGCTAGGTTGGCTAAGGCTGAGAGAGCTAAAGCAGCTAGGTTGGCTATGGCTGAGAAAGATAAAGCAATTCTATCTGAGGGAAATCAGAAGTCGATCATGACTACCGACTAGAAATCTCTCTCTCTCTCTCTCTCTCTCTCAAATGCTGTCTCTTGTTATTTACCTGTCTTGCAATGCCACCTCCTCCTTTTCTCTTTTCTGGATGTTGAATGTTATGTTTTGTCTGGATTTTAAATATGTTTTTATGCGTCTGTGGTGTTTTCTATGATAAAACTCTGTAATAACACTGACAAACTTGGTTGTCCAATCAAGTTTTCAGTAAAGACTTAAGGTTATCATATATCTACGTCCAAATATTTATCTAAGTCCTCGGCTCCCTACGATCATGGTTTCGTTTGGTTTTCCAGCTTAATTGTCAATTCTCCTTCTCGGCTTCCAAATCTATGTAGCTCTTTTTGGCAAACGCAGCTTCCAACATTTTAGTTGCACTTCCACAATTCGTGCTTTCGTTTGTAATGCATTTGAAGCGTTCTCTAATGTCTTTGAGAGGTTTTGCTCTTGGATGGTCTATGTTGTTCTTACAACCTTCTTCGCAAAAAAACATTAGCACTCCAGGCTAGCAATGCTTGCCATGTTTGATTTTTTTACTTTGAGGCCGGGCAGGGGAAAACGACTTTAGGTGCACTTTTAAATTTTATTCGGTCTTTCTATTTCAACCCATAAGGTCACAATGAACCAACCTATCCTTGTTCTTCTTCTTTCAAGTTTATAGCTTTGTCAAATTTTACATACAACTCATTCATGATTACATTTTCAAATCTTATGCAAGAAAAAAAGAAGTACCTCGAGGAATCTTGCAAACCGAAATGTGTAAAGCACTAAAGCCACTACTCGAGTATCAGGTGAACTGACCAGGAAACTGTTTGTTTTGACAATTATATGAATCATGTATGTAATATATGTTTGAGATAGTGCCGTCTGTTGTGTGTGGATATGATTGTTTACTGATACAGAAGTCTTTTTTTCCTTCGCTCTTTACATCATCATCTTCTTCTACATTATTCATATTGTGATGAAAACTGGATTTTGGATCTCCAGGTTGCACCAAAGCTGTTTGCGAAACTAAAATGGTTACAAAGCAAACGTGGAGACGATGAAGTCTTGAGTCTGCTTCATGTGGTTTGAAAGTGTTGGTTTTTCTTCCATTAGCCTTGAACCCAAAATTATGATCCATATTAAGAGTCCAAAATAAGAACACAAAGAGAAAGAATTATCTAGAATTATGGAGAAGAAGAGAGAAAGTTATGGAGTAGAATAATTAATGTTAGATATTTTGAAATAAGATAATAATTTAGAGAAATCTAGAACATGTTAGAGTTTGCTTCTTCACTTGTACAAATAGGGGTGCTTAGCACCATTTGTATCATCCAAGAATGAAGAAAAAAAATAGAGAGAAAACATTTCATAAAGAGTTCTGAAAGTCTTTAAGAAATCTCCAAACACAAACCTTAGTGAAAACCCCTTTCCTAAAATAAGAAGGTTATCTTAAACACTAACCGTCTACATTCCATCTTAACCTTCCGAAGAAAATATTATCCGCTATCTTTCCCAACAGCTGGTATCAGAGCAAGGTTACCGTTATCTTTGAAGAAGTGAAGATGGAGGCCACCGTTACCTTTGAAGGTGACATGTTCAAGCTCACGACGGACAACTTATCTTATTGGAAACCGATGATGGAAGATCACCTTTATTGTAAGGATTTGCATGAGCCCATCATCATGAAGGATAAGCCGGAAGGAAAGGATGATAAAGCATGGGAGACTCTTGATAGAAAAGCGGTTGTCGTAATACGTAAGTATGTCGACCAATTTCTCTTTGAACATGTCTCTACCTGCACAAATGCTTTTGAATTATGGACAAAACTTGAATCCATGATTCTAAAGAAAACACCTCGAAACAAAGCTTTTCTTGTTCGACGGTTGGTAAAGTTGGAGTACAAGGATGGCTAGAGCATGATGGATGATGTGTCGAGTTTTAACCCGATTATCTAACTGCAAGTGCACAGTAAAGTACGCAGTAGTAATGCGGGATCGAATCCACAGGGACCGATGATCACACGTAGAGTTGCAGACAAGTTAATAGCTACAGCGAACGAAGATATATTTTTGATGGTTTTTATTTAATTTTCTTTAGTGTCACAAAACATAAACAAGCTGTAAAAAGATGATTTAAACGATTTGAAAACTATTTTAAAACAAACGTTGGGCATTGGGAATTCTCAGGGATTTCTTTTTAATCAAGATACAATTAATGGCAGACACAGGGATATATTAAGAACCGTCTAGAACTCAAACACGATATTAGAATTAACCTACTTCCGTAGCGCTAATTCTCTATGTTATAGAAATCCCCACACTAACTTCCGCTGAGTTTCAATTTCTAAACAAGCATTAAGAACAGGTTCAATATGTTCACAAAGCGCAATAACATCAACTTCCGAGGGTTAAGGACACTTTGCTCATCTAAAGTATTTTCGGAAGTTCAAACAATCACTTTCGGTGCATCAAACAATCTAATATCATGAACTAAGTGATCAATTCAGTTCAAGCAGTAAGAAATCCATTAGATGAAGAAACCAAAACGTAATCCCTTAGTCTACACACGTTTTATGAATCAAAACATCAAGAAATCCCCTATGAGAACCCCTAAACCCAACTAGATGACTACTCACACATAACTAAGCAAGAACAACACGATTTTGATGAAGAAAACATGATAAGATTGTATCAAAACAGAGTAAAGGTTCAGAAGATCTTCTCCAAATGGTTTTGAGATGAACTCCTTTACAAATCTTCACAAATCACACAAAACAAGTTACAAAACTCTCAAATCTCTCTCAAGAACTTGTAAATCTCCTTCTTGGTCGTCTCTAGTCTTTTCTGAGTCCCAAAAGTCCCCTTCTTTTTGTCCCTCTTGAAGTGAGTGGGTAAAAAGGAGTGAAAAGCTCATTGGTGCGTGTGGAGCCCGTAGAGCGTGGGATCGGTCGATCCTCAGTGGTCGGATCGGTCGATCTAGTGCATGAAACCGTAGCGACAAGTTCTGGTCGCTACGCATGTCGCTACAATTCACGGCTTTTCTTCTTAGCTCTGGATCGGTCGATCCACAGACAATGGATCGGTCGATCTATGTCCTGTGCGATCAATACTTCTCATTCGGTCCATTGTTCGGTCCATCTTGCTTCTGAATAAATCCCGAATGCATTCTTTTCTTGCAAGCTATCTAGTAACCTGCATATTACACTTAAGAACACCAAAACGCATCAAATAGACCAAAACATTAATTAAAACCGACCATTTAATTGCTCCAAAACGAGTTTAAAACCGTTAAAAACACGGAATATCAACTCCCCCAGACTTGAATCTTTGCTTGTCCTCAAGTAAAGAGGATTAAAATTTGGGAGCTCACTAACCCTCAGTAGACCTTACCTTGTGATTTCGCTAACCACTTAAATCAGAGACTGTCAAGGCATTCATTCCAAATCCCCACCAAGACCGCGCAAACCTTTCCATATTTCAGACCTGCAAGTCTCAGTTTCAAGTAATCAACTCTTTACATTCATTAAAAAGGGCGTGACCTTTCCACCAAAGATATCTCCATCAGGTATAACGGGCTCGGTGTTTGGGAGGCTGTTTTAGTGTTTAATTAGGTGAGGCTCAAGTGTTTGTGGGTATCAGCGATAACAAAAAAAATGCAAAACATTATGCAAAATCGCTGGAGAAACCGAGTATATTGATAACCACGTTTTCGAACTGCTCAAGTCTCAAATGATCAAAACCCAACAAATCTCAAACTCTAACCCCAAATTTAAACAACGCATCATCTCTGGTACACAAAATAAAAATAAAATGTCTAAATCAAATCTACTGAATGCGATATAAACATGAACTTTTTTTTTTTTTTTTAAGAATCGACCGATTACTTGCAAATGTTTTGTGGTAATCAATCGATTCATATCTGGATTTCTTTTTTTTTTTTTTATATATATTTCAGAACGAAAACTTATACAAACCGAAATCGAATATATACACTGCGATGCAATCACACACTTACAACACCCAATTTTTCTATTTACACCTCTAGACACACAGGTCCGTGTCTAACCACCTAAATGTTCCGATCCTACCTAAGCAGTCGGATGAACCATGTCTACCCTAATCTCTCCATTGTTTTTGCACATGTATGCACATATGATCAGTGTGTAAGAATGCATGGAGATGAAATAAAAGGGTAAGGTGTAGGTGTGGTACCAAACTATTGATGAGTCTGGCCATTCAGGATTATTAAAGAGTGGTAAAATGTGGTAAAGAAAATCCTGAATGTGTATATGGTGTACCGTTTCCTGATGTTGATTCCTGGTCAAAAGAAATTAAATTCATTAATGGTCAAAAATAGTTGAGTCGATTACAATTCACCGAGACTTGATAAAAGATTTAAGGAGAGGTTGTTTGGTCAAGTGGTTCCTCGGTTTGTCTGCGCTAACAGTCCTGAAAAATGGCCAATATGAAATGTAATGCACAACACACAAGGAAATAGTCTAATAATCATCACAGGGTCTGATAAAAATACGTAGAGAGTTTTTTAAAACACAAGCAAATCCGATAAACTAAGAAAATAAAAGAAATAATAGCAATATGGTACATAAGTAGCATCCTCCCCCAGACTTACTTCACACCGTCTCGGTGTGAAAATAATTCCAAGAGAGATTACCGATCAGGCGTTGCGGTCAGTGCGCCTCTTCGAGCGCCTCTCCAATGCTCCATCATCATCAGAGTCCTCCGCTGCCTCAGGTCCAGCAGCGGTGTCGTGAGCGCCTGAGTCGTCATCGCTATCTCCAGAAACAGCTGGCTGTGATGCGCATCCCTTCTTAATGTTGCAGATTCCCTTCCACATCTTCAGCAGTATGGAGTTGTTGGTTTGATGGCTCTTGATGGACCAAGCGTTGATCTCAGCAGCGGATGCAGTAGCGGGAGGTGCTGGTGGCAGCATATACGGAGTGAAATCCGTGGGGAAAAGACTTTCCTCATCTTCAGGCTCCTCCTCTATATCATCATGTGGTGCCTGCTGGTGTGTCGATGATGATGCGACTCCTTTCTTCTTCAGTGTCGCGGGTCTGGCGCAGAGAAATGCAGGCGGTGGTAGAAATATGAGAGCACCTGGATCAGTCAGCTCGGTGATGGCGGTATAGGGTAGTTTGACAAATTGCTCTCTCCCTTGTGGGTCATGGAACTGGTAGATATGAGGGGCTGACTTGTCGATGCTACCTCGCCAAGGGCCGGTGAGGTAGTGGCTGCTAATGAGTGCTCTCATGTCGAAAAAGTTCTGATGCATCCCCTTCTTATCCACCACTCTGTCAAAAGGTGGAAGAAACACTCCACATTGCCTTAAGATCTGTGTGATAACCGCTCCAAACCCACATCTCTTCGTGTCTGAAACTTTGAAGTACGCAAGCTTCTCCGCGATCACAGCTCCTATGTTTATGTCCTTCCCGCTAACATAGGTAATGTCTGCGCCCTGAGGCCATAGGTGTCCAGCCCCGATGAACAGAAGAGCTAGCTCATCTTTTGTCACTGCAGCGGGTTCTGTCTTCCCATAGATAACACTGCTGATCACTCTCACTGCATATCGCAGAACAGGGCTACGAATTCTAGCTTGCTTGGCCTCTCGAGAGATGAAGTTTCCTGAAGCGATGAATTTCCAGAAATCATTGTGTTCCGGGAAGTCAGGAACACAAGATTGACGTCCTTTCCCGAACCCAAAGACGTCGCACAGCTGAAAGATGGTCATGGAGTGGAACTGCCTGTTCACAATGAAGGAGAACATCGCCTTATCAGCTACCGGGTTGTCCTCGTCAGGATGGTAGAGGCGGGCTGATGCGAGGAACTGCCTGGTCAAATCAGCATAGCAATCACAGTGGAGATCGAAGATGTACCCCAGGCCAATCTTCTCGAACAAGGCTTCAATATCCTCGGTTATCCCCAATGCATCTGTAGTGTCTCTGTGAGCGAAGCGCGACGGACATATTTCCACTCCCCTCATCTGCTCGTAGAAATCATCATCATGTATATCCCACTGCTGGGTTATCTCTCGATTCGCAGGATGAGACCTATCCATCTTTCGGAAATTGCCCTTTGTGCTGAGCCTAGCAGTCTGTACCGAGGAACTCCCACGCTCACCCTTCTTCTTCTGTCTCTTAGGCATTATCTGCAAAATTAATTCATCAAAACCCAAGTAAGAGACAAATAGAAAAACACTCTTATAAAATCAATTCTGATCAATCCCCTAAACATGTAAAAATTTAGCACACATCTCTTCTCAAAACTCAAGATAACACATCACACTCCATTCCAATTTTCGTTTTTCAATTAAACTCCAAATTAAAATTTTTATTTTTCAGTTCCAAATTCATAATTGCTTAAAGAAATCATGCTGCAAAGTGTTAATCATCATGAATATTCAAGCATTTCGTTCAAACAATTAGAATTTCAGTTTTAATTTGAACTTTTATCAACATTATGACCATTGGAAATTATTTCTCTAAAATCTCAATTCAAACCAACGAAATTGGCAATCAAGGTAACCCATGAGTATAATCATCACAAATAAACCATCCTAGATGCCATTCCATTTAGAATTCGGAGATTCCCCAACATCAAACCCTAGGGCGATTTTAGATTCCAAAATTAGAGAGTCATACCTGTGTCTTGATGAAAACTGATGGTAGAAACGGATAGAGCTTGAAAAACTAATGAGTTTAGCACCAAGAATTACAAAAATCGGATGAGAGATGATGGAAATCGAATTTTGTGTTCTTGAGAGGTTTGGAGAGTTTGAGAGGAGAGGAAGATGAAACGATATGTGTTTTGATCGATATTTTCGCGAGTTGGGTGTTCTATGGGTGTTTTCCGGTTTAAATTAAGTGAAATCCAACCGGGCAATACTTACCTTAGATCGACCGATCCATACTCGTCGGATCGACCGATCTTCTCCTGAGATCGACCGCTCTACCTCACCCGGATCGACCGATCTCTTACATGGATCGCCCGTTCTGTTTCTTTAGGATCGATCGATCTCTGCCTGATAGTGATACATGCCTGAAAATCATCTAAAAACACAACCAAAAATTAATTCACACAAGAAAACATAATCACAAAAGAGAAAGAAAATCAAACCATGTGGGTTGCCTCCCACTCAGCGCTTGTTTAAAGTCGCGAGCCTGACTATTTTGTTGTCCTTAGGCGAGATCAGGTTCCGATAAAGGAATGTTGGTTCCTTCTTCGGGTTTTGCATCTGTGAAGTAAGGTTTTAGCCTCTGCCCATTGACTGTGAACTTCCTCCCATTCTCTTCCAAGACAACAGCTCCATAAGGTCTAACCTCTGTGATGGTGAAAGGTCCGGACCAACGAGACTTAAGCTTTCCAGGAAATAGCTTGAGTCTAGAGTTGAACAGAAGGACTTTGTCTCCAGCAGCGAAGTCTCTCGGGATTATCTTTCTGTCATGCCACGCCTTAGTTCTTTCCTTGTAGATTTTGGTGTTCTCATAGGCGTTCAACCGAATCTCGTCCAGCTCGTTCAACTGAACCATCCTCCTTTCTGCAGCGGTTTTAATGTCGAAGTTCATCAACTTCGTTGCCCAAAAACCACTGTACTCCAATTCCACAGGTAGGTGACAAGACTTTCCATAGACCAGATTAAAAGGAGTGGTGCCCAAGGGAGTCTTGTAGGCGGTTCTATACGCCCATAAGGCGTCATCAAGCTTCACAGCCCAGTCTTTCCTTGTTTTGCCTACAGCCTTCTCCAAAATCCCCTTGATTTCTCGGTTCGATATTTCAACCTGCCCACTTGTCTGAGGATGATAAGGTGTAGCTACCTTATGCTTTACTCCATGTTTCTTCAGCAGTTTATCGAACGTCTTGTTGATGAAGTGAGAGCCTCCATCACTAATAACCACTCTCGGGATCCCGAATCTTGGAAAAATGACTGTCTTGAACATTTTCTTGACAACACTAGAGTCATTTGTCTTGCTGGCTACTGCTTCCACCCACTTGGAGACATAATCAACCGCAACCAGGATGTACTCATTTCCATAAGAAGATGGGAAAGGGCCCATAAAATCAATTCCCCATACATCAAAAACTTCAACTTCAAGGATGAAATTTTGGGGCATCTCATTTCTCTTACTGATGTTGCCCTTCCGCTGACATGCATCACACTTTGAGACAAACTCATGGGCGTCTCTGAAAAGTGTAGGCCACCAGTAACCAGCCTGCAGGACCTTAGAAACCGTCTTGAATGTTGCAAAATGGCCTGCGTATTCTGAACTGTGGCAGTGGAAAAGAATCCCTTGCATCTCATTCTCCAGAACACATCTCCTGAATAAACCATCTGAGCATCTCTTGTAGAGGAAGGGATCATCCCAGTAGTAGTGGTTCACATCTCTCATGAACTTCTTCCTCTCATACCCCTTCAGGTTCGGTGGTTCAATTCCAGCACATAGGTAGTTTGCAAAGTCTGCAAACCATGGGAGATCATCCTGAATTTGTCTCATGACACAGCAATCAGCCTGATCCAAATACTCATCCTCCAGCAAGGTGATCACATAGACATTCTCCTCGGGTAATGTATCATCCAGTGGTGTTTCAGCTTCCACTCTCATTCGGGAAAGATGATCTGCCACTCCATTTTCTGCTCCTCTCTTGTCTCTGATCTCAATATCAAACTCCTGTAGCAGTAAGATCCACCTTAAGAGTCTCGGTTTAGCATCTTTTTTCGTCATCAGGTACTTCAAGGCTGCATGATCTGTGTGCACAATTACTTTCGAGCCCACCAAATAGGACCTGAACTTCTCGAAAGCATAAACTACTGCCAGCAACTCCTTCTCAGTGGTAGCATACTTGATTTGAGCATCATCAAGCGTTCGGCTGGCATAATAGATCACATGGAGTTTCTTGTCTTTTCTCTGCCCCAAAACAGCTCCAATCGCGTAATCACTTGCGTCACACATTATTTCAAATGGCAAGTCCCAATCTGGTGGCTGCACAATGGGAGCACTGACTAGAGACTTCTTGAGAATCTGAAACGCAGCGAGGCAGTCAGCATCAAAAACAAACTTCGCTTCTTTGCACAGCAGACGGGTGAGTGGCCTCGCTATCATAGAGAAGTCTTTGATAAACCTCCTGTAGAAACCGGCATGTCCCAGAAAACTCCGAATATCCCTCACTGTCCTAGGAGGCTGTAGGCTGGTCATAACTTCAATCTTTGCTTTGTCAACCTCGATACCCTGCTCTGATATCCTGTGACCCAAAACAATGCCATCTTTCACCATGAAATGACACTTCTCCCAATTTAGCACCAAGTTCTTCTCCTCACATCTTTCCAGCACCTTGCACAGATTAGCAAGGCAGTCGGTAAATGAAGAACCGTAGACTGAGAAATCGTCCATAAAAACCTCCATAATGTCCTCAATAAGATCAGTAAAGATCGACATCATGCATCTCTGGAAAGTGGCAGGAGCATTGCACAATCCGAAGGGCATTCTCCTGTAGGCAAAAGTACCGTATGGACAGGTGAATGTTGTCTTCTCTTGGTCCTCTGGATGAATGGGTATCTGAAAGAACCCGGAGTAGCCATCGAGAAAACAGTAGTAGGGGTGGTTGGCTAGTCTTTCCAGCATCTGGTCAATGAAAGGAAGTGGGAAGTGGTCCTTCCTTGTGGCTGAGTTTAGCTTCCTGTAGTCAATGCACATCCTATGCCCTGTGACTGTTCTGGTAGGAATCAGCTCAGCCTTCTCATTTGTGATGACAGTGATGCCACCCTTCTTAGGAACCACATGAACCGGGCTCACCCAAGTGCTGTCTGAAATTGGGTAGATCACCCCTGCACTCAACAGCTTTAGAATCTCCTTTTTCACAACTTCCATCAGTTTGGGATTCAGTCTTCGCTGGTGCTCTATGGACGTCTTTGACTCATCCTCCAAGTGAATCTTGTGCATGCAAAGATCTGGAGAAATACCTGTAATATCATCCAAAGAGTACCCCAATGCTTTTCTATACTTTCGCAATTTTGAAAGAAGCAAAGCGGTCTCCACATTATTCAGGTTAGCACAAATAATAACAGGATATGTGGAATTCGGTCCCAAGAATGCATACCTCAGCCCAGCTGGGAGGGCTTTAAGTTCCACCTTTGGAGCATTCTCCTCACTCCAATCTGGTTGGGAGGATGACGGTTTGACGGTTTTATCGGTGCCTGAGTCTTCAAGGCTGACATAGGCGACATGCTTCTCAATCGGTGAGGCTGAATCCAAAATCTCAGAAAATCCAACCACTTCTTGGTTCATGAACCCGAACTCACTCTCCCTTTGGGTCAATGCGACTTGTAGAGGATCATCAGTGTGCAACTCTTCATCCATTTCCTCCACCAGTTCAGTCAATGTATCAACCCAGAAAGTCTGTCCATCAATAGTCGGATTTTTCAGCACCTTCTCCACATTGTATCTCATCGCCATGTCTCCTAGACGTAAGTCTATATGCCCATTCTGTACATCAATCATGGCTCCAGCAGTAGCTAAAAACGGTCTGCCCAAAATGAGAGGATCTTTAGGTTCCTCTTCCAGCTCCAGAACTACAAAATCGGTAAGCACATATCCCTTTCCAACACCAACAGGGATGTTTTCTAGTACACCGACTGGTCTTCGCACTGATCGGTCAGCAAGGACCAAGGAGATCCTTGTAGGTTTGTAGTTCGTCATGCCTAGCCTCTCAGAGACAGAGAAAGGCATTAGGCTCACTCCTGAACCCAGATCGCAGAGACTCTTCTCAAAGGTAAGTGATCCAATGCGGCATGGTAGAACAAATGCTCTGGGATCTTCACGCTTTTTAGGCATGACATTTTGTAGAACTGCGCTACATTCCACATTGAGCATCAACACACCACGCTCTAGGCTCATCTTATCAGTAAGAATCTACTTCATGTACCTTTTAAGAGAAGGTACCATCTTCACCGCTTCAACGAATGGCAATCTCACATGTAACTCCCCAACAAGGTTCTTTAGCTTCTCGTACTCACGTTCTTTGATCTTCTGCCTTGGTCTGGATGGGTATGGAGCCTTAGGAACATAAGCAGGAGGCGCCACATACACCTCTTCAGGTTCAGAGGAATTTGGCTTCGTTGACACGGGATCGGTCGATTCACATGGACCGGATCGGTCGATCTCCGTCCCCTTGGATCGGTCGATCTTGAGATCGGTCGATCTCTTTCTTATTCGATCCCTCAATCGTTTTTCCACTCCTAAGTGTTACAGCATTCACAAACTCCTTGGGATTTGTCTCTGACTTCCCTGGTAGAAATCCAGGTGTTGTTCTGCTGCTGGAGGCGGTTTGAGCAACTTGCTTTTCCAAAACTTTCAAATGGGTGTTCAAAGCTTCAAACTTCCCATTAAGCTCTCCATACATGTTATCCACCTTGGTGTTTATCTCTGCAGTGTTATTCTTCTGACCTTCTAGCACCATTTGCAGCATCTTCTTAATTTCGTTATCCTGAGAAGACTGTGACGAAGAGGCATTCCCTTGATTCTGGTAGTTGTTGTACTGCTGGCTTTGCTGAAATCCTGAGTTGCCCGAGTTGTTCCCCTGATATTGATTTCTGTTCTGATATCCTTGGTTGAACACACTCTGGTTCTGATTCTGGTTCTGCCTGTTTCCTGCCTGAGGGTAGGACTGATGTTGTGGATTCTCCACATTGTTGCTCCGGTAAGACAGATTATTTTGCTGATTTTGACTCCATCCAAGGTTCTGATTGTAGCCTCTGTTGTAGTTTCCTTGACCACCAATGTAGTTCACATCAGCTTGCATATCATCTGAATCATCACCAACAGTTTCTTGTGAGGAACGATAGCCTTGCTCCTCCACAAATTTCACAGATTTCTGATCTCTCTTGAGAAGCATCTCAATCTTGGCATTCAGCTCATCTATCTTCTTGGATTCATAACCAACACCCTTCTGGCTGGTGTCAAACCTTGACTTGCGGTTTGCTTTGCTGGATGACAGGTTGTTCAGCAAGGTGTAAGCTTCTTCAACAGTCTTGGTCATGAAATCACCATTACTTGCTGTGTCCATGGCATCTTGACTCTCTTCATGAACTCCATTATAGAAAATGTTCAGCAAGCTCACATCAGTGTAACCATGGTGAGGGCAGTCCTGTGTGTACTCCTTGAAACGCTCCCAAGCCTCATGAAAGCTTTCTGAATCAAGCTGCTGAAAGCTTCCAATTCTGCTTCTCAGATATGTGGACCTTGACTTGGTGAAGAAATGCTGTAGAAAAGCAGCTCTTGTCTCTTCCCATGTAGTAAGAGATCCTGGAGGGATGGACTTTAACCATCTGATAGCTTTATCAGCTAAGGAAAACGGGAACAACCTGCATTTCAAAGCGCCTTGAGGAACTCCATTATGTCTGCTGGTGTCACAGACTCGCTCAAAATGCTCCAAGTGATACATCGGGTCCTCAGACGGGTTTCCATGAAACGGATTTTTCTCCACCAAATTAATGAGACCAGTCTTGATCTCAAAGTCTCTTCTCTCAATGGGAGGTGGGCGAATCCCAGAACGATCGGCATAGAATGCATCTGGTGTATCATAATGTGCAAGCGTCATCCTAGGCATGCCATAGTCTCCAGCCTGTTGTCTTGCAGCTACACCAGCCTGCTGATTATCACCAGCATTGTTGCCTTCTCGTTCATCTACAGGAATTGGATTTTGCGGGTTGTCCTGAAACTGGTCTTCTTGGTGTTCAGCCATTTCAACCTCTTCAGCGGACTCAAGTCTTTTCTTTTTCACTTGTCTCTCTAGGCGGCCGAGCTCTAACTCCAAAGGTATTAAATTCGATGATCCTTTGCTTCTAGTATGAAATCCGCTCATTCACCTGAAAACACAAACAGAAAGAGAAAGACAGAAACATTAGACAAAATAAAAATGCTATAGTCTTAAACTGATCATTAACTCTAGGGTGACCAAATGGTCCCCGGCAACGGCGCCAAAAACTTGATGTGTCGAGTTTTAACCCGATTATCTAACTGCAAGTGCACAGTAAAGTACGCAGTAGTAATGCGGGATCGAATCCACAGGGACCGATGATCACACGTAGAGTTGCAGACAAGTTAATAGCTACAGCGAACGAAGATATATTTTTGATGGTTTTTATTTAATTTTCTTTAGTGTCACAAAACATAAACAAGCTGTAAAAAGATGATTTAAACGATTTGAAAACTATTTTAAAACAAACGTTGGGCATTGGGAATTCTCAGGGATTTCTTTTTAATCAAGATACAATTAATGGCAGACACAGGGATATATTAAGAACCGTCTAGAACTCAAACACGATATTAGAATTAACCTACTTCCGTAGCGCTAATTCTCTATGTTATAGAAATCTCCACACTAACTTCCGCTGAGTTTCAATTTCTAAACAAGCATTAAGAACAGGTTCAATATGTTCACAAAGCGCAATAACATCAACTTCCGAGGGTTAAGGACACTTTGCTCATCTAAAGTATTTTCGGAAGTTCAAACAATCACTTTCGGTGCATCAAACAATCTGATATCATGAACTAAGTGATCAATTCAGTTCAAGCAGTAAGAAATCCATTAGATGAAGAACCAAAACGTAATCCCTTAGTCTACACACGTTTTATGAATCAAAACATCAAGAAATCCCCTATGAGAACCCCTAAACCCAACTAGATGACTACTCACACATAACTAAGCAAGAACAACACGATTTTGATGAAGAAAACATGATAAGATTGTATTAAAACAGAGTAAAGGTTCAGAAGATCTTCTCCAAATGGTTTTGAGATGAACTCCTTTACAAATCTTCACAAATCACACAAAACAAGTTACAAAACTCTCAAATCTCTCTCAAGAACTTGTAAATCTCCTTCTTGGTCGTCTCTAGTCTTTTCTGAGTCCCAAAAGTCCCCTTCTTTTTGTCCCTCTTGAGTGGAGTGGGTAAAAAGGAGTGAAAAGCTCATTGGTGCGTGTGGAGCCCGTAGAGCGTGGGATCGGTCGATCCTCAGTGGTCGGATCGGTCGATCTAGTGCATGAAACCGTAGCGACAAGTTCTGGTCGCTACGCATGTCGCTACAATTCACGGCTTTTCTTCTTAGCTCTGGATCGGTCGATCCACAGACAATGGATCGGTCGATCTATGTCCTGTGCGATCAATACTTCTCATTCGGTCCATCTTGCTTCTGAATAAATCCCGAATGCGTTCTTTTCTTGCAAGCTATCTAGTAACCTGCATATTACACTTAAGAACACCAAAACGCATCAAATAGACCAAAACATTAATTAAAACCGACCATTTAATTGCTCTAAAACGAGTTTAAAACCGTTAAAAACACGGAATATCAATGGAGCACTTGAACAATTTCAAGGGGATTGTAAATCATCTTAACAAAGTTGATATGAAGGTTGAAGACGAAAGGCAAGCCCTTTTACTCCTTAGTTCACTACCGGAGAGTTGGGACACACTAGTTGTCACTCTAAGCAATTCAGCACCGGAGGAAAAGCTTACCATGGACACCGTCATTGATAGCCTTCTAAACGATGAAGTTCGCAGGAAGGAGCGAGGTTCGAGTTCTTATTCAGAAGCTAACATTGTTGATAGACGAGGTAGAGAAGAGACTCGTGGCCAAAATAGAAGCAGAGGACGAGACCAATCTCGAGGAAGATCTAAGTCACATCCGAGAGTTACTTACTATTACTGTGGCAAACCGGGTCACATGAAGTCGGAATGTCGGTTTCTCAAGAAAGACAAACAAGCCGGTAATATCAAACCAGACCGGTTCAATCCTACAAAGAAGCATGAAGACAAGACTACCACCATTGTGGAATACCAGAGTGAAGAATTATATCTCGTTGGAGAATGTAATCTTAGCTCTGATGATAGCTCATGGATCGTTGATTCTGGTGCTTCTTTTCATGTCACCCCTCATGGAAGCTTCTTCACAACCTATCAAAGTGGTGACTTTGGTAATGTTCAAATGGGAAATCAAGGAAGAAGCAAGATCGTTGGAAAGGGGGATGTTATTCTTACATCAAACACAGGGTGTAAGATAGTTCTCAAAGATGTGAGGCATGTTCCCGAAATCCGACTCAATCTCATATCAACCGGGAAGCTTGATGATGCCGGTTTGGATAGCCACTTTGGCAGTGGCAAATGGAAGCTAGCCAAGGGGAGTTTGATCATGGCTCGAGGAAGAAAAGAAGGCTCTTTATATGTAACACAAGCCAAGCTTTGCAAGGAAGAAGTAAATGTCGCAAGTGATGACATCGATATATGGCACCGAAGACTTGGGCATATGAGTGAGAAATGTTTAAATATACTTTCTCGCAAGAAACTTCTTCCTGATATGAAAGGTATTTCTCTCTCACCATGTCATGATTGCTTACCCGGAAAACAACATAGGGTCGCTTTCCGAAGATCATCTACGCCTATGAGAAGAAAGCATATTCTTGATCTTGTGCATACTGACGTATGCTCCATGTCCGAGAAATCCAATGGAGGGGCATCATATTTCGTCACCTTTATTGATGACCATTCAAGGAAGGTATGGGTATACCTTTTGAAGTCAAAAGATCAAGTTCTTGATGCTTTCAAGGAATTTGTAGCCCAAGCAGAGCGAAGTACGGGTCAAAAACTCAAGTTTGTTCGATCTGACAATGGTGGAGAGTACCGAGGTCCCTTTGAAGCGTTTTGCAAAGCTCATGGAATCAGGATGGAGAAGACACCACCAAAGACGCCACAACTGAACGGGCTAACAGAAAGAATGAATCGAACGATCACAGAAAGAGTTCGGTGCATGCTCTCTCACGCTAAACTACCCAAGCCATTTTGGGTAGAAGCCATAAAGACTGCAGTGGATGTCATAAATCTTACACCATCAGTTCCTTTGGAAGGCGATGTCCCGGAGGAAGTTTGGTCGGGTAAGAAGGTCTCTTACAACCATTTGAAGGTGTTCAGTTGCAGAGTGTTTGTTCATATACCTAAGGATGAACGAGCCAAGCTAGACTCCAAGACTAAAGAGTGCATCTATCTTGGGTCACCAAGAGATGATTTCGGCTATCGGCTTTGGGATCCGGTTAACAGAAAAATTATCCGGAGCATAGATGTTGTTTTCTTCGAAGATCAAACAATCGAAGACATCAACAAATCAAAGAAACCAAAGCTAAGGGTTGTAAGAAATGAAGATTCTCATAAGCCTCAAGATCATGAACAAGTGATTGGAGATGATGGCGAAGGGGATCCCATCATGGATCCGAATGGTGATGAAGGTGAAGAAGAAGTTCAAGTGGAGCCAGAGGAAGAACATGAGCCAAGAAGGTCCAGAAGAGAGAGAAGACCATCTGTAAGATATTATCGAGATGAGTACGTTAATCTTACATATGAGGGGGAGCCTCAAAGCTATGAGGAGGCCATAGGAGACACTCATAAAGATGAGTGGGTTGAAGCTATGCAAGATGAAATGCAATCCTTGCATGATAATCACACTTATGAGATGATGAAGCTACCAAAAGGAAAGAGAGCCTTGAAGAACAAGTGGGTGTACAGGTCGAAGCATGAGGAGAGAAGCTCAAATCCAAGATACAAAGCTCGATTGGTTGTGAAAGGATTCAACCAGAAGAAAGGCATAGATTTTGAAGAAATATTCTCTCCAGTGGTGAAGATGTCCTCTATCCGAGTGGTTCTTGGTCTAGCAGCGGTTCTAGACTTGGAGATTGAACAACTCGATGTCAAGACGGCCTTTCTACATGGTGAACTCGAAGAAGAGATCTATATGGAGCAACCTGAAGTATTCAAGATTCCAGGAAAAGAAGACTTGGTGTGCCGATTAAAGAAGAGTCTTTATGGCCTCAAGCAAGCCCCAAGACAATGGTACAAGAAGTTTGACTCGTTCATGGTGGATCATAACTTTAAGAAAACCAAGAATGATCATTGCGTTTTCATAAAGAGATACGAAAGCGGCCATTTTCTCATATTATTGCTCTATGTTGATGATATGTTAATTGTGGGTCAAGATCGCAACAAGATAGCCGCATTGAAGAAAGATTTGGGAAGGTGTTTTGCGATGAAAGATTTGGGGCAAGCGAGACAGATTCTTGGAATGAAAATCACTCGGGATAGGCCAAATAAGCTTTTATGGTTGTCCCAAGAACGATATGTTGAAAGGGTGTTGGAGAGATTCAACATGCACAAAGCAAAGTCGGTGAGCACTCCACTTGGTGGACATTTCAAACTAAGTTTGAAGCAAAGTCCAACAAGTGAGAAAGAAAAAGAGGAAATGAAGACTACCCCATATGCATCAGCAGTGGGTAGTCTCAAGTATGCTATGGTGTGCACCATACCCGACATTGCCTATGCCGTAGGAGTTGTGAGTCGCTTTCTCGCCAATCCAGGAAAAGAACATTGGAAAGCAGTTAAGTGGATCCTACGCTATCTACGAGGCACAACGAAGAAGTGTCTATGTTTTGAAAATGGAAAATTGGAGTTGAACGGTTACACTGATGCAGATTGGGCTGGTGATAAAGATTCAAGGAAATCGACATCAGGATTCGTGACTACCTTTGCAGGGGGAGCTGCTTCTTGGCAATCGAAGCTACAAAAGTGTGTTGCCTTATCCACCATGGAAGCGGAGTACATCGCAGAAACGGAAGCGTGCAAGGAGATGCTATGGATGAAGAACTTCTTGCTTGAGTTGGGAGTAAAGCAAGACAAGTACAACATGCTATGTGACAATCAAAGTGCTATTCACTTAGCAAAAAATCCAACGTTTCACTCTCGCTCAAAGCACATTGATATTTGACATCATTGGATCCGAGAAGTTCTTGAAGAGAAGCTCATACATCTCAACAAGGTACACACCGACGAAAACTGGTCAGACTTTATGACCAAGGTATTACCGATCAAGAAGTTTGAAGATTGCTGCAAAGGCACCGGCATGACAACGGTTTCGGGGTAAGTCGGAAAGGGGGAGATTTGTTGGTTTTTCCTCCATTAGCCCAAAACCCAAAATTATGATCCATATTAAGAGCCCAAAAGAAGAGCACAAGGAGAAAGAATTATCTAGAATTATGGAGAAGAAGAGAGAAAGTTATGAAGTACAATAATTAATGTTAGATATTTTGAAATAAGATAATAATTTAGAGAAATATAGAACATGTTAGAGTTTGCTTCTTTACTTGTATAAATAGGGGTACTTAGCACCATTTGTATCATCCAAGAATCAAAAAAAAAATAGAGAGAAAACATTTCATAAAGAGTTCTAAGAGTCTTTAAAAAATCTCCAAACACAAGTCTTAGTGAAAATTCTTTTCCTAAAATAAGAAGGTTATCTTAAACACTAACCGTCTACATTCCATCTTAACCTTCCGAAGAAAATATTATCCGATTTCTTTCCCAACAGAAAGATGTATAAAATACAGTTGATGTTCAACATTTTTTTCATAACTGCAAATCCAAATTATGCCAAATGGCTCTGCTCCTCGATTTTGTTTCTTCCGCAGTTTTCGGTTAATATACCAGAGGCATTGTTACTGTGCTCTCATGCCTAAAAACTACAAAAGTTTGCTTTTCTTTGAACAAATTATTACGCTTCGAGTTTCGGTAAAGATAGATTTCCACCATCATCATAAGGATTAGATTAGTCAAAGACTCAAAACACACCTTCCAGTTTCAACCAATAACAATCAATATATACAATACAATAGAAACGATATATATGTGAATGAATCATGTCATTTACACAACTTTCATCCATCATATCGAATCAACAATTCAAAGAATTTGAGTCACTTTCAAGCAAAATTCAGTTTTACTGAAAAAACATATAGAAGATGTAGATATCCATCACATACTCACATGAAACACAACATACGGAAGTGCACTATCATAAAAAGCAAGGAACAGCTATATTTTATCCCATATAGATGAAACCCAAACAGACAGAAGTGATCTTTGCTCGTCTGTCACCACTTAATCTTAGATAGATAGCCGACAAAAAAAAGTTTTGGAATCCAAACCTAATCAAAAGTTTTAGATAAAGCCTAAAGTTGGAACAGTAGCGTTTGGAGTAGCAGCGAGTCAAGGAGCACTTCTTCTAGCTGGAGGTGAGAAAGGGATGCGCTATGCAATGCCTAACACTCGTGTCATGATCCGTCAACCTCAAACTGGATGTGGAGTATGTCTCTTTCATTCTCCTTGTTACTAGTTGGAATTTTATATGCGTATGAACTTAATTGATTAGCAAACTTTTCCACGGGCATGTGGAGGACGTGAGGAGACAGGTGAATGAAGCCATTGAAGCCAGACAAGTAAGACTTTCTCTTTATATATTAGATGCTTCTTGGATTGAGAATATGGAAGGTCAAGTCGTTGATCTGATTGATCTCTTTTGGTTGTTTCTACGAGCAGAAAATTGACAGGATGTATGCAGCCTTCACTGGACAACCTCTTGAGACAGTGCAGCAGTACACTGAAAGAGATCGTTTCTTATCCGCTTCTGAGGTAATATTACCAGTTAACTCAGAAATAATTTGAAGCTATGGTTCCTCATAATCCTTATGTACATTGTTGGATGTCATTTTGTTTTGCAGGCGCTTGAGTTTGGGCTGATCGATGGTCTACTGGAAATAGAATACTGAAACATCATACAAGACAATGCACATTAGACGGTTCATTGCATGTTCAAAGCTTCCTAGTTTCATTTGAATATGAACAGTTGTAACTGACTTTGTGCATAAACCAGCTTGGTTTTAGTGTCTACTAAACAGACTAAAACCAAGCTGTCCCATTTTTCTATTTGCGCTGAACCAATATGAAAACTTGTGTTCTATTTACGTTAGGTTCAGCTTGTTACTATTCAGTTAGGTAATTAAAATCATATACAATGCCAATGCATTTGTATCGCTGAATTTCATGGTTTCTACCGCATTTGCAACTTGACTAAAAGAGAGGCTGTAAAACAAACTTGACTAAAAAGAGAGGAACATAGCTAAATAGAGAGGATGGATAACCAGGCCATTGGCATCAATCTATTTATTTGAAACGACTTGATACACCTCAATCCTTAATAGAAAATTCCAATTATAGAGCAAGAAGATAATGTTAAAAAACCTCAAAAATAGCAATACGTATGTGTATATATAAAACCACAAACATAAAGACAAACAAGTTTTAACAATACAAAAATATATATATCTAAAACATCTAGAAAGAAAGAAACAACAAAAAAATGAAAAATATTTCAATCTTTCTATTTGTTTTTACACTTTGCATGATCGACAATGCATATGGTGCCAATTTATTGAAAGGGGAGAAGACAACACTCTATTTCAGGAACGGCCTTAGTTACAAGAAATGGCTCAAGGTACATTGTAAATCAGGGAACGACGATATGGGTGTCCACTATCTGAAACCGGGTGGAATCGATTACACATTCAGTGTCCACGACAACGTTTTCGGGGGCACACTTATCTGGTGTACCCTGAGCAAAGGACCTGATTATAAGGTCTCTTCTAGGTTTGACGCCTATAAACAGAACAAGGATAAGCCTCACGGAAAGTCATATAACTATCTTGCTAAAGATGATGGCATCTATCACAGTAATCTTGTGGAATTTAAACTTCACAAGAAGTTTGACTGGAAATAGAGATCACAAACTAAATCTCCCGTGTTATCAGATGTTTTCAATATATGTACTTACTTATATATTAACACCATTTATTTGTTATACTTGTAAAAACCAGTGATATACTTGTAAATGTATAAATTATATACTTGTTAAAGTTGTTCTTATTTGTTTCACTGTATTTAAAATTTATAAATTAAACTTTGGTGTTATTCAGTATATATTTTCTAAAAGTTACAATTTTTCTATCGTTTCTTCATTAGATCGTGACGCGAAATGATCTCAAAACCCTTAACAAGCCAATTTAGCATATGCGAACTAAATCAATCTCCAACACTTAACATACAATTCCAACCCAGATTTATTAATAAGCTCTAAGTTACATGCAATGAATACTATTTATAAATTTTAAATGTAGTTACGTATATGCATGTGGTAGTCTTTTTTACCGTTTTCAGATTCTTTTAAGAGCATCTAGCATTTAGAACAATTTCACTTCAATCCATTGCTATTTCTTCTTCTAAAAAAGAGATTACTAGTTGTTTCTCTATATTTAAGGGAAGAAATAACAATTTATATTCTTTATTCTATATTTTGAAGATTAGGGAAATACTTTGAAGCAAATTCTATCTCTATTATAGAAATCTTTTATTTTAGAAGAGAATATAGTAAAATACATTAGAGATGGTCTAAGAGAAATTAACTAATAACCACATAACATAAACCCAAAAAAACACACAAGAAGGTAGAGATGATATCAGTGTTAAAAAAAGATTGTCAAAACAATATTTGATATGGGAATGGGATATATAATCTACTTATAACATTCATTTTTAGATGATTTCTGCATCATTTTTGCAGCTCGAGACAAGGCTTCGGAGAACTAGAAGAATAGTGATCGATAGTTTGTCTTTATTCACGTTAACATAATCTGAGAAGTGAAATACTCTACAACGACCACCATCACGAGCTATTGTTCGATTTTTTTTTCTTCTTGTAAAGGGCTATTTTGTTGGTGTGCTTGCTTCTATACCATTTTGATGTTTCTCTTACCTATTGTTATATCGTCTCTCATCATCCCATTTAATTTCTATATTTTCTCCATGCTTTTATTATTATGTTTCCATTATTATCTACTAAGGGAGGTCCGCGCTACGCGCGGGATGTGATGGATCGGTTTTTATAAAAAAAATATGTTTTAGTGTAAATTTTCTTTTACGTTAAGTTAGGTGTGAATATGATTATATTGTTTACGCCAAATTTCAATTATATAACTAAAATGATCGAATTATTGGTGTTGTTGATGTTTTAATCATGAATTGTAAGCTTTTATAATGATTTAAGTTTTATAACTATAAAATACATAAATCAATCGGATTCGATCATTTGTGAGAGTTTATAAAATAGTGCAGAATGAAGTTTTTATTCAGAGGAACTCTCAATCAAAATTATTATAGTTGTTTTCGAGAATGTTAGTAATCGACATTATTAACAATTTTTGTTGTTTTTTTTTTGCTTTTCTTTGTTTCTTTAGTGTGATATTTTTTGGTTATATTTGCTTATATATTATGTAATTAAAATAATGCCTTTGTAAAAAGAATACCGAAAACATATTTTGTGTTTCTATTATGTATGAATATATAAGACTACTGTTTTTGGTTTAAGATATAAATTTTTGTAAACTTTCTTTTTATATTCATTTCGTTGGCGGTATGATTACTTTAATCGATTATTCTTGTCTACACCAGTATATTGAGTGTTATTTGTATGTTTGCATTTTAGTAGTTTTAAAAAAATTAACTTGGACTATGGTTTTTAAACAGAAAATATACCAATCAATTAAGATATTTTTTTTTTGTTAAAGTTGTTCGGCAAGTCTGTTTGATAGAGCATGTATAATGCATGAAACATTTATATGCATTTTTGCATTTGAAGCTCGAGCCGGTTACGTCATCTCAAAGAATGGTCATGAATTGTTTTGACTTGTTTGAAGTAGAAACAAAGGTTGCAGTTGTTTTCCATATCATTGACATGGCAGCTCGTTGGTGGTTTGAGCTTCTGCATGCTATTGTATTATTTGTTATATTACATTAATTTCTGACTTCTGTTCTCTAGATTGAATTTATTGGATATGTATTATGTACTCGATTGTGGTTTTCTCTCTATTTTGTAATTTTTTTCTTTCTAAGTTTGAGTTTCATGACTTGTAAAAAAAAAAAGTTAATTTTATTTCAGTTGGTGTGAATTTCATTATATATGATAAATTAAAATCTTTTTTTTAATTTATGTAATTTTATATTATGTTACATAATTTCATTAAATTATTATTCATGATATATTGTATCAAAATTTTAGTTGAATTGATATTAAACTAATGATATGTGGGTTATACAATGTTATTTAAAAAGATTTAGTCTAAAGAATAAGATGAAGAATGTAAAGAAATTAATAAATGTTACAAAACTATGCTTCCATATCATGGTTAGGTTATTTAGAAAAGTATTTACTTTTGTTTTTCACACGGTTGAGCTTACCTCTTGCTGATCCCCTATATATTATTTGAGAAGCATTACAACTTCTTTTTGTAGCCACATGTCATCAATAGAATGATTCTTAGAATCATTAGAGAAATATGTTGGTCCATCTAATTATATAATAAGTTTTTTATTAAACTAATAATAAATTCATCATTAATGTACTTTATTATTTCCTTAAATAAATTTTACGAAATTGCCTAATGTGGCTAAAATATATATATGGCAATTAATGATTTTGAATAATAAAGATTTGATAAAAAATAGTGTATCTTCTATCATATTTGTTTAATTTTAAACTATTAAATAAATTAAACAACCACAATAACCATATAATAAAAATTTAGATTTTTATGTATATGTTATATTTTGAATTTTTATAAACGGCTATAAATTACTAAAACTGTTAAAAGTCTCACATTCAAATTTTATGATCCATGGTTTAAAATTTTTGTTATGACAAAATACAAATGATTACAAAAATTATATAAGTAAAAAGTCTAATTTAATTAATTATTAAGATTAATATATATATATCGTTTTAAATTAAACTATAAACAATATAAAATACAATATTTTAGTTTCAAAATTTACTTTGAACAGTTTTTTGTTAAAAGTTTTGAACGATCATTGACAACTTATTTTTTTTAATTATAAATTACTAAAACTATTAATCCCACAATGAAAATTTTGTTATCAGTAATTTAAATTTTTTTCTATAAAAGATACAAATGATCAAAAAAACTATATGAGTAAAATCATCATTTAATAGATATTAATATTAAAAATATAGTAAAATATATTATCTATGTTAGTATCATTTAAATTTAATAACATATCCTATCAAATATAAAAAATATATTTTTTGGATTAATAAAATTGATTTATATGTTCGCACCAATTTAATTATATATTTAATAGTTACTGGTTTTTAATTATTTAATATATATTTATTATTTCATAATATGTAAAAATATTTAATACATAAATAATTTATATATATAATGTTGATCCCGCGCAAAGCGCAGATCTTAACGTAGTTTAGTTATTATTTCAACTTTGACCTCCGTTCCGTTTTGATAGTACATGCAAGGAAGATCATACCATCTGCATGTGTTAAATATGTATTTTTTATGTTTTCAGTATTTGTGGCTCCTTTTCATTTTTGATGGCATATAGTCAAATTTGCACAACTTTGTGTTCTTCAGTTCCTATTCCGATCTTTTCATATAAATAAATTTGTAGAAGCCTAACCGGGCCTCGTGGTCTGGTGGTATAGGAACCTCGGCTGAGGTGCCCGCCATCATAAATTCGAGACCCGGCTACAGCGGATTTAACATGGTTTCCGTTGGCCGCCAGGACCTGCCAGTTCCGGTTGGACGCGGTGGGATAGTCGGACTAAGGTCCGGATACCTGGATTATCAAAAAAAAAAAAAAAAATTGTAGAAACCTGCATGACGACCAGGGTGTACACTAACAATATCAGAATCATGTAATGTCAATATAACGATATGTCAATACATGTAGGATAATAATTAATTATACAACTTAAGACTTTTTTACTAATTTTAAAATTTAAATTTAAGACTTAATTAATTATGATCCTAATGTGTGGTGCTTTTTTTTTCTCTAAAGTCTCAATAATCTACTAATTCAATTTTATTCTTTATCATTTACTATTGAATGTTATCAAATCTATTAATCGGAAATTTTATAGCTTTGCCAACAACCTAGACTAAAAGAGAAAACGATAGATAGTTTTCATTGTTATGTTATTTTACCTAAGTTTTGCATTTAGACAGTTCTAAAACTTTGTCTACATCTATCGTCCAAGCCATAGACACAGGTGAAAATCTCACCCATGGATTCACCCATGGATTGCTCCCGTTCCATCTACAATTCTTTATTTTCCTGTGAAGATTAAAGTTATATAATATGACGTTTGAGGGCTTCATACATGAGCTTATGGCCGACGCATATTCCCTGAGTCCCCACCCGAACAACCCCTTTCTTATATTTATAGATCAGACCGTCCAGCTTCCATGAAGCTCACCGACTCATGAAGGTAACACTCCTAAAAACCAACAACAATAAAAAAAATTGAATAAAAATTGGAACTTCTTAACCATGTTTAGATCAAAGTTTTCTTGCTTTCTCTATAAAATTTGCACAAGTCACTTAACAATCTTGTGTGTTTCCCATTGGAGTCTAGCAGCGCAAAGAGGTCATCATCTTGAACAGTAGAAGATACTTGCTTTCTGCAGACTATTATGCGATCAGGAATGTTTAAATGATATAGAGCAAGATGAAGTTTTCCTCACCTGTTAGTTTAAGTTGGATAGTGATGTTAATCCCAACAACAGTATATATCTGCATAGAAAGGAGAAAACCCAGAAAACATGAAACCTGCATTTTTTCATTGATAGAAGATTAAATTAGAGCTTCAGAGAGTGTTGTACATTTTATCAGCTGGGGGATTGATATTCCCTAATGCAGAGAAAGCTCCACCAAGTGTAACAACCATCATAACTGTACTCGCTTATGAACTGTCATGTTTAATGGGTTAAGATGAAAGAAACAATCATGGTGACAAATCTAAATTGAGTTTTAAGATTAAAGATTCTGATTCTTACTATTGCAAGACTGATCAGAGGTCAGATGGCGAGAATTAGTGACTTCACATGGATAGTCATAGACCTTCTCAATAGAATCCCAGCTGCACTTTATACTCAGAAGAGAGGAGAGACATCTCCTATCCCATTTTTAACCGTGCACAAAATCAGCTACATGAGGAATCCCATCTTGGATCAAAATAACAAACATATAAATGGAGCTAAGACATAACAACAGCTCAACTTTGTCGCATATCAAAGAACTAATGAGTTCCTATTGTTTACTCTTCAAGAGGGGAGAGAAATATCGTACTTCAAGGGTGCAGAGCTTCCTTCTGTGACTGGAACATTAGCGTAGCCAGCGATCTCCCACTTTTATTTTGCATATAGGATCAACAGAGAGAATTCACAGCCACATCCCAAGAACAATGTTCAAAGAAAACTGTACATAGGTATAGTGATGGATTGTACATACCCGGAGCAAGGCGGTGCGTACTTGCGTGTAACATCTTGTGTTGAAACATAACCAGACACAATACTTAATTAGTCTTAGTCTTCATATCTCTGTCATCATTGTCTCCATGCTATCAGCTAACCACACATATAAAATACACAGTAATGTTACAATCATGTTTGTTGCCGCTTAGCTCCTTATAGTGTTATAAGCTCGTTGAATAAAGAGCTTCTGAGAAAACCATATAACAATACAAAATAGATTAGCACTCAGAAGGCAATTTTCATTTTCTTTAGTGACAATTCATCAAACTATAAACACTTAGTTATTAAAATATTTATAAAACCATAATTTATAAGCAGAGGTATAACAGAGCTTCAAGTTGAACTTTTCATTGACTTATAAAAAGCTAAAATTTAGGCGAAGATTGGAAACCATTACAAACAGTTTCTTCTAGAATGTTATTCCAGTGCCAGTAAGCTCTATCTGAGCCGCAGAATATTATACCCGTTCTACGGGCGTATCCTTATCATCTGCGCTGTGGCGTCAGTCTTTTGTTCACTCATGCCGTGCCTTATCTTTCGGTAACGTCGCTGCACATGATTCTCAGGATGATCCCGGTATGATATGGCGTCGACGGATGTGGATCTGAAATTGGGTACAAATATTGTTCAACAGGGAATGTTTATGTGGTGGTTGTACGGACGGTGCTTTAACGGCTGCATCTCGTCTTGTTTACTGATGATGTCTGCCATAGTTTGCAAAATATTTATGAGAAATATACCAAAAATTAATAACCAAACAAACCAAAAATAAAAGCAAAGAGCAATATGAAACATCAATCGAAGAACTTAAGCTAGAATCATAAAACGTTAAAGGAGACTGATTTTGGGTTGTAAGGAATGGAAGGATGATGTTCAGGGAATGAAGATTCACCTTTTTATACACAGAGATTCACCGACTGAAAGTGAAGGGAGATGCATTGAATTCAATGAGGAATCATTAGTGGGATAAAGGAGTTAAGATGGTCATTGATGAGAGGAACATCAAGTCACTCCAAACGACACCAACATCAATTTCGCTTACATGGCTTAAAGATATTGAGTCCAAACGACACGAACGAAAGTCCAAACGATACGAACAAACATTCACTCAAAATATTCGCTGTTAAAAGTCATCTCCCATTCACTTTATGGAATCTGAAGAATAACATGAACCCTATAAAGGGAAAATAATTGTTGAAGACGAAGAGAGAGAGATGAATCTTATATTCCCAAAACGACGTTGTTTAAGCGTCTTTGTGTTTCTCGTAGTTAGACTGGGTTTATGGAGGACAATATAAGCCCAAAACACAACGAAACCCATATGTATTGCAGACTTGACTTAATGAAACGATGAGTTTCATGGCCTGTGACACGTGTCAAGCTTACGGGAGCCGATTTTATGACGTGTCCGCCTACGTGGCTTCACCAGGAGTGAGGAAACTTAACTTTATATATAAAGATATTCGTACAATCTAGTTTAATGTTTCTACATTGTATGTAACTTAACTCGATTAAAAGGAGAGTCTATAAAACAAACTTGACCAACAAGAGAGGAACATACCTAAATAGGGAGGAAGCCATTGGAAAAAATCTTGAAAACTTGATGGGATCAATCTATTTTTTCGAAACGACTAGATAAAATCATTAATAGAAAACTTCCAATAATAGAGAAAGAAGATAATGTAAAAACTCAAAAATAGCAATTCTATGTATATATATAACACCACAAACACAAACACGAGTTTTAACAATACATAAATATATATCTAAAACATCTAGAAAGAAAGAAAAAAAATGAAAAATACGTCATTCTTTCTATTTGTTCTTGCCCTTTGCATGATCGGCAATGTAGGTGCAAATATATTTCAACGGGCCAATACAACACTCTTGTTCGTGAACGGCCTTCGTTACAAGAAATGGCTCAAGGTACATTGTAAATCAGGGAACAACGATATGGGTGTCCACTATCTGAAACAGGAAGGAATCTACTATTTCAGTTTCCACGATAACTTTATGGGAAACACGCTTTTCTGGTGCACCCTGAGCAAAGGACCTGATTATAAGATCTCGTCAAAGTTTGATGCCTATGTGGAGGACAATAGAGAGCTTCACGGAGACACATATAGCTATATTGCTAAAGATGATGGCATCTATCATCAAAATCGAGTATATCCTAAACTTCACAAGAAGTTTGACTGGAATCGGAGATACTAAACAATTTCCCTCATGATCTCAGATACTTTAAACATATGTATGTACTTGTATATTCATTGATTTGTTATACTTGTAAAAACAAATGATATACTTGTAAATAAGTCAATGATAAACTCTTGTAACTAAAAGTCTTTCACATTTGTTTCACCGAATTTCAAAATTTGAAGTTAACTTTGGCGTTGTTCAAAAATATAATTTGATTTTAATCACATGGGTTTCTAAAATTCATATTTTAAGGTTTCTGATGAATGCCATTGACGCGATATGATCTCTAAACCCTAAACATGCCAATCGAGCTTATGTAGACATGCAAACTAAATTAGTCTCCAAATACTTACCATACAAAATTAACAAACCTAAATCTCAAAACCCTAATATCATGGGTTGGAATGCCGATCTGTATTGTTTCGACATTAGAAGGCCGATATGTATTGTTTACTGCAGTTTCTTTTTTAATCAATTCCATGTATACACACATAAAATGATACGTGAATATTTACTTGGAAGAAGAAAAAAACCTAGCAAAAAAAAAACATTAAGGATATAATACTACATTTTAGATGATCTCTGCATCATTAGTTGAAGCTCAAGCAAGGCTTCGGAAAACTAGAAGAATAGTGGTCGGTTTTCTTTATTCATGTTAACATAATCTGTGAAAAGAAAAAAAATCTATGAACTTATGCTTCTTTAGCGAATTCACTGATTTACCCAAAAAGTAAGAGTTACTGTTTTGGTTGAGTTATATTCAAAGTTCAAAGATATGGCCTTATTTTGTTTTCATTTTTTAAAATCAAAATGTAACAAATACAAACACAAGTTGATTACAACCATCATAGATGTTTTCAACTATAAATACATTCTTCAAATTAGCAAAAAAAAAAAAAATTGATTATACAAAAATTCAGAACAACCGCACAAAACAAAGAAAGAAATAAGAAAAAAACTTAACTATTAGTAATAGTCTACTATTACAAGCGAATCCTAATATTAGCCAAAGCCAAGAATATAGCTAAAAATTCAAGAATCTATGTAAAACTTCAAGAATCTATGTAGTATATATATAACGCAGAACAACATCAACAACAATTCATTCAATCAACAAACATGAAGCTCCTTTGTTTGACTTTTGTCTTCTTGGTCTCCACGACTCTTACAACCGCAACTCCTCCAGACGCAACAATCTACCAAAACTTCCTCCAATGCTTCACAACCCAAACGCGCGCTCTTCCCAACACCTTAGCCGACGTCGTTTTCCCGCAAACCGCAGCCGGTTACACCCCCGCCCTACGCAACTACATCCGAAACGCGCGTTTCAACACCACCGCGTCTCCCAAACCCGCGATCGTGATCGTCGCGCGCACCGAGGCCCACGTCCAAGCCGCGGTAGTCTGCACCAAAACGCTAAAATTCCAGCTGAAAACTAGAAGCGGCGGGCACGACTACGAAGGCGTCTCGTACGTATCCAACCTCCCCTTCTTCCTCCTCGACATGTCGAGCTTCCGCGACATCACCGTCGAGGGAGAAACCGCCTGGATCGGAGCCGGCGTCACGCTCGGCGAAGTCTACTACCGTATATGGGAGAAGACCAAAACGCACGGCTTCCCCGCCGGAGTCTGTCCCACCGTCGGCGCCGGAGGTCACATTAGCGGCGGCGGGTATGGAAACATGATCAGAAAGTACGGTCTCTCCGTCGACTACGTCACCGACGCGAAGATCGTGGACGTCAACGGACGCGTTCTTGACCGTAAAGGAATGGGAGAAGATCTCTTTTGGGCTATTAATGGCGGAGGCGGGGCGAGTTTCGGCGTGATCTTGGGTTTCAAGATCAAGCTAGTCCCCGTCCCCGAGACCGTTACGGTCTTCAGAGTCCAGAAGAACTTGGACGAGAACGCGGTCGACATGGTTCACAAATGGCAGTTCGTTGCTCCGAAAACCGATCCTGGTCTCTTCATGAGGGTGTTATTACAGCCCGTGACGAGAAACAAGATGCAGACCGTTCGCGCCTCGGTCTTGGCCTTGTTTCTCGGCAAGTCGAGCGAGGTTTTGTCTCTACTAAACAAAGACTTCCCAGAGCTTGGTTTAAAGCAAGAGAACTGCACGGAGCTCACTTGGATTCAGTCCGTGCTGTGGTGGGATAACCACGACAACGCTACGCTGGTCAAACCCGAGGTGCTGCTCGAGCGTAACTTGGACACGGCGTCTTACGGGAAGAGGAAGTCAGATTTTGTTGAGAAAGAGATTACTAAAGAAGGGTTAGATTACTTGATGAAGAAGATGATCGAGGTTGGGAAGATTGGTCTTGTGTTTAACCCTTACGGTGGGAAGGTGAGCGAGGTGGCTACGACGAAGACTCCTTTCCCGCATAGGACCAAGCTTTACAAGGTGCAGCACTCGATGAACTGGAAAGATCCGGGGCCTGAAGCTGAGACCAGTTTCTTGGAGAAGGCGAAAAGCTTTTATAGCTACATGGCTCCTTTTGTGACCAAGAACCCTAGACACACGTATTTGAATTACAGGGATTTGGATATTGGAGTTAATACTCATGGTCCGAATAGTTATAGAGAAGGAGAGGTTTATGGGAGGAAGTATTTTGGAGAGAATTTTGATCGGTTGGTGAAGGTGAAAAGTACTGTGGATCCTGAGAATTTCTTTAGAGATGAACAGAGCATACCTACCTTGCCTAGCAAGCCAGCTAACACACCCGCTAAACCGGCTCTATAAACCCTAGTTCATAGCAATGTTGAAAGAAGCGCCAGGCAGAGAGACCTAGAGCCAATAACAATATCTATAAACTGATTACTTTGTTTTTTTTTAATTTTCAAAACTTGTAAATAATAATACACCATTTGCTAAATAGTGTATGAATCTTACTTTAGTTCTGTCTGAATCCTAAGAACATAGAAAACTCAAAGTAGTGAAACAGAAGAAGAAGGCTGCTTCTCAAAAACTTCTGGCTCGATGCTAATACAGATACTTTGGCAGACCATCAGGTGGATTCAGGCAACTCAGAAAACTTGCCTGATGTTTATGTTGATCCTCGAAGTTTTGATGTACTCTGCGATAAAATCTCCATTTTCATGGGACAATTCTGATTCAAGTGCGCCAATATCTGCATTTTCTTCATCAATGAAGATACGGGGCACGCCTGCAGCATCAACAGATATCATCTCAGACCAAACAGTGAGAGAAAATGAGAAAACTAAGGATTTTTTTCTTGTAAAAAACACAGGTAAGCTGGTAATGCAAATGAAGTAGGTTTACCGTGAAAGCATTCCCTGGCTTCTCCAGCCATCAATACAACATCTCCACTTCTGAGATACATAGCATGCGGAGGATCCTCTTTTGATTTTCCTCCTAAGAGGAAAATAGCTTTACACCCCAAGCTGCGTAAGAGGAAATACAGTCACTCTATTGCGGCTATTAAGTTTTGCTATAAAAAAAAAAAGAAGGCAAAGATGTATACCTCATGCTAACTATGGGTTTACTCCAGTCAGCTTCCATATCATCAAGGTGGCCTCCAAGGGTATCACCTAAAGAGTGAGTTAAACAAGTTTTCAAAGTTCAACACTTTTCTTAAAGCAAGAAATACGATTTCAAGTTAACTCTACCTAAGCCAAAATAGTTTACGATAGCACCCTCTGGACGGAACTCCTCCCCTGAAGGCATTGCAATGGCAGCGTGTGTCTTAGCTAGTTGACAAAGTGCATCAGGGATGTTGTTATGAGGCAGAGAAACATCATAGTTGCGCTGAAGAAAAAAGGCGAAACAATCAGCATCATTCCAGGTATTAGTAGCAGTAGATACTAATCTATTTCATCAAAACAAGTTTCAAAAACCGACCTTGGACCAATCAAACTGTAGACCGAGAGTGCTCCAACGAAGCTTCCTCAACAGAACCGAAGCTGAAACTGATTTGCAACTTCGTTGTTTAACTTTAGCAGTAGCTTCTTCACCATCAAAAAACTTCCATATATTAGTATCCTCCTGAACCAACACCTTGTTTGCTTTAGCTGATTCATACAAATCAGCAACGGGACCATAAATAGCATTGTGGTTTGTTCTATTTGGAGGCTGAGGAAAACTCGTCAAGCTCTCTTTGATCCATTTGCACTGCTCCTCCAAGCTCAACGCATTAGGGATAAAGTAAAACCCTAAATCAAAAATCAAAAGTTTCAACCTTTCACTGAAAATCTTCATACCCATAATCAAAATTACAAAAAAAAAAAACTAACTCTATTAGATCCTAATTTTGACCTTACCGGGACGATTCTCGATGCAGAACACCTGGGAGTCAGCTTCTGCAACCCTAATTCCGTCGGGTAAAACACCGGTTCTGTTGAAATCTTGTGAAATTGAATTGAAATCGAGAACCGATGACAAATCAACCGGTTTAGGTAGCTTCTTCTTCCTGCGAAGATTTGAAGAGGAAGGGATTCAACAATGGCAGTGATGAATGGGAGGAGATTTAAAACAAAAAGGTGCTTACTTTCTCGAGAACTTTGAGTCTTGTTCGTAGTAAAGCTTGTAATTTTTCTCTGCTCTCCGGAAAGCCGTACGATCTGCGTCGTCAGAGACGTTCGCCGATTCGTACATCTTCACCACCACCAGTCGACGAGGCCGGCCGAGTTTAGTTTGTTTTCGCTTTTGGACTAACGTTTTTTTAATTTGCAATGAAGACATTGGTCTTTCTCCAAAATTCTTTTTTAGACCTATTTTGAAAAAAAGTTGACAAACGAACCCTGTAGAACAGTGTGAATAAAACACAACAGAAGAACCATTCTTATGGCGTTGGTATACCACAAGACTCATCTTTCTTCAAAGCTTAGCTTCAGACTCTTCACTGTTGAGACAAACAGTTAATAATCTAGCTTATTGTCAAGAACATGCTTTGTACATTAAATTTAAGGCTCAGTGTCTGAAACCAAACCCTGATATACCAAACATATCACATGTGTTCGTGATCATCTAACTCTGATTAGTAATATCTCTGACTGGGATTCGTACTGCCTTCGGTTCTATCTCCACGCCCTCCCTTTTCATTTTGGGCAACGCACTGTTGGGAGTAAGAGATATGATTTTCAAACCCTGTTAGGCATTTTACTCTCTATGGAAGAAACTCAGAATGAAGTTCCATAAGCCTCTTCATAATTTTACATTGTTTCTCACAGACCAAGTGCAAGAACAGAGAGAGAGAGTCTTGTGTATGATAAGGTAAATGTTAACTTTTAAGAATGAGATAGCTTGGCATGATCAACTGGCTTAGGTGGACAAGGGAGCCGAGGACTTGGATAAATATTTAATTTTGTGGAACGTAGATATGATAACCTTAAGTCTTTACTGAAAACTTGATTGGACAACCAAGTTTGTCAGTGTTATTACAGAGTTTTATCATAAAAACCAACACACGCGCATAAAAACATATTTAAAATCCAGACAAAACATAACATTTTCAACATCCAGAAACGAGAAAAGAAGGTGGCGGCATTGCAAGACAGGTAAATAACAAGAGACAGCATTTGAGAGAGAGAGAGAGAGAGATTTCTAGTCGGTAGTCATGATCGACTTCTGATTTCCCTCAGATAGAATTGCTTTATCTTTCTCAGCCATAGCCAACCTAGATGCTTTAGCTGTCTCAGCCTTAGCCAACCTAGCTGCTTTAGTTCTCTTAATCTTAGCCAACCTAGCTGCTTCAGCCAACCTACCTGCTTCATCTTTCTTAGCCATAGCCAACATACCTGAAACAAACAAACAAACAAACATACAAATGAATGAACGGTTTTACACTTTGTTTTCTCAAAACAAAAAGAAAAAAAAGGAATGAAGAAAGTAACGTACGTGCGCGAGAGACGCCACCGCCGCCATCCTTTCTTAGTGGGAGGACAGCATTAACAACAAGATTAAAGCCTCCCGCAGAACGTCCGCTAAGTTTCAGAGCCTTTTCAATAGCATCTTTTCCACGGAGATGAACGAAAACCACTTCCCCCAAAACAGAACAATAGGATCCAGGGAAAACCGAACGTACCATCTCCTCGACCTCATCCCTAGCAAGGGAAGTATCAAATCCTGTAACATTCAACCTAAAATAGCAGGACACCATATTAGGACAAGAACAAACAGGTTAATAAATAAGAAAGGAAAAAATAAAATTAAAAAAATCAATTTACACGCGCTGTCGGTATTTGTCTTGTGCTTCGGGAGTAGCAAAGAAATGGTCAAGGCGATTGCTGTCAAAAGGGTAAGCCGTAACTCGTAAAATACTTCCTCCCATGTCACTTCCATCAAACGTCAACGCCTTTTCTTCATCTTCTTCGTTAACGTATAGATTAATCCGCATCTGTAAAACACAAAGATTATTATAGACGATCAAGCTGGAGGAGGAAGAAGTCACAAACCTGCAGAGAATAGTACGATTGAAGTCGAGTTCGTGAGCAAAAGCATGTATTAGCTTTATTCCACGTGATGCGAAGTGTTTTCTCAGGCCCTCTTCAACAACATCCTTACGAGAGGAGCTATCGTATCCCTCAACCGCAATCCTTCTAATGCTGCTTTATTATTGCAAAAGTATATTAATTAATTAATTAATTACCGTGAGACACAACAATAACACATGATCCATCTAATTAGATATACAAATCTCAAAAAAAAAAAAAAAAGAAACGAACCTGCTCTTTCGAATCGCTGCATCACTACCGTGTTCAATTCCAGACCTTCCACACCCTAAAGTAAATAAGATCTAATCAGACAACTAATTCCAGAAACAGAAAGCGATGATAAGAATAATTACTTTGATCACGGATGCGTCCATGGCGACCGACTGCTGCGCTAGGTTTTTTTTTCGAGAGGGCGATAAAGATATTTTGAATTTTTTGGTCTTTATAGAGAGTCTCGACTTTAACTGTTATTCTGGTTTTGGGCCGTAACCGTTCTGTTCGTTGGGTCTTAAATTTAGTTTAAGCCTGGATTAGGCCCATTTACTAATAACCCTGCAATGCAGTTCTTCGACTTGTAGTATTGAACATAATCAGACTTGGAGAAAATTACAAAAAAAAAATTAACATATAGCAATTGCGCATGCATATAACAATCGAGCTAATTGTTAATAACATGCTTTGTACATTAAATTCAAGGTTTAAAGAATAACTTCGTAGCTGTCAGAAACCAAGCCCTGCTAATCAAACTCATGTGTTTAACACTGATTTTTTTTTTATCAAAGTGTTTAACACTGATTAGTTTCATACTTTTCATTACAAAAGCTAAAGCTGGACACAAGACTGATCTTCAGTTCAAATCAGGAAATGAAGACTTTCCAAAACAAAACACAAAGAAGAAGCTAAAACCGCTTATCAGTATCACAGAAGTTCCACGAGGGGAAAAAAGGAACTTCGAGCTCCGACAGTTTGAACTCATTTTGGCAAAAGAGTTAAAAGCAGACCAAAATGATCGCTAGGCAACACTGGAAGCTCCAGCTTCTTGACGTCACCCCTCACTCTCTTCTCTTTCACATAGGACAAACCAGGAAGCGCCTCTTTCCCAACCATCTCGATCCCACCAAGCTTGTAACCATCCAGCCGACAGAAAAAACGGTCTAGCCGCTTCTGCAAAGCTCGGTTACCAGACAGCATCGGGTTCGCTTTAGTGTCGTACGTAAAACCGGGATCACCTGGCTTCAAAACCTCCCAAACATCGACCCATTGGTCCGGCAAAGGAAACTTCCCGTCTAGCTTGTCGTCCCAGTTCATATCTCCCCCAAATACCACGTTGGGGTTAGCTCTGAGATGCTCGATGGCCTCGTTGGCTTGTTCGACGCGTTCTCGGCTAAACATCTGGTCCCATTTTGGAGGACCTGGACAGGGGCTCTCCAGATGGCTTGTTGCCAGAACAAGCGGCTTTCTCCCCGGAACTTCAACCTCTGCAACGGATAAATCTCTTCCCATGATCGAGTTCCTAAAGCTTTTACAGCTTGAAGACTTCATCCCCACCTTGCTCAACTGCAAATCAACCATAAGAGTCAGTTACACAAAAATCAAAGGAACTTGACAAATCTACAAGCTAAGAGCCTACCAGCATGCAATAGTAGCCTCTTGATTGTGACGCATCGACTGAGACAGAACAAGTATACTCTTTCCACCAGTTGGATTTGCGGAAAATCTCATATATCTCAGGGATAACTTCCTACAAAGACCACACAAAAACTGTCAAGCTCCTTCTAAACCTCGCAGATGAAACTAACTTAAATGTTAAAAAATGACCTGAAAGCATATGAGATGAGGAGAATGAAGCTGAATAAGGTGACCAATCGCTCTCATCCTATTACTCAACTCAAGATCTTCACGGAACCAAACATTGTAAGTCAAAATCTTCACACAAGAGAAAGCTGTTCCTGAACCAGAAGCTTCCCCTACAGATAAGAGTAATCAAACAAAGTAAGGACATTTTCAACGAGCAAGGAGTTTTAAAGATCCAACCTTTCGATTCAATTTCGTTTCTTTTCTTCACCGAGCCACCATCAACCTCGATGACGTCATCATCATCCATGGCCTTGCGTTTGCTACACCGCCGCAGAGGAAAGAAAACCGACCCGATGGAGTTGTTGTTGTTGGTGTTACTTTCGAGACTCCCCGAATCGGTCAAATCGTCGAAGCCCAGGAGAGAAGAAGACGACGGCGATCGCGTCCCGCAGATTTCGCAGGATGAGTTCTTGTACGTGTTCAGAAAGGTGCAGCCTTTACACGCCCATGTAGGTTCGTCGTTGGAGGAAGCCGAGAGGGGAGAAGGGGTGGAGAGGGGAGTCAAGCAGATCATGCAATTGAGCTTCTGAGAAGGAGAATTGAGGAATGTACATTTGGTGCAGGACCAAGAGGATGAGGATGACGACATCGCGAGAGTAGTGAAGAGTCGGAAGAATCTGGTTGCTGACATTTGACCTAATTTTTATTTATCTATTTTGACTTTGACGACGGTTACGGTTATACGACGTCGTAAGACCGTTTCGGATTAAAAGAAATGGTTTTCTAAACTCGAAGGTGAACCGTAATCAAACCGGACCTCATGCGAAATTCAACCAAAACCATACAGAATTACATGTTGGGGGAATGGAGAATATACAGCATGTAAGTGTACCACTTAAAATTTACGAAGACATAATTTTTGCTAAATTACAAAAAAATCATAAAATACAATGTCTGTAAAACCTAGAACTTCATAACAAACAATGTTTATGAACCTAGAATTGTCACTCAACGTGGATAAATGAACAATCACCAGAATGGTAACAAAATACAAGTTACAAGAATCATAATACTAACGCAGAAGTCTCTTGAGGAGGCTTCACCGCCGGCGACTTGAGTTGAATTCACCACCGTTTGTGTCTTATTTCCGACCTTTTTGCTGCACAAATTGAGGCAAGAGCAGCAAGTGAATAAACAGAAGAAAAATGCAGATTTATAATAACGGTAAAAAGGACAATAAACAAGTATCATACCTTCATGGGAATATGCAGCAACATCCATTTTCCAGATTAAGAAACTTCCGCAAAGAAAAAATAAGTAAAAAAGAGATACTTTGAGTCAATACTTAAACACAAAAGTTTCCAATTTTTAAGAATTTGAGACCATTTACACAACAAAGGATATGATCTTGATATTCTTTTCTTGTTATATAGCCTTCTTTTAACTCAAAGTAGTAAAAAAATTGTAAATCAATGAGAATGTACAAGATTCTAAGACCATTTATGATTGCAAAAAAAAAAAAAAAAAAAAAAGCAAAGGTGATTCAAGATTAGATAACCTAGTGCATTAGCAACCATATTTTCAGATTCATGAACAAGAGAACCTTCCCCTCTGAGAACCTAGCTTCTATGTACTGTATATGGCTGCAAAGTTTTGGTAATTAACTGATCTGCTGGTACATGTTCTGTTGTGTTTAATCGAGTTGAATCTGTGTTGAATCTGCTTTTGAATCTCTATTTTAGTTTTAATCTGTTGGTTGGTTGTTTTCTCTGGATCTGTTGGTTTGGAAGCTTTTTTGGTTACTATTTGTCTGATTTATGTCTTCATTGTCATACTGATTGTGGCTATATCTTTGTGACAAGGATGGTCAAGATGGAGGTCATGTGGATTGCGGATCCTCTGCTCTGTGCAGTAATTGTGCAACTCATGGGAATTTGCTGGGCTATTTCGCTGGTGAGGCAATTGGAGTTCCTCTTGAATAAGAATAATAAAATGTCCATCGATAAACACCTATCCATACAGGTTTGTTAATTGGTACATGAACCCTGGTTTCTATTTATGATGTCGCTCCAGTAATATCAAATTTCCTATCATACATGATCTTATCGACAGAGTTCCAAAGAAATTATTTCTTTGGTCTGATGGTGGAGTTAAAAGCAATGACTCTTTCATCTACTTGAAAGAGTTTGGCGTCCTCCTTGAGGAAGAGTGTATTTTGGATCAGCCTGAGCATGTTAACGGCTCTGTTGATAGTGTATCTGTAAGTAATCCACTTTTTGTTTTTATCACTACTTTTTCTTTATTTTTTACGTTACTAACTTACATTTTTTACCTAGGACCGTCGTCTTAGGTACCATCCCGAAGATTTAGATGTCTTCAACTTGGAAAATCTGCTCTATAATAGAGGAGATGAAGCCTACGGTGAATTCCATTCTTCCATTCAGAACTTGTTGAGGGGGGAGGGGGTCAGATTATTTCAATTCGTATACCTTGCTATGATAGCTATTTTGGAGCCTATGCCAAATCCAGTGGAAAGGTAAATAGTTCATTTCACCATGTAGTGTCCATTTTCCTGTTCTTACAATCATGTTCTTACCCTGTCAATTATGTTCTTAACAGAACATTTACTCCCCAACCTCTGGCGAGTTGGGTCGTCTTGTCCCCAATGATGGACATTACTTGCTTGCTATTGGAGCTTCTCGTGATCGTGATGGCAAGCTCTTCTATTCAATGTCAGGATTCTTATATGCCGGATTTTGCTGACAATGGTTATTCTCTCATTTACGCGGATCTCGTTACTGAATATGTCGAAATGACCGTGGGAGAGAATACTGCTTACTATTGACCACTCTCTCTCTCTCTCTCTCTCTCTCTCTCTCTCTCTCTCTCTCTCTCTCTCTCTCTCTCTCTCTCTCTCTCTCTCTCTCTCTCTCTCTACGAGAGTATCTTTTGCTTAACACTTGTGATGCTTCTGTTTTCTTTATTTCATTTGATTGTTTTAGGAGTCTAGAACATTGATATGTTGAAAAACTTAATATGGTCAGTGATGAGTTGGTATATTGCGTTTTGACGTTAAGCGTTGGAGTTATGTTCCAGGTTTTTATCTTAGGCTTTGGAGTTTCAATTATAGTTTAATTAAGCCTGTGTGTTTGAAGATTATCCCATTACTCAATGACTCAATGAAATGTCAGATATGACTCAATGAAATTATTTTGCTGACCAAAAAGAAATATATGGAATGATTTAACTATATCCATATCTGACTGTACATTGAGTCACCCTTTGAAAATCATGACTAGAATTTAATGATATGCTTAGCTTAAATACAATCACTCTCTATAAATACTCGAATATACCATGGATAAAACATAATTTTCACCTCACTAATTAATTTCAATAAGTGTAAATAAAGCAAACTAATTAATGTACACCACCACGTAGACGATTGACTACAGAATCAAACGAGCGCTAATCCTGTACTCCACGATCGGACGGACATCAACGCATTGCGAGTCTCTTAAGCCTTAAAATCAACGGCCAAGATGAGAGCAAGCGTAAGGGGTGTAGCGATTTTTTTTATCAAACCTATAGAGCTTTGGAACTGGCCTTTAACTACAGCGTGGCTGAGTACACTGTACACAAAGGGTAATGCATATGCATAGGTGTAGGCGTAGACTGTTTGCTACTGTTTATATTTCCTTTAACCGTTTTGTGTGTATTTCCTTTGATGATTAAATGTAATGAAAAGATTGTAATAGGCACCAATGATGTGTAACGTCGTGAAGATAGTCAACCAAGAGCTAGGAGAAAGATCGCTAGAGAAGCCGGACCTCTTCCTGGACTCGGCACCAAGATTGTCTCATTCGTGGATCCAGATGGCTGGAAAATAATAAGCAACATGATAAAAAAAAAAATGATGCTGATATTTTTGCATGGACGAACCTGGTTTGGTCTGATAGTGAAATCAATATAGCGATTACATGTAGATTTTGTCTAAAATATGTTCTGGTAGACAATGAAGATTTTCTGAAGGAGCTGAAATGAGGAGAGCAATGATGATGGTCGAGATCACAGCTTAAAAACGAAACCATAATAATAAACTATGTCATCTTATGAAATGAAGGGAAGACTTAGTATTTGCTCTAAAATAAGTAGATGTGGTTCAGTCAGTGTGCTGCTATGTTCTCGTTCGTTTTGTGTTTTAAGTTCTGGACGGTTTAATAGAATTCCAATTTTCCTTACCAAATTGGTTTACTCCATTGGATACGGATTTTTCGATGTCTGATTATCTTGCCCAACTTGGCATCGGAGTTTGGATTCAAATGTCTTTAATTAATTAGTATATTCAATCTATTATTCCATCTCCAAAATATGCAGTCACATGAAACTCAGCCACTACCGCTAAAGGGAAATCAAATTAGTTGTACTTACTACAATAGTATCATTCCGAAGCCATTTACGCATTTATGGAATATACATTCCATATCGAGCCCTACCCATTACGTTACCAATCTTCAATTAGGTCTTGATGATCATGTGTATTTCTTTGGCTTCACAATTAATATATCCATAGAAATGCGGTGGAGTTGTTAGGTCTTTTTATGTCCTTACTTACCTACCCATCACGGCACGGCATCTCTAGTCACTGGAATACTGCTTTTTGTTATATAAACACCGTGTTTTAAGCGTCGGAATTGATATATAGATAATCCGGTAACATGTTATACCACGTGAGTTACAAAATAATTTTGCAGAAAATAGATTTTTGGTTTTGACAAATAAGATGGAGCCCCTCCACTACACCAAGAACATATGTTTCTATATGAAATGATGATGATCGTATCCATATATTAATCTTTTTTTTTTGTAAAAAAAGAAAGTGCTATATCATTTCCATATATTAATCTTGTTAGAAACTCAACATCTCAAAAGCGAAAAAGATACCATGAAGAACATGAACCAGTCACTCGTTACCAATAATTTTTGAATTTAAATTGTAGAATTTTTCGTCAAGTGTTGTTCAAAAAATAAGATGTCCTCAAAGATTATAACATCTCAAATATGTCTAAAATTGCTCAACATTATATAGGGAATATAACATTTCAGTGCACAACGTTTCACGTTTTACCATCTAGAAAATTGTTTGATTATATGATTTCCTCTTTGTATAAAATACATTTCGTTTGACACGTTCATTAAGACTTTTTTCTTACGAAACACTCACGTTCATTAAGACTATTTTACCTAATTAAGCTACATTGTCCTAAGTCCAAATCAATTCGCATTTAATTTGCACCCGAGTTAGGTATGTATGCGTATATAAATACATACCTATTTATGCTCTTGTAACACACACACACACCTCGTCATAAACAAAAAAAAAATAATCTATACCATCAAAGCAAACATGAAAGGCACTTTCACTAACTTGCTTGTGCTTCTCTTCATTGCACTTGTTTGTGCAAATGTCGGTGCTAGGAAACTTATTTCCGGAGATACCCAATTCAAGGATGAAAAATTCCTTGGCGGCGGTGGAGCCGGTGGTGGCCTTGGTGGGATAGGGATTGGAGCTGGTATCAATACTGGTATCAATGCTGGAATTGGACTAGGTGGAGGCGGTGTGGGTGGTGGCGGACTTGGCGGTGGTGGTGGTGGACTCCTCGGTGGTGGTGGTGGACTCCTCGGTGGAGGCGGTTTAAACGGAGGAGCCGGTGGACTTGGTGGTGGTGGTGGCTTTCCTTGAACGTATAGTCAAGTGTTTGTGTGCGGTGTGTGAGCTCATTTACAGCTTATTATGCTACTCAAATCATTTCCGTTGTCATAATAAATTTAGAGAGTGATTACATCACATTTACATTTTTATTTCAACTTCAATGTTTTAATCGAGAAAGACCTTAGCTAATAGCTACTACTTTTAGCGGTTATGGTCGGATTCGTAGTATGTGTAACGTCAAATATTATTATTAATTAGTGAAACATTTCCGATTTATTTACTGTTTGGGATTCTTTTTCTCTTATGTACTACGAAATAGATTATTCTATTTGTCTATTACACATGCTTGAAATGCCTATCGTCACATGATTCTTGGTTGTAGAGAATCCAAGATTTTGATGATCATAATGCGAAGTTAAAAATCTGAAAGCCTAAGTTACAAAAAAAAACATGGGTTAAAATGTCTCTTATATAAATGATTATTTTGCACGCAAAAAATAATTATCATATGACAAAAGAAGTGTTACTTTGATGAATCCATGTAAAGCATAGATGATAGAATATGCCTTCTTCATATATCAAAAGCTTGGGTGGTGGTACCTTGACTCATATTTATAGAAGCCAAGCTCTTGATTCCATTTTGAAATATCAATGGATCAAAATGGTAACAACATAAAGAATGTCTACAACTCCAAGACTTTGAACAAGAAAGTTGTATCAGAAAATAGTACAAAGAACAAACATTTTCTTTTTTCTAATATGTTTATTACAATATCTTTTTTTTTCTAAACGAAAAGATAACGAGAGAACGATACTTACCACTCACTGAGGATGTGGTTGCTTTGGCCTTTTCTTGGTTTGGCTGATGATTCCTCCACCACCACCAACCCATGGCTCTATTCTTTTTAAATTCACATTTTTAATTCAATTATAAATCTTTTTAAACCCTAAAAAGTCCCTTTTGCCACTGAAACCGATATTTTTAATTGATTTATTACCAATTCATCAGTTCAAAGCAACAACAACACTACAAAGTAGTAGGATCAGGAATCTCAGGAAGCTCCAGGGACAAAACAAAGTCTCAACCTTTGTAAGATTTCTACACAACCCTTTTCATTTCTTCGTCTCGGATCAATGTTTTCATTCTCAGAATCTCATATTATGATGTTTTTATTTCTTTGTGAAATTATAAATTCGATCTCTTCGCTGTTACTGAGTTCCCAGATTGGTTTCAAATGTTCTGTTAATGAATCAAAATCTTATAGTCAAGGCTTTATGGATTCAAAGTGTTCTCCTTTTCGTCTATTAGATTGTATTTTGATTATTCTTGGATCAAACTGTTATGTAGAGGATGAGAGGTGGGAGTCTATGGCAGCTAGGGCAATCCATAACCCGTCGCCTTGCTCAATCCGACAAGAAACCTCTGTCACGCCGCTGCTTTGCCTCTGAAGCCGACCTCAAAAAGACAGCCCTTTACGACTTCCACGTCGCCCACGGTGGAAAGATGGTTCCTTTCGCTGGCTGGAGCATGCCGATTCAGTACAAAGACTCCATCATCGACTCGACCGTTAACTGCAGAGTCAACGGGAGTTTGTTTGACGTTGCACATATGTGTGGTTTGAGCCTCAAGGGCAAAGACTGTGTTCCTTTCCTGGAGACGCTCGTGGTTGCTGACGTGGCTGGTTTGGCTCCTGGGACCGGGAGCTTGACGGTGTTCACGAACGAGAAAGGAGGTGCTATTGATGACTCGGTGATTACCAAAGTGACTGATGAGCATATCTATTTGGTGGTGAATGCTGGTTGTAGGGATAAGGATTTGGCTCATATTGAAGAGCACATGAAGGCTTTTAAATCCAAAGGAGGTGATGTCTCGTGGCATATACATGATGAGAGATCTCTTCTCGCTCTTCAGGTTTGGGTTATTGATTTTAAAACAAAAGATTGTCTCCTTGTAGTTAGAGCACATTGTGATCTTGAACTGTGTGATGTAGGGTCCTTTGGCTGCACCGGTGCTTCAACATTTGACTAAAGAAGACTTGAGCAAGCTTTACTTTGGACAGTTCCAGATTCTGGACATTAATGGTTCCACTTGCTTCCTTACCAGGACCGGGTAACATCTCACGTTTCACACTTTCACTGTCAGCTTTGAGTCAGATGCTATACTAGGGCTGGGATTTTGAACTGAACTGGACCCGTCGAACCGAACAGAAATTTTTGGTTAGGAGTTCGGTTCGATTCGTTAGGTTTTCTAAAAAAGTTTAGTTTTCGGTTCAGTTCGGTTCAGTTCGGTTCAGTTCCTTTGGTTTTCTTTAAAAGGAAATTATAACCAAACCACACCAAAAACCCAAACTAAAGTAACTGAACTAATCAAATTTCAAACCGAAAAAATCGAAACAACCAAACTAACCGAATTTAACAGAAATTAATCGAACTTATCCAAAATTTTAACAATATTAAATCAAAATATAACCGGAATCAAAAACTTTGGTAGGATTTTCAAAAACCGAACTAACCAAATACCGAACCAACTGAACTTTATTTCGGGTTAATTTGGTAAAATTTATGTTGACCGAACTAACAGAAAACCGAACTACGAGCTACCCGAACCCGCAAGCCTACGCTATACTATCCTTTTGTTTCTTGGTTCTACTAGAAAGAGTTATGTTGTGTGTTTTCAGGTATACAGGGGAAGATGGGTTTGAGATCTCGGTTCCATCCGAGCATGCAGTTGATTTAGCCAAAGCAATCTTGGAGAAATCCGAGGGAAAAGTAAGACTCACAGGTCTAGGAGCAAGAGACAGTCTCAGGCTAGAAGCAGGTCTTTGTCTCTACGGCAACGACATGGAGCAACACATTTCTCCTGTCGAAGCTGGGCTCACATGGGCCATAGGGAAACGTAGAAGAGCCGAAGGAGGGTTTCTTGGAGCTGATGTGATCCTCAAACAGCTTCAAGATGGACCAACGATCAGAAGAGTTGGATTCTTCTCTTCGGGGCCACCAGCGAGGTCGCATAGCGAGGTGCATGATGAGAGTGGTAACAAGATTGGGGAGATCACGAGTGGTGGGTTTAGTCCCAACTTGAAGAAGAACATAGCTATGGGGTATGTTAAGTCGGGTCAGCACAAGAACGGGACCAAAGTGAAGATTTTGGTCCGTGGGAAACCTTATGAAGGTAACATCACTAAGATGCCGTTCGTGGCTACCAAATACTACAAGCCGTCATGATGTGGGTGTCTTCTTTGTCTATGACATTGTCTCTTGCTTTCGTTAAATGACTTCTGTTTTCTTTGTTACGATTTGGCATGAAAGTGTACGTTCTTTTTGCCAAGAGGGTATTTGCTTATTTCACTGTTATTGAAATAAAATTTTAACACATCTGAAACACCAAACTAAACTAAGCATGGACAAATCAACCGGAGCCAAAAGAATTGAATCGTATCGAATTAAACAGAATCAAACCAAACACAGAAGAGTCAAACTGAACTGAAAAAATGAATAGATACATGAATCAAATTTTATACTTAAAAATTAGTAGAACTGAATATCTATATACATAATCTATGTCTAAAAATGAATCCTCTAAAATTATTAAGTTTATTTCAATGTTTTTACTTGAAAATTAATCTTTTTAATCCAAATTATCTGAGCAACCGATATTTTATATGAACCAAATCTGATTATCATGGTTTAGTTTTACTACCTGAACCGAACCGATCCGAATTTTCCTTGGTTCTAGTCTTCTAGACTCCTTTTACATTAACAACCCAAACCGAACTAAATTAGCCTAACTCTAAACTAAACCAATAACCAATTTCTCTTTGTCAAAACGACAGCGTTTCGATATCAGTGCGCAAAGAGCAGAGCAGATGATAAAACTTAACAAGCCGTCGTGTCTTCTTTTTTTCCTCAGCTCCGGCGATGGGTTTACACACACTGAGACTCGCCACCGTCCCTTTGACCTTCTCCACATTCACCTCTCGCCTCTTCCTCAAACCAATCCCTCCCAATACTCTCCAAACACTTGGTCAATTCTCCCGCCATGTTCAACCGCGTAAGCCTTTCCTCGTCAGAGCCTTCTCCGCTTCCGCCGCCGTACAAGAGACTCCTCCCACGCAAGCTTCGGATTCCTCTGGTATTATCCCTGTTTCGATCTGTCTTGCCTCGTCAAATCATTTGACTGATTCGTTTTACGGTTGCGAGTTTTCAGCTGCGAGGCCTCAGTGGAAAGCCTCCATTGACTTCAAGTGGATAAGGGATAACAAGGAAGCGGTCGAAATCAATATCAAGAATCGAAACTCGAATGCTGATTTGGGAGGTGTGATCGAGCTTTACGAGAACATGGTCAATCTCCAGAAGGTTATCTTTAATCTTCTCTCCTTTTACCAATTAAGCTGAATTTCAAAGTTGGGATTTTTAGTTATGGAAACATATAAAGTCTGCTGCTTTCAAGAGGAGGAGCTGCTAAAGCTTGTGTCTTTGTTACTTTGTTTGTTTCTGGATAGTTTACTCATTGAGTGTTTTAATCTTCTCTCCTGTTACCAATTAAGCTCAATTCAAAGTTGGTACTTTTGGTAATGGAAACATGTAAAGTCTTCTACTTTGAATAGGAGGAGACGCTAAAGCTTGTGTCTTTGTTAGTTTCTGGATAGTTGTTACTCAACTTGTGTTTTAGTAGCATTGGTTTAGAAATTGAATTCAACGCTATCTTTCTTCTCTCGGTTCGGCTAATCAACGCTTGCAGATAGCAGGAAGTCGAGGGGATTCGTGAGGAAAGGAACAACGTTGCCAAGAAGATGAAGGGGAAGCTTGAACCTTCAGAGCGTGAGAGACTCGTCGAAGAAGGTAATATGAGAGGAATTTCATTTTCTTTTTTCAGTTTGTGTTCTTTGTTGAAGATTAAAAAGAGTGTTTTTGACTTTAGGTAAAAGTCTTAAGGAGAGTCTTGTAACTCTGGAAGAAGACCTCGTGAAGCTTCAAGATGAGCTCCAACAAGTGGCAAGGTCTATACCAAATATGACTCACCCTGATGTTCCTATTGGTGGCGAGGATTCATCGGCTATTAGAAAGGAGGTAGTTAGTGTGATTATAACTCACTGAACTGTTGCATTGATTATAGCATTCTCCTGTTAAACACCGATTATAAATATCATCATTTTTTGTAGGTTGGTAGTCCACGTGAGTTTACCTTTCCAATCAGGGATCATCTTCAGCTTGGGAAGGATCTAGATCTCATTGATTTTGACTCCGCTTCAGAGGTATACACTTTGTCTATGTAAAGGTATCATGTTTGGCTTTAGCTGATGGGCCAATATCTCATCAATATCCATTTATCCTACACTGAAAGACATCGAGTAAACTTTTCCCTCAGTAAAGTAGCTGATGAACAACTAATTTTTCAATATGTGCAATTGTATTTAGGTTTAAGCTTATCTTCAACATTTGAGTATATTTTAAAAAAAAGATGGGGTGAAGTAAAGGCCTTTTGCTTTACATTCTTCTAGGTAAGTGGTTCGAAGTTCTTCTATTTGAAGAATGAGGCAGTGTTACTAGAGATGGCCCTCCTTAACTGGACGTTATCAGAAGTCATGAAGAAGGGTTTTACTCCCCTAACAACCCCTGAGATAGTGAGATCTTCTATTGTGGAGAAATGCGGTTTCCAACCTCGTGGAGATAATACTCAGGTTCCTACAATACTTTTGTGTTTGCTCTTATTGTTAAGTCAAAACTTTCTCTATCTGTTGCCAATTGTATTTCTATTTCCCTGGATAGGTTTATTCTATAGATGGAACTGACCAATGTCTCATTGGCACCGCTGAAATCCCCGTAGGAGGAATCCACATGGATTCTATTCTTCTTGAATCAGCACTACCTTTGAAATATATTGCATTCTCTCATTGCTTCCGTACTGAAGCTGGTGCAGCTGGCGCCGCTACAAAGTAAGTTAGCTTCTGCCTGTTCTTGTCTTCTTCAGTAGACGCATAGGTGTACTTAAAATCCGTACTTTTCTTGATTTTTTGTGCAGAGGTCTTTACAGAGTTCATCAATTCAGCAAAGCAGAAATGTTTATCCTGTGCCGACCTGAAGATAGTGAAACCTGCCACGACGAACTCATTCAGATCGAAGAAGATCTCTTCACTTCTTTAGGATTACACTTCAAGTAAGTAACTGATTAGAATCCTTTCACCGGAGTTTTGTCTTCCAGAAATCTAACTTTGTCTTATGCAGAACACTGGACATGGCCACAGCAGATTTAGGTGCTCCAGCTTACCGCAAGTTTGACATTGAAGCATGGATGCCCGGTTTAGGAAGATTTGGCGAGGTAGATATTACAAAACCCTTATCTTGTCTGATCACTAGAACCAAATCTTAGTTTCTTCTAAGAACTTACTGTTATAACTTCTGAACTAGATATCAAGCGCATCGAACTGCACGGATTACCAAAGCCGGAGACTGGGAATCCGTTACCGCCCATCTGAACCGGTTCAGACTGGTTCCAAGAAAGGCAAAGCGAGTCTTCCAGCTACTAAGTTTGTACACACTCTAAACGCTACAGCTTGTGCTGTCCCAAGGATGATGGTGTGTTTGCTGGAGAATTACCAGCAAGAAGATGGATCTGTGGTGATCCCTGAGCCCCTTAGGCCGTTCATGGGAGGCATTGAGCTTATTAAACCCAAGCTTAGATAAGTTTTTAAGGTTAGCTCTAAGCGAGTCTTGTTGTAACTCATGATTGAGGTCTGTTTCATACATTATACAGTTCACATGAGGGTGAGTTTTGTTGTGTTCTTTTCTTCAATTGTATAATGGAAAGGGAGTTTCCTTTTCTTTTCACTTATATTTGTATATACTAAACTTCATTTTCAGAATATCTGAGGATATTGCTTCAAACCAAACATTATCTTCATTTCATAATACAAAATCTTTTACAAAAGTCACAAACAAGATATCAATGTCTTGCCAAATGAGATCACATTGAGCAAATAGCAGAGCAGAACCTAATACAAAACCTGCTGGTTCTCTGGACTAACGACAAGTAGCCGTTAATTTTGCTGTTAGGAAAGGTAAACCAACGTCTTGATACTCTGATGAAACAACAAAGATGATGAAAACTTTCTAAATCAAGTGAATGGATAAAAGTTTGAGAAGAGAAGAGTGCCAAGTAGGATATAGGCTGCACAATATGAGCATATCAAGTACTCCCATTTCCTATGTTTAAGAGATGCAATCAAATGAGATGCAAACCAGTAAAGAGAAGGGCTCGCTGACAAGAACCGTGTTGCAACCTGCAATAATCACAACACACACACATGAGGATAGTGAACACCTATCCCACTAAAATCTTTATGTCATCTTAGCTTCTGGGGATTGTAACCTGAACATGCATGATGAAGAATGCTGTGGCTGTCATTAAACCCAAGTGGACGACAAATGGGAAAACATCAGCTGAAAAGTATAGCGATGTTTCTGGCAAGTTGGATTTCGCAGCTACATTGGTGACAGTCACGTCCTTTCTCCTCGGCTTTCGCTGCCTAATGTCACGGTTTCCTTCACAGGAAAACAGAGAGGATCCATCAAAGTGTTCAATTTCGGAACTATAAAATTACATAATGAAGATAATGATACCTTCGTTTGATGAAGCTTTTACATCTGGTTCAAGTGCATCCTTCAGAGAATAAAGCCTTGCAGAAGATCTCTTTTCTTTCTCGGTAGCTTGAAAGCCCAGCGAAATGAAGAGCTCAGGCCGAGTCTTTATGTACCTTACAATTGAACACACAGCTAGAGACAGAATTGGGGATGCAAGAAGAAAGTTTGGAAGCTGCTTAAACTGAAAGTATCTAAGGAATCCTACTCCCCTGTCACAATCCATGTCATCGAGATAGTTAACGCTCATAATCAAATTAGATGAACGGAAACTTGCAAGAACAAGAAAAAAGGTTAATGTTCAAACTTACCAGTAATGACTTTGGATGAAGTTGTACAGTAAAGGTAACTTTGCTTTGCACCAAGGCCTCAATTCATCTAGCTTATGTCCATGACATATGTTATAGTATCCGTATGCTTGAAATGCGACAAAAGGAAGACAAATGCAAATGCACCGAAGTAATCCTGTAACTAAAACCTGCACACACAACTGGGAAGGGAAACAAATCACTATAGTACACCAAAATAAAGAGCTAGGCTGTAATAATTCAAAGATTACATGAACCACTACGCAGCTGCGTGAGAGATACTAATTCTAGAGACCATAACTTCTGAAACTTGAATGAAATATGTATAACTCACTCACACAAACGCGTTTTTTCAGATATAAAGCCTCATATGCTCGATGCATGGTCTGGAAGCAGATATAACCAGCATTAAGAATCCCATTGGACCTTGCACAACCAGAGAGTGCAAACCAGAGAACTGCTACATTGCTGGCGTCAGATAACAAGTGATACAATCCTCCAATTGAAAACAGAGCATACAGACTTTCTGAATATCTGAGATTCACATAGAAGTAGATCAACATTCAATTAGTCACCATTTTATAAAGATTGAACATTTTAACTCCATCCCCATAAATGAATTAAGAGATCATTGCTTGGATACATTACACTGATGAATAGAATATGGACGCTGGATTGAAACAGAACATAACTGAAGCTCTGAATGATGCTTCAGTGTCCTTCAAGATAATAACTGAAACCCTGTCAGCGAAGACTGATGTAAGACACTTGTAGTGGTAAAAAGACTCAGACTTTGACTTATTACCAGAGCCAAAGATGTTACCTGAATAGATAGATAGCAGCAAACACGAAGGCCAAGTTGCTGACAACGTAACCAGACAACACCATCACAGCTCGAAGACCAATCAACGAAACCAAAGGCGCAAAAACTGAATCCAAAGGACACACCTTTCTCATCAGTTAGAACTCCAAAAGATCCAAAAAGACCAATCAGAAACTAAGGAAACTGTTACCTGTGCGAGAGAGAAGAGAAATGAAGAAAGGAAGCAGAGGCAAGAAGGCGTAACTCTGCTCATACTCGTACCCACACTGACTGATCCTGACGAAATACACGCTGTCCCAAACGACGCTGTTTTCGAGAGTCTTCGAGACATTATTGAGTGGACGAGACTCCTCGGTGACTTCTTCGTGATGCAGACAAGGCGGGTTGAGCGCGGCGGATGTATCGTACGGTTGTAGGAAGCTCCGCCACGAGATGGTTAAGAAGAGAACGAGGAGTCGTGAGAAGACAGCGTATTTGATCAAGCTGGATTCTCTCCTGGATGTAGATTTTGATTCCATGGCTTTCGCCATTGATGACGTGATCGTCTTCGAGGAGAGAAAGCTCGACGGAGAAGACGAAAGAATTTGATTTATAAGTTTCAAACCTTCTAAATCGTAAAGAGGTTTCCGATTTGCTCATGAACCGACCGGTTTAATCAGACTAACGAGTCAAGCGTTATCAAACGCGCCATGTCATCAAGACATGTCAGCAAGACGCGTCAGAAGCCCAATCACGTGAGGCCACAGCATTGACGAGTCATCATAAATAACATTTCGACCAACAAAAACTAAAAAAAAAAACTATTAAAAATAATAATTCACTTCCTTGGATCATCGTCCATCTCCTGGCTCTCTCTCATCAGATCCTTGAATCGAGAAGAACCGTTTGAATACTCGCATCAGGTTAGTTCGAAATTTTGAACTTCAATTTTTTTTTTCTGGTGCAAGGGGATTAGCTTCTTTGGAATCGAAATTGTTTGAATTCTGAAATGGATCTTTGATTTATTTCGGATTAGATTACATGATGAATTCGAAATTGATTATATTGTAATTTGCAGTGAGTTTGTTATTGGAGAGGAAGGGATAAGGCGGAGATGGTGAAGATGACATTGATAGCTCGTGTTACTGACGGGTTGCCTCTAGCAGAGGGACTCGACGATGGACGTGACTTACCAGATTCCGACATGTATAAGCAACAGGTCAAGTCTCTGTTCAAGAATCTCTCCAGAGGTCATAACGAAGCTTCGAGAATGTCTGTTGAAACTGGGCCCTATGTTTTCCAGTATCCTCTTAACATCTCCTATTGATTTGATAGATTTCATGCATCTATTATGTAGTCTCTCCTAGGTTCCAGTCTTCTTGCATTATGTTTGACATGTCGTGACTACTTTTCTCATGTGTTATTATTTGTATATACGTCAACGAGCCACATATGCTATTCCTTGATCAGAGAACTTTAGTTATATCATAGAAGGACGTGTTTGCTACTTGACAATGTGTGACCGCTCTTACCCAAAGAAACTCGCGTTCCAGTACCTTGAAGATCTCAAGAATGAGTTTGAACGTGTGAACGGGCCTAACATTGAGACAGCTGCTCGACCTTATGCCTTTATTAAATTTGGTATGTGTAGTGTAGACTCTCTACCATATTCATGGAAACATTCTTTCTGGATTTCTCACGCTCTTTTTGTTGTAGATACGTTCATACAGAAAACGAAGAAACTGTACCAAGACACTCGTACGCAACGAAATATTGCTAAGCTGAATGATGAACTCTATGAGGTCCATCAGATAATGACGCGGAATGTTCAGGAAGTCCTAGGTGTTGGTGAAAAGCTGGACCGTAAGCTCCTCCCTATCTAATCTTTCTCTTATTTTCATTATGCTTTTTGAATCAGTAGTTGTGCACGTTTGTTATAACCAGCAGAGCAATATGCTCATCCTCTTGTTTTTTTAATGCAGAGGTGAGCGAGATGTCGAGTAGGCTAACTTCTGAATCTCGTATATATGCTGACAAGGCTAAAGATTTGAACCGTCAGGTGAGTTTCATTGTATATTCCCATATATTAGACAATGCAACACTGGTCACATGTTACGATCATGTTTAGTTTATAAAGCTCAAGGTTTTGGTTGCATATGGTTCTGAAACATTTTGATTTGGTGAACCAGGCTTTGATCCGGAAATGGGCACCAGTAGCGATCGTGCTCGGTGTAGTTTTCCTTCTTTTCTGGGTCAAGAACAAGCTATGGTAAATGAAAGGAGGAACTTAAAGGCTATTTCCATAATTTAGCAGACTTGGCCAGCGCACATCTCCTTATTCCGGCACTCAAAATGTCTTCTTTCTTTTAAAGAGAAACTTCGACACATTTTGTACTTCTATAGTATGCAGACTTTTATGAGACCTGGTCATATTTTCATCATCCGTTATACTCTTTAAACTTGATCCTCATTTTCTCAAGTGTCCATCGACGACAATAACCTTTAGCATCTCATTCATGAGGCCAGCTCGTCCCAAGATAAACAAAACCGAGTTGTGTGTGATCATATCTGGTTTACATTGCCACTCATTCATCTTCTCACGTATCATAAGGACCTTACCGATCTGTCGAGACTAAGCAAATGCAAGAATGATTATGTTTATCACTATTAACCTACAGGTAAGAGAAGACTGATGCTTCTTTGTGAAAGACTCAACAAGTTTACCCGCTTGGACCAACAGCTCTCTGAAAGGCTTTAAGTGAAAGCTCTGCAAGAAGGTTATTGAAAACCGAAACAGGCAAACAAATGTTCTCGTCTTGTAAGGACTGCAACACGTCATATGCAGCAGAGAGATTTCCATCTCTTCTATAATGTCATTTCCAGGTTTTGATTTGTAAGGGACGTGCTTGGTCTACAATGAACGACAAATATACAAATAACTGAGCTATTTGGTAAACCGTTTCAAACTTTAGTGACTAAAAAGATAAATAAGCAAAAGTTCAAAAGCAAAGGTAGAAAGATGACAGACCTGCCGACTTCAACTTTCCTTCATAGTCAGGTTTTGATTTTATCAAGAGAATTGTTCTGGCTAAAATAGCAAATGTATAAGTAATCGAGCTATTTTATAAAACATTTAAACCTACAGGGACTAAAAAGATAAATATACAAAAATTCAAAAGCGAGGTAGTAGAGTAGATGTCATACCTGCCTATTTCCTCCTCCTCGAGGACTTGAACTTTCCTTCTTCGTATTTGCCGACGGCAAGGAAAGTTCTCGAGATCACATCCATCAACACGATGCAGCATCTACTCTTCGCGGTTGTACTCGCCGAGGTCGCGGTGATACTCGCGCTCTCTTTCAAAACGCCGATTCGGAAGCTCCTGATCATGAGCCTGGATCGCGCGAAGCGCGGACGCGGACCGGTGGTGGTCCAGACGGTTTCCGCGACGGTTTGCGTGGTTCTGGTGGCGAGCGTGTACAGTATGATGAAGATCCAGAAGCGCTGGGTCGAGGAGGGTGCAACGAACCCGACGGATGAGGTCATCATGTCTAAGCATCTCCTTGAATCGACTCTCATGGGTAAAAGCTCGTTCGCTCTTCTCTTGGTTAGATCCGGTTTTGGAAAATGGTTGTTAGTATTATTAAACCGGAAATTAGTAGTGGAGAGAATTCGAGATCCGGTTTAAGGAAATTATGTTGTTGAGGGTTGAGATCTTGTGAGCGGTTGTGGTTACTATGATGGATCTTGTGAGTGTAGTCGTGTTTGGAGTTGATAGAGTGATGATTTAGCTCTTGATTTTCCAATTTATCACTGGTTTTCTTGCTCTGATTCAATCAAATTGGAATGTGGAGCGATTCATATAGTTTCATAAGTGTTTGTTATTTGAAATCAGCTTCTACAGTCTCAGGTTGAGACTTGGAACTATGTCTTCTGCTTTGTGTAAATCTTAGTTGCTGCTTGCTAGTGTGATTGCTTAGCTCTTCTCCTCCTTTGTATCAACTTACTACAGTCCAATTAGCTATGCAAGAAACCATATAGTATCATAAAGCTTTTTGTTATTTGAAATTGGCATTTGGTGTGTTTTTTCTTCTGCTTTGGTAAAACCTTAGTTTCTACTTGCTGGTCTGATTGCTTGGCTCTTGTTCTGCTGTGTATCAACTTACTACAGTCAAATTGGCTATGCAAGTATGCATATAGTATCATAAAGCTTTTGTTATTTGAAATTGGCATTTGGAATGTTTCCTCTTCTGCTTTGGTAATACCTTAGTTGCTACTTGATAGTGTGATTGCTTAGCTCTTTTGCTTCTCCGTATCAACTTACTACAGTAAAATTTGCTATGCAAGCATCCATCTAGTCTTATAAAGCTTTTGTTTTTTTTTTAAATCGGCTTTCAAAGTTTCAGTTTGTTCGTTGGTGAAGCCTTAGTTGTGTGTTATTTTTCCAGGTGGGTTTCTTTTCCTTGGGCTGATGATAGACAGGCTGCACCACTACATGAGAGAGCTACGCATGAGAAGGAAGACCATGGAAGTTATAAAGAAGGAAGGATCGGTTTTGGAAGGTGAAAAGGCCAGAGCTTCAGATGAAGTCAAAAGCTTGAAACAAGAAATCACGGCGCTTCAGGAAAGACAAAAGCAGCTAGCTGCTGAGATGGAGGCAAAGTCTAAAGAAATCCGTACTGAAGAAACAAGTGGAATCGCTCTACAGAAGCAGTCTGAAGGGTTCCTGGTCGAGTTTAACCGGTTGTCTGAGGAAAACCAGGATCTTCGAAACCAATTGCACACTGTGGATTCAAGAATCTCGCGTTCAAGCATCAAGAAGAATACTTGAGCCGTCTCTACTTCCCAACATTTAAAAAAACTTGTTTGCGATAACGTTTGAAGTTTGTTAATAGGGTGATTTGTTGCTTGGTAATTGAATCTTGTGTTAACCATATGGAAGGTGATGGAAGCAATCAGAAGGAATACCAAAAAAAACACAAGGATAGGTTTGTTTCTTCTTGTCCGAGTGTTGTTAGCTAAAGTTGAAATGATCAAATGATCTATATCTCAGATGCCTATACGAGTTGGTTCTTATTTTCTTCCATATTATATTACAGTATCTGCAAGAGTAACTCAAAATCATCTACATAGCAAGAGTCTGCATACACAAGATATGATTTGTCAAACTCAAACAGCTTTTTATTTACTATTGGCCTGATTACTCTCACTAAACAAAAAATCATAGCTTACTATTTTGTGTATTAATTTTTATGAAGTTCAAAATTCAATTTAAATTGGATGTTATTCGCTCTGTAATTTTAAAATTTATGTTAAATTATATATTATTAATTACATAGTTTATAAATCTTAAATCATTTGTTATTTAATTATATATATATATATATATATATATATATTTCTTAATGAATTTAATTTTATAGTAAATTTTGAAATTTTCATTTGTGTAGTGCAATGAAGATGATTGGATACAATACAAGCATCTAGACCGGGTATACAAGCTTGTTATGACTCTATTCTGCTACCATTTTCTAATCTCAAGGGAAGATGTTGTTCCTTTTCTCATTCTTCGTGTGTGTTGTTGTGTAAAGATGTTTGCAGGCTGTAGAATAATAGACCACTGGAAGTTGTGGTACACAGGGAATGGAAATTGGATTGCTCTCTCTATCTATCTCTCTCTTTGGTATTGCTGACAAAAAGGGTAAATAAGCAGTAGCCCCTCATCTTTATCATCATAATCCAAGTTTTTGCTATTTTAGATGAATTTTCAAAATGGAGTTTTATAAGAGAGGAAGAGTTTATTGTTTGCATATTTTGTTGGTCTGGTATCTTGAGAGTCTGGGAGGAGGAAGAAGAAAGAAACCTGTTTCTTCTGTAGAAGGTGGAGCCTAGGTGCCAAACTCTTCAGGCTCCTCTTCTTCATCTTCCTTATTGGTTTGTTTATGTTTTTATAACAATTAATAATAAAGTGTTTTTTTCTTCTTTTCTTTTTTTTTTTTTTTGGGCAAAGTGTTTTTTTCTTCTTTTTGTTTATTATTTTGGGTTCAATGAATCTTTTGTTTTTGTGCCCAGATCCGATTCTCTCTCTCCTCCCACTGCCCTGGGAATCCCAACGACACCAACTAGACCTTTTTCTTTTAAAATACTAAAAAATATTCTTTTTAATTGATTTATGAATTAATAAATAACACCCTTCGGCGTAATTGGCACATTCTTTACGCATTATCTCGGTTTCGTCTGCAAAGTTTTGATTTTTGTAAAGCCATTTCTTTCCTGTCATCTGGGTTTTTGTGGGTCCAAACCTCTCTCTCTCTTGTGATTGAACTTGGCAACTTCATTCAGCTTCAAGTTCCCAAAAAAAAAAAACAATTATTTATTGTTTTTCATAAGTTGGTTAGGTAATCTCTCAATTCCTATTGGTCATCTACCTATCCCCTCCTTCCATTTATACTTCACAAACAGCCACAACAGATCAAAAAGACAAAACACACCAAAAAAATAATGCTTCTCTACTTTCTCATCTCTTGTCTCTCTTTCTTTTTCCTGTCCAAATCTTTATCTCTTCCTCCATGGGCATCTGAAACCAAAACCTTGCTCTCTTTCCACCTCTCCAAGAACCTCCTCTTCACCAACACTCTCCATCCAACCACCAAACCTGATCCACCCTCTCCCGCGCTAGACCATATGTCAATCCTCGACCTCCCTGACCTAGCTCTCGACCGAATTCTCGACCTTCTTCCACCCTCTGGACTCTCAAGCATGGCCATGGTCTGCAGCTCCTTGAGGGAGAGGTGCGTGAGTGATCATTTGTGGGAGAAACACTTGGTGAACAAATGGGGCAAGATCCTCGGCCCTGCTGCTCATAGAGAGTGGAAACGCTATCTCTCTTCTTCCTCGCGTCATCTTGATTCTTCTCCTCGTCACCAAACTGGCCATCATCCTCTTGGGTTTGACACAATCATCTCTTGTCTTCGATCTATTTCCTCTGTTTTAAGAGATGGTGATAGACAGAAGAAGGCTCTGCCAGTTGATTCCACTATGAGCTTCTATGTCTCCCTTGAAACTGGTCGGTTTTGGTTCCCAGCTCAAGTTTATAACCGTGAGGTAATAAACATAGTTACTCTATTTGAGTTGGTTTCTAAGTTTGTTTTTTTTTCTGGAATTGATCATTAAAGTGATGTCGTTTTGATGTAAGAGCAGAATGGGCATGTTGGATTCATGTTGTCATGCTATGATGCGGAGCTCAGCTATGACACTCACACTGATACTTTTCAAGCCAGGTATAAAAATATATGATGTTCACATTTGATCAGAATGGTTCATATAAAGTAAACTTCTGTTGGGGATTTTTAGGTATCCACCACATGGTAGAAGAGCAGTTGGGGTTGAGAAGGGTGTGACATGGGAGAGGCTAAGAGCAGCTCCCCTTGAGGCATCTCCTCATCATCTTCATTTGTCAGAGTCTCTAAACGAGTTGAAACCTGGAGATCACATCGAGATTCAGTGGAGAAGGAACAAAGAGTTCCCTTATGGTAAAATCTTTTGATGACTCTTTGGGTTTGAACATACTCTTGATTCTGAAATAAAGCTTGTGGTGATGATTTGTTGTGTTAGGATGGTGGTATGGTATCGTTGGCCATTTGGAATCGTGTGATGGAGATCTCAACCATTGTCATTGCCATCTTAGTGGTGAGTTCTTCTTTTCAGCATCTTGTTCTGTTTTTTGACTCCTTTCCTCCATTAAATTCCCAAAACTTAGTTGAAAAATGTGGACATTGAAGAGGTCTAATTCGAGCATTGGTCCCAAAAAAGACAAATGATGATGGTGATGGCGATATGTCTTTGATTTTTCTAGACATTTTGGTAAATGTGTGTCTTGCATCGATGTTGAAAGCTCTACTTATGTCCTCATCGTTGGAATCTACATTACCAATATAGTGGTCATCAATGATTCTTTGTCTCTTTATCACTCCAAAAAATCTATTCTTTTGTTGGCACATCGCATGACCACATAAAGTAGAATTATTGGATTGATATGTTGTGCTAAACGGTTATGTATTAATAAAAATCAGAGACGGTGGTGTTGGAATTCAACCAGTACACTGTGGGATCAAGGTGGAGAAGAACGATAATCAACAAGAGAGATCACAGAGAGGAAGGTAACGAGGAAGACGGGTTCTACGGAGGAATCCGAAAGCTAATTTGTAAAGAAGAGATTGCAATGTGGACACGTCTCTGGCCATCCTCTAACTTGGAGTAGGATCAAGAAGAATCACATTGCGACACAACATTTGCACTAATGTAGTATGCCAATTTTAGATGTGTATTCTTGTATCCAATGTATGATTGACCGTTGATTATGTTTATTCGAAAATAGTTGATTTTTCTGAAATCTGCGCAACACATATATAACCACAAAGGCAGAGCAACTTTTATTTTTTGAAGTTTTTCAACGTCGAACTTACTTAGCGAAAGCCGAAAGGTATATACAAAGCCATTGTCTTGAAAACTACAAAGGCCACCATTACTACTAATACTTCCGTCGTCTTTTTTTAACATAACATACCAACACTTGGAGAGACCGATTGTTCACATAAACCAAACTAAAACCATACTCGTGTTTTACACTGCCTCTGCAAACCCGACCTGCTCTTTTCCAAAGTCAAACACGGTGTGGTATTTGCCCATGAACACATCTCCAAGGATCCTGTCACATTTTACAATCATTCTCCCGGTTAGTAACAAAAATATACACAAAGAAAAGAGATGAAAACTGTTATGCGGTATAGAACCAATTATTTACCAGAGAGGTCCACGAGGTGGAGCAACGTCGAGTGCAATAAAGCCACTGATACACTGTGCCGCAGGGCCCTCACCAACCTTCAGAACATACTGTTTACACCATACCAATGCCAAGAGATTAGATAGAGATAATATTCAAGTGACCACTACGAGATATGAATTATATTATCTTACCTCCTCAGGAGCAAGATCAAAGACTTTGCCTCCAATGGTGAGCGAAACAGTGGGCATGGTCGAGAGTTGTGCACAGTCCACTGCGGACTCTCCCATTGGGCTGGGAAGACGCTCGCATAGCTGTCCAGGAAAGCCAACAACATTAGCAAGTAAACAAGATCAGAACAAGAATGGTTTAACAGATTTTATCAAAGGTAATAGAAGCTTGTTGTGTTACATCGTTGATGTAGTCCAATATGCGTTCCTGAGTCATGTTCTGCCTCAACTGGCTCTGTATCCAAACAACTGCCATCTCACATGCAGAACACGCGGCATCTCCAACACCACTGGACGATTTGGCGTTTTCCTTGTCCACCACTGACTCAATGCCCATACTAAACAATAAGAGAAGAATCATAGTTAAGAGACCGTATAACAAGCAGAAAAGAAGATCATGGACTTAATTGCAATATCCATAATATATAGCTTGAAATTTACCTGACACCACGTTTACCATCGAAAGTGCACAGACCAATCTGCGAGCAGATTTTCTTCGGCTGGGTCTGCAAACCAAAGGGGTAGGGTACTGTAAGTCAATTCATATACATAACAAGAGTGGCATACACAACATATGATTTGTTACAGAGATTCTTAGCTAGTCTGAGAAGCATACTTACCTCAGACAAAAGTAGATCCAAAATGGTCTGTCCGTACTGATCCACAACAATCTTGCACTGCTGGCTAACAACTCCAGCTGCTCCAATAGCATGGTTTATCATTGTGATAACAGTCTACACAAAAAAGAAAAAAAATAAGAGCGTATTACTACCATTACTACTCTTAAGAAACCACTAGAACCAGTTCGGATTCGTGCTTACTGTTGGACCCGCAAGCAAAGATGTTCCAGAATCTGCTATCGCAGAACAGCCACTTTCGCAATATCCTGTATAACAATGACTCAAAACTTTAGATCCAGTCGGTGTCAGCAAAATATAATAGTAAAACCTTTTTAATTGGTTAGGACCAGCTATATATATATTATACATACCAGTGGGTGCGCCGCCAATGAGAACATCACCCATGTCAAACTATTACACACCAAAATAAAGGCTTGAGGTAGACCATCCGAAGACGTTTATGACAAAACAAGACAAGAAAGTGATATATAACAAACCTGCCAGTAACCCTTTTGTGTCACAGGGACATAAGTATGTTCTCCCTTGAAATGATTTGGATCAACACCTCCAAATACAAGTTCACCACCTTCTTCATCCTCAGCGTTACGGTTAAGCCAAAATGAAAACACCGGCTCCTTGATGAGGCCTTGCTTGAGCATGTTGTACCTGTTATAAAACCAAGACATCACGGCATGAGATTAAAAATACAGGAATGTATGTAGTAAACTCAACCCAATCAAGAGAAGGAAATTGCAAGCATACCAAACAGGAGCGGCATTTCCAACTGAGATCTCTTGGAATCCAAGACCAAGGATACCATCAAATTTAGCTAGAACAAATGTTATACCAGGCTCCTTGGTTGCCTCAATAAACTCCTGATAAGATAGGCAATGATAAGAAGGAAGATCAATGATGTAGCATATATTTGTAAAAGTGTGTTAAGTAGGGTAGGATAGAAAGTTTACCTGATCCTTGACAACTAAATCACCAACCGTGACGGCATCATTACTAAAGAACCCAGCAATTGCCCCAGTTCCGTAGTGAATTGCGGCGGATTTTCCTGCATCAAAGATAAGCGACTTAGTTATAACATCATACATAGCTCACATCAGTAATGATGTTGCATCTTTGAACAAAGGTGAAAAAGATTATCTGCTAAGTAAACAGACACCATTAGAAACACATCCCACACTTTCAGAACACAAAACCACAATAAAGACTGCATAACAAATACAGGAAAGAAGTTTTAAATAGAGAGAGAACAAACCATTCTTCTCATATGTGCTTGAACGCGAGGACTTGTATTTGGAATGGAAGAGACATGCAATCTACACAACGTACAGAAGCACACATTAAATTCTCTTCTGCAATGTATCTTGACAAAATTTTCAAAAATTATAAACCATATGTTTCTCACCGAGAAATAGCATTTCGATGATGGCACCCAGAGGTTAGAGCTCCCAGTGTCAAAAACCACAGTAAACTTCTGCGGTGGAGTACCAATAGCGATCTCGCCATAGTACTGAGCATCAAGATAATTCTTCAGCGTGACAATATCAGCATCTCCAGAATCCCCAAGACCGTAACCCCTCAAGGGCTTTAACTGCTTAGAACCCACACGCGCTGCAATACGGCTTTTGGGATCCAACTTAAGTTTCTTCAACCCAACTCTGAAGGTCCCATCATTGCGCTCAGCAGAGGCAGAGAGAAACAGCAGGAACGAGACAATGAGTGACACAGCAACCGTCTTAGAGTATATTCCCATTTTCACCTATCCATCAACAACAAAGTCAGACCAAGTCAGAATCAGAGTCCCTACAATACGATATTAGTCAACTAAAATATATTTTAAGAAACTATTTATATTGCAAAGGTACAATTTTTACTTGGTCCTCCTCAACCATGGACAAGGTAAAACGCATTAAAGTACTAAAATTTATTGATCTTACTTAGTCTCCCCCTCAAACAGCAACCAAGCAAGCACTAGCGTGGAAGAGAAAAACAACTCTCTTAGACTGATAAAGACTTTTCCTTTCTAACTAAAACCCTGATTACGTCAAAACCCTAGAAACAAACACCAGAGCATCCCCAGCAACGCTAAACAAAGGATTCACTATGAAATTGAGATCATAACAATCGATTAGCAGACAATTAAGAGGATGAGCTAACCAAATCAAAAGCTTTCAGAAGAAAATTTCGCACTGATCGAGCACGATTACTAGTGAAAAAGCAAAATTAACCACGAAGGAGTCACGAATCAACTAATCCGATACCGATTCACACCGAAACACAGAGAGAATATAAGGAGAACAGTACACTCACCGAAGCGAAGGCTCGAGATGCTCTGAAAATGAGGAAAGTATTGATGAGAGAGAGAGAGGTTGTATTTATCGAAGAGAGATGACTGTGACGAGGGAAGACGCTAGAGTAACAGGGGTGTTCGTTAGACGACAATTACAGCGGGGCCCACTTTGTAATTGCGTGCTTAATCCTACTGTTATCAGCCGTTGGATTATGTGTATCCTACTGTTTCGTGTAGAACTTGTTTCTATATCAGCTGTTGGATTTAAATTAATGAACAGTAGGATTACATCGTTGTCGAATGGATATGAATGTTTAACGAATCAATTTTTTTTTATATTTAGCGGAAAATATAATCACGTGCTTACGGAGTAGGATGGGACTACGTGCTCTTAATTAATCTCAGCCGTTGATTGAGATGACTCAACTTATGGTTCACCTTTCTATAATCTGCTCTAAAGCCCAATTGTTTTTCTCAAAAGAAGGTATACCTCACATGGACAATGATCACTGTCAAGTTTATATTTTGGGCTTTTGTTAAAATAAATTAGACCTTTTCAAACCCAAATTTCCGATCCAAACTAAACTTGTTTCTTTTGATAATATTTGTACCAAAAACAAAATAAAAGAAGAATGTGATAATATTTGTAGCAAAAACAAAATAAACGAAGAGTGTGATGATATTTGTAGCAAAAAAATAAAATAAAAGAAGAGTGTGATGATGATATTTGTACTGAGATCTTCATGCTGCATGGTTCACGTACGTTTTCATAAGCCATATACGTCGCATTAATCTTTCTGATCCTCAGAGGATCGATCTTCTTCGGAATTCATTTTATGCAGCTTCTTCGAACCAGCCTCTGAGGTTTCTTCCTGCCCAAGCAATCTCTTACCGCCCGGTTTCACGTTGGTAGCCGGCGAGTTTGCCGGTATGCAGTCTGCACCGATGGACTTGCTCGTCCCAAATATCTAAGTAATATATAAGAAAATAACACAACTCAGCAATTTTTTAATTGATTAATCAGCTTATTGATTGATCTACTGTATATAGTTATATATATATATATTTTTTTTTTTTTTTATTATATATAGTTATATTTGATTACCAGCTTCTCATATAATTCGGACTGCTTTGCAAGTGCAGTGTTAGTCTTCTTCGTTTGTTTAAGCACTTCTTCATAAAGCTGTTGATTCTCCTCATGTACATCAGACAACTAAAATCCAATAGGATAACGTATACGATCAAGAAAATCAATTTTTCCGAAATTAAAATAGTAAAATGTGTAATATTAGTTATATATTATCTTTGTATGACATATAGATCTACTTTGCCGTTGTGTTTTAAAAAAGAACTACTTTGCCATACATATATTTGGTTCCTCCGCGCGATTTCTTCATGAAGCTTTGGATTATCCAAATCCATCATCTGAAAAAGTACAAGTAGAACCGCGCTATATACATTAAAACAAACAATATAGTCAAAAGAGGTTCAATTATGAAATTTTACAATATGATAAAATAAGAGAGAAATGTAACCAGTGTCACGGTTGAAATCAACATTTTGTACTCACGTTTTCTTCCGTGCGAACATCTTCACAGGGAACAGAGAGGCTCACTGGTGAATTCACTTTTTCATTGGGGTCGCTGGAAACTTTCTTGCTTTGATCATCCGACTCCAGGCCACCATCATTTCCTCTGGAACTTGACATACTCAACGAAGGAGTCGAACACAAACAGCGAAGAGACAATTTAGAAGCGAGAGAGAGAGTGTGTTGTGAAGGCTTGTGTGTTAGCATCAGTGCTGCTCTCTCATATTTAAAGGATCTCAGCCGATCCATTGTTCATCGCATCTGTTAACCTAACCCCTTCAACTTTCTTGGAAAGTCATAATAAACGCCATAAATGAACTTCATATCAGATATTTATGATAATTAACTTGGGGTTGATCGATTTAAAAGGGTCAATGATAATTAAAAGGAAACCCCTAAGAAAATAAGTTAACTTTTCAAGATTAATTAAGGAACTTACCTAGTTTAATTTTCAGGGTCTAGGGCTTAGTCTAAACTTCGTTGTGAGTACATGCATGTACATATCAAATATTGTGTATTTATATAATTTCCAGAGAAACCTTTTTAAATATATACATTTTGATATTCACAAGATCTCAAAAACATGTATCTAACATTTAGTTAAGCACGCCCATAACTCAAGATCCCTCAATGTATCAAAAGGAAGGTTGCGTTGTGTTCTTAAGCTCGAATCTTGTTTCACGCCTTTAAACGTAGTACTTATAAAGATAGGTCCAAACCCAAAGTAGTCGGAACTTCTTATTAGCAAAAAAATAAATATCACCTCCTCTTTCGCAAGCATTTTCACAGAACGACACGAATACGTGCCTATATTCATATAATGTATAAGTCATTACTCTCTCCAATCCACAGAAGATTGGTGTTGTACCGATTTCAATTTCTGAAACCTTTTTGGATTCTTTGGGACTTATCCTTGTGTCAATGGATTTACTCGAAAAAGTTTAATAGTCTCTTTCGACTTCCTGGCTTTCTATAGCCTAATAATACATCATAATAATTTAACAATCGTTAATGTCCAGGTATAATACTGATACATAGTTAGTATCCTAATCTATGATATATGAGATTTGTTCTAGATAGGTTTTTTCATATAGTTTTGTCTTGTGTTCTAAAGTTTGAGATGTGTTCTAAAGTTTGAGATATTTTGGTTATACTTCAACAATTATAAGGGACTTCTAGTATAACGTTCATGTTTTTAGAACAGTTTTTTAGGTTTAAGTTATGTAATGTCCGAGATAAAAAGGATATTTTGTCTGGAGCTGTAGTTGCAATCACGGGATGTATGCATAATATCAAGATCGAGGATGAACTGAATTTTTCATACTTCCTTTCGAAATTAAAGTTTTATCTGGAGGAAGTTTTCATATATTACAATATATTTAGTCTACTTTGTGATTGCAAATTCACGTATTGTACCTAGTTATATATATACTGTATATGTTCTCAGCAAATTTTTATGTATGTAGTAAAAATTTATAAAAAGAAGATAAGTCTAAACAATATTCGTTCTTTAATATCGAGTCGAGGTAAGGAATTTTTAATAATTACTTAAACATGATTGATAAACTTTACTTCATTTATTAAGATATACGCTGAGAACCAGCATATCAATACTTAAAATAAGATAAAACCGATAGCAGCAACTTTTAAGAAGAAAGGAAAACAAATGACAAATGTAGCATTGGTGAAAACGACACACAAACAAAGTAGTTGACACTTCAAATGGCAAGAGCTGAGTTCTTGTTAGCATTAGGAGCCTTGACATAAGCAACGAGGGAAGCATCTCCGGTTCTAGTCAATGTCTTGAGCTCATAACCCAACCAACACCTCGAACTCTTCCTATTGTAGAAAAATCCTAAACACTTACAATCTCTCGTACACTTGTCCCCACACGCTTTCTCCGTCGTCGACGAGCCTCCGTTATACTTAGTCATAAAACTATCTGCTCCTTCAATCTTGAAGTAATGAAACGTCTTGGGATCGCAACTAGTCAGACTCGGAGTCTTACAAGTAGCCTCGTCCCAACCAAGAAGCCCTTTGTCGCTAGGACAAGCGTTACACTGTCCTGTCTTACACAAACCAAACTCACCACAATGCTCAGCGAGTCTACACTCATCGTTACCATCAGTATTCGCGTTTGTAAACGCCGTGTATGTAACGTCCCAAGCGGTAGAACTCGCTGACGTACTGTAACTCCAAACTAACGTTTCCGTCTGATTCTAACCGAAGAAAACTCAACGTAGCGTTGTGTTTAGGCCGCGAGAGGAAAGTGGAGACGTTGAACTGAGAACCAGAGTCCACACCTTCCATGTGTAGACCCCACGTGGTGTCCGAATCCTCCACAGCTTGGAATGTCATCGACTGTAACTGAATTATCTTGGTAAAGAACTCATATTCGTAATAAGCGATTGGTTTCGGCGTTTTGTTTGTCGTGTAGTACAAAACTAGCTTCTTGGCTTCCATCACGAGACTGTATGGTCCGTTTGTGTTGACGGATGGAGACCTTGTTCTGACCGTTGGCTTTCAAAGACTGTCCGACAAGAAGTGTATCGGTCGGTGAATCAAAGCTTTGCCATAAGAACTTGCCGTTGGAGTCGTCTATTACCATATTGCCATTCTCCAAGATTTTGATACCAACGGCGTTTTTGTCAGCCGTGTTCGTTTGCCAAACCACGCGACCATCGGCTTCGGCGAGTACTAGGTTCCCGTCTTCACCGAAAGTCAACGTCGTGTCTTCTTTGACCGGGGAGTCTCTGTTTGCTTCCCAGACCCATCGGAGAGTTGATTCTTGGGCTCTGTTTCCGATTCTTAGAGCGAGAGTGTATGCGTTTGGAGTTGTGTTGTAGAAGCAGAGACGGAAGTTGTCGTTGAAGGGTTGGAAGCCACGTACGTCGGCATTGTATTCAATAGGAATGTAGTCGGTGTAGTCTCCTTCGTTGACCACTCGGAACTGCTCGTCGACGGGAACTTTGGCTTGTGCTCCGGTTAAGGAGAAGATGGAGAGAGTGAGGAAGAAGGCTAATGTGATTGAGGTTTTCATTTTTTTGTTATGTGTGTTTGATATGGATTTGATGTGTTTGAGTGTACAATGTGAGCTTCTATTTATACAAAACCAAGGAAGTGTTTTAAGAAGTGTTTTGTTTTGACTCATCAATGACCTGAGTGCATGATGGTCTTTCTTTTATTACATTTTTTTTTGTTAACTTTGGAATGTCGATATTCGGTGTAAAGTGAAGATTTATATATATTTAGCAAAAAAATAACATGTTTCTGGTACAAAGCGAGTTAGTATTGAATTATTAATTTTACTTTTCTGTTAGTTTCAATTATACCTCCTGTGGCTACAAGACTACAATACATTAGTTAAAGGTGCGCATTTGAGGTAGGACCGACCAACCACTATTTTAATTAAGAGCCATCGGGAATATGCTATTTGGATTTTTTCTTTTTGATGATTTGTTGACGCCCTGTTGCATATATAGAACTCGAAACAATTCGAAGGAAAGGATAAATACTTGTTTATATATTATGATCTTTGGTGTTCATGTGTGTCCCAATACCCGGCGGCTGGTAAATCCAATTTTCAAAACGTTTCTTTTTGCAATTTTTTCGGAACTTTTTATGATTATTTATCCATGTGCCAACTTGAAATGGGAGATCCTTATCAAAGGACTCGAGGAGGTCGACCAATTAAACCAACACAAAAATTTCAAGAAATGCAGTGGACTTTAGTAGGAGGAAGAAAAAATAGAGGTCGTGGTAGTCGTGGCGGTCAAAGAGATCATAGACCTCCATTTTAAACGCCTCTAAATCTCAGGTTTCTGTCATCATGCTCCGTGCATGCATTGGAGAACTCTCATCTTAACCAACTACTAAGTTACTTTGTAACTTCTCCTATAATTTCTCATATATCTGTTTCAGATATATGTTTTTTCAATTGTAAGATGTTATTATCGAACAATTGTAAACTTTGGTTACTTTTACTTTAATGCATCAAATTTATTCAAAAAAAAAAAACTTGAAATTTTGTATCAAAAAGAACTCACTAGTTATAGATAAACAAGCTATATAGAAATAACTTTAATGTTGTACTATGGTTTCAGATGGTGACATTGGATCATATCGTGCATATCGGGCCAAACAGGCGAAACAAACGAGGTTCAAACAGGACAAGCAAATCATGTGGTGCAACAGAGCGGAACTAGTGGTGTTAAAATTGATGTGATTCTTATTTATTAAGTCATCTTCAGGCATATCATTGTAATTCGATTTATTGCATGTACTCTTGATTAGAGTTACGATCCCTTTTCTTTTCTTCAATGTGTGCAATTGATTTAAGGATGCAAAAGGGATATGATAGGTTACAAGGTTAGGAGTACCATTCAATTGACTGGAATTGAACCAAAACATAAATTTTTCTATGATAACTAGCAATACGTCGGCTAGTAGGTCGCCTTATTTATCTCATGATAACTCGTCCGAAGTCAGCGAGCTACGGCATATACATTCTCTCTTAGTTATGCATGAACCTTGCCAATTCCATTGAGATGTTGCACTTCATGAACTAGCTTTCAAAAAATTATCTTACAATGCATTGGATATCGATGGGATATGTATTCTACGAAGCAAAAAAAGAAAGATTCTTTTTCACGTGAGAAGTTTTACTAATTAATTTTAATCTAATGGTAATATAAAGATCCAGAAAGAAAACCATTGTTGTATGGGAAATATTTCGAAACATGCAACGAAAACCACAATTCTGGCTTTTTCTTCATTAATTCGATTAAAAGGTTACTCGAAAGATAAAACCGGTAACACAAGAAACAAAAGCAAAATGAGACGAGTCCTAACCGGACTGGACCGGTTTAGTTTCTTTGGGGGCGTTGTTCTCGAACCTCCATGTCCATATATCGTGACGCTCGACTTCACGGCCCATTGAACCGGAAAAACCGGTGAACATATTACCAAGGAAAACCTTGGAGAGGTCGATCTGGGTTTCGATCAACGGCTTCTTCGGTTTACTAAGATACGCTGGCGCGATGGTAACGGTGACAAGTTTAGTCACGTATCATACTCAACCCAAGATTTGTATTTATCACCACTGCTCAGTTTCAGTTCTTTAAACTCCCACACTTTCTTTCCTTCCGCGGTTCTGGTCTGGACCCAATAACCGGCTTTCTCAGAAACGGTTGATTTAACCGAGTTAATGTCAATACCAACATGGTTATCATTAATGTCTCCATGATTTTTGTCTTGGAAAACGTCAAACTCGACAGCAAAGACATGGTTATTAGGGTTTCCGTTATTGGTTTGGTTTAACAGACCGAGGAAGCCTTTTCCGGCGGCGCCGTCGTTGTCAATGGTAGGGACCACGATGAAGGCGAGGCCGTGGCCGGGAGCAGGGTTTGTTTTCCGGCGAGGAGAAATAGAGAAAGTGAAGGAGGTTTTGAAAGAGTAAGTAGTAGAAGAAGAATTCGAGGGTTTGAAAGGGATTTCATTAGCGTACTTACCTTGGCCGTGAGAGAAACGGGAGGTGTCACGTGTCATTGAAAGAGCTCCGGAGAGGCTCGAGCCATCGGCAGTGGAGACGAGCTCTGCGTCTCCTAGGAAGACTAGGTTGGAGCCATCGAAGTGGTTGAAGTTGAATCTAGCGGCGGATGTGGTGTAGCTGAATATAGCTACGAAAAGAGCAAGAAGACAGAGATTTTGGATCTGCATTGTGTTGGAAAATTAGAAGTGAAATGATTTGCTAGAAGTGAGAGTTTCTATATATTATTCATAGAGACTTATATACCATTTTTTTCCATTCGAACTATATCATGATAGACTTTTTAAATGTATGATTATTTAAAGCGATGTCATAAGTATGACAAATATAGGTGTACCATGTTCTCCAAAGTTTATTTTATTCGAACATGATGCACCAATAGTGATTAAGTCCTGCTTTAATTAATTTATTACTAATAATGTGTACTATGTTTGAAATATTTTTTCTTCTAAATTCACCAACTTGGTTTATGTATTCCATTTTAGATGCTAGATCTAAATTTATTGTAGCTAGGGACTATTTTCTGCTGCCCAACAATGCAATGATAGATAAATGTGATCCTTAAGGCGATGATTATTGCAGTAGTTAATGGAAGTTTCTTAAAACAAATTAGTGCGTAGGTTCCGGCAAAAGTTTTGAAACCGGTGTCAGAAGCAACAAAATAAAGATCGATTGTGGAAGGTTTTTTTGCACTGTTCGTGGGCCCCACCGATATGTGGCGGTCCGCGATTGGTTCATTTTTATTTTTTCTTTCAAAAAATAAATTGTCTAAGAAACCGTGAACGGTTTCAGGGTTAAGGTTAATTATGCTTTTAGAACACCATTATCGCTAAAACTGGTTTGGGTTTCTTAATTTTTTTCCTGTTTTTTGTTTTGTCTGATTTAAAAAAAAGAATCAATCGCGGACCGCCACGTGTCAGTGGAACCCGCAAACAACACGAGAAACATGACAAAATCGACTCTTATATTGCGATTTCTGCGACTGGTTTTAATCGACTGCCTTTATGCTACATAACACGTGTTTCTGTTAACTTATCTTCACACACGTACCTTTTGATTCGATTAATTGAATGTGTACTTAAGACCTATCTTTAAGCCTTTAACTAAACGTAGATCTGAACCGAAATTAATTTCTAACTAAACCCTAATTAACTATCAAGATTAGTTTCATAAAAATGAAAACTCAAAAGATTAGATTCCACTATTACAACATTGGATTGGATAAAATTTGATTGCTACTATTTTATAAAAATAAATAAATTAAAAAGTACTAATAAAACTTGAAAATGAGACTCATGCACGTTGTCAGATTTAGTAATATATTATAACATCATATTAGCCATCAAAACTACCAATACTTTTGAAATTATGTTGTTATAATAATAATAGTAAATTGTAATTGTTTTTTTAGATGGAAAAAGTTAGAAAAAAATATAAAACAAATTTCCAATTACTATCAAACTGTCTCCCTTTGCTAAGAGACATTGTGGAGGATACTTTCAGGCTGCTTTTAGAATTGTAGTTTGCTGCCATACTGCCATAGTTCTCTTTAGAGCTGTGACTGCTCTCTAGCTGCCCAACAGAATCATACAAATGAATGTGGTTCTCATATTTATTCATTTTTCATTCATGAGATGTTATATTTATTTCTTTAGTCTTGTGTTCAAGATCCACAGTAATAACTTAATGGCAATACCTAGTTAGACAATCTCCAATCTATGTATCTAACTTTTAAAATATAACAATTTAGATTTTAATGTATTTAGATTTTAATGTATTTACTTATTATAATATATTTCAAATATAACAATTTAGATTTTAATATATTTACTTATTATAATATATTTTATTATTAACATATCTTATTTATAAAACTTACGAGTTACCTTTATTTATAGTAATATTTACAAAACTTTAATAAATTAAGATGAAATACATTACATCATATAAAAGTATAAACATAATAAACTTTAGATTAACCATAAAAGCATACACTGGTTTGTTACATGACCCATGATATATATAAAAATTAAACAATATTACAACAATGATGACAAACTTTCACAAGACCCTTTCTAATTTTAGTAACAAGTTGACCACCCTTATTTAAGCTGGCTATATAATATTTTACGTTTTTGTAAAAGTATATATAATATTTAACTTTCAGATTGTAATATGAATGTAATTAAACCAACAAATTAAACTTCCCTTTCTCTGTAACCATTATACCCACATTGTTTCTTCAAGCATAGCTGCACATCCCATATGCACACGATCTCCCTTTGTTGCACTTCTTAAAGCAACCTCCACAATGTCTCTTATCAAACATCGGGTTTACGCAGTATCCATTGCAACAAATTTCTGAGTATTGACAGCTTTTTTCACATCTTCCGCAGTTCAGTTTGTTGGTCCTTAAGTTGACACACCTCTTACGACAACAATCACGACCTGGACTGCCTTTGAGACGACATACTTTAGGGCTTTTATCACACGTCATCGCACTTGTACGGTTCCCACCTTTTTTCCCTCGTGTAGCGGCTATCAACTGACCATATCTGTTTCGGTGGTTCGCCTCAACCCTTAGCGGTTCGCTAAGTGTTATAGCAATGGCCATGACCATTATGAGTACCACAACGAAATAAGATATCTTGAATGTATTCATTCTTCTTATTTTGTCGTCGACTTTCAAGAATCAAAAGAGCTAGATAAAAAAAAGTAAACAAAGTTTTTTTTTATCGGAAGATGTGTTGCGTGTGTTTGTATGTGTATTAATATATTTAGATGAAGAGTAATGAATGGCGTGAATGGTATTTATACACGAGAGAATGATGCATATGTCAGCGAACAAGTTTTTGAAAAATTAGGTCTTCTAAGAAAAATATTTGACTTTTCCACTCTTTTAGTGGAGTGGTCAATTTCGAAGGGTTGCGATTTCAGACGAAATAAACGAGTTAGGCTCGCGTAGAAAAAAAAATCAATTAATATCTAAATTAGGCGGAACAAAAGTGGAACACATGCAATTCAATTGATCATTTGAAGATATTTTTACTTTGGGTTAAATGAAAAAAATCATGCATGACGAACTCACGCTAGCTAAACTAATTGAATTTTTCAGTAGGTAAATTGAAACTATAATCTCTCCATTGTCTGCTTTCGTGAGTTAATATCAATGTCATACATGATGATTAGATTTAACCAATAACATTTATTTGTTAAATGATAAAGAAGTAAATCATGCAATACGATTTAGATATTATTTTCTCCTCAGCGAATTTGCAACTAGCATTGCAACGTCTCGATCACATCTTTTAGTGAATTTTATCCTGCATAATCAGAGTCGTCAGAGATATATTAGATGAAATACTAAAAACTCATCTCCATCCACTACGTGCAAACTCATATTAATTATGTTTGCGTAATTGCGTATTGATTTGGCACTCAATATTGATCCCTTTTTTTTTTGAAAGACTCAATATTATATTGATCTCATTGTACTTTCTTTGCTCTTTATTCTGTTAGTTTACATTTGAACTATCAAACTTCAAAAAAAAAAAATTGTATAGTACGTTTAGAAAAGAAATTATTCCTCAAAATGTTTTTTCCTCAATGTGTTTCATTATATTTAGGTATCCACTAGCCTACCAATTATGGATCAATTTATATCAGTTGTAGATTTTCAAGATCTTTGTCCATTTTCGCTATAAGAAAATCTTTTATTATTACGGTATTACCATTGATTATTATATTTCAATACCAAGTGTAATTGTTGTGTGTGTATACACTTGCCATGCCATTTTTTTCTGAACGTAAGAAAATATCTTTAAGATTTTATGAAGCATCCATATTTGTTATCTACTCGTTTTCATATATTTTCTTTTAAGTAGTTTTCATATCTAAGAAGAAAATAATAAAAGATCATACATACAATACAAAATTCCCCTAGTACACGAACACGGTACATGAATCTTTTCCGAACTTGACTGAAATCCGTTACAAGAGCACTCGATTACATGTACACTTTTTGGAATAACTTGATGAATAGTATACTTGCGTACCTAAACAGGTACAAGTAGTTTTAAATACGCATCATGTCAAAAATTACGCTGTAGAACAATTGAAATTTGGGGTTGAAGTCTTGATTTTGTTTTTAGTTTATATTTTTGGTTTAAAAATTAGAAGGAAGAGCTCACATATTACTGCGCATGAGACTACAAGCAGTACATAGTTTTTCTTCTTCTTGGCGTCATCAAGAATGTTTTAATGTAGCGAAATTCACACTTAAAATTTTCGTACGTTATTACAATTGTATCACTGCTATATCTTTTTCGGTGTATCATTGCTATATCTGTTTCATATATTCATCAACACATGGAACATGAATCGCTGTTCAAAGTTGACAGAACTTAACTTAAATCCGTTGTAAGAGCACTCGATTACGTAGGTTTGACTCTTTTGGATAGTTTGGATAGATATAGACTCTTTCAATAACAAATATCTTTCCCCGGTACATTAAAAACAAAAGATCTTCCCAGCTATCATAAAAAGAATAAAAATCTGCTTTGTAGCCTGCAATTTAAATTTCTGTTGAGAAAATCAACTAAACTCGAGGAAAACAAAATAAACTATCTAGCAAAACTCATTTAAAGCTAGGGATGTCAAATGAGTTATAGCTGAGGTCGATTTTTCATGAGCACGAGTTCTATTTTTAGGTTTATTTAATAAATGAGTTTAATGAGCGAGCTTAAATTAGACCATAGATATGAGCGAGTTTAATGATCTTTAATAAATATGAGCCAACTCATAAGCTTGGTCATTTATACTTTAATTTATATATATATATAATATACATAATAGATATAACTTGTATTTTTATTATGTAAAAAAAATATTTTTATATTAATCATATTTATCTTCTATGCAAAACCAAATTTTTTTTATATAATAGAAAATGTAAATATTTACATCACTCATATATCTTTAATTAAAATATAAAACAAAATATTCCTAAGATATAATTTATGTATTACTCATAGTTATCTTATATTAATGTTTTTATTTAGTATTTAATATTAATGTTTTGAATTTTTAATATTTACAATTTGGAAAAATATCATAGAATTTATTTTAATATTTTATTTTAAAATATTTTTATTATTATTTTTATATTAGATCATAAGTTAGCTCATTTAACTCATGATCTATATATATGATTTGAGTTCGAGTTTACATATTGAAACTCATATAATAAATGAGTCGAGCTGAGCTAGCTCATGAAAATCTAAGATCGCTAGAGCTGAGTTTACATATTGAAACTCATATAATAAATGAGTCGAGCTGAGCTAGCTCACGAAAATCTAAGATCGCTAGAGCTGAGTTAAGCGAGTTAACTCATTTTGACACCTCTATTTAAACCTTATATTTATTTCTGAGTATGTTTATCGATTGTGTATTTGAATAAATTATAGAATAATGTTGTATAAATCAAAACTAGTTTCTCCAGGCATATTAATAGAAACCTAACAAAATTTCACTTCCTTAGTGATGTCTAATGTATCAATTGGTATTCCCTACTCTATGTATGTTCCTTGTTGCTTGACCTAAAAAAGAATATGTTGCCTTCTTCAGTTTGTAAACCTAAAAACTTACTGACACTGTTGAAGAGTTATAACTTATAAGGTTGTGTTTATTGATGATTCTATCAGTCCTTCGCTCACAAGTCACAAGGCGCATAGCTGCTTCTTTGGTGAATTTTCTTGCAAAGAGAAAGCACGGGACATGTTTTGAGTCGGCTTTACACCATTCTGTTCGTGATTCAGATTCGTAACTGACATGGTTTATACTCTGTTCCAAGAAAATAAAGAACCAGTGATTACTCAAAGGACAACGACACAAACAAGTAACTATATACCTTTATTTCTTTTATATCCTCAGGGCCTGATTTTTCAAATGTGAAAGTGGCAGGAAGCCAAGACTTAGCTTACATGATAAGGAGGTTACCAAGTTTTGTTGGAAAGCAAGTCCTCACTCAGTTAACTACCTAAATAACTTTTTTTAGTCTCTTGAAAGCTTTTGTAGATAGTGAGATCACAAATTTAAAACTTATTTTATATCACAAAACTTATAATGTGATTTTATAAACTAGAGCATAAGTTAAAACTTGACTGAAACACACAAACATTACTTAAAAGTTCATTAAGATTTTCTATTTAACACATTGTTATCGCAACCAATGAGTCTATTTAAAAAATCACTTTTCCATTTACAGGTGACACTGCGATTTTTGTAGCCACACTGCTCCACTTCTTCAGTGCCATCAATAACCTGTAATGTACGAGAAAGTGTCACGTATGTTCCACAACGGTGTTGGTTTTCTTCTTCACCAATAAAATATTTATTTGTTGTTTGAATCAAATACCTCTTTGTGTAACACGATCAGTGATCGATGTAGACTTCAAGCAAGACGCGTTTTTGAAGAAAAAACTCAAGAAATCCCCTTCTTCTTGTGTTCCCATGAACTCTTCAAACTTGAAAGTTTCGAGAGTGTTCTGCAAACATTCAGGAACAGAGCTGCGATTGTTCCACTCAACCGGGGTATAGTACTGAAACTGTGAGTCATTTTGCTATATATAGAAAGATAAGACTCAAGAGAACGTCACGTCAAACACTTTTTAGCTGAAAACAGTAAATAAGAAGACACTTACATCAACGTAAATGTTGAGTTCTCGCAGTTTAGGAGAAATTCTAAGCAACCAGACAAGTAACTTGGACCAATCGTCGCTGTAGAAAGACAGCTTCACATGTTCAAGCTGGTTGAAGACAGCGCCAACAGTAAGCACAGACTGCACACACGACAAGAAACGTAAATTACAAAAATTAAATAAGATATAATTTGATTGAAGACTTGATATGGAAACATGTTACCTCATCGTCACGGTTAAAAAACTGACGTAATGAAAGGCGTTTGACGGATGTCATTGATCCAAGAAGCTCGTCGAGAGAACTTGCAACATCAATGTCCGCCTCTTCTAGCTTTGGCATATGCTCAATCGAATAGGATAAATCATGTCCCTCATCATAGAGTTTAAAATACTTTAGAGAAGGAGTAACAATGACATGCTGCACATCAAGATGATCACTATACATCTTCAAGGTCAAACGCTGCAGAGTAGAGTTTTTAACAACTAGTGCCCTCACATTGTCATCGGCCTCTCCGTATCGGTCGATAAAAAGCTCTTCAAGAGCAGTGCAATTAGACAGAAGCAGTCGAAGAGAGTCGTCGTTTAAGTAAGTAACGTCTCGAAGCTTCAACGTCTTCAAGGAAGGGAGATTAACGCTTTGAGGCACGTCCACGAAGATAGACTCCCCTTTGAGTTTCAAAGCCGTGAGGGAGCTGCAGCAGGTGTAGAAACTACTCGGCAACGGCACGAAAGGTTTGTTACGGGGCGAGTTATAGCGGATGCTTAGAGTTAGCTCACGCACGCAGCGAGAAACCACGATTCCAACCCATAGTTTGATGTTCTCGGGTCGGAATAGCTCAGCGTTACAAGATTTTAGGACCAGGCTTTCTAAGACGGGGGCTTTGTGCAAGGGCAGATTCTTGTCGATGAAGTCTCGGTACTCGAGTTTTGGCAACCACATCCAAAGAAACCTCCACTGTTTCGACAAAACGCTAGTTGAGACGGCATCTTCTGTCGGAAGAAAGGATAGTATCTTAACCAGCAATTCATCTGATAATCCACTGATCCTGTCCATCTTGTCTTCTACATAAAAATATTAATGAAACTGTTACGACATTGAAAGGATCTGTCTGATTCTAACCAAACAAGTGAAAATAAAAGTCACACAGAGGAAAAGAAAGTTGAAGGTGAGGGAAGGCTCAAGCCCCCAGAATCAGAAACTCACAAGGAACAAGGAGGAAGGTGTAGGTAGGTTTATCAGATGATATTTTGGAATCGCAGAGCTTCGTCTTCACTGAAATTATTTATCGGGTAACACAACACAAAAGCTTCGTTCTTGCTGTTGATGCTCTTAGAAAATAACTCATGGTATAAATGTCTATGGGCCTGGGCCTGGGCCTGGGCCTGGTATAGTTTGATTAGGCCAACTATTTGATGTCCTGCCATTTGCTGACGTTCTTTCTTTTCTTTTTTTCTCGCAGGAATGTTGGTCAATAATTCAAATATGCAACATGAAAGCATGCCAGATATTCTTGGAAGAAGATTTAACATTTCAAATGAGAAAAGAGATTCACAAATTTCATGTGTCTAACTAATTGTTAGCTTGATCCTCTAGCCGCCCAACAGAATCATACAAAATAATGTGGTTCTCATATTTATCCTTTTTTTTTATTCATGTGATGTTATATTTAGTTCATTATTTGTGTTCAAGATCCACAGTAATATCTTAACGGTAAGTTTACCTAGTTACCATCTCCAATCTATATATCTGAGTTTTAAATATAAGATTTTTGAAATGAAATACTGCCATAGTTCTCTTTTTAAGCTGTGACTGCTTTCTTGCATCCCCAACATAATCATACAAATTAATGTGATTCTCATATGTATTCACTTTTTTTCCATTCATGAGATGTTATATTTTTTCTTTAGTGTTGTGTTCAAGATCCACAGTAAGCTTTTAACGGTAAGATTTTTACCTAGTAAGGCAATCTCCAATTTATATATCTATTTTAAATATAATTTTTTTAATGAAAATTTTAATGTATTTTTTATTTTTCTTTATAAAAAATATTTCAAATCTATTTTTATTTTTTATTGATAACTATTTTATGTATAAAAAACTCTCAAGTTATCTCTCTTTGTTGTAATTTTTACAAACTTTAATAAATTAAGATGAATTACATTACACCATATAAAGTATAAAACATAATAAATTTTAGATTAATCATACAAGTAAACAACATAATACATTGGTTTGTTACATGCCACATGGATATAAAATTAAACAATAACACAATAATGATGACAAACTTTTACAAGAGCCTTTCTAATTTTAGTAACAAGTTGACCAACCTTTTTTCAAGTTGACCAACCTTATTCAAGCTAGCTATATAATATTTTAATTTTAGATTGTAATGTGAATGTAAACCAATTTAAACCAACAAATTAAACATCCCTTTCTCAGTAACCTTATACGGTTATACCCCTATTGTTTCTTCAAGCATAGCTGCACATCCCATATGCACACGATCTCCCTTTGTTGCACTTCTTAAAGCAACCTCCACAATGTCTCTTATCGAACATCGGGTTTACACAGTATCCCTTGCAACAAATTTCTGAGTACTGGCAGCTTTTCCCACATCTTCCGCAGTTCAATTTGTTGGTCCTCAAGTCCACACACCTTTTACGACAACAATCGCGACCTGAACTGCCTTTGAGTCGACATACTTTGGGACTTTTGTCACATGTCATTGCACTTGTACGGTTCCCACCTTTTTTACCTTGTGTAGCGGTTATCGCCAGACCATATCTGTCTCGGTGGCTCGCCTCAACCCTTAGCGGTTCGCTAAGTGTTATAGCAATGGCCAAGACCGTTATGAGTACCACAACGAAATAAGATATCTTGAATGTCTTCATTCTTCTTGTTTGGTCGTGACTTTCAAAAAATTAGAGGAGATAAAAAGAAAACAAAGTTGTTTTATATCGGAATATGTGTTTGTATGTGTATGAATATATTTGGATGAAGAGTAACGAATGACGTGAATGCTATTTATACACGAGAGAACGATGCAAAGGTCAACGAACAAGTTTTTGAAAAATTAGGTCTTATAAGAAAAATATTTGACTTTTCTAGACTCCTTTAGTGGAGTGGTCAATTTCGAAGGGTTGCGATTTCAGACGAAACAAAAGAGTTAGGCTCGCGTAGAAACAAATATCAGTTAATATCTAAATTAGGCGATCACAGTAATCGCCACCGCCTATGAAAATCGATTTTTTACACCATATGAAGCACTAAACTAGCTAAACTAAGTAGGAAAATTGGAACTATAATCTCTAAATTGTCTTCTTTCATGAGTTGATATCAATGTCATACATGATCATTAGAATTAGACCAATAGCATAGTGTTTGTTAAATGATACAGAAGAAAATCATGCAATAAAAGTTAGATATTATTTTTCTTTAGTTTCTCCCGAGCAATGTATACAAAAAGAATTTGCAACTAGCATTGTAACGTCTCGATCGCGTCTGTTTGTGATATACTAAAAGCTCACCTCCAACCACTACTTGCAGTATCCGGATGTCAATTTCGACCTCAACAATTTCGGTTGTGCCAAATACGACCCATTAGTGACAAATACGATCTCAACTCAATTATAATTCAAAAAAACTATCCGAACTTCTTAAAATGTGCCTAAATCCACGTTAACTCTAAAAGAATTTAGTCAACCGTTAAGAAGATAAAACGACGTCGTTTGATATACGAGGAAAAGTGCCAATTTCGACCGAAATAGGACCCGAACAAATGGTCAGTGCCAAAAACGACCTCAACTCAATTATAATTGAAGAAAAATTATCCAAACTTCTTAAAACGTGCATAAATCTACATCGACTCTAGCAGAAGTTAGTCAACCGCTAACAAGATAAGACGACGTCGTTTTGATATATATATATATATATATTAAAAAAAATATGTTCATTCCAGGACTCAAACCCATGTCGGGATACCCTTTTAAAGGAGCACACTAACAACTATACTAAAGTAACTTTTTAAAATATTATTACAAATTGAAATTCTCCATTATATAAACCACTATTCTTCTTCATCTTATCCAATTTAAAACTTTGGTGATTTCTTTTATATATTTTAGTTATTGTTTAACATGTCTAATATTTTGTACAAGATATCTTAGTGAAAGAAAGGTAAAAGGTCTCTCAACGTTTTTGAACAAAATATCAAAAATACATAATATTAACCTTGAACAATAGAAAAATGTCCACTTAAGTTTGAAAATTAAAAATAATTTATATAAGAAAAGTTTATAAATAATTCAAAGTTTTAAGTATATTTAAGATCGCATAATAATAATATTTTATTATTTATATTTTAGTAAGATAGAAGTTTATTAAAGATATGATAAATAAAAAACATGTTAATGTATTTATATAATTCAGAAACAGTTATCACCAAAATTTTAAATTGGATAAAATGAAAAAAATAGTAGTTTATATAATTTCAAATTTGTAGTAATATTTCAAAAAGTTATTTTTATCTAGTTGTTAGTGTGCCCCTTTAAAACGGTATCACAACAAGGTTTGAGTCCCGTAATGAACATATTTATTTATTTATTTTTTTCAAATATATATATATATATATATATATATATTGATTTATGCACATTTTAAGATGTTCGGGTAGTTTTTCTTAAATTATAATAATAAAGTTGAGGTCGGTTTTGGTACTACCATTTGTCCGGGTCCTATTTGGCAGGACTAAGAGTGTTAGGGTCGAAATTGACATTTTTCCTCGTATATCAAAACGACATTGTTTTATCTTGTTAACGATTGACTAACTTCTGTTAGAGTCAATGTAGATTTAAGCACATTTTAAGAAGTTTGGGTAGTTTTTTCGAATTATAATTGAGTTGAGGTCGTATTAGGCACTGATCAATTGTTCGGATCGTATTTGGCACGACCTAAATTGTTGAGGTCGAAATTGACACTTTTCCCGGTAATAAATATGGATGCTTTATGCTTCATAAAATCTTAAAGATGCTTTCTTACGTAAAAATGGCACGGCAAGTGTGTACACACACACGAGTCGCAAGAAACACGCTTGGTCCCAACAATTTAGGTCGTGCCAAATACGATCCGAACAATTGATCAGTGCTTAATACGACATCAACTCAATTATAATTCGAAAAAACTGCTCAAACTTTTTAAAACGTGCTTAAATCTATATTGACTCTAATAGAAGTTAGTCAATCGTTAACAAGATAAAACGACGTCGTTTTGATATACAAGGAAAAGTGTCAATTTCGACCCCAACACTCTCAGTCGTGCCAAATAGGACCCGAACAAATGGCAGTACCAAAACCGACCTCAACTTTATTATAATTTAAGAAAAACTGTCCGAACTTCTTAAAACGTGCATACATCTAAATATATATATATATATATATATCTTTGAAAAAAATAAAAATAAATATGTTCATTACGGGACTCAAACCATGTTGTGATACCCTTTTAAAGAGACACACTAACAACTAGATAAAAGTAACTTTTTGAAATATTACTACAAATTTGAAATTATATAAACTACTATTTTTCTTCATTTTATCCAATTTAAAATTTTGGTGATAATTGTTTCTGATTTATATAAATACATAAACATGTTTTTTATTTATCATATCTTTAATAAACTTCTATCTTACTAAAATATAAATAATAAAATATTTATTATTACACGACCTTAAATATACTTAAAACTTTGAATTATTTATAAACTTTTCTTATATAAATTATTTTTATTTTAAACTTAAGTGGACATTTTTCTATTGTTCAAGGTTAATATTATGTATTTTTGATATTTTGTTCAAAAACGTTGAGAGAAAAACCTTTCTTTCACTAAGATATCTTGTACAAAATAGTAGACATATTAAAAAATAACTAAAATATATAAAAGCAATCACCAAAGTTTTAAATTGGAAAAGACGAAGAAGAATAGTGGTTTATATAATGGGGAATTTCAATTTGTAATAATATTTTAAAAAGTTACTTTAGTATAGTTGTTAGTGTGCTCCTTTAAAAGAGTATCCCGGCATGGGTTTGAGTCGTGGAATGAACATATTTTTTTTAAATATATATATACTAGGTGATTTTCTCGTGCTCATACACGGTATAAATATTTCTAAAGTAAATATAATATAATGATTGATTGCTATTTACTTTTAATTTCAAATTAATTTATAATTTGTATGCATCATTTATATTAATAATATTATATTACTTTGATTATACATATGATTTTATATATGTTATATCTAATCGGTTTTGTTGTTTTTACAGTCGATTTAGTTATCATTTTTGTAAATATGTTAAAATTTTGATTAATTGCATTTAAGTAGTTGTTGTCTTAGATATGTAAATATATCTTATTAAGATTATGTATAACTTAATATATATTGTGCTTAGAATGAAATTAAAAAAAAAACTAAAGTGCCTGATTCCAAATTATATAAATTAATATAAAGATAATATTATGAAATCTCATACATATATATAAATTTTACAAAAGAGCTAAAATTGTAACATTTGGATAATATTTTATTTTCATTTTTAATATGTTTTGAGTTGTCCTGTGATTTATATTTATAAAATAAATTATTATTTTTATAAAATTCTATATTTTTATCGTAGTTAAATATATGATTTTAGATATAAGTTGGATTTGTCGAGTCACTCATGTTGTGAGTATATTGAGTTACATATATTCTTTCAAATTCAAAATGAAGTATAATTATTTTTCATTATAATTAATTCAAATCAAATCAATTTTATTTATCGTTTAAATGCGCACGTATTTTCATAATGTTTATCAAATTATATGTTGATGTTTTTTAAAAATATATTAGAAAATAATGCAATACTTAGTAGAAAGTTACATGCATAAGTAGTTGATACATTTTTGGAAGCTCATGAACACATTTCAATATTTACAATAATTAAAATATTTTATAAATTCTAAATAACTTTATACTTTGATTTATTGAAAGGAAACTGAAATTTATTTTAATTAATCTTAAAAATCAGAATTCAGATTTGCTTTGGTATTTTGATTATGGTTATATTAAGTTCCACAAACATAAAAACATAAAATGTAAAAGCAAATTTAATACTAAAACAAATAACTTTAATAATGATAAAATATAATATATCTACCTCATTAAACTATTTTGTAACTTTTGATCAAACGATATTTATTTTTAAAATTTATTTTTAGTTTTTTTAATATCTTTTAAAAATAAGAAGTAATCAAAATTGTGATTGTATTTGGAATATAATATTATATAAGTAAATCTAATTTATCGATATTTTTCTGCAATTGAAAGATATTATAGTAAACCAAATATATGAAAAATAAATAAAACACTTCAATAATACTAATTATAAACTATTTTTAGCCAATTAAACATATATCTGTTTATGTTACATAATTATTTTATGTAATCATCTAAGAAAATAGGTAGATATATAAAAATATTTCTATTACTTTCAATTTTTTGTATTGTTTAAAATTATGTTTTAAAAGAAATAATATTTCTTTTTCTAATATCAAGATTATCTGTGTAAATTATTTTTAATGAATTCTTATTATATACAAATTTGTATTTTTCATCTAAGAAAATATAGATATAAATAAAGTATTTTATTACTTCTAAAGTATATTGTATGTTATTTAAAAATATTTTTTAAATGTAATATTACAGTTTTGTGAACTTTTCTTTTTTTATGAAATCATATTATATATACATATATTTTTGTTTTTCAATTAGTTTTTTTTAACTTTATAAAAAAATCATTTTTTCTTATATGTATTTGTTTTTGAAAAATTTTAAAAGGAAACTAAATAAAAAATAAATAATAGTATTTTAAATGTAATATTTTTAATTCATTAATGGTATAAATGTAATCAACCATAGTGAGAGTTAACGTGAGAGCGACACATATGAAACTGACTTCTCAAATAATATTATAGAGATATATCAAAACGACGTCGTCTTATCTTCTTAGCGGTTGACTAACTTCTGTTAGAGTCAATGTAGATTTATGCATGTTTTAAGAAGTTTGGATAATTTTTCTTCAATTATAATTGAGTTGAGGTCGTTTTTGGCACTGATCATTTGTTCGGGTCCTATTTGGCACGACTGAAATTGTTGAGGTCGAAATTGACATTTTTCCTCGTATATCAAACGACGTCGTTTTATCTTCTTAACGGTTGACTAAATTGTGTTAGAGTCAACGTTGATTTAAGCACGTTTTAAGAAGTTCGGGTAGTTTTTTGAATTATAATTGAGTTGAGGTTGTATTGGACACTGATCAATTGTTCGGATCGTATTTGGTACGATCGAAATTGTTGAGGTCGAGAAATTAGCACTTTTCCATTTATTACCAACTAGTTTCCGTATCTTTTTCTGAACTAAATTTTCCAATCTATCAAGCAAATAATAAAAAATCCATACATACAATACACAGAATTCCCGTAACACACGGAAAATGAATCTTTCTCCGAACTTGACTAAAATCCGTTATAAGAGCACTCGATTTGAGTTTGACTTGTGGAATAACTTGATGAATAGTATATTTGCGTACATAAGCAGGGACAAACAATTTTAAATACGTATATGTTGAATGTTACGCTGTAGAACACTCTTTCAATTCTTGTTGAGATTATGGGGTTGAAGTTTTTATTTTGCTTCTTCTTTTTTTTCTTTTGTAACAAATCTTTATTTTGCTTTTAATTTATATTTTTGGTGTAGAAAATAGAATTGAAAGAACTCACATATTACTCCTCTCGACACTACAAGCAGTATATTTTTTTTTTTGAAAAAAACAAGCAGTATATTTGTTGTTCTTCTTCTTAGCGTCAAGAATGTTTTAATACAGCGAAATTCGCACATCATTTTCATACGTTTATCACAATTATATCATTGCTATATCTATTTCATGTATTTATCAACGGCTGTAATACATGGAAGATGAGTCGCTATTCAAAGTTGACATAACTTAAATCCGTTGTAAGAGCACTCGAGTGCGTAGGTTTGACTCTTGGATAGTTAGATAGATAGACTCGTTCGGAAACAAATATTTCCCCCCGCTAAAATCAGAGCCGTTCCAACAATAACAGCTGCCCCAAGCGAAAATAATATCAAATAAAAAAAAGTCTACAATAATGAAAGCCATTGTAGTTTAGTGTGCACGGAAATTTCTTTATTTTAAAACATTTTTAGTAATTAACGATTTTTTCATATTTAGTTTAGTTTCTTTTAAGAATCTACGTTTTTGTTGTATCAACTGTTATTTAACTCGTAAAGCTATTGATGAGGCAACATTCCAAATTTATTTTATATCCCTTCCTTTTTTAATAAAAGTTGTTTTAGAATTGTGCACATAGATTAAGAAATCATTAAATTTTTTATATTTTCTAAACAAAAACATCATTAATTATTTACTTAACCACAAATCAACCAATAATAAAATATAAGGTATATTATCATTGGTCATATAACATTAAATGTTAATAAATTTTATATAAAAAATCGAAAACGTCATATTATTTGAAACATAAAAATTTCTGTAAAACGACTTATATAAAAACCAGAAGGAGTATAGGATTTCATTAGATGAAACAAATTATAGGAAATGCCTTTAGTATTTTCTATTTGAAAAAGATGCCCTAGCTAATGCTTCTTCTTATTTTCTAAAGTAAGCACGACACTGGCTAAAATAAAAACAAAAGATCTTTCCAGCAATCATAAATAGAATAAAAATTCTGCTTTGTAGCATACCCCTTAAATTTCGGTTGTGAAAATCCGCAAACTAAACTCGAAAAAACAAGAAAATTTAGAGAGCAAATATTCATTTTTTGAGTATGTTTATCGATTATGTGACTGAATAAAGTATGGAATAATGTTGTATTAATCAAAACTAGTTTCTTCAGGCATATTAATAGAAAACGCCAAACATAAATTCACTTCATTAGTGATGTCTGATATATCAATGGCGTTCCCTACTCTATACTCTCTGTTGCTTGACCTAAAATTTGCGTTTTTCAGTTTAACCTTAAAACTTACTGACCCTGTTGTAGAGTTATAACTTATAAGGCTACGTTTTCTTTGATGATCCTATTAGTACTTCACTCACAAGGTGCATAGCTGCTTCTTTGGTGAATTTTCTTGCAAAGAGAAAGCACGGGACAGGTTTTGAGTCGGCTGTACACCATTCTGTTCGTGATTCAGACTCGTAATTGACATGGTTTATACTCTATTCCAAGAAAAAAACAACCAGTGATTACTCAAAGAATAAAGATCCATTTGATGTTAATCACAAATAAGAAACCATGTACCTTTATTTCTTGTATATCCTCAGGGCCGGAGTTTTCAAATGTGAAAGTGACGGGATGCCAAGACTTGGCTCCATGTTTTGTACCCGAGACGTTCCATACAGTGTACGTCAGTGTTCTTGGTTCCATTTCACTCTCTAGTCCACGCATCTGAAAAAAGAAACAGTGTATTACATAACTAAGAGCATATTTAACTTACGTCTATATTTGATTGATTGATTCTATTATAGCATTTAGACATCAGATTACCGTAAGCAATGTTTGGATATAGTGTTCATCGGGGATGCAATTGCGCAGGTTCTGTCTCTAAGTTCACATCAAACGGCAAAGGTTCAAACATCCATTTGACTGATAAAGAAAGAGGTTATGCTAATGTTGAAGTATCACTTACAAAAAACAGCTGTGCCTCTTGTGAACCAAAAGGTGGAGCTTTCTGCAAATTTAAAAGAGAAATCAGGATATAATCAGTTGTTTCTTGAGCAAAAAGGAATCAAGATTGGCATTAGAACAATAAAAGATACTCTGAGGTTTCACTTAATGGTGATTGCTACTCAATTAACCAAGCAGTAACTAAATTGAATCATCATAAAGCCTGATCTTTACCTTGCAAAATTTCTCAAAAGCTGAGAATACAATACCATCATTAACTATGAGCTCTGCATGACTTCTGATCACAGATATCCACTGAAATAGATGAGAACAAGAATTAGATAAACTGCAAAGGAACCCTTGTCCCACTCTCACCGTCAAGTTTAATTTTCAAGAAGAAACTAGGCTTCAATAGCCTTAGTAACAAATCAATTATGTAATGTTTATTTGAAAAGCAAGTTAATGAAGCTACTTGTGACCCTTTTCGCCATTTCTCTTCAGGTATGACTGAAGACATATTCATACTGTACCGTCTCTCTTTAGTATTGATAAAACTGCAAATAGAGAGAAATCACAGTTATCAACATCTAGAAATCTCCATAAAGTCAAGCGGTTCACTAACATAGTTACAAGCACTGAAAAATCTCCACACAGAAAAAAAAAAGAGACTTGCAATTTACCTACCTATCCACAAAACTCCTCGGTGAAGAGATGAGATATTTGTATATATAACCAAAGTCATATAACGGAGCACAACTGCAAAACCGAATGTAAAAGCAGAGAGAAGAATGAGAAAAAATGGCATATCACATATATGCAATAAGACATGGTCAGATATAAGAATAAGATCTAAAAGCGAATTTGCTCAGAGTGCGGGAAGACAAATGAGTATATGCATGTGTGTTTCGTGCGTCACAAGTCTGAAACTGGCTAACCAGCTACAGCCAATTAATCATATGCAAAAATAAAGAAGCATTGGAGATATATCAAGGATTTGTTGAACAATAATGCTCAGAGAACAGTACCTGTCAGAGAGAAGAACAAATCTCTGGTTTGAGTGATCATCTATAGCAGTTGAAAGCAACAATCTCTCTGCTTCGATCATGCTGTATTCTCCCCATATAACCTATAACCATTACACCCTAAGTTTCAATTCATCCACTATAATCCTTAGGAACCGTGGGATATACTTAGATCAATAATCACAGTTAATTATGAATGAACTATTGTGAATAACCGCAAATTAAACTCCTAGAATACTAAAACACTGAAGAGAAATTTGATTGAGTCAAACATCCGTTTTAAGATTTCTTTACTAATGATGTGAATAATAACTTACAAAGCTTTAGACATGTATTAATCCATTTTTTTTTACTAATGTACTGAGGTTTAAGTCATCGATGATAACATGAACAACACTCACGTTGATGCTATTGTTTAGCTGGCGGTTATAGAAATAATGTGATCTCGTGGTCTCTTCATTGAACACGAAACCAGGTTGTGAATGTATATAGACAGAGAAGTTCGCCTGATCAGCCCCCTGCGAGAAACCACCAGAAGCATACAATCTTGCAAACTTAGAAAACAGCCAGTGACAGGAGCTGACCAAAGACAGTCTAAGAGCAAAACCTTGAAGAATCTGTCCCACATAAAGTCAAGCGGGAGATCACGCCGAGTTAAGAAAAGGAAGGCGACCTTCGGACAGTCGCGGGGGTATTTACGAGGCGGTATATGAGACCCCGCGACGGAGAGCGGCTCCAACATTGTCACGGAATAGTACTGAAGGTGGATAGAGAGGAGGGAAAGAAGAGATAGCGCGACGTATAAAAAGATAACGAGCTTCCATGGGAGCCATACGACGCCGTGACGTGACACTGGATGCAGCTGCGACTTCCTCGTCATTGTGTCTAGAACTGTGATCACTAACCGTCGAGTGATTGTCCACGTCGTCGTTTTCGGATATAGTTCACTCCACGTAACGTTTATACTTCAGAGACAGGATCAGTAAATTATTAGTCAACACCTAAATTTTTCCCTAAATGAGAAATAAATACGTAAAAGATTATCAAACTTTTTTAGAAAAAAATCAAACTGGGAATATGTCAGAAATGGTATAATATCTATACGATTTGACTTAAGGAGCGTTGTTAAAATAGTTAAATATCCTCCAGTTGAATTTTAATTACTATACAAGATGGTATTAGTATAGCAAACATGTACTAATTATCGTTTTACCACTTCTAAAATATGGATAAGTATTGTAATTGCTATTATAGAAACATATATTAGAATCTCTCGTCCATATATTATATCTATATTTGTATATTGAAGAACACTAGAGAGAAAATAACATTTAGTGTGATGGAAGATTAAGCTTAAGATGGAGACATAGTCATCAAAATTTAAAAAAGAAGAACAAACGTGAACGGAGAGCAGAGAATGAAAGGAAGGCCGGTTAATCGAGAGATTTATTGAGCACCGAGTTCGAGAAGTAGAGTGTGGCTAAGAGAATTTGAACCAGGTCCCGTGAATTGGATTGGACCTGGGCCAGACAATAACATTTCCGACAAGAGAACAATGAGAACCAGGAACAAAAGATGCATTATTTAGAACAAAAGAAAAGTTGGTAACGAACCAGGGCTGATGTATCGGTTCTTCAAGGCCCATTCCTCGCGCAGCTATGCAAATTTCTTAAACAGTGCACCTGCGGATTCCAAACACACAAAATACTTAGTATGACCAATTAACCACCACATCAAAAACAATGAGAGGGAATCAAAGGGTCACCTTCAAGCTCCACCATTGCTTTCTTGATCACAGGCTTGAACTTACCTGCATGTTGAAATCAACTCGGAAATTTAATATCTAGATTTTGAATGTTTCTTAGCAAACTTTATTGGTTTAGTTCCATACCGTGTCTCCTCTCCACATCCATCAAGGCCGTGAGAGCAGTCCCACCCACAGTCCATTCTTCCACAGGTGCAGCCAAGTTCCCGACCTGCGCCAATAAGTTATCATCAAAGGATGTCACAAGAGCACTCAACATATACATAAGAACTAGAGGGAAAACTGAATTTGAATGAAAATGGTGGAGTGCTAACCGAAGAGATCAGACCGGTTTTTCCACTGTTGAGGAGTACTCCAGCGCCATAACCAAGTGCATAACAATAGGTGGCATCAAAATTTGTAGGCAAACCGCATCTTCCTTCATACCTGTATATTCATGTACATGAAAACAATAACCAATGTATTATGCAGAGCTACATATAACAATTTGGTTGGTTCACTCAGGGAACAAAGTATGAGAAAGTACCCGAAGAAATGAGACTGCCTCATGAATTGTCTCTTGTATGAACCAGCTAGCTTTCTTTTCTCCAGTTCAGTTTCAACCATTTGAATACGCATCTTCTAGTTGATCAAAAAAAAAAAAAAAAAAAAAAAAAATAAGCATCTTCTCAGTCTCAATCTTTGCCACCTATCAAAATGAGGAACATAATATGTTAATAATTCATGAGAGACGAAGGTAATTGCATCTTGGTGGGAATTTAGTATGAGGAGACAAAACTATGATCAAAGAACCTGGACATTTCCGTGTGGGTCTCTCTCGAGCATCAGCTGTTCTTGAATCGCTTCAGGGAGAAGATCAAACAGCTTCATGGATTGTTCGGTGAGCTTCTTCTTCCACAGTCCATTATCATCAACAACCTCATTTGCCAGAATTTCGTTTAGCTCAGCGATCAGCTCGTGGACCTGGGAAGTCAAGAATAAATAACGATCATCAGTTATATTAATTTTATTAAAAGTGGTAGTTATGTGTTATGCGGCAGAAACGCACCTCAGGAATAAAATCGATCAAACCTTCTGGAATCAGTATAACACCGTAATTGTAACCAAGTTCAGTACGCTTGCAGATAACATCTACCATGTAATCTGTGACATTCTTCAGAGTCTGCTTCTGTGCAGACACCTACAAAAAGGTATTTCCAGATTAAACATGAGTAAATATAAGACTAATTTACTGAGGCTACCAAAATGAACTTCATATGCAGTCTAGTTCTATCATTAGATTCAAAAACATCTTTGACTTTATTTGAAGTCAAACAATGCCATACCTCCTCTCCAATAATAATTATGTTTGGGTGCGTTTGTAAAGCACACTCAAGCGTAATGTGGGAAGCAGCACGACCCATAAGTCGTACAACTGCAATGAAAATGTGATAAAACGTTGATGGCATCAGTAAACAAGTCGAGCACAACAGAAATGATGTAACTTCAAGAAATTCTGTTTTATCCAATTACTTACAGTGATAGTACTTTCCAGTTGACCTTGCATCGATCATGACATTTCCAATCATTTCAGAGTAAATCTGCATAGCAATAGAGTGTAATTTTCTACCTTCAACATATTTCTTCTCATGAAACAAACACTCAGATTCTTGACGAGGAGTAGAGTCAACATCATACGATTTTTTATGTAACAGTAAGAGTAGAGAAAGCATTTTTTAAAGTTATCACAGAGGAAGGTCCAGACAACAATTGATCAAAAGAGAAGCTCACCTTGCAAGCTGTATCAAACCCAAAACTAGTAGGAACCTCTTTGCATTTCAAATCACCATCAATGGTCTTAGGGCACCCAATGACTCGGGTTTTCAAATTCTTACTCCTAATCAGACAACAAAAAAAATGAATATAATTTAAGCAACAAATAAAAAAAAGATTTTGCTCACATCGATTACCTGAAGTTTTCAGCAAGGAGGCAAGCATTGGTGTTGGAGTCATCTCCACCGATAACCACCAATCCATCCAAATCTAGCTTCTTTGCTGTTTCTTCAGCTTGTTTAAACTGCACATGTGTGCCAAAATAAAATTAACTACTGCATTCAGTTTGGAAGCACTAGCCCCTTAAAAACTACCAAAAAAAAATATTCAACCTGCTCAGGCGTTTCAATCTTGTCTCTTCCACTGCAGATCATGTCAAACCCACCCTGTTGAAACCGAAAGAGAGTAATAAACACACAATGTAGCCAGCCACGAATTTATGATCCACTGTGAATCATCATAGTGTAATACTTGAACAAGGTCGAAAATGATGATCTACTTCTAAAATTCAATCAATCATAGAGAGATTAGAAAGGATCCATAAACTAAAGTTTCCAAGTACCTGGTTTTTGTAGGGCTGGTGGGCACAATGTCATCTCTGGACTAAGTAACTAGGCTCCAAACCAGTGCTGCTACAGGCACCGAACAGTCCAGAGATGACATTGTGCCCACCAGGAGCCTGACCTCCAGACAGAACAACACCGATCTTCAGCTTCTGTCCCGATGAAGCAGCACTCTGGTCTGGAACAACTGACAGATGGCTGACCATATAGACCCGGAAACAACTTCGCAATCTCATCTGCAATCATATAAAAGCCAACACTAAATCCTCCAGAACTCTATAAACACACATATCCGTAAGAGGATCCTCACGCTCCTCGAAACCATACTTAAACCTAATCACAATCAACCTAATACAAGACCACACAGTTCCTCAGGTCAGCTCAATCAAATCTATACACAATCATCAGAGAATCCTCAAGCTCCTCAAGACCATACTTAAACCAAATCACAACCAAACTAATACAAATCAAAATCAAACTAATACAAGATCTTGAGTTGTACAAATCAATCAAAGCGATAAACAAACGCATCAGACCTGGATTCCCGGCGGCGGAGCTAGCGGGACCTTCGACGATTTTGAAAGCTCCTTTGAGCACAGAAGGCAAAGGGCGTTGTTGATCCGGCTCGACTGAACTTCGCTGTACACCGAAGCGCGTCCTTTCGCCGGAGCGTTATCTGGAGATCCGGCGACGAGATCTCGATTAACGGCGAGTGTGGGAGCCATTGCTTTGGTTTTCACCTAACTGTCTCTTCGCTTGGTGTGAGTTTGTTCAAAGTTAAGCTTCGCTCTCTTTTATAGTAGTCAGCGTCGATGGAGTGTGTCACTTCGTCGTCTCCGCTTTCGGGTTGGTGTGGTGTGGATATATAGTCTTGACCAAAGGGCTTGTTTAGTCAAAGATTAATTGACTCATCCTACAAGGCAACGGGTGTTTTAGGGATTTTTGCGTAACGGCCCACTCTCGGATCATGTAATTTAAAAGGCCTAATATTTTACAGGCTTTGTAGGCTTCTGATATTTTACAGGCCTTGTGGGCCTTCTGGTTCGACATTAATACTTAGAGCATCATTATCCATAAAACCTTTAGTGGGATACTTAATGCTTTTTTTTAGTAATAAATGTAACTTTAGAACTTTTTGTTAAGAAACTCCCATTTTGAATGGTGAAATAGAAGTTTCTTAATCAAAGATTCTTGAAAAAAAAAAAATTCTAAAGATAAAATTTATTTATTAAATAAAACATATTAGAAGATAACATTTAAAACATAGATTTCAAAAAAACATAAAAATAAATATTAGTACAATAATCAAGAATAATTTGAAAAAAACATCCGAACTGAGTAGTTGACTTCATCACGTCTAAATTTACGCCATATATGTTCTACCAAATCATCTTTCAGTTGTTGATACATTTGTCTATCACGAATTCTAGTTCGAATACCCATCATATTGGCGATATTTGTAGGGATATCTGAAGAATATGTGAGATCCACATGTGAACTTCCGTTGTCTTCTTCATGTAGGAACTCTGAAACATCAAATTGAGTGTATCCATCTCGTTCGTCTTCTATTATCATATTATGGAGTATGACATATGCTCTCATAATCTTCTCAATCTTGACTTTATCCCAAAAAAGTGATGAATTTTTAACAATGGCAAAGCGAGTTTGCAAGATTCCAAAAGCACGCTCGACATCTTTTCGGACAGCTTCTTGATGAGAGAAAAAGAAGCGTAGACTTTCTATCTGACGCGTGTCCCTTTAGGGACGGCTCTTGTATTGCTTAATTAAGCGATGCCTCTTATATTAACATTTTTTTTCTTTTAATCACTATTAATCTAAGCACCCCTTCTAAACAATGGTCTAAGTCTTTGGGCTTTAATTTGCTAATAATTAAATATAATATTTTAAAATTGTTAGAATACTTCCAACAATGGTCTCTAAGAGGATTTTTTAAAATAAGAGAAAAAGAAAATAATTAGAAAAGAAAAAAAGAGAATGCACAAAAATTCTTAAATTAGAAGTTTATAGATATTCATTAGAACCTCATTAGCCCTTATCTTTTATGTTATATAAAAGTTGATTTTCTTAAAGAAAATAAACACTTTAATCAACTCACAATAGAATAATAACACCCTTTTTTTTTGTTTAAAACCCCATTTGGATTTTGGAGTTCTCCCTGATAAGGGTGCTCTTACACATCTCGTAAAGTAACCTATTATCAGTTCTGTATAAACCATTTGAATCCATTATTATAAGCACGAAAAATATATAAAACCAAAATAACACAGTCATCCATTGTAAACAAGAAAAATATATAAAACCAAAATAACACACTCATCCATTGTAAACAAGAAAAATATATAAAACCGAAATAAATGTACACAAAAGACTTTTATCTTTTTATTTTTTTTGTCAACTCAAAAGACCTTATTTATCTTATGTGAAAATAAAATGGGAGATAAGGCCCAAACTCCTCCTACTAACAAAAAAATTAAAAAAAAAAGAGTGGTATGTGAGGGAATTTTGTGTGTGTAAATGTTCAGATTTATAAAAAATGAATATTAATGTTACAATTATTAATGCGCAAGGGTAGTTTTTTGTTCAATGGAGAACGTAAAAGAATGATGCATGTACTATGTAGACAATAATTGACGTCTTAAAGAAACTAAAGTTATAAAGGGAATTGACTGTGGACAAAACTAATAAGAGGACTATATAGGTTACAATTATATATAGCATTACGTAGTGTAAAGGGTACTTTTATTACTTGTAACAAAAGTTATTTATTACATGCACATATACGGCAGTACGTGTATATTACAGCTTTTACTCTCGCTTTTTTCGAAACTGTGCAATGTGTACTCAATATCGTGGCATACCAGGATTATAATTGTCAATTGTGTTATACTAGATATTAGCAAATATTTGTCGTTAATTAGCAATACAGCGACATCCACTTCCTGTTTATTTTTCCTTTTTTTGGTAAAACATCCATTTCCTCTTCCTCTCCCTCTTCCTATTCTTATTTTCATTGCAAAGACGATCAATATTATAAAATGTATTTTTAAGTCTCTGAAATTTTTTTCCCTAACCAGTGTTCCATATTCGTTATATAACAAGTGACAACCATACAGTACATACTCTACTAAATAGGTTATTTATATGTGCATAAACACGATTTTATGACATAAATACACAGTTCAAATCGAACAAACCCGTAAATTAATTAAGATTGATAATTTATTTGTCAAAAGAAAATGTTGATAGTTAAAGATGATAGTTTCTACGTACTTTTATCACACATTTAGTTTATTCATTTTTTAAATGTCAATGTGTAGACAGATCCACTTTATGAATCTATAATTAGTAATTCGGCCGACTTGCTTGTTCTACGTTTCCATTTAAAAAAAAATTATAAATCACTAGCACGGCCGATAAAATAACACGGATTCGTGCATCACTGTTCATACGACGACGCACCCATGCGTAGACACACATTACACAGAATAGGAACAAAAGAATCACGTACAATGAATTTGATTACGATGAAATTAGTGTATATATTCTAACAAAACAAAATTAGTGTGATATCTAAATACAAAAGCATTAGTGCATTTAAAACAAAAAGAAAGAAATATGTAAGTTAAGCCCATAAGTTATTATTAGTTGTACCAAACAATCAATTAGGACATGTAACAACAAGAAGACGTCTCGAACTAAAGAATCTCAACATCTCCTCAATTAATGTGTTTCCTTTTATAAAATTTGTTTAGAACTTCTAGAAATATTCCCTTAGCTGTAAATGCAGTACTGCAACTTCTTCTTTCTTAAAAGGTTAATATGTAAGAAAATAACCATTTAAAATGTAAAAAAAAAAATCATTTTTCAAAAAAAAAAACCATTTAAAATGTAAACGAATAATTAGATGATCTCACATCACCACCTTTTAACTTCGTTGGTTAATTTCTTGAAAAGAAAATCATCATCATATTTTACACCAAAAAAAAGATCATCATTGTTGTCATGTGTTTGATGATACTGACTTACGAAACTCGATTATAATAATAAAATAACATGATATAGGCTTTTAGATTTTATATGAGTTACTAGTTTTTTCACGCTTCGTCATCATGTATATCAATAACCTCGCTAAGATCATCAGTTCACCACCAAATAAAAAGTAGCCAACTCAAGTCTCTTTTCTCAATTTGTGTTGTCAAATTTGTCATAAAGTATTAATTCTCATTACTTAATACAAATAAGTATTATAATTTGCTACAATTCATCAACTATTGAACTTGTAATTGAATAATAACATTTTGTGTTAACTTTTTTTTACGACGACGTCTGAATTGTTATGTAGTCTTGGGGGGCATCATTAGAAAAGCAAAAGAGAAAGTACTATCACTTCAAACTTCTTTTCATTTTTCTACTTCTTAGTGAGTTTGGGAATATTCTATAACTTCGATTAATATGAATGAATGTATAAATACTTTGTATGCTTTTCAGCCTTTTCTTACCAAACATCTGATCAAAGATCTTTATTGATTTGTTAGAAATATGGAGGAATATTTTTCCCTATTATGGAGGAATCCGAAGATAACTTATTGTAAGTAGGTCGCGAATGGCAACTGATATTATTGCAGAAACAATCTCATAAATGATCAAGTTACAAAAAAAAATGTATTACCAAGCTTATATACGTTATTCCCAAAATTTACCAAGTCTATTTGTAATCCAAGAGGGCCAAAATCATTAAATTTAAGGCATTCATAAACATATACAAATTTAAAGCTTATAACGTTATCCTTTTCTCATGTATAAACATATTAATCTATTTACCAACATCCATACCGAAAAAGTAATCAGTCGATTTATGAGGCCGGCAATTGATTTAGAATAGCGGGTTTTCAGCTTTTCTTGTATAAGACCATCTCCAATGGTACACCAAAAACTTTACAAAATGACTCTTGAAAGTAGATAATCAATTCAAATTCTTTCTATATAGTTTGTTTGTTAACAGGGCTGGCTGATGACCAGGGGCCAGCAGTGCACCCGCCCAGAGCCCATTGTTGGAAAGGGCCCATAATTTTTTTTTTTTAATGTAGTAGTGTAACTCTATTTTTTTGTAAACTATACATATAATGTTTTAGAAAAACAAAATTAATAAATACAAAATTTATAAATCTAACTTTATGGAAACAAAATCTTTTATGTTAATTTGATTAAACTTTTACCAAATTATAATTAATATTAAAATATTATAATCAACATTAAAAGTAGTTATCTAATGTGAACTTTTTAGGCATGAGTGTACTTCATCAAGACGTCTTCAGTGACAATACAATTTTAATACTCTTAAAATCGTTGATTCTTCAAGGATTTTTACATTGTTGATTAGTTTATGTAAGTGATCTTTAATATTTTTTTTTACTATCATGTTTTTTGTTTAGAGATCACTGATTTTTTTTTGGTAGAGCAAAATATTTTTTTCGTTTCTAAAACGTCTGAAGATTTTTTTTTTTGTTTTCTTGTTTCAGGTATCCATTTCAGTTTCACTTTCAGCTTCATCAATTCATTTTTTGATTCTTAAATCCAGGCGTAATTTTCTTTTTACTTAAATTTTAGAAATTAACTTAACTTTGAAGTATAGCCGACTAAAGATATTATATTTTGAAGGTTTTTGTAGGAACAAATGATTTCATTCTCAAGAAAAAAGAAGCTATAAAAAGAGCAAGACTGTTTTACTTTTATGGTTGTGCTTACCTTTTCAAACGAAAACGATTTTATTTTACCCTATAACTACAATTTCAAAATTTTAATTTCGGGTCACTTTTTTTAATTTTGCCCCAGGGCCCGTAAAAGGTTTGAGCGGGCCCTGTTTGTTAAAGGGAATTGGTAGTTTCGAAATTGTCATTCATATCCCTTCTTTTGCATATAATGACTCCCCGAAGGGGCTAAGCACCAGATAAAAAGTATTCGAGTGCTTCTCTGATTTGTAACAACCCATACACAATTATTCATATAAAATAAAAGCAAAAGAAAAAGCCAATATAATCGCAGAGAATAAGAGATCGAAATGGAAAACACCAAATTTATCCCACCAATTATGTTGCGCACACACACACCATCGTATACAACTTCCACAACCTCCTTTCTTTTCTAGTAAGGAAAAAAAACAAATTTATATCTACTAACTTTATTTAAATGGCACAATTATATAATATAATATAATATTTTTTAAAGATCTTTGATTTACTATCTGCGCCTATAAATAGCGATCCTCCCTCAACTCCTATAACTCACATTTGACAACTAACATCATCAACAACATTAAGTTGCCAGTTTAAAGAGATTCATAAGTTTACATAGAGAGGGTCTAGAGTAATGGAGAAAAACATTAAGTTTCCTGTTGTAGACTTGTCTAAGCTAAATGGTGAAGAGAGAGACCAAACCATGGCTTTGATCGACGATGCTTGTCAAAACTGGGGCTTCTTTGAGGTTATTGTCTCTCTTCTCTTGTTTTTCCTTTTTCCCTTTTTGCTAGTGTCTGAAATATAATAAAAATCTTGAAAGATTAATTATATTCGTTTTCATTTTTTATGAAAAGAAGAAATATTAGATACCTAGAGGTTCGAAAACTCAAATTACTTCCCATAATTTATTTTTAAATGGGTTATTATAATTCTTAAAATCTGTAATTTCAGCTGCTAAACCATGGAATACCATATGATCTTATGGACAATATTGAGAGGATGACAAAGGAACACTACAAAAAATTTATGGAACAAAAGTTCAAAGAAATGCTTTCTTCCAAAAATTTAGATACTCTGGAGACTGAAGTTGAGAATGTTGATTGGGAAAGTACTTTCTTCCTTCACCATCTTCCTCACACTAATCTCTACGACATCCCCGATATGTCAGATGAATACCGGTACACACAAAAAAAAAATGATTCGGCCCTAAAACACATATCACAATATTATAACAAAAAACTTTTGATTTGCTTTTATGCCTCTTGAAAACAGAGCGGCCATGAAGGACTTTGGGAAGAGGCTAGAGAACCTAGCGGAAGAACTGTTGGATTTGTTGTGTGAGAATCTAGGGTTGGAGAAAGGGTACTTGAAGAAGGTGTTTAGTGGGACAAAGGGTCCAACTTTTGGGACAAAGGTTAGCAACTATCCACCATGTCCTAAACCGGAGATGATCAAAGGGCTTAGGGCTCACACGGATGCAGGAGGCCTCATATTGCTATTTCAAGACGATAAGATCAGTGGTCTTCAGCTTCTCAAAGATGGTGTTTGGGTTGATGTCCCTCCTCTCAAACACTCCATTGTCATCAATCTTGGTGACCAACTTGAGGTACAATTATAACCCGGTTAATGATACTAAGGGAGGAATTATAATTGGTTTAGGTTAACCAGAATCTTTTTCATTAAAATGTGACTATAGGTGATAACCAACGGGAAGTACAAGAGCATAATGCACCGTGTGATGACACAAAAAGAAGGAAACAGGATGTCTATAGCGTCGTTCTACAACCCTGGAAGTGATGCGGAGATCTCTCCCGCACCATCTCTAGTGGAGAAAGACTCTGATGAATATCCGAGTTTTGTGTTTGATGACTACATGAAGCTATATGCTGGAGTCAAGTTTCAGCCCAAGGAGCCACGTTTTGAGGCGATGAAGAATGTTGCAGCAACCACGGATTTGAACCCGGTGGCCACAGTCGAGACGTTCTAAATGGATGTGGGATTCTCTATGAAGGCAAGAAAGATGGGGTTTGATATGTGTGTGGTGGGTAATAATGTAAAATAAGTATTGAAGTTAATGTTATAGTAGAATCAAGAACTAAGTTGTGATCACTTATGAATCTAGTGTGGGAGTGTTTATGCAATAATTGTATTGGAAATATGAATTTTAAAGATTATACTACAAGTTCGTAACATTTGAGATATGAATACTTGAAAAAAACTCGAATTACAAAAGTAACAAACTCCTCACACATGCATAATTGAAATCATCAACAGATTTGGGCTTATGTATATTGGATCAAAGGCCCAAAATATTTTAAAATTGTATTAGGGGGATTCTAGGGCATCACTCTGTATCCTACTATAAATATTCCTCTAGAGCTGAGATTTCTAATACAGCACGGGTTACAGTCGATGAATCATTAGAGTTTTTCTCTTTCTACACAGTAGTACAGTACACATCTCGTTTTGTTCGGTTGATTTTTTATTTTGAAATTCATTTTTGGGAAATAAAAAGAAAACCTCGTGGTTCTTAGAATCGGGCAAGAGAGAGTACGGTGTCTCTGAGTCCTTGAATGAATCTTGGCGAGGGAAATAGATTCGGCCGTGATATATCGTTTCAGTCGTCCTTTTTATTGGTTGACGATCTGATTGTTGCTCGTCCACATTCTGTCTTTTTTAAAAAGAAATATTCTTCAAAATCATTATTTTTAATGATTTAAATTACGAATCAGAAATTGCTAATGATGAACTTCAAATTAATTATTTCTTCACTTTGATCCGACTGGGTAACTAGATATCCCTGTGGACAATAATGATTCAATTTTTTCTCAACATAACTTGATCTTTTAGGACAAATGAGCTGAACTATGTAACTTTATAAATAATGACAAAATTTTGATAGAAATAAAATTATAATCAGGAACAGTGACAGAAGAAAGTAATCATCTTAAAATGTTTAATCTGCGGTGATATGTGCAAGGGCAATGTAAAAGATGAAATGAAACAATATTTTGAACTTTTGCTATATTAAGAAATTATATAAAGTTCTTAAAAATTGGTGGACTTGTTAGTTTCAAGAAATCCTAGCGCTTAAAAATCTGGACGTGAAGGTGATGTCTGTCCTCAGAGCAATACGATGTCGCAGCAATTGTGGAGTTCATCCGCACACCGTTTTTCACTTCTCCTGTAATTAGAACCTGTTCGTTGTTGTTAAACTTGGGGTTTTAATAATGTAAACAATGTTGAAGATTGGACTCAACATCAACACTTGTAATGCTCTTGTATGGGCTTTTCATCGGTTGAATGAAACTGTTAGTCTAAAAAAAATTGGTGTTATCATACCAGAATTAGTATTATGTAATTCAATCGGGGATCGTATTAAAATATGAAAGAGCCCACTAAATTTTATTCTTTTCACAAACTGTAACGGCCCATATAATTTTACATGAAGATTGAAGAGTATTTGAGAGCAAAAATATTAAATTATGTTCTATAATAATACTTTCGAGCATATATGTATTAAATAAATATAGCAAATTATATATGATATATATATATATATAATTTTACGTAAATAAGAATTGGCCTCTAATTCGTAGACAAATAATAATGATCTTACCGTCAATAATAATGGCTTAAGGTTTATAACATTTTGCAAAGTTTAGACAAAAATCAAGCTAATACGCAGACACACAGAACGAGTCAAAGACGTTGTGTTTACCATTTTAGTCCAAATTATTAGCATAGTATATAAAAGTTAAAAACTCTCAGGCACGCCTCCTCCTCAGTCAGTCGTGATGACTGATGGCATCTTTTTCCTCTTACATATTTTAATAATCATAAGTATAAAAAATCACATCAATATGACTAGACATTTTTCATTGACAGCATATGTTTCAACGACAAGTAAAAGAAAAAATTCAACAATACTTCAATAATCTAAACCATGTTAACTAGATACGTAGTTCGTACTAAACCATACAAGTTACAACAAATTGATTATTTAGTAATAGAATTATACAAATATAATTTAATATATTTTGATCAGTTCAACAAAAGTAATTCTTTCTTTACGGGGAAATATGCGAGGAAAGTATTACACTGATACCAAAGCCATTCTTTCTGTCTCCCCTTTCGCTATTTATTCGTGCTACCCGATGTTTCAATATCCGCATTTCTAGGATTTAGTTCCCTCGTTTTGTCTGAAAAAGAAAGTTAAATCATGGAAGTTAAAAACCATAACCATTGACACTAGATAAAGGGTCAAAACATATCAGAGCCATGATTACCTAACCAAATATAGATGTTTAAGTTTAAATTAGAATGAAAAATGTAACCTAATAAGCTGGTATCGGTTGGAGTAAGCTGAGTAAGTCTTATCAGACCGGAATTAGGTTTGAATATAGTGCCGTCGTTTGAACTTTGAAGAAAATGGTAGTAGGGTTCATATTTGACTTTCATCAAAAATGTCTACTCGAAGTTCTAAGAACCTGAAAAACCATACAAATCTACTTCATACTCTGTGTGAATCAAATGGATATTGGAACTATACTAAAACAAGTATTACCATCTAGTAACGGAGAAGTGAGAAATCTAACTCAGTTGACATGTTTAGAATGATAGTTCTGAAATGATTATTCTTTTATATTCCATTTATCAGCTTACAAATATAAGTTCAGAGTTCATACCTACTTTTAACTTTAGACTTTACGCTTTGATGAAAGGGAAAAAAAAAGTTGTCCAAAAGAAAAAAATGAAAGGAATCAGATTGAATGACCCGCAAAGGGCAATAATGTACAGACAAATATTGTGACAACAACAATACATGGGCAGCATCAAAATGGCTGTGGTGGTCGGCAGCACAAAAAATATTGTTGGACCCGAAATAATTATAATATAGTTTTGTAGATTTTTAGACGAGTACACTTTTATAAAATCAATATTCCAGTAAAAGCCACTATCACTATAGATAATTCATTTACATATGTCTAGGTAGTATCTAGGAAGTAACAATACTACTTTGTATTCTGTTCACTAAAAGACTCCATAATTTAATCTTCGGCGGTATCAGTTTATATATTTGTGGTCACAATAAGTGAGTGGTATATATACAAACGTATTAAATACGTGCAACTATACTAACATTTTTGTAATCAAGATGTTATAATACAATGATACTTTTGTCGCATTATATACTATAGTTAATGCAACACATGAAAACTTTCGGTAATCTAACATGTTTGTCCTAGAAAAGAGAATAAACAGAAGAAAAAAAACATTTCTACTTTTCTTTTTTTTTTCTCAGTAAAATTTTCTTATCCCCAAACACCAAAAACTTTCTCACCAATGAAACTCACAAATCTCCTGACTGACCCCTTCTCCTCCTCCTCCGCCGCCCCCTCTTCACAGGCCTTCCCGGTCTGTAACTCCGCCGTAGATTCCAAACTGTCGTTGCAACTACAAGCACCATCAACCAACTCGCTTGAACTCGAACTTGTGATGGATTCGTCACTGAGTCGACTCGGAACCTCTGAATCGTTCGGACCAAAGCTAGGACTAGCAAGAGCTGAAGACTTCCCTGAACGCTTTCTACGGTCTTTCTTTCCAGTTATGTTCTTCTTCTTTTTCGTTTGTTTCTTCTTCTCTAAGCTGTCTTCGAATGCGTCGATGATTTCATGAATCAGCTGGCGACTAGGTGAAGAGTCCCATCTGACCCAGTAACTCGTGTAGCAGCTGAAACAGTCGCAGTGGAAGAGAGGCGAGTGGTTGTCGGAATGAGATACTATGCGGGGTTTGGTTTTATTCACGCGAGAGGTAAAGTTTCGTTCGCCGGAGTAAGAGGCGGTTGATATGAGATAGGCCAAGACTTCACGGTCTTGGGGAGAGAGCACTGCCGCTAGTGAATATATAGCAACGGGTAGGAGAGAAAGAAGTTTGTCGTCGGATTTTATCTGCGGCGACGGGTGTACTGTTCCTTTCTTGTAGAGCTTCTTCATTGCGTCGTATAGAAGAGAGAGAGAGAGAGCTTGACTTTATTGATTACGGTGTTATTGAGACTTTAAATACCGAAAGGGTCATTAGGTTTTTTGTTCGTTTCATATTTTTATTGTTTTGTGATTTACTACACGGAACTAGGCTTGATACAAATCAAACTTGGTAGAAAGTATTAAATGCTCTCATTAAGATGTTTAATGTGGTACTAAGTGACTGGTCCGCGCATAAAAAAAATCTTCAAATTTTAGAAGAAGTTAATGTTGTTTAATTTTAGAGTTTTCATATTTTATATTTGGAAAGTCGTATTTTAAACATTCTTGCACTTTAAATATTATAGTTTTTTTCACTACCACTTTAAACTCTGAAAGTGACATTTTTATCGTAACAAACCTCCAATAAATGTTCTTCAAGTCAAGTATGTGACCCGCACTACTCATTTCACGAAAACTTGTCAGTTTATTTTTCTTTTTCAAATAAAAAATAATAAAATACTAAACAAATTAAAAAAATTGGAAAATAAAAAAAATAGAAAATTTCAAAATTAAAATAAAACAAAATATTTTTAAAATATGTTAATTTTACATAAAATAAAAATTTATCATTTTTCTTTTCTATATGTTAAGTTTTGGTGTGAGTGGAGCTTTTTAGATAAGTAACATATGTTTTAAATCTCTATAGTTTGATTAGTAATTTATTTAATTTTAAAGTTATTTACTATATTTAAGAGCTTCACTGATAAATATTATTCTAATAAACAATACCAATAGATCTCTTAACAAATATATAAATTTTACATAGAATAATTTTTATCATCCCTTTTTAAATAAAATACTAAAAATTCTATTTTAGGAAAGCTTTCATTTTTGTAGAAAAATATTGTATATTTGGGGTTGTGATTAAGATATAAGTATAACAAGAATTTTTGTTGATAGATGAGTATTGTTTTAGATTTTCTGATCAATAGGTTGTATTTTTGAAATAAAATTCTCAAAAATTCTATTTTAGGAAAGTTTTCATTTATATAGAAAAATATTGAGTTTAGATTTAGAAATTAAGATAAGGAAAATTGTTGTTGATAAATGAGTTTTCTTTTAGTTTTTTTTATCGTTAGGTTGTATTTATTAAATAAATTTCACAAAAATTCTATTTTAGGAAAGTTTTCATTTTTATAGAACAATTTTGTAGATTTTGGGTTGTGATTTAAACAATAGGATAACCAGTTTTTTGTTGATAGTTGAATATTATTTTTTTTTTTTTGATTCATAGGTTAAATTTTTTAAATAAAATACATAAAATTTTATTTTAGGAAATTTTTCATTTTTATAGAAAATATGTATATTTGGGGTTGTGATTAAAGATATAAGGATAATAAGAATTTTGTTTGATAGATGACCATTCTTTTAGATTTTTGATCAATATGTTGTATTTTAAAAAAAAATTCTCTAAACTTCTATTTTAGGAAAGCTTTCATTTTTATAGAAAGATATTGTAGATTTGGGGTTTGGATTTAGAAATTAGGATAATAAGAATTATTGTTGATAGATGAGTAATCTTTTTTTTGATCAATAGGTTGTATTTATTTAATAAATTTCACAAAAATTCTATTTTAGGAAAGTTTTCATTTTTATAGAAACATTTTTGTAGATTTTGGGTTGTGATTTAGACATTAGGATAACCAGTTTTTTTTTGTTGATAGATGAGTATTATTTTAGATTTTTGATCAATATATTGTATTTTTAAAGAAAATTCTCAAAAATTCTATTTTAGGAAAGTTTTCATTTTTATAGAAAAATATTATAGATTTGGGGTTTAGATTTAGAAATTAGGATAAGAAGAATTGTTTTTGATAGATGAGTATTCTTGTAGTTTTTTTTTGCTCAATAGGTTGTATTTATTAAATTAATTTCACAAATTCTATTTTAGGAAAGTTTACATTTTAATAGAATTTTTTTTTATAGATTTGAGGTTGTGATTTAGAAATTACGATAACTAATTTTTTTGTTGATTGATGAATATTCTTGTAAACTTTTTTGATTCATAGGTTGTATTTTTTAAATAAAATACTAAAAATTCTATTTTAGGAAAGCTTTAATTTTTGTAGAAAACTATTGTAGATTTGGGGTTATGATTAAGATATAAGGATAACAAGAATTTTTGTTGATAGATGAGTATTGTTTTATAATTTTTGATCAATAGGTTGTATTTTTAAATAAAATTCTCAAAAATTATATTTTAGGAAAGTTTTTATTTTTATAGAAAAATATTGTAGATTTGGGTTTTTAGATTTTGAAATTAGGATAAGAAAAATTGTTGTTGATAAATGAGTATTCTTTTAGTTTTTTTGACCAATAGATTGTATTTATTAAATAAACTTCACAGAAATTATATTTTAGGAAAGTTTTTATTTTTATAAAATAATTTTCTATATTTTGGGTTGTGATTTAGACATTAGAATAACTAGTTTTTTGTTGATAGATGAATATTCTTTTAGATTTTTTGATTCATAGGTTGTATTTTTAAAATAAAATACTAAAAATTCTAATTTTGGAAAGTTTTCATTTTTATAGAAAGATATTGTATATTTGGGGTCGTGATTAAGATATAAGGATGACAATAAATTTTGTTGATAGATTAGCATTCTTTTAGATTTTCTAATCAATTAGTTGTATTTTTTTAAATAGTTGTATTTTTTAAATAAAATTCTCAAAAATTCTACTTTATTATTTTGTAGAAAAATATTGTAGCTTTTTTCTAAGCAGTTTTTTTTGTTGATAGATGAATACTCTTTTAGAATTTTTGATTCATATGTTGTATTTTTAAAATAAAATACTAAAAATTCTAATTTAGGAAAGTTATCATTTTTATAGAAAGATATTTTATATTTGGGGCCGTGATTAAGATATAAGGATAACAAGAATTTTTGTTGATAGATGAGCATTCTTTTAGATTTTCTAATCAATTAGTTGTATTTTTTAAATAAAATTCTCAAAAATTCTACTTTGGTAAAGTTTTTATTTTTGTAGAAAAATATTGTTGATTTTTTTCTAACCAGTTTTTTTGTTGATAGATGATTATTCTTTTAGATTTTTTGATTCATATGTTGTATTTTTAAAATAAAATACTAAAAATTCTATTTTATGAAAGTATTAATTTTTGTAGAAAAATATTGTAGATTTAGGGTTGTGATTAAGATATAATGATAACAAGAATTTTTGTTGATGATGAGTATTCTTTTAGATTTTTGATCAACAAGTTGTATTTTTAAAGAAAATTCTAAATAATTCTATTTTAGGAAAGTTTCATTTTATAGAAAAATATTGTAATTGGGGTTTAGATTTAGAAATTAGGATAAGAAGATTTTTTGTTGATAGATGAGTATTCTTGTAGTTTTTTTTGCTCAATAGGTAGTATTTATTAAATTAATTTCAGAAAAATTCTATTTTAGGAAAGTTTTCATTTTTATAGATGATTTTTGTAGATTTGGAAGTTATCATTTTGTAGATAAGTATTGTAGATTTGGGATTGTGATTCAGGAATTTGGATAACAAGAGTTCTTGTTGATAGATAGATATGTTTTGGGAATTTTTGACCAATAGGTTATAATTTTAAAGTTTTTTTTCCAAAACCTGCTATTTTTTGGAAAGTTATCATTTTGTTGATAAATATTGTAGATATAGAATTGTGATTTAGAAATTAGGATAACAAGAGTTTTTGTTGATATATGGGTATGCTTTCAGAATTTTTGATCGATAGGTTATATTTTATAAATAAAATTTCTAAGAACTGCTATTTTGGAATGTTATCATTTTCGTTGAGAATTATTGAAGATTCAAGATTGTGATTTAGAAATTAGAATAACAAGAGTTTTTATTGATAGATGGATATGGTTTTAAAATTTTTGATCAATAAGTTATAATTTTTAAACAAATTTTCCAAAACTTGCTATTTTTGAAAAATTATAATTTTGTAGAGAAATATTATAGATTAGGGGTTTTGATTTAGAAATTAGGATAACAACGGTTTTTGTTTATAAAAGGGTATGGTTTTAGAATTTTTGATCAATAAGTTATAATTTTTAAATAAATTTTTCAAAATCTGCTATTTTGGGAAAATTATAATTGTGAAGAGAAATATAGTAGATATGGAATTGTGATTTAGAAATTAGGATAACAAGAGTTTTTGTTGATAGATGGGTATGCTTTTAGAATTTTTGATAAATAGGCTGTAATTTTAAAATAAAATTTTACAAAATCTACTATTTTTGGAAAGTTGTCATTTTGTTGATAAATATTGTAGATTTAGAATTTTGATTTAGAAATTAGGATAACAAGAGTTTTTGTTGATAGATGGGTATGCTTTTAAAATTTTTGATCAATAGGTTTTATTTTATAAATAAAATTTCTAAAAATTGCTATTTTTGGAAAATTATCATTTTTGTCGAGAAATATTGAAGATTTAGGATTGTGATTTAGAAATTAGGATAACAAGATTTTTTGTTGATAGATGAGTATGGTTTTATATTTTTTTGCGAATATGTAATAATTTTTAAATAAATATTCCAAAACTTGCTATTTTTGGAAAATTATCATTTTTGTATAGAAATACAATAGATTTGTGATTGTGATTTAAAAATTAGGATAACAAGAGTTTTTGTTGATATACGAGTATGCTTTTAGAATTTTTTATCAATAGGTTATATTTTATAAATAAAATTCAAAGAACTGTTATTTTTAGAAAGTTATCATTTTTGTAAGAAATATTGTAGATTTGGGATTGTGATTTAGAAATCTGGATAACAAGAGTTTTGGTTATAGATAGGTATAGTTTTAGAATTTTTGATCAATATGTTATAAAAATTAAATAAATATTCCAAAACCTGCTATTTTTGGAAAATTATAATTTTGTAGAGAAATATTGTAGATTTGAGATTCTGATTTAGAAACTAGGATAACAATAGTTCTTGTTGATAGATGAGTATGCTATTAGAATTTTTGATCAATAGACTATATTGTTAAAATAAATTCTTAAGAGTTGCTTTATTTGGAAAGTTTTCATTTTGTAGATAAATTTTGTGGATTTAGGATTGTGATTCAGAAATTAGGATAACAAGAGTTTTTGTTGATTGATGGGTATGCTTTGAGAATTTTTGATCTACATGTTATAATTTTTAAATAATTTTTCGAAAACCTGCTATTTTTAGAAAATTATCATTTTGTAGGGAAATATTGTAGATTTGAGATTGTGATTTAGAAACTTGGATAACAAGAATTGTTGTTGATAAATGGGCATGCTTTTAGAATTTTTGATCAATATGTTATATCTTTAAATTTTTTTTTTTAAAAACTGCTACATTTGAAAAGTTATCATTTTGTAGATAAATATTGTAGATTTGGGATTGTGATTTAGAAATAAGGATAACAAGAATTATTGTTGATAGCTGGGCATGTTTTTGGAATTTTTGATCAATATGTTATCATTTTAAAATAAATTTTCCAAAACCTACTATTTTTGGAAAATTGTCGTTTTGTTGATAAATATTGTAGATTTAAAATTTTGATTTAGAAATTTGGATAACAAGAGGTTTTGTTGATATATAGGTATGCTTTTAGAATTTTTGATTAGTAGGTTATATTTTATAAATAAAATTTCTAAGAACTGCTTTTTTTGGAAAGTTATCATTTTTGTAGAGAAATATTGAAGATTCAGGATTGTGATTTAGAAATTAGGATAACAAGAGTTTTTGTTGATAGATGGGTATGGTTTTAGAATTTTTGATCAATAGGTTTTAATTTTTAAATAAATTTTCCAAAACTCGCTATTTTTGGAAAATTATAATTATGTAAAGAGATATTGTATATTTGGGATTTTTTTTTGAAATTAGGATAACAAGAGTTTTTGTTGATATATGGGTATGCGTTTAGAATTTTTGATCAATGGGTTATAATGTTTAAACAAAATTTCCAAAACTTGCTATTTTTGGAAAATTATAATTTTGTTGGGAAATATTGTAGATTTTGGATTGTGATTTAGAAATCTGGGTTTTTGGTTATAGATGGATATGGTTTTAGAATTTTTGATCAATAGGTTACAATTTTTAAATAATTTTCTAAAACTTTAATTTTTGGAAAATTATAATTTTGTAAAGAAATATTGTAGATTTGGGATTGTGATTTAGAAACTAGGATAACAAGAGTTTTTGTTGATAGATAGACTATATTTTAAAATAAATTTTTAAAAACTGCTATATTTGGGAAGTTATCATTTTGTAGATAAATATTGTGGATTTAGGATTGTGATTTAGAAATTTGGAAAACAAGAGTTTTTATTAATAGATGGGTATGCTTTGAGAATTTTTGATCTATAGGTTATAAGTTTTAAATAATTTTTGCAAAACCTACTATTTTTAGAAAGTTATCATTTGGAGGGAAATATTGTAGATTTGAGATTGTGATTTAGAATTTATGATAACAAGAGTTTTTGTTGATAAATGGACTTGCTTTTAGAATTTTTGATCAATGCGTTATATCTTTATGATAAATTTTTAAAAACTGCTATATTTGGAAAGTTATCATTTTGTAGATAAATATTGTAGATTTGGGATTCTGATTTAGAAATTAGGATAACAAGAGTTTTTGTTGATAGATGAATATGTTTTTGGAATTTTTGATCAATAGGTTATAATTTTAAAATAAAATTTCCAAAATCTGCTATTTTTGGAAACTTCACATTTTGGAGGGAAATATTGTAGATTTGAGATTGTGATTTTTAAACTAAGATAACAAAGAGTTTTTGTTGATAAATGGGCTTGCTTTTAGAATTTTTGATTAATACGTTATATCTTTAAGATAAAATTTTAAAAACTGCTATATTTGGATATTTATCATTTTGTAGATAAATATTGTAGATTTGGGATTGTCATTTTGAAATTAGGATAACAAGGGTTTTTGTTGATAGATGGGTATGCTATTAAAAATTTGATCAATAGGCTATATTTTTAAAATAAATTTTTAAGAGTTGCTATATTTGGAAAGTTATCATTTTGTAGATAAATATTGTAGATTTGAGATTGTGATTTAGAAATTAGGATAACAAGAGTTCTTGTTGATAGATGAGTATGTTTTTGGAATTTTTGATCTATACGTTATATCTTTAAGATAAAATTTCAAAAACTGCTATATTTGGAAAGTTATCATTTTGTAGATAAATATTGTAGATTTGGAATTGTGATTTAGAAATTAGGATAACAATAGTTCTTGTTGATAGATGAGTATGTTTTTGGAATTTTTGATCAACAAGTTATAATTTTAAAATAAAATTTCCAAAACCTGCTATTTTTGGAAAGTTGTCATTTTGTTGATAAATATTTTAGATTTAGATTAATGATTTGGAAATTAGGATAACAAGAGTTTTTGTTGATAGATGAGTATGCTTTCAGAATTTTTTATCAATAGGTTATATTTTATAAATAAAATTTCAAAGAACTGCTATTTTTGTAAAGTGATCATTTTTGTAGAGAATTATTGAAGATTTGAGACTGTGATTTAGAAATTAAGATAACAAGAGTTTTTGTTGATAGTATGGTTTTATAATTTTTTACCAATAAGTTATAATTATTAAATAAATATTCTAAAACCTGCTATTTTTGGAAAATTATCATTTTTGTATAGAAATACAATAGATTTGTGATTGTGATTTAGAAATTAGCATAACATCAGTTTTTGTTGATATACGGGTATGCTTTTAGAATTTTTGATCAATAGGTTATATTTTACAAAAAAAAATTCTTAGAACTGCTATTTTTAGAAAGTTATCATTTTGGTAGAGAAATATTGTAGATTTGGGATTGTGATTTAGAAATCTGGATAACAAGAGTTTTGGTTATAGATGGGTATGGTTTTAGAATTTTTGATCAATACGTTATAATTTTTAAATAAATATACCAAAAACTGCTATTTTTGGAAAATTATAATTTTGTAGAGAAATATTGTAGATTTGAGATTTTGATTTAGAAACTAGGATAACAAAAGTTCTTGTTGATAGATGGGTATGCTTTTAGAATTTTTGATCAATAGGCTATATTTTTAAAATAAATTTTTAAGAGTTGCTATATTTGGAAAGTTATCATTTTGTTGATAAATATTGTGGATTTAGGATTGTGATTTAGAAATTTGGATAACAAGAGTTTTTGTTGATAGATGGGTATGCTTTGAGAATTTTTGATCTACTTGTTATAATTTTTAAATAAATTTTCCAAAATCTGCTATTCTTAGAAAATTATCATTTTGTAGGGAAATATTGTAGATTTGAGATTGTGATTTAGAAACTTGGATAACAAGAATTTTTATTGATAAATGGGCATACTTTTAGAATTTTTTATCAATAGGTTATATCTTTAAGAAATTCTTTTAAAAACTGCTACTTTTGGAAAGTTATCGTTTTGTAGATAAAGATTGTAGATTTGAGATTGTGATTTAGAAATAAGGATAACAAGAATAATTGTTGACAGATTGGCATGTTTTTGGAAATTTTGATCAATATTTTATAATTTTAAAATAAATTTTCCAAAACCTACTATTTTTGGAAAATTGTCATTTTGTTGATAAATATTGTAGATTTGGAATTGTGATTTCGAAATTTGGATAACAAGAGGTTTTGTTGATATATGGGTATGCTTTTAGAATTTTTGATTAGTAGGTTATTTTTTATAAATAAAATTTCTTAGAACTGCTATTTTTGGAAAGTTATCATTTTTGTAGAGAAATATTGAAGATTCAGGATTGTGATTTAGAAATTAGGATAACAAGAGTTTTTGTTGATAGATGGGTATGGTTTGAAAATTTTTGATCTGTAAATTATAATTTTTAAATAATTTTTCCAAAACCTGCTATTTTTAAAAAGTTAACATTTTGTAGAAAAATATTGTAGATTTGAGATTGTGATTTAGAAACTAGGATAACAAGAGTTTTTGTTGATAAATGGGCATGTTTTTGGAATTTTTGATCAATACGTTATATCTTTAAGATAAATTTTTTAAAACTGCTATATTTGGAAAGTTATCATTTTGTAGATAAATATTGTAAATTTGGGATTGTGATTTAGAAATTAGGATAACAAGAGTTCTTATTGATAGAGGTGTATGTTTTGGAATTTTTAATCAATAGGCTATATTTGTAAAATAAAATTTTAAAAACTGCTATATTTGGAAAGTTGTCATTTTGTTGATAAATATTGTAGATTTAGAATTATGATTTAGAAATTATGATAACAAGAGTTTTTGTTGATTGATATGTATGCTTTCAGAATTTTTGATCAATAGGTTATATTTTATAAATAAAATTTCTAAGAACTGCTATTTTTGGAAAGTTATCATTTTTGTAAAGAAATATTGAAGATTTGGGATTGTGATTTAGAAAATAGAATAACAAGAGTTTTTGTTGGTAGATGTGTATGGTTTTATAATTTTTTACCAATAGGTTATAATTTTTAAATAAATTTTCTAAAACCTCCTATTTTTGGAAAGTTATCATTTTTGTATAGAAATACTAAACTTTTGGGATTGTGATTTAGAAATTAAGATAACAAGAGTTTTTGTTGATATATGGGTATGCTTTTTGAATTTTTGATCAATAGGATATATTTTATAAATAAAATTTCTAAGAACCGCTATTTTTAGAAAGTTATCATTTTTGTAGAAAAATATTGAAGATTTGGGATTGTGATTTAGAAAATAGAATAACAAGAGTTTTTGTTGGTAGATGTGTATGGTTTTATAATTTTTTACCAATAGGTTATAATTTTTAAATAAATTTTCTAAAACCTCCTATTTTTGGAAAGTTATCATTTTTGTATAGAAATACTAAAGATTTGGGATTGTGATTTAGAAATTAAGATAACAAGAGTTTTTGTTGATATATGGGTATGCTTTTAGAATTTTTGATCAATAGGATATATTTTATAAATAAAATTTCTAAGAACCGCTATTTTTAGAAAGTTATCATTTTTGTAGAAAAATATTGTAGATTTGGGATTGTGATTTAGAAATCTCGGTAACATAAGTTTTTTTGTTATAGATGGGTAAGGTTTTAGAAATTTTCATCAATAGGTTACAATTTTTAAATAAAATTTTCAAAACCTGCTATTTTTGGAAAATTAAAATTTTGTAGAGAAATATTGTAGATCTGAGATTGTGGTTTAGAAACTAGGATAACAAGAGTTTTTGTTGATAGATGGGTATGCTTTTAGAATTTTGATCAATAGGGTATTCTTTTAAAATAAATTTTCTAAAACCTGCTATTTTTGGAAAATTGTCATTTTTTTTGTTCAAAAGGAAAATTATCATTTTTGTAAAGAAATACTATAGATTTGGGATTTTGATTTAGAAATGAGGATAAAAAGAGTTTTTGTTGGTATATAGGTATGCTTTTAGAATTTTTTATCTATAGGTTATAATTTTTAAATAAGTTTTCCAAAACCTGCTATATTTAGAAATTAATCATTTTGTAGGGAAATATTGTAGATTTGAGATTGTGATTTAGAAACTAGGATAACAAAAGTTTTTGTTGATAAATGAGCATGATTTTAGGATTTTTGATTAATAGGCCATATTTGTAAAATAAAATTTTAATAACTGCTATATTTGGAAAGTTATCATTTTTGTAAAGAAATACGATAGATTTGGGATTTTGATTTAGAAATTAGGATAACAAGAGTTTTTGTTGATATATGGGTATGCTTTTAGAATTTTTTATCTATAGGTGACAATTTTTAAATAATTGTTCAAAAACCTACTATTTTTAGAAAGTTATCATTTTGTAGGGAAATATTATAGATTTGAGATTGTGATTTAGAAACTAGGATAACAAGAGTTTTTGTTGATAGATGGGTATGCTTTTAGAATTTTTGATCAATAGGGTATTCTTTTAAAATAATTTTTCTAAAACCAGCTATTTTTGGAAAATTATAATTTTGTAGATAAATATTGTAGATTTGGGATTGTGATTTTTAAATTAGGATAACAAGAGTTCTCGTTGATAGATGGGTAAGTTTTTGGGATTTTTGATCAATTGGCTATATTTGTAAAATAAAATTTTAATAACTGCTACAATAGAGAAATATTGAAGATTTGCGATTGTGATTTAGAAATTAGGATAACAAGAGTTTTTGTTGATAGATGAGGATGGTTTTATAATTTTTTACCAATAGGTTATAATTTTAAAATAAATTTTCTAAAACCTCATATTTTTGGAAAGTTATCATTTTTGTAAAGAAATATTGAAGATTTGGGATTGTGATTTAGATGTTAGGATAACAAGAGTTTTTTTTATGATAGATGGGTATGGTTTTATAATTTTTAAATAAATTTTCTAAAAACTGCTATTATTGGAGATTATCATTTTTTTTAAAGAAATACTATAGATTTGGGATTGTGATTTAGAAATTAGGATAACAAGAGTTTTTTTTTTTGATATAAGGGTTTGCTTTTAGAATTTTTGATCAAAAGGTAATATTTTATAAATAAAATTTCTAAGAACTGCTATTTTTAGAAAATTATCATTTTGTTAGGGAAATATTGTAGATTTGGGATTGTGATTTAGAAATCTGGATAGCAAGAGTTTTTGTTGATACATGGGTATGCTTTTAGAATTTTTGATCAATAGGCTATATTTGTAAACTAAAATTTTAAAAACTGTTATATTTTGAAAGTTATCATTTTGCATATAAATATTGTGGATTTGAGATTGTGATTTAGAAATTAGGATAACAAGAGTTTTTGTTAATAAATGAGTATGCTTTGAAAATTTTTGATCTGTAAATTATAATTTTTAAATAATTTTTCCAAAACCTGCTATTTTTAAAAAGTTAACATTTTGTAGAAAAATATTGTAGATTTGAGATTGTGATTTAGAAACTAGGATAACAAGAGTTTTTGTTGATAAATGGGCATGTTTTTGGAATTTTTGATCAATACGTTATATCTTTAAGATAAATTTTTTAAAACTGCTATATTTGGAAAGTTATCATTTTGTAGATAAATATTGTAAATTTGGGATTGTGATTTAGAAATTAGGATAACAAGAGTTCTTGTTGATAGAGGTGTATGTTTTGGAATTTTTAATCAATAGGCTATATTTGTAAAATAAAATTTTAAAAACTGCTATATTTGGAAAGTTGTCATTTTGTTGATAAATATTGTAGATTTAGAATTATGATTTAGAAATTATGATAACAAGAGTTTTTGTTGATTGATATGTATGCTTTCAGGATTTTTGATCAATAGGTTATATTTTATAAATAAAATTTCTAAGAACTGCTATTTTTGGAAAGTTATCATTTTTGTAAAGAAATATTGAAGATTTGGGATTGTGATTTAGAAAATAGAATAACAAGAGTTTTTGTTGGTAGATGTGTATGGTTTTATAATTTTTTACCAATAGGTTATAATTTTTAAATAAATTTTCTAAAACCTCCTATTTTTGGAAAGTTATCATTTTTGTATAGAAATACTAAAGATTTGGGATTGTGATTTAGAAATTAAGATAACAAGAGTTTTTGTTGATATATGGGTATGCTTTTAGAATTTTTGATCAATAGGATATATTTTATAAATAAAATTTCTAAGAACCGCTATTTTTAGAAAGTTATCATTTTTGTAGAAAAATATTGTAGATTTGGGATTGTGATTTAGAAATCTCGGTAACATAAGTTTTTTTGTTATAGATGGGTAAGGTTTTAGAAATTTTCATCAATAGGTTACAATTTTTAAATAAAATTTTCAAAACCTGCTATTTTTGGAAAATTAAAATTTTGTAGAGAAATATTGTAGATCTGAGATTGTGGTTTAGAAACTAGGATAACAAGAGTTTTTGTTGATAGATGGGTATGCTTTTAGAATTTTGATCAATAGGGTATTCTTTTAAAATAAATTTTCTAAAACCTGCTATTTTTGGAAAATTGTCATTTTTTTTTGTTCAAAAGGAAAATTATCATTTTTGTAAAGAAATATTATAGATTTGGGATTTTGATTTAGAAATGAGGATAAAAAGAGTTTTTGTTGGTATATAGGTATGCTTTTAGAATTTTTTATCTATAGGTTATAATTTTTAAATAAGTTTTCCAAAACCTGCTATATTTAGAAATTAATCATTTTGTAGGGAAATATTGTAGATTTGAGATTGTGATTTAGAAACTAGGATAACAAAAGTTTTTGTTGATAAATGAGCATGATTTTAGGATTTTTGATTAATAGGCCATATTTGTAAAATAAAAATTTAATAACTGCTATATTTGGAAAGTTATCATTTTTGTAAAGAAATACGATAGATTTGGGATTTTGATTTAGAAATTAGGATAACAAGAGTTTTTGTTGATATATGGGTATGCTTTTAGAATTTTTTATCTATAGGTGACAATTTTTAAATAATTGTTCAAAAACCTACTATTTTTAGAAAGTTATCATTTTGTAGGGAAATATTATAGATTTGAGATTGTGATTTATAAACTAGGATAACAAGAGTTTTTGTTGATAGATGGGTATGCTTTTAGAATTTTTGATCAATAGGGTATTCTTTTAAAATAAATTTTCTAAAACCAGCTATTTTTGGAAAATTATAATTTTGTAGATAAATATTGTAGATTTGGGATTGTGATTTTTAAATTAGGATAACAAGAGTTCTCGTTGATAGATGGGTAAGTTTTTGGGATTTTTGATCAATTGGCTATATTTGTAAAATAAAATTTTAATAACTGCTACAATAGAGAAATATTGAAGATTTGCGATTGTGATTTAGAAATTATGATAACAAGAGTTTGTGTTGATAGATGAGTATGGTTTTATAATTTTTTACCAATAGGTTATAATTTTAAAATAAATTTTCTAAAACCTCATATTTTTGGAAAGTTATCATTTTTGTAAAGAAATATTGAAGATTTGGGATTGTGATTTAGATATTAGGATAACAAGAGTTTTTTTTATGATAGATGGGTATGGTTTTATAATTTTTAAATAAATTTTCTAAAAACTGCTATTATTGGAGATTATCATTTTTTTAAAGAAATACTATAGATTTGGGATTGTGATTTAGAAATTAGGATAACAATAGTTTTTTTTTTGATATAAGGGTTTGCTTTTAGAATTTTTGATCAAAAGGTAATATTTTATAAATAAAATTTCTAAGAACTGCTATTTTTAGAAAATTATCATTTTGTTAGGGAAATATTGTAGATTTGGGATTGTGATTTAGAAATCTGGATAGCAAGAGTTTTTGTTGATACATGGGTATGCTTTTAGAATTTTTGATCAATAGGCTATATTTGTAAACTAAAATTTTAAAAACTGTTATATTTTGAAAGTTATCATTTTGCATATAAATATTGTGGATTTGAGATTGTGATTTATAAATTAGGATAACAAGAGTTTTTGTTAATAAATGAGTATGCTTTGAAAATTTTTGATCTGTAAATTATAATTTTTAAATAATTTTTCCAAAACCTGCTATTTTTAAAAAGTTAACATTTTGTAGGAAAATATTGTAGATTTGAGATTGTGATTTAGAAACTAGGATAACAAGAGTTTTTGATGATAAATGGGCATGTTTTTGGAATTTTTGATCAATACGTTATATCTTTAAGATAAATTTTTTAAAACTGCTATATTTGGAAAGTTATCATTTTGTAGATAAATATTGTAAATTTGGGATTGTGATTTAGAAATTAGGATAACAAGAGTTCTTGTTGATAGATGTGTATGTTTTGGAATTTTTAATCAATAGGCTATATTTGTAAAATAAAATTTTAAAAACTGCTATATTTGGAAAGTTGTGATTTTGTTGATAAATATTGTAGATTTAGAATTACGATTTAGAAATTATGATAACAAGAGTTTTTGTTGATTGATATGTATGCTTTCAGAATTTTTGATCAATAGGTTATATTTTATAAATAAAATTTCTAAGAACTGCTATTTTTGGAAAGTTATCATTTTTGTAAAGAAATATTGAAGATTTGGGATTGTGATTTAGAAAATAGAATAACAAGAGTTTTTGTTGGTAGATGTGTATGGTTTTATAATTTTTTACCAATAGGTTATAATTTTTAAATAAATTTTCTAAAACCTCCTATTTTTGGAAAGTTATCATTTTTGTATAGAAATACTAAAGATTTGGGATTGTGATTTAGAAATTAAGATAACAAGAGTTTTTGTTGATATATGGGTATGCTTTTAGAATTTTTGATCAATAGGATATAGTTTATAAATAAAATTTCTAAGAACCGCTATTTTTAGAAAGTTATCATTTTTGTAGAAAAATATTGTAGATTTGGGATTGTGATTTAGAAATCTCGGTAACATAAGTTTTTTTGTTATAGATGGGTAAGGTTTTAGAAATTTTCATCAATAGGTTACAATTTTTAAATAAAATTTTCAAAACCTGCTATTTTTGGAAAATTAAAATTTTGTAGAGAAATATTGTAGATCTGAGATTGTGGTTTAGAAACTAGGATAACAAGAGTTCTTGTTGATAGATGGGTATGTTATTAGAATTTTGATCAATAGGGTATTCTTTTAAAATAAATTTTCTAAAACCTGCTATTTTTGGAAAATTGTCATTTTTTTTGTTCAAAAGGAAAATTATCATTTTTGTAAAGAAATACTATAGATTTGGGATTTTGATTTAGAAATGAGGATAAAAAGAGTTTTTGTTGATATATAGGTATGCTTTTAGAATTTTTTATCTATAGGTTATAATTTTTAAATAAGTTTTCCAAAACCTGCTATATTTAGAAATTAATCATTTTGTAGGGAAATATTGTAGATTTGAGATTGTGATTTAGAAACTAGGATAACAAAAGTTTTTGTTGATAAATGAGCATGATTTTAGGATTTTTGATTAATAGGCTATATTTGTAAAATAAAATTTTAATAACTGCTATATTTGGAAAGTTATCATTTTTGTAAAGAAATACGATAGATTTGGGATTTTGATTTAGAAATTAGGATAACAAGAGTTTTTGTTGATATATGGGTATGCTTTTAGAATTTTTTATCTATAGGTGACAATTTTTAAATAATTTTTCAAAAACCTACTATTTTTAGAAAGTTATCATTTTGTAGGGAAATATTATAGATTTGAGATTGTGATTTATAAACTAGGATAACAAGAGTTTTTGTTGAAAGATGGGTATGCTTTTAGAATTTTTGATCAATAGGGTATTCTTTTAAAATAAATTTTCTAAAACCTGCTATTTTTGGAAAATTATCATTTTGTAGATAAATATTGTAGATTTGGGATTGTGATTTTTAAATTAGGATAACAAGAGTTCTCGTTGATAGATGGGTAAGTTTTTGGGATTTTTGATCAATTGGCTATATTTGTAAAATAAAATTTTAATAACTGCTACAATAGAGAAATATTGAAGATTTGCGATTGTGATTTAGAAATTAGGATAACAAGAGTTTTTGTTGATAGATGAGCATGGTTTTATAATTTTTTACCAATAGGTTATAATTTTAAAATAAATTTTCTAAAACCTCAAATTTTTGGAAAGTTATCATTTTTGTAAAGAAATATTGAAGATTTGGGATTGTGATTTAGATATTAGGATAACAAGAGTTTTTTTTTATGATAGATGGGTATGGTTTTATAATTTTTAAATAAATTTTCTAAAACCTGGTATTATTGGAAATTATCATTTTTTAAAGAAATACTATAGATTTGGGATTGTGATTTAGAAATTAGGATAACAAGAGTTTTTTTTTTTGATATAAGGGTTTGCTTTTAGAATATTTGATCAAAAGGTCATATTTTATAAATAAAATTTCTAAGAACTGCTATTTTTAGAAAATTATCATTTTGTTAGGGAAATATTGTAGATTTGGGATTGTGATTTAGAAATCTGGATAGCAAGAGTTTTTGTTGATAGATGGGTATGCTTTTAGAATTTTTGATCAATAGGCTATATTTGTAAACTAAAATTTTAAAAACTGTTATATTTGGAAAGTTATCATTTTGCATATAAATATTGTGGATTTGAGATTGTGATTTAGAAATTAGGATAACAAGAGTTTTTGTTAATAAATGAGTATGCTTTGAAAATTTTTGATCTATAAATTATAATTTTTAAATAATTTTTCCAGAACCTGCTATTTTTAAAAAGTTAACATTTTGTAGGAAAATATTGTAGATTTGAGATTGTGATTTAGAAACTAAGATAACAAGAGTTTTTGATGATAAATGGGCATGTTTTTGGAATTTTTGATCAATACGTTATATCTTTAAGATAAATTTTTTAAAACTGCTATATTTGGAAAGTTATCATTTTGTAGATAAATATTGTAAATTTGGGATTGTGATTTAGAAATTAGGATAACAAGAGTTCTTGTTGATAGAGGTGTATGTTTTGGAATTTTTAATCAATAGGCTATATTTGTAAAATAAAATTTTAAAAACTGCTATATTTGGAAAGTTGTGATTTTGTTGATAAATATTGTAGATTTAGAATTACGATTTAGAAATTATGATAACAAGAGTTTTTGTTGATTGATATGTATGCTTTCAGAATTTTTTGATCAATAGGTTATATTTTATAAATAAAATTTCTAAGAACTGCTATTTTTGGAAAGTTATCATTTTTGTAAAGAAATATTGAAGATTTGGGATTGTGATTTAGAAAATAGAATAACAAGAGTTTTTGTTGGTAGATGTGTATGGTTTTATAATTTTTTACCAATAGGTTATAATTTTTAAATAAATTTTCTAAAACCTCCTATTTTTGGAAAGTTATCATTTTTGTATAGAAATACTAAACTTTTGGGATTGTGATTTAGAAATTAAGATAACAAGAGTTTTTGTTGATATATGGGTATGCTTTTAGAATTTTTGATCAATAGGATATATTTTATAAATAAAATTTCTAAGAACTGCTATTTTTAGAAAGTTATCATTTTTGTAGAAAAATATTGTAGATTTGGGATTGTGATTTAGAAATATCGGTAACATAAGTTTTTTTGTTATAGATGGGTAAGGTTTTAGAATTTTTCATCAATAGGTTACAATTTTTAAATAAAATTTTCAAAACCTGCTATTTTTGGAAAATTAAAATTTTGTAGAGAAATATTGTAGATTTGAGATTGTGGTTTAGAAACTAGGATAACAAGAGTTCTTGTTGATAGATGGGTATGTTATTAGAATTTTGATCAATAGGGTATTCTTTTAAAATAAATTTTCTAAAACCTGCTATTTTTGGAAAATTGTCATTTTTCTTTGTTCTAAAGGAAAATTATCATTTTTGTAAAGAAATACTATAGATTTGGGATTTTGATTTAGAAATGAGGATAAAAAGAGTTTTTGTTGGTATATAGGTATGCTTTTAGAATTTTTTATCTATAGGTTATAATTTTTAAATAAGTTTTCCAAAACCTGCTATATTTAGAAATTAATCATTTTGTAGGGAAATATTGTAGATTTGAGATTGTGATTTAGAAACTAGGATAACAAAAGTTTTTGTTGATAAATGAGCATGATTTTAGGATTTTTGATTAATAGGCCATATTTGTAAAATAAAATTTTAATAACTGCTATATTTGGAAAGTTATCATTTTTGTAAAGAAATACGATAGATTTGGGATTTTGATTTAGAAATTAGGATAACAAGAGTTTTTGTTGATATATGGGTATGCTTTTAGAATTTTTTATCTATAGGTGACAATTTTTAAATAATTTTTCAAAAACCTACTATTTTTAGAAAGTTATCATTTTGTAGGGAAATATTATAGATTTGAGATTGTGATTTAGAAACTAGGATAACAAGAGTTTTCGTTGACAAATGGGCTTGATTTTCGAATTTTTGATCAATACGTTATATCTTTAAGATAAAGTTTTAAAAACTGCTATATTTGAAAAGTTATCATTTGGTAGATAAATATTGTAGATTTAGGATTGTGATTTAGAAATTAGGATAACAAGAGTTCTTGTTGATAGATGGGTATGTTTTGAAATTTTTGATCAATAGGTTATAATTTTAAAATAAATTTTCCAAAACTTGCTATTTTTGGAAAGTTGTCATTTTGTTGATAAATACTGTAGATTTAGAATTTTGATTTACAATTTAGGATAACAAGAGTTTTTGTTGATAGATGGGTATGCTTTCAGAATATTTGATCAATAGTTTATATTTTATAAATAAAATTTCTAAAAAATGCTATTTTTGGAAAATTATCATTTTTGTAGAGAAATATTGAAGATTTGGGATTGTGATTTAGAAATTAGAATATCAAGAGTTTTTGTTGCTAGATGGGTATGGTTTTAAAAAATTTTACCAATAGGTTATAATTAATAAATTACTTTTCTAAAACCTGTTATTTTTAGAAAATTACCATTTTTGTAAAGAAATACTATAGATTTTGGATTGTGATTTAGAAATTAGGATAACAAGAGTTTTTTTTATATATGTGTATGCTTTTAAATTTTTTGATCAATAGGTTACATTTTATAAATAAAATTTCTAAGAACTGCTATTTTTAGAAAGTTATCATTTTTGTAGAGATATATTTTAGATTTGGGATTTTGATTTAGAAATCTGGATAACAAAAGTTTTTGGTTATAGATGAGTATGGTTTTAAAATTTTTGATCAATAGGTTACAATTTTTAAATAAATTTTTCAAAACCTGCTATTTTTGGAAAATTATAATTTTGTAGAGAAATATTTTAGATTTGAGATTGTGATTTAGAAACTAGGATAACAAGAGTTTTTGTTGATAGATGGGTATGCTTTTAGAATTTTTTGATCAATAGAGTTTATTTTTAAAATAAAATTTCTAAAACCTTGTATTTTTGGAAAGTTATAATTTTGTAGATAAATATTGTGGATTTGGGATTGTGATTTATATATTAGGATAACATGAGTTTTTGTTGATAGATGGGTATGCTTTGAGAATTTTTGATCTATAGGTTATAATTTTTAAATAATTTTTCCAAAACCTGCTATTTTTAGAAAGTTATTATTTTGTAGTGAAATATTGTAGATTTGAGATTGTGATTTAGAAACTAGGATAACAAGAGTTTTTGTTGATAAATGAGCATGCTTTTAGAATTTTTGATCAATACGTTATATCTTTAAGATATATTTTTAAAAACTGCTATATTTGGAAAGTTATCATTTTGTAGATAAATTTTGTAGATTTGGGATTGTGATTTAAAAATTTGGATAACAAGAATTTTTGTTGATAGATGAGTATGTTTTGGACTTTTGATCTATAGGTTATAATTTTAAAATAAATTTTCCAAAACTTGCTATTTTTGGAAAGTTGTCATTTTGTTGATAAATATTGTAGATTTAGAATTGTGATTTAGAAATTAGGATAACAAGAGTTTTTGTTGATAGATTGGTATGCTTTTAGAATTTTTGATCAATAGGTTATATTTTATAAATAAAATATCTAAGAACTGCTATTCTTGGAAAATTATCATTTTGTAGAGAAATACTGAAGATTTAGGATTGTGATTTAAAATTAGGATAACAAGAGTTTTTGTTGATAGATGAGTATGGTTTTATAAATTTTTACCAATAGGTTATAATTTTTAAATAAATTTTCTAAAACCTCTTATTTTTGGAAAGTTATCATTTTTGTAAAGTAATACTATAGATTTGGGATTGTGATTTATAAATTAGGAAAACAAAAACTTTTGATGATATGAGTATTATTTTAGAATTTTTGATCAATAGGTTGTATTTTTGAAGTAAATTTTTTTAAACTACTATTTTTGGAAAGTTATCATTTTTATAGAAAAATATTGTGGATTTGAATTTCTGATTTAGAAATTAGGTTAACACAATTTTTCGTTGATATATGAGTATAATTTGAGAATTTTTTATTAATAGGTTGTATTTTTAATATATATTTTTTTAACTGTTACTTTTGGAAAGTTATCATTTTTATAGAGAAATATTGTAGATTTGAAATTATTATTTTGAAATTAGGGTAGAAATAATTTTTGTTGATATACGAGTATTGTGTAAAAAATTTTGATTAACAACTTGTATTTTTTAAATACATTTTTAAAAAACTGTTATTTTTGGAAAGTTGTCATTTTATAGATAAATAGTGCAGATTTGTGATTATGATTTAGAAATTAGTATAACAATAATTTTTGTTGATATATGAGTATTGTTTAAGATTTTTTGATCAATAGCTTGTATTTTTAAATAAACTTTTTAAAAACTACTAATTTTGGAAAGTTATCATTTTATAAATAAATATTATAAATTTAGAATTGTGATTTATAAATTAGAAATTTAACATGAATTTTTAAATTTAGAATACATAAAAATGAAATTTTCTTAACTTTAGAATACATAAAAAATGAAGAACACCTAATATTTGTTAAGTTTTAAAAAAAAATAGTTATAATTTTAGAATACATGTTCAAAAAAAATTTCATTTGAAGTATTGAAGATAATTCATTTCCGAAATATATAAGAAGATAATTCATTTCCGAGTTGTCTTTTTAAAAATCCGAAGTTGTAGTCCTCTCTTTCGAACCGAACCGTGATTATGGAGCAGACAGCAAGTAAATATAGACCCCAGCACCACCACTATATACGCTGCTAGAGAAAGCCCATTAATAACTTCTATGGACCTATATTGATAAGTTCATTTTGGGCTGATCTTAGAAGCCCAAATGAAGACGAAGGCACGGAGAATTAAAATTTGCCCCGCCGGTTTGAAACTTTTAGCCGGAGGGAGAAGATGACGACCTGTTTTCGTGTTCCTCGCCGCTGAATCCTCCGTACGTATTGCTATCGGAGATTTCTTCAATTCGTGGCGGTCTTCGATTATCCAAGACACCAATGGCTTCCTTAAGGTCCGAAAACTTCCTATAATGCTGCTAGTGTTAGATCCTTTCGTCCTTAGGAGTCGTATCAGTGTAATGTTTTTGAACACTGTGTTGATAATTAAGATGTGGAATTAGTGATTAGTTATGAACCTAGTGCCACAAATCAACTATCTTTTACTTGATTATGGATAGTTACAGTGGTTGGTTAAATGCAGATTCTGAGTTATAGTTCCAGTGATCCATTTAATTGTATTTTAAACGTGATGATAAGATAGCTTGCCTGTTAATATAAGCTTTGAATTTGAGATTGAGACTGTCTCCATCCTTTTAATATAGCATATGGAATCTTTGATCGAGGACGGTGAAACTTGATCATGGTAATCTTGTTACTGGAATAATGGTCCCAGGGTTGCTCTCTGTATCGTCATTTATCTGCTTTAACTTGATCAAGTATTCAAGCTTGGTTGAGTTTCAACACGTTGGATGTTATAGCTATGTATATTCACGGAAAAAAAGTTTTTATTTTTTATTTTTGAAGATATTGTAGTTTGATTTGTTGTTTCAACCTTCAAATGATCTTCTCGAGAATATTTGAGATACTCTTTCACTCCCACATGCTTAATTGGACATTGTTTGTTCTGTTTTTAGGGACTATGCATCACCTTGGCTCAATGTACAAAGCTGGCAAAATACTTTAAACATGTGCTTCGCCTTACTTAACTACCCTGGAAGCCTGGACGCGTTCCTTGAAAGTGAGGTATTTAGCCATGGAAGTTCCAACCTTTGCGTGGCACCTCGTGCACACCTTATTCTATGATTTTATATTCCCTGCTTGATGTTGTGTTAGTTAGCTGAACCCATACCATCATCTTGTACCAGGGAGTCGCTTTCAAAACACTATAAAGAATGAAAACATGGAGGTTGGGATCACGCTATTCGTATTATACTACAAACGGAAAGAAGATATCTTTTTTGAGTGTACGCGTGTTGCTTACATTTGGAGGACTTACCAACTGGTGACCAACTCATAATCATAGGGATAAACTTGGTACGTTCGTTAAAAGATCTAAGGAATGATGATAGACATGCGTTCAAGTTTTATTCCTATTTGGTCTTGCGTGCAGGTTTGGCTTTCTTTGACCGCTTCTTTTACATAGATCGTGCACTCATGTCTTTTTGAGTTAAAAACATATTTAACTGTGTTTTATATGATTATAGGTTGACGGCTGATTACTCTAATATCTAGGAACGTGCATACAAGTATGAAAAAATCAGTGACGATGGTTTCATCTCTGCGCTAAGGTCAGCTCTTTTTGTCTCCTCTACGTGTAAACATGTAATTGACAATTTCAGTAAAAAAGGGAAAACTAAGAGATAAAGAAAGAATACGACTTTGGATCTTCTAAACTGTTTTATAAAAATGAAAGCACATAGAGATAATAGATGTCACAATAATAAGTAAAAAGTGGGTTTCTTGACCCATAAGAAATGCTGATCCCTCCTCTTCGTCTTGTCTTCTTCCTTTTGCTCTCATCCATTTGTTTGTTACAGATCAAAGCTGATGAAAGCGGCTTGGGAAATCATATCAAAGTAGACCCGAAACTCAAGTTCGAGAACCCGAAACTACGTGAAGCCTACATTGCTCTCCAATCATGGAAACAAACAATCTTCTCTGACCCTTTCAACTTCACAGCCAACTGGAACGGCTCAGATGTTTGCTCCTACAATGGAATCTACTGTGCTCCTTCTCCAAACTCATACCCCAAAACCAGAGTCGTTGCAGGCATTGACCTCAACCACGCCGACATGGCTGGTTACTTGCCTGCCGAGCTTGGTCTCCTTACTGATCTCGCTCTCTTTCATCTCAACTCGAACCGTTTCTGCGGTGAAGTCCCCCTCACGTTCAACCGCATGAAGCTTCTCCACGAGCTTGACCTTAGCAACAACAGATTCGTTGGGAAGTTCCCTAGCGTTGTCCTCTCTTTACCTTCTCTTAAGTTCTTGGATCTCCGCTTCAACGATTTCGAAGGAAAGATCCCTTCAAAGCTCTTCGACAGAAGGCTCGACGCTATCTTCTTGAATCATAACAGGTTTCGGTTTGGGATCCCCGACAACATGGGGAACTCCCCTGTTTCCGCTCTGGTTCTTGCGGACAACGATCTTGGAGGATGCATACCAGGAAGTATAGGTCAGATGGGGAAGACACTCAACGAGCTTATCCTCTCTAACGATAACTTAACCGGTTGTTTACCTCCTCAGATAGGAAACCTCAAGAACGTGACGGTTTTCGACATCAGTTCAAACACTCTGCGCGGTTTACTACCATCTAGCATCGGCAACATGAAGAGCTTAGAAGAGCTTCACGTGGCTAATAATGGCTTCTCGGGACTTATTCCTCCAAGTATCTGCCAGCTTCCTAACCTTGAGAACTTCACTTACGCTTCCAACTTCTTCACCGGTCGTGCTCCTATATGCGCAGCTCTATCTGTAACCGAGGCCGTTGTGAACGGCTCCATGAACTGTATTGCTGGTATGGCTAGTCAAAGATCGGTTAAAGAGTGTTTATCTCTGTTGGCAGGTCCTGTTGATTGCAGTACGTTTGGATGTTTCAACATCTTCTCTCCACCACCGCCGACGTTCAAGATGGCTCCCGCTGTTCGGATGCTTCCTCCACCGATTTACGTTTACACTTCGCCTCCACCACCGTCGTCCAAGATGTCGCCTACCGTTCGTGCTTACCCTCCTCCATCACCATCCCCATCTCCTCCACCGCCTTATGTATACTCATCTCCTCCCCCTCCACCGTACGTGTACTCATCTCCTCCACTTCCGCCTCCTCCAAGTCCACCACCGCCGTGTCCCGAATCATCTCCGCCACCGCCTGTTGTATTCTATGCACCCGTGACGCAGAGACCGCCACCACCATCACCAGTATACTATGCACCGGAAACACAAAGCCCTCCACCGCCATCACCAGTATACTATCCATCGGAAACACAAAGTCCACCACCACCATCACCGGTTTACTATCCGTGGGAAACACCAAGTCCTCCACCACCAACACCGGTATACTATCCTTCAGAAACAAAAAGTCCACCACCACCATCACCGGTTTACTATCCATGGGAAACACCAAATCCTCCACCACCAACTGAGTATTATTATTCACCAAGCCAGTCTCCGCCGCCAACAAAGGGATGTAAAGACAGCCATCCTCCCCAAGCATCACCAAGTTATGAACCAGCTCCTGAATATTCTTACACACCACCACCTCCTCCTTCCTACCCCGACACGACTCTTCCACCAATTCCAAGTGTCTCCTATGCTTCCCCTCCTTACTACTAGTTACAAACCACTGAGAGAGAGAGAGAAGAAAATGCATTGCCTTATGATTAACGACTACTCACAATTACATTCTTTTGGCTACGAGACTATAATTTGTGTGTGGTTAATACTCGAGTTAGTCTTTCCATATGTTTTTTCTTTGTGGATATTTTGTTCTTTTTTCTTTGCCTAACACAGAATGGAGTACAGAGTTTTTCTATCTGTTACCATCCTATAATGTATTTCTTGTTATTAAACTGGCTTGTATAAATAATAACAATAAATATACACCCCTTTTAAGAAAATCTCTAATTTTCAAATTTAAGTTGAATTATCTGTTGACAAAAAAAAAAGTTGAAATATCTAATTGTAAAACTTCGGTTCTCTTTATCTCGGCTTAGCCTCATCAGGATATCCTATGAGCTGTTTATCTTAGGAGAAGCTGTAGGGATATCAGTATATGTCTCTTTACTCTTTATCTTAGGAGAAGCTGTAAGGGATATCAGTAATATATGAACTATAGTATATAGGTAAGCATTCAACATTATATAACATAAAGTTAAGCAACAAAGATCCAACATTATTCAACATGTTATTGCAACATCAAAGAGAGAGCATTAAGCCGCTAAGTTCCTAATCCGCACAGCTACACTTACACCTAGAAACACAGCGTTTACATTCCAGAAGCGAGGGCTTGGCCACGGTGTCGCAGCCGCATGTGGTGGTGCATGTCCTCTGAGATACACCACCCCAAAGGCAACGAGCCATGCACCGGAGCACCGGCACACACTTAGGGCAGCCGTAGTTCATCTGCTCCGCCATGCATGTCTTGCAGCTGGTTTGCGACGGCGGATGTCGGCAGCCACCACGGGAGTTGAGTGCGTTGGTTCTCGAAATTGGTAGGAGTGTGGAGAGGAATAGGAGGAAGATGAGAGAGGAGAAGAGGCTTTGGAACTTGTAGGTGTTGTTCATGCTGAAAGTTAGTTTTGGTTTGTGAGAGAGTTGACGTTTGTATCTTTGAGAATGTTATTGGTTTTTATATACAGAGGTTTTGTCATGATATACGAATATAGATAGATCTGTTGATTTGGTTAGTATATAGTGATTTTATTTACAAGAGTCAAACGAGATCGACAGTGCAGTGCCCCAAAATGCATTTAAGTAAAGCATTCACTGTTTCTTGAAGTGTACAATCTCCTTAAATGCTCTCTTCTAGTATGATTTTTTTTGAGTGATTTACATTATAAGTCACTTTGTGACTTTTTATTGCATTGTAGAGCACTTATTGCTCATGTGGTAGTTTTTCTTAACTAAATGCAATAACAACATGATTCTAGTTGAGATTCGAAAGATTCTAATTCCCTTGTTTTTTTGCTTTTGTTTAAAAATTTTGTTTGGCTTTTTTTTTTTTCTTTTTCATTTAATACATTTATGTCTAGAGAAGACATCTCCGACCTCTCCGTCAACCAACCACCGCCACATCTATGTCCTCCTCACTAGCCACCAAACTGCCATGCCCTCTTTCCTTACTGGAGTTCTGAAGTGTGAAGTTTCTGTAAATCATAAATAGAATGGGTTATCATCCAAATCAAAGCTCGATCTTCTCGAGCTCGTGGTGCCTCATGTCGTCTGCGCCGAGTCTCTTCTTCGTGGTGAGGTCCTACGGCGAATCACCTCCGCATTACTCCGGCCACATTCGTCGTCGAAGAACCACCTCTGCATCACTCCGGAGCGCCCAGATCTGGAGTCCTTGTGGCCCGTCTTCTCCGTCGCAGAGTAAAGGGTCGAGAGCAACAATGGTGAAGTTTATGCATTTTGCGCCGTTTAGTCCTTTGAGTTTTAGATGTTTCCTTTTTGACTTCAGACTAGCTGATTTGCACCAATCACCTTTTGATTTCAAGTCAAACTTTCTAAAGTGCATTTTAACCCCCCTTCCCCGCCCGCGGTCGCAAAGTGAAAACTCAAAAGCAATAATTGTCAAGTATCAGTCTTTTGCGCTTTGGTTCTTCAAGTTTTAGTTTTTTTCATGTTTGACTTTCAGACTTTTAGATTTATAGAAATAATCTTTTGATTTCGCCCCAAACTTTCTGATGTGCATTTTAACCCTTGTTATATGCAAATACATAGTAACGCAATAATATACAAATACACAGTAATGCAATAATCTTGTGTACATTGTTAGTAAAGATATTTTGTATGTAGTTATATGTACATGACACAATGAACACAAACTTTCACTGTCTACATGTACAACGATTCATATGTACACTAAATTTCACTGTCCACATGTACAACGATTCATATGTACACCAAAAATAATTTTTTCCATCAAAAATTAATTAATTTCTTTTTTAAAAAAAGTTTTAACATCAGTGATAAACATGATACATTTATACATGCAATTTGATAATACTCACCAATAATATTTAAATGTTAAACACACATACGAAGATTCTTGAATATTTATATGTATATGTTACGTTGTACACAAAATTTCACTATCCATATGTACAATGATTAACATGTACATTGATAAGCTTGTGCAATGATTCACATGTATACCTGATAAATTTATTATATACATTTGGAAGTTTCAATATTTGCAGGGTCAAACCCCGTCTACTTGAACACATATTTTACAGTCAAATATTGTCACGTGTACACATATATTTTATTGTCCACATGTACAAGGTTTTACAAAAACTACATGTACCAGGTTTTACGAAAAATCACATATCTACCAGTATATTTGTACAGTGCTCTTATGATATTTGATGATCTTAGTATTTTTGGTATAGTTGCTAAAAAAAAATATTTTGAGTAACTTGTTTTAATACATAGATCATTATAGTTCTCATTATATTTATATATTGAATTTGTTTGTTCAATATTCATATCATATGGGATAAAAATAAAATTTAAAATTTCATTTTTTGTCAACTTTAGAAATTCAATTAAATCATTTATATCATTCCATTCATAATATAGTGTCCACATGGACATCCAAAGCCATTGATTTTTTCTTTGGAGTTTTGTGTTTACTTTTATGGAAAACATTAACAATATTTGGTGTCCAAACTAGCATAGAGAAATTATCAGTGTGAACATATGAATTATTATTTTCAACAATGACATCTCATGATTTTTATGGTTTTAACATATGTTTTAGTTTATTTAAATAATTTACGATGCGTTTTGATGTTGTTGTATGTATGTGTTCATCTATACTATTATTTGCGAAGTAAATTTTTGGAATCGAGCTTTCACGTTAAAAGTTAGAGCGGTTAATATCTATAATACCCTTAATGAATTTTCTAAATAATTAATTATATAATCAAAAACGAATTTTAATTAATAATATTAACTTTTTGGAAAATAAGATAATTCTTATATATTGTGTTGTTATCTTAAAACATATTTTTCAATTATAAAATTTAAAAATAAACTATAAAACAATTATAATAAATTCAGTGGTTAAAGTCAATGTTATCTTTAATAAATTTTAATTAATTATACTATTATTTGCGAAGTAAATTTTTGGAATCGAGCTCTCACGTTAAAAGTTAGAGCGGTTAATATCTATAATACCCTTAATGAATTTTATATATAATTAATTATATAACCAAAAACGAATTTTTATTAATAATATTAACTTTTTTAAAAATAAGATAAGTCTTATATATTGTGTTGTTATCTTAAAACATATTTTTCAATTATAAAATTTAAAAATAAACTATAAAACAATTATAATAAATTCAGTGGTTAAAGTCAATGTTATCTTTAATAAATTTTAATTAAACATATATATTTAATTAGATTTTTGTCATATATATATATATATGTTTGATTTAATTTTTTTGAAAACATAAATAATAAGTTATTATGATGGTTTTTGAATTAATAAAAAATAAACTAATAAATATTTGTTAAACGATTAAGCCCGCATATGCGGGCAAGACACCTAGTTTGCATATTATAAGGGCTGGGAAGCACATTTGGAAGTTTGAAATTAGTTCAAGAGGACTTCTTATACGAAAATCTGAGAGTTTGGGTTCACATTGAGAAGAACAGAAATGTTCAAGGACCAAACGTGCAAAAAAGGAGAAGTTTGGCTTGGAAACGATCGATCTATGTCTTCATCACCAAAACCAACCAATCATGGATTAACCGGAGGTCGGTGCTGGCTTATCACGGAGTCATGTTCGCGGATCGAGCTTGAGCATGACTTGAAGATGAATCGAGACGACGAAGGTGGATTTGTAGTCGGAGATCGCCGCAGTGGCTCTCCGTCGTCGCGCTGAGAGATCCCGGTTGCAGTCGGGACAAGAAGACACATAGGGCATAGCGATTTGGTGCTCGCGGCACAGACCAGACAGCTAGGAGAAGAAGCTTGAAGCGGTGAAATCTCAGTTATGTTTTAATTAAAAAAAACCTGATAAAGATGAAGAGGGTGTTCAAAAAAATAAAAAAAAAAGATGAATAGAAAAGCAACGAAGAGAATGGGACCACCAATTATAAAAGGAAAGAAGAAAATGTGTGAAAGCAGAATGGTTCAGTTTTAGTTAGAAAAGCTAACGACAATTTGATCAAATAGTTAGAAAAAGTGTGTAGGTAGAAGAAAGTGTCATACGATGTTATTAAAACTGTAAATGTGACCTACAATGTAATATTTTCATTTTTTTTCTGGTCAACAACTCTCTTCCATGTTTTATTTCATCAATATGCATTTATTAACTTTTTTCCGGTTCGCAAAACGTATACTCCTTCTGTTTTATATTAAGTGTCATTTTAACATTTTTTTCTTGTTACTTTAACTTTCAATTTAATATTAAACTAAAATGCATTGATTTTATAAATAATTTCATTTATCTAAAATACTATTGGTTGAATATGTGTAATTAACAAGAACTTAAAGGCATTTCAATCATTTTTTTAGTATGTGTGAAAAATGTTAAAATGACATTGTTTACGAAACGGATGAAGTATTTGAACATGTGTATGAACAAACATTTAATTAAAACCAATTTGAATTAAAGATAGACAACAAAATATGAAACAATTATGAATAATATACTAATATACATATTATGTATTTCTTCTTCCAGTAACTTATGTGAAGGATCACAGCCAATTCTTGCGAATGTCGAAGGTGTAGTTGTTCTCCAGGTAGCACTTATTGTCGTCGTCTACGAACTGAAAAACGGTAATAAGACAAAATAATTTGCAAACTGAAGATGGTTTTCTTAATTTCGGAACAATCGCTTCTAGCTATCAAGAGGAAAACAGTAATAATTTTCCAATGTATCTAAATTGTTTCATTTTGCCAATTTATTATAGCAAGTTAAAAAAACGGAGTAACAGTTGAAGATATGATTATAAGTTACCGCAGAACTGGAAATGGTATTTAGTTATGTTGAACTAACAATATGAAAATAAGTTTTGATTTTTTTTTATTTTGGTACCTTAGATTTAACGGAATAGGAGCCTCTAACAAGCATACCAGACGGTGTCGATTCTTCGAACATGACATGGGTATACGGTTCCGCCTGTGGACTAAACGTTCCTAGCATCTCCTTTCTACTATACACTGTTCTCATCAAAAGAGAGAAAAATTAGCGAAAAAGCTTCAAAATGTTGTTGTACTTAAGTGTGGTACACGAGTGCGTCAAAGACACAAAAAATACCCTTGAGTCCGGTCTTCCAAACCGAGTTGCTGTACCGGAGGCCGGACACAATGTTGTTGGTCACACGGAAAGTAAATACAAGAGTGTACTTAGAGCCTTCTTTGAGAGTAAACCATGGTCCTTTCGATGCCGGGTTACCGTCTTCAGGTACCGTCAATACCATGTCTTCTCTATCCGGTGACCTAATTGTTAAGTACATTATCTTTACCACCGGATCCGGAGTCTCTGTATATATATTTTTGTTATTCAATCAAATTACAAATACATACGCATAAATATATACTATTTGCACACAAGAAAAAGCAATAATGTAATCAATTGGAATTCTCTTTAAACCGGATTTATTTGTTATTAAACGATAGAGCTAAAATGGGTACTACAAATTGGTTTACCTCCAACGTCCTCCATATCCACACTGCCTAGAAGTTGTTCTTTCCATCTCCTCAAGCTTTCATCATCCTAAACAATTTATTTCAATAGCACCAAAAAGTGATTAGACTGTCGTCTAGGTTTTGAAAACAAAATTCACCTATTATTATGTAGGTCAGATAAAGAATATTAAAAGAATAAAAAACCAAATATGTAACATTTGTGGACTAACATAGTAGCATAGCCAAAATGCTATGTGTTATTATAATTTAATCAAACAGGACATGAGAGATCAAAACCTTGTCTTTCTCGAGCTGTTCTTTGAGAGCGATCATGGGACCAAGCTCAAGCTTCTTGTCTTCGTCTTCATCGTCATCATCTGTCGGACACAAAGAGCTGTGGCTGTTCTTTCTGCTTAACGTCCCTTTTCCCTTTTGATCTTCTGAAGTTTCTTCAGCTTTCTTCTCCTCCTCTTTCAAAACCATCTTTGTTTTCTTGATATATTGTTCTGATTTAATTTGGTTCCTAGAAAATTTCCATTATTGGATTTGATTCAATATGATTTCCTGCAGATGAGGAGACAACCATTTAGTTTAATTAAAGGATTTTTTTTTGGTCAAAAGAATGAGAAGAAGGTAACAGGAAGAAAAATAAAGAGAGCTAAAAGATAGATCATGAGAGAGAGCTTTGGTGTTTTTGTTTGAGGAATGTTTAATATGGAGTTCGGAGAAAAGGTCATACGGTGATCCTTAATTTAAGGTTTGTAGTCTTCCCGTTCACATGATTTATCTTCTAAAAATAAATGGTATAGCATAATTAATTATGCATACGTACGTGCATCTGAATATACATGCATGGACGTAGATCTCTATATACCCATGCATGACTGAGACCAGCGAACCGCGGTGGAGACTGGAGATAATTTGGTGTCTCCCGTCAAATGCAATATAGGACGAGAAAAAGTATTGGGCCATGAAAATTAGGCCTCAATCCCTCCAACACTTAAGTCCAATAACGGTCTGTAAAATTTCACTTAATAGTTGTTATTCGAAGTTATGTAAATACTTTAATATAAAATTTAAACAGTTAAACATAAATTTCTGCTAGATACATATGAGTTGGACATGGTTATTTTCAAATTTTTAGTCTATCCTAAAAATTAGAGTATTTCTAAGTTAAATATTTTATCCAGCTTTTCATTTTTAAACAAATATCTAGCACATTATTGCGGGCCGATTATTTTGAACCTCAGATTTTTGGGTTACATGCTTGTGGATTCGGAGGCGTCTGATGAAACTTCTCAATTTGGCAAACCTTTTCCTTCTGTGTAATGTCAACAATGGGAGATCAGCTCTGTTTTGACATGACAATTGGACCGGTCTTGGTCCTCTATTACACATTTCCGGAGCCAATGGACCTAGGGTGACTGGAAGTGGCGCTTCCTCTATGGTTTCAGACGCGGTGTTTAGTGGAAGTTGCGCATTATCTAGGGGGAGACACCCAATATTGGTGTTGTTTCGAGAGTGCTTGCCTACCGAACCACCAAACGCTAATTCATTGCAGAATGACATGTTTGTTTGGAGCAACTCACCTACTGTCACTCCTTTGGATTTTTCCTCATCGCGCACTTGAGAGTCCTTACAAGTTCATCTTCAACGTGTTTGGCATAGTTTTCATTCAACATTCCAAAAACATTCCTTCATTGTCTGGGTAACGGCTCGGGACAGACTTCCAACCCGAGATAAGCTTCTGGCTAGAGGATTAAATGTTTCTCCTAGCTGTCCACTGTGATTCACATTATGAGGATCGAGACCACTTATTTTTCAAGTGCTCTTATTTCTTGAAGTTTGGAATTATGAATTTAATATCTCTTAATCGAACTCTCCTCATGAGTTCAGTGACATCCTCATCTGGCTTTGTTCTGCTGCTACAAAGATTCATTCTTCGACTTCAAGACATATTGTCAGTTTGGTCAAAGAGCTCCAGCTTCTTTTAAGACCAAAGCCTTTTGTTTTGGATCGGAATTGTTCATCCAGCGGTTCTCTTCCATGCCGCTCAATCGAATCCTCAACCTATCTTCACCCATGGTTCCAGAGTTTCCAATCATCGTTTATTGCGATTGCTTTTATCTTCTTTGGTTTTGGTTCATCATCCTTCACAAGTGTTTCCTTCGATATCTGCCTTTTTAAATATATTTGGGTTCACTATCTTAACCATATTAGCTATATGTATGTCATTTTTGCTTGTACTGCGTTTTCAAAAACGATGTCTCGCTTGGGAGGGGAAGAAAGATGAATAAAGAAAGTTAAAAAAAGAACTACTACTTCACTAGATCTTTATTGGTCCCAATCCTAAGTAATTTATGATCAGATATAAATCTTTGCTTATTGTCCCTACTACATCCGAGTTTGATACTCAAATTGTCTTTGGGCTCTAGCCACCATCTGGATATCAAAGTCAAGCCAAAATTTTGTAAGCTATTTCTGATTTCAGGCAAAATTGAACCCTTTCGGATTGACGACATTTATGAATATTTCCTTAATTAAATTTAAAAAGAAATCACATAAAGTTCATCATCATCAAGTCCTCAAGTGCCAACTATTTGGCTACAAAGAGATTCTCTTCTTTCGAAACCAGCCCTACAATATGAATCCCCTAACGTCTGCTGTATATCCCCTTTCTAAATCAACGGCGTAGAATCAAACGTATATAAAATATTATATATATAATTCTTGAGACATATATCCTTCAGCCTGTTCGGATTTAACGTTACACATGTTCAGGACATGCGGTTTTGGACACCAAAAGTGAATTATTTTCAACTTTTTCAGAACTTTTTCAGATCTACATCGTCTATTATTTAAATACAGAGTAGAGAAGTAAGGGATGGATGGCACTATTGTGCTAAGAGATTGTAACCATTTTTTTTTTTTTTTTTGAAAACTGTATGTAATCATTATATTTTGTGACCAAATAATTACATTTATGGAACTTGTAAGTATAGTGATGGATGCATTATTGTGTTAAGAGGTTGTAAGTTTCTTTAATCTATCGGCATTGATCTTCGGGGTTAGCTTATTCCTGAGATATTTTATTTTTCTTTTATTCCTCTGCCTCAGATTTCCAATTTTGTAACAGCATCCCTTATGCATTATTGATGCGTTACTACTACCTTTAGTTATTTTTCAGACAGAATTATACAAAAATTGGGACCCAGTAATGGGGGTCATATTAGCCGTCCAACTCCTTTTTACCAGCTTTTCTGCTGGCTATCTTTACAGATTGTATAAAGTATATTTGAAAGTTTGTTCACATATTTCCAAAACTAAAACCTAAATATAGATTTACCTTCTAAACCTAATCATACTAGATAAATTGATTGATTTAATGTCATTTCAATGACCAATAGCATCCAAAGTTGAAATATATCACTAACCAAACATATAGTAAGATATATTCATATATTTTCATGTTAAACTGTTTTAATTAAAAGATTAATAAAAGGGTGAATTGGTGAAATAACCAAAAGAATGCACTAAATATAAGAATGTAAGAATTTTAAATAGAAAATATTATTAAAGATAGTATTTTGTTGTTTATATGTTTCATTTATTTTGGTTTTTACTATTTATGCTTATAGCTGCCCTCTCAAATGGGTTTATTTAACCCAAACCAAGAAGGAGATGAAGTCGTGTACGTGGGTACACATTCATGAGGAATCCTACCTGGCTCACACTCACATGGGCCCGCTTGATCTTGTAACCACGTCGTCAGTAATCAAATTATGGTATCGATTTTAAAATAGAGTGGTAGTACTAATTACGTGAAATGGAACCCTTATAATCAAATACACTAATTCTGATTATTAAGTTGAAAAAAAAAATATAATTATTAAAAGAAAAAATGGAAATCTTTAATAGTTAACATGATCAATAATCGTGAAAATGAAAAGTAGTAAATATTGCATTCTCTTTCTCAGACAATAATCGATCTCAATCATGATCAAAATGGTTTACATCATGGTCTTTAACCCTCGTTCAATTATGGCAGGTAAATTTTCATACCACATTAGTTTATTTTAAAATCAGAAAAATTGAAACAAATTGTAGGAAAAATCAAATTTATTACAGTAAGTCTAAAAACAAAATGATTTGATTTTTGAATACATAAATAATGTGACCTCTAAATTATATTCAAGGGTTCTTATTCTCCAAAATATCATTTTCACCAAAATTTTCAGACGGGTCATTATTTTTGTTTTTTTTTTCTTTTTATAAAAATTACTTGTATGTACATTGATATTCTAATTTACTTTTTCTCTGTTTAGTGAAATAATACTCCCTCCGTTTTTTAATATAAGCCTTTTAAGAGAAATTTTTATGTTTCAAATTATATGACGTTTTCAGTTTTCTATGTAAAATTTATTAACACTTATTGTTATATGATCAATGATAATATACATTCTATTTTATTATTGGTTGATTTGTGGTTAGGTAAATAATTAATGATATTTTTGTTTAAAAAATATAAAAAATTAATGATTTTCTTAATCTATGTGCACAATTCTAAACCGATTTATATTAAAAACGGAGGGAGTATATATTTACAGCTTATTTGATTATTTTCATATCTCTAATAAAATATCTTTAAAAACTATACTGATAAGGCATAATGGTCACCACTCCGTACTCCAGATCGTATTTTATCAATTATAATCAAAGATGTGGAAATTAAAATATTAAAGCTGAAAATATATTTATATGTATTGAGGAACTTGCATTTGTCCCTTTTCCCCTATAAAGAACTATAAATTTGATATACTTTCATCTACCATTTTTAGCTATTAATTCCACCATTCGTTAGAGGAAAAATCAAAGGGTTAATTACAATCCAAACATAACTTGGAATTAAAGTTTTTTTTTTTTTTTTTTTTTTTGATAATCCAGGTATCCGGACCTAAGTCCGACTATCCCACCGCGTCCAACCGGAGCTGGAGGGTCCTGGCGACCAAACGGAAACCATGTTAAATCCGCTGTGGCCGTTAGCATTATGCTGTCTTTATAGTTCATTCAAAATCTTTAGTTTCGATGCTTGGTTTAAATTCGAAACGACCACAATTAAATTTCACTGGACAATTTAGTCCCCACAACATCGACTCCAATAAAATTAAAACATGCTAGAGCTGCTAAAAAGTCAACATCCATAGTCTACGAAAACAAGGTTTTATATTATAGGGTTCATTGTCACACAAAGTGAAGAGAACATTGATCAATTGGCTAGCAATATACTAAAGCTACTTCCTCGCCGGCATTGATCAATGCAAATTTGACTGATAAATTTTATAAAAGACTTTAAGAACAGTAACATGAGAAGTTGTTTGTAACGTATAGTTTTATAAGAGTTTAACGTTAGTAAAACGAAAAGGTTTGTTGTAACGTTTACTGAGCCACAGCAGAAGCAAAACACACACTTCTCAAAATATTATACTTATATAATGTTTGTAAAGTAGAATTCCTTTTTATGAACATTGAATTAAAGTTCTTAAAAAAGAAGAAAAAAGAATTCAAGTTCTTAATTAGTCGAAAATATATAACAATTTAACTTTTTCTAATAAAAACAATTCACAACTTGACGACTATGATGAGGTTCAATATCTATGTGGCATGAGGTGGAAATTAGTACATAAACACTTTTATATATAAGGAAAAGATGCTTTCATGTGCAATATTCATCATCGTGATTCGTTAAAAACATTCTAGACAAAATAAATTATTTTTGACATATATATTAAAAATAATCGTAAAGCAATTGCTTTTACTATAAATAGCTCTCCTCGACTAAACATCTTCACTCACCAAAGCATCACATACACTATTACTTCTCTTCTCATTTTCTTTATAGTTTTCCTCTTTGCCTTTGTCATTTCGAAATGACCAACGTTGAGGTATGATACTTAACTTAGTCAGTTTTATTTTTATTAATCAGATTCCTATCTCTATCTTTAATTATTTGTTAAAGCTAGTTAGATTTGATTTAAAAACTAGTTATTTATAACTATATACATATCATGTATAATGTCTATCAACAGCAAAATGGTTTTAGTACTAAGCGTGTGTTTGCTTCCAGGTGGAACAAGTGATTGCTCCAGCAGCAGAGAAAGTTGAGGTACCAACCAAGACAGTGGAGGAGCCAGTTGTGGTTACCGAACAGGCGGAAGAAGTCGTGGCCTCTGCTCCTGCTCCAGCCGCCGTAACTGAACAAGAATCCGAAGCACCAGTCGAAGAAACGAGCAAAGAAGTGGTTGTGGAAGAGACAGAGAAAAAAGATGAAGAAACTGAGAAGAAACCAGAGGAGCCAAAGGTAGAGGAGGAAGAAGAGAAGACAGAGACTCCGGTCATTGTGGAGGAGGCAAAAACAGAAGAGAAGGAGGAGGTGACTGAAACTCCGGCGGTTGTGGAGGAGGAGAAGAAGGCTGAGGCAGAGGAAGTTGTGGCTGCTGGTGAAGTCGCCGCCGAGAAGACCGAGGAGTAAAGCGGAAGAAACTATATATTACCTTTGGTCTCATTTCGTTATCTTATTAAAATATTTTATTTTATCAACATTTCATAAGTTTCTATCTTTATTGTGTTTATTATGATGAAATCAGATGTTTGGATAATTTGATGGTTGCTATATTGTTTACATGCTTGGTCTAGCTTCTTCTTTTTTTGTCAGCAAGAAACTACTACTTGCCTACTTGGTCTTAGCTACAAAGTCCAAGCCAGGGCATGGAATATTAAAACCGTTTTTCGTTTACATGGAACCATTTACTCTTTAATTTCCCTCATTAAAATTACTAAGTTTTCGTAAAATATTCTTAGTAAATGACTTTCTGTGGCGTTTACTCTTACAATAACCAAAGCGAATTTGGCACAAGAAAAGGACATATTAACTGTATGTATAACACAATGACGCCTAAGAATCTAATCAACGAAACTGAGTGTGTGTTTTATTCTTCTAATCATTCAGCAAGAGGAGTGCAATGATACAATTCTTGAGTGCAACAAGACCTCTTCAATTCGTTTTGAAATTTGGAATAGAACGAAGATGCCAGCAACCTAATCATCCTTCGAATTAGTCAAAAGAGAATATAATTGATGATCCAAGTGATATACAAATCCTCAAATTTCTTTCCGTTTTTCAAAATGAAAACATAATCCGACATTTCCAAAAAGAACACCGACCATAAATGGATCATCACAGATGATTGTTCCCAGGAGTTTTTGAAAGAGTTATTCAAAAGTAAAGATAATAATTTCCAACATACCACTAACTAACAAAATATTCGTAGTATACATGAAAAAAACCATAGAACTAGGGCATTGATCAACAAAAAAATACTGAATAGTTTTAAAATAATGTTCGGCTCAGCTCACTTTACCGTATTGATCAGGCCTATCTCTTAACGAAATCTATGTGTTGCTTTTACTATAAAAGCCTAATTCCATTCATTAACTGAGCATGACTGGTGTTCAAAAAAAAAAAACTGAGCATGACTCGCGTTTAACTTAGAAAACTAGATTCATGACTCGGGTACATTTTTTGTTTTATATATTTTGTTAGAAATTTAATTTAACTTTTGTGATTTTTATATCATATTTGTGTTTTTTTTTGTAATCATATTTTTGTAAAATATTTAACTCCCTGATAACTGCTTCTGCCAGAAGAAGTTATAAATTACAACGTAGTTAGTGTTTTAATATAATTAGATGCAGTTATATAAAAATCAGTTTTTTTTTTTAAATGGACTCAACTAATATCAATGGAGCATGTTCCTCTTTTAATAGTATCGATAGCGCTTTACTAGGATATGGGTGCGGAACGTCATATTTGCCGGCAGTTGCGAAAGAACAAATTAAACCTTCGTTACAGACTGAATTGTGAACATAATATTTTACGTAAAATAAAATTTACGTAGGAAAAAAGGGTTACTTAGGGGTAGCGGACTTGATAAATTCAATCACCGAAAAGAACCAGATAGATTTCAACAAAGATAAATATTGGGCTCATTTGTTAATAACCGTAACAACTAGATTGATGTGGCCCATCAATAAGAGCGGACAGACTTATCAAAACAAGTTGAAATTCTTTAAAAGCAACTGCAAATCAAATCTTAGATGCGAAAACTCGATGGAGATTTTAAGTTGTAACATTTAAAGATCACACTACTGCAATAAAATATCCTAAAATATGAATCCCAATGTTTATTTAATAAATAATAAGTATATGTATTCATATCATGTTCATGTTTCATTGACGACAATTATTTTCTTGTGCGTCATTGTGAAGTGGAAAATCTAAAATTTCAACGACGCTGAAGTATTATGTAGTTGCGGGAAGTTTTAATTAATGGTAGAACGTTGAAATGTCCATGTAATGTGAGCTTCTAGCTAGTGTCTCTTGGATAACTCCTCGAAGCGCCAATGGAGCTACGCTACGCGGAAACTTGGGATTTCTATGAAAATTTGACTCACAAGTTTGATCTATTTCAACGCTATTATATGAAAGAGACTAGAGAGAATAGTTGCCGAATATTTAACGTTTAAAAAGTGTTTCTAACTATATTATTTTATTGAATAGAGAAGTTATTATTAAAGTGTAAAAGTTGAATCTTACAAACTAAGGTAAAAGTTCAGTACTTCTTGATTATAACAAAACGTAATGCATATGGTGTCTACTATTACCCATATATTTATATTAATAATTTTTTTGGTCTCCACAATTATACGTAGTTTACAAAAAACAATTAGAGGTATATTATATATTAAGTACGTAGAAAAGTTTGTAAGCTTTAATTCACTCTATATATGTAGTTTGTAGGTTAGAAATATATATTTCACAAGTCAATATTTTGATCAAAATGTATTTTCTGATTTAGTTATTCACTTATTCTACTGCTATCATCCAAGTGAACTTGAGTGAGTTATGGTAGTGGAGTGCATGCGATCCTCTGAGGTGAGAAGCTTCGGTTGTGTATTTATCAATTTTATCATTAGAAACTCACTAACACTCCTTTCTGCTTGAATTTTGTGGAGAGTGTCAAATGTAAAAATGTAGATTAAAAAGCTGCTAAGTTATGTTCGGGCAGTTGGAGGAAATCGTTTTTTGTTTGTTTCGTTTTCTTCGTGAACGCAATTTCGAGTGTTTCTTTGTTTGCTTGGCTCGGCTTGATCTCTCATCTATGTCTTTCAAGTTTGTATTGTTACTTTTAGTCATGTTCGATTCTAAGCTGAATGGTTAAAGTATCGATTGTTTTTGTTTTATGTTTTTATTTTATTTTTGCTGTGGACCAAACTTAGAAGTTCTACATTTTGTTTTTAACATTTTTTAAACTTCAATTTTCATTTCATGAAATGGTATTTCCATAACAAAAAACAAGAGTTGCTAAGTTTAAGCCGGTGTAAAATGAATTCACGACCCACTTGCTTAAAGTTTTCAGTTTATTCGGAGCATCCCCGAAAGACATTCTATAACTTCAAATATAAAGTTTTTTGCTCTCCAAAAAAAGAACTTCAAAACTTCAAATTTGAAGTTTTGAGGAGTGAAACTCTATATTTGAAGTTTCACTACTCAAAACTTCAAATATAGAGTTTCACTTCTCAAAACTTCAAATTTGAAGTTTCATATTTTTATTTGCATTTTGATCCCTATAATTACAAATCAGATCTATGATTCATAAATATTTTCTTGTTTATTGTTTTAATCCTTATAAAAATTATACCTCATAAATATTTTAAGTTTTGTTTACAAAATTTAAGTTTATACATAAAATTAAATAAAACTTTAAAATAAGATTTAAAATATTTAAAACTAGATTTAGATAACAAAAATATACAAAAAGACTAACAAAAAAGATTTTTAAAAATTGCATGAAGACATAACTATTACACAAATTTAAATATTACAACAACACCAATAGTGAGGTAAGATTGAACCGGAACCTTCAAAATTTCTAAATATTGTTCAATTTTTTTTTTTGTGTAACTGAAGATGGTTGTTGTTGTTGATGATGATATATTTTGTATTTCTTGTTTATATGAATATATTCACGAGTATTAATATCATCGATAAAAGTTAGTCTTTTAGCAATATTTTATGTTTATCTTTACTTTCTTGTTCTTAACTAATGTATTTACAAGTATTAATATCATCCAATTTCAACAATTTTTATCTCTAATCTACAAATTAAAAATGAGGATAACCATTTTTACTTCAAAATGCACTAGTGGATCATATATGCATTACGAAAATCACTTTATAGAATAATATGGTATTTGGATTGAAGTTTAATATTAATTAAGTTATTTTGTTTAAAATTTTATATTTTAATATAAAATTTTATTAATTAATACTGTTGTAAAATATGTTTATATATGTGCTAGTTATTTACAATTTTTTTATGAATTCAAATTAGTTATGATAAAAATAAGGACCATATTAGAAAATACAAATAGTTTTAAAGTTGAGTTTGAAGTTTTGCTTTTGAAGAAAAACACATTTAAACTTCAAATATAGAGTTTTGGAAACTTCAAAATATAGTTCATTTTTGGATTTTTGGAGATGCTCTTAAATGATACCATTTTGTAATTTTGAAAGCTAAAACAATGTAAACGTTAAATAAACTAAAATAAATAGTGACAACTTGATTTTAATTTCCATGAATACTTTTGACATTATTTAGGTGTCTTTTTGAATATTTCTAGCAAACCTATAAAATTGGCTATGTTTTGGGTTGATCAAGTCTCCTCCTACTTTTATAGGCTAGTTAGTATTTTCGTATTGGCTTTTCACAAATGGGTGTCTTCAGTTCTCTTGTATATACTTGAACCGAAACAAGACAATAAGATCGATCAAATATATGTTTTAGCATCACTTTTTTTTTTTTTGCATCAAACGGCTATTCTATTACTCAAACTTGAGGTGGTCTGGGAAGAGAACAACCAATAAAACATAAAGGTCTATGAAGAGAACGTATATAATTGAACCGAAACAAGACAATAAGATCGATCAAATATATGTTTTAGCATCATTAGCCTTTAGAAAAAAGGTATTACTTCAAGACGTGGAAACTTCATTGCAAGCTCGTACACATGAAATCCAGCTATAGGTTATCGGTTATGTCTCCTTTTTACGTGGGCTATAGGTTACATCTAACGCACAAAATTTGACTAATATATATATTAGCCTCAATATTTTAAAGAATTCTTTTTCAAAGAAAGAAAGAAATATCTTAAAGATGATTTGTAAGACAACTGTTCCCAGAAAAGACTAAGTATAAATACTTCACAAATTTTGAAAATAATCACAACTCTTTTAAAGTATACTAGATTTTAACTCGCCCTTAAAAGAGCGGGTATATTTTTTGTTTTACATTTTTTTAGAAATTTAATTTTTATATTTGTGTGTGTTTTAGTCATATTTATGTTTTTTTGTATAATATTTCTCTTAAATGATTAATAAAACGTTTTAATAATTGGATTAAATAGTTGGATCACACGTATATTAATAAGTCATGTTCTTATTTTAATAGAATAGATTGGCCCACCGTAGAACTATGCATCTATAATGACCAACAAAAAGTAGCAGTAGCTAAAAATCGTGACCTTGCTCAAAATAGTAGCTTCTCGACCACTAAATCATATTGGTAGGTTTATATGGAGACACATTAGTTGGGTAATTCTTCGGTTTCAAGGTTTTGGTTTCCTGATGTGGTAGTCAATTGATATAAGTTAAAAGTATGGTTTAAATCATATATAAGCATTCGTCTATATAAATTATGAACCATTATGTAATTTAATTCGAAAAAGTTTGACAACAAAAGAAATAAGGGATTGTTGATCTTGGAATTTTCCGCGTCTTAGATATCAATTTTTCGTATGTAATTCTTAATGCTGATGTGTTATAAGAAAGTTAAGGAGAGACAATAGTTTGCCTAAATAGCTCATGTTCTCTATACATAGTATTAAAAAGGCAGTGTAGATTCACAAGTTAAGGAGAGACAATACTTCTGCTTGGAGAAGCGAACCTTTTCATCCACTACCTCCTTGTTAAGGAGTGTTTCCCTTCCAAACATTAAATGGAAGTGTTCATCCATATCTATAACCGTTTTGCTATCTTGTGAGTAGCGGCTTGTTCGGGGCCTGAAGATGCAACGGATTTCGTTTCGACGATATTCCGAGGTGCGGATTGGGTGCTAACGCCACCTCTTTATGTGACTATTCCTCAGCTGTCCGACTTTGTCGTGAAAGCTTTATCGACGCATTCGAGCTTCGTCTTGAATTCGCTGTCATCTTCTCATGAAGAACTATCTTGTTTATTTACTTGTGTTATTGTATTTTATCTTTTGAATCAAAGAGGATGGTCCATTCACTCTTTTTATTGTAACTGAAAGAGTTGAGTTTGAATGAAGTAATTTGTGTTAAAAAAAAAAAAAAAAGATTCACAAGTTCACAACATAGGCAATAATAAGTTTTGAAGTGGGTAAGAATCTGTAACACTCAGCTTTCCAAAATTTAAATAATAAAAACTTCAAAGAGGATCTCTTTTGTCTGAATGTGTTGGCCAAATATTAAGGTGCTTATTTCCTGGTGATATCTGGATACCTATATAGAATCTTCTGTACCAGTTAAGGTGCTATTTGCTTACCCTCTTTTTATAAGCAACCCTTCAGTTGAGCATTTTGTCCGTTCATATATCAGATAGTATAATTGACAACTATGCAATATATAACAGTCTAATACCCTTTCTCTACTACTATTTTTCAAAATACAAGATATAATGATAATCATAACAGTTATATATATACAGGTTCACATGTTTACGAACGACGATATTACAGAAAATATATTTTATAACACCAATAAGAGAATGGGACCATTACCATTGTTTATAACTGGAACAATGCCTTGAATGTTTGTAAAGTGGATTAAGAATCGCTTCTGGTTTTCTTTTTCCGCCTAATTACCAATTCATGTAATAATACCATTTTCTTTTCAATTCATGCTTCTAACACTTGATTAGTTTTCACAATGTGAGTGTAGCCGTAAAATAAAATACGTACTGATTATTCTAATAGATCCAAAATGTTACACCGTTTAGATTTGGTGAAATAAAAATAGTTACGATAATTCATAATTCGACATGCTTGGAGAATTGATCTCTGACCTAAATCTATAGAGTAACTCCTCTGCAAGTAAAAATCAATAAATCATATTCACTACTTGGGTCTTTTCTGAAAATGTTGTTATTATTATTCATCAATATTGGACTCCCTACCATATTTCCTAATGTAATACTAACATTAACTTTCTCATATACTTCTCCAATTAAAAAAATTCAATGTTGATTTATTTTTGTTTACATGAGTAATATAATGCACATTCATTTTTATAATTTCACTCATATTTATGGTTTTTTAAAAAATTAAGAAAACCAAAATAAAAAAAATCATAGCATCTGTAGTTTTTTTCCTTAATATATACTAGGATCCAATCCGCATTGAAACGCGGCTAATATTTTTTCTTATTTTGTTTTACCAAATCAATACAAATGATTGTATGTTCTTATCTTATGTTAAATATGGTTCCAAAGATCAATTGAAGCAAATATCGAATTGTTAATATATTATGGTACTCCTAAATTAGATAAAAAAAATGTAAATGTTGATCGTGTATAGTCAAATATTTAATTACTATCGTTTTGTTTAGATTTAATTAATTGGTTTGGTTCTGTTGTGATTCAAGTTAGTTAGAGTAATCGGGCTGTTGTTATTATTGTTATGACATATGATATATCAATTTTAGTAAAACTATTTAAAATTTAAATAATTTTTTATCATATGAATAAAAATATGACTCTAATTTAGGTTGTGACTGTATGTCACTTTTAGAATAAATAAGAGAGTAAGAAAATCATTTACTCTAAATTTTACCAATCGGGTAAAAAAATTCCACCTATTTGTTCTAATTATTGTCAGAAGAAAGTAAAATACATAAACAATTTTACTCCGGGTCAAACAAGAGTAATATCTTTGTTGTAAAAAAAACAAGAGTAATATATTTACTCTATTTTATTTTCTCTTATTTTTTATTATTCTTTTCACCTTTTTATTTTTTTCTCATTTACTCTATATTTTCCAATCATACTCTTAATAGACTAGATTAACAGTTAATAACTAATAAGATTAGCCATCAGTGTTTTACCTTATAGGAAATTCCAATTTTCCATTGTGTGAACAAAATTATTTCATCAGCATCATCATAACTGTCGTAAAAAATACTAAAATAATATTATTAAGTCAATCATTCCGAGTGGTATTGCCAACTTATAGAAGAATAAGTTGTAAGAAATACTAAAATAATATTATTAATGAGATCATATGGACATTAACAAAAAAATAACACTCTCCTTTTAGAAGACTACTTTTGTTCCAAAATATTAATTATTTTCATATATCGATAAATTTTTTATATTTATTAGATATTGTGTAACCAATTAATTATGCACTTTTTCACTATTAGTTGAATTACATCTAATTTAAATATTAAATAATACTTTTAAAAATATAACTTTTTTTTTGTCAGTGACTTTTTCAAATATAACAACTTTCTTAATTGTTGTGCTTCCAAAACAACTTTTTTAAAAAGTTGGCTCTTCTAAAACAACTTACATTGTGAAACTGAAACATAGGGAGTAACGTTAGTTAACATGTACTTCTTAAACCTCTCTAAAATCCAACACGTCTTGCCCCTTTTCAACAAAATATATATATATATATTAGTTATTTTTGTTTTATGAAAAGTATTGTTTTAACTTCTAGATTTCTAATGTATATATCATACCCAATTCATATTTTCCCCCTTATTTTAAGCTAATAACTTACAGTTTAAACCGGGTATATTTATCCAATGGTATATTAAAGTATGTTTGTAAGACAATTGAATTCCATATAAAATACGTTCAAACAACACTTTTTACTAAATATATGAGAATAACAAACTATGGCATGTTGACAATAAACAAACAAACTATGGCATTTTTATTTTTATTTTTAAAACTAGGACATTTAAACTGCTATTACATTTATGAATCTGAAAAAATGCTAAAATCTGAATTACATTAATTAAACTGAAATGTTGAAGTATTATAAATCTTGTGCATATTCCATATTGTCTATTACTCGATCGAGATTTAATTTCTAAAAACAGTTGACGAACTTATTTTTTTCGTTTATGAGCATTGTAAACGTTTTTACAAACGACCCCAATTAAATTGTCTTTGCCTAATTAAATTCAGATATAATTAAATATAATTGTCTTTTGAGAGCATCAAAAAGACCATAATAATAAAGTGTTTGGTTCGTTTCCAAAAGTACGACGTACTTTTAATTTTATTTCCTTTTGCAGTGATGTAAGGCATCATTCACTTTCGATTCCTCTCTTCACATTATCTATTCGTAATCTTTCCTTCTCTTCTTTCATCCATTTTTAAACTAATCTGTATATATATAAATGTAATTTCAATGCGTCGGCTCTCAAAAAACATTTTCATGTACAAATGTGTGTTCGTTAGGTTCCAGACAGTTGCAATATTCGAATCTGAAACATGTAAACTGACACCATGTAATTCAATAAACTTTGTGGAGTAGAAAGAAACACAACAAACTTATTAATCCTACGTCACTACTTACACCTTAATCAATACATTCTCACATGTGAACTGACACCATGTAATTCAATAACCTTCTTTTGTATACATATACCATTAGTAATGGTAATACATCTAGTTCTCATAGATGCATTCAAACATGAACTAAATGTTTTCGTGATAATGTTGTTGATCCAGTGGTAAAGGAGTGGTTTGTAGGCACTATCTCACTCAAACTCAATTTCGTTTGCATGGACTATTAACCACATTTTCTTTTACCAAAAACAAAAATAAAATTACACCAAAAATTAATAATGCGGGGTAACTTAGTTTTGTCCCACAAAGTCAAAAACATTATTTCAAATTTTCGTTATTTAGGATTTGACTTTTTATTATGATGAGAGAGCTTGTGCCGCCCATCCGTCATCATCTAATCTAGTTAACAGATGTTTCTTTTATTTTCTTCGCTTTAAATATTGAGTCCGACTAGAGACACCTAGATTATAGAATAACTCAACTACGGTTCATTTAACTGGGTGAGTATCATTTTAATATTGTTAAATTTGAGTTCGAAGCTGGTACTATCTTGTTAAAGATTATCTGAAAATCACAAATGAGTTCGATATTTCTAAATGTGATTAATTTAACTAGATAAATTGTGTGTTTTGTTGCTGAGAGCTTCGCGTGCGAATATGAGTATATGACTAACATGATTATATTCATAAAACGATATTTTTGACTCCTCAATTTATCTTGATTTTACATTCAAATAAATCGGTAAGCAAAAAAAAGAATTAAATTAAATCTAAAGTGTAAATAGAAGTAAGTCATTCAGTAAGAAATTGTGCACTTTTTAAAAAACAAAATCTCGCAGAAGCGATCATATAGATACTTAATGTCATTTTGCTTGTGGTTTGCAAAGGCAAACCATAACTTCTCATTGTAATAGTTTGTTAACAACTTTATGACCTTGTTCTTTCTCAAAAAAAAAAGAAAAAACTTTATGACCTTGTCAAAAAATCAAAATCAATATGCAGTATATTTGAAATGTAGAATCTCTTATAATCCTTTCGCAAACTTGGTTAAAATCACTTTCACAACTGTCCCTTGAAATTATGAAATTCTTTTGTATTTGCAAGTGCCTACAATGATTTAACCGGGGGGTGGGGGAACGTTGTTGGTTAAAAATTACAAATCATACTTAATGAAAACAAAACGTTATGATTTAATTTTATTTATAAAAACCAAACTGAAATGTGACGTCAGACAGAAAAAATATAGTTATTGTTTCACCATTTTGTGACAAGTGGATGTCCTCCATACCATCCAAATGAGTCACATATTTCTCCTAAACACGTTGTTTACTAATTTCATAACGATGAAATCATCAATCCAAGACGCCGAACCGATAACTTTAACATAATCCTCTCTATAATAAGAAGAAACCAATTTCAAAACATACATATTCACAATATTGTTAAACATTCTATTATTGAGCAAGTTGTCATTCCAATGTTTAGTCAACCATGGCCTTTGGGATCCTCCGAAGGATTCATACCCATATATTTAATTCGATACTCTTCTGCTTTGTGATTCAATCAATCCGTTTATAAAATTGAATCTAAATATTTTTTTCTTCATTCGTCATCTGCTAGAATATAAATATCACATAGTTATTATCAGATCATTATGTTTGTCAATGTTACACATTAGACTCTACGGCTTTATTTAAATTATTTATCGAGTTAACACAATATTTTGCTAACAAAAATTATGTACCTTGGCTGACTTTGCCTCGAGATTGCAATGTTACTGCAAAAGTGTTGGTAGCAAATTATCTCTCTCCGTTTTTTCCGTTTCTGAATAAGTGTCACTTTGACATTTTTCACGCGGACTAAAAAAGTGGCGGAAGTATATGAAAATTGTTATTAATTATATCTTTCTGACTAATAGTATTTGAAATAAATAAAATTATTTATAAAACTAATGCAGTTTGCAATTAATTTTCAGCTGAAAATAAGTATAATTTGCATTAAAATTGTAGAGTGACATTTTTTGTATAACAAGAAAAAAAAAGTTAGAATGACACTTACTATGAAACAGTATCAATCACTTCAAATCATGTATTCACCTTTGAAAAGTCACTTGATTAAACGACTCATTTGGAGGTGAAGTTGAGTTTTTTTCTCCGACATGAGATTTTAGGAAGAATAATGATTTATGCTTTAATAAATATCATTGCATATTGCTGGTTGATTATTTATGAAAATTAATAAGAAAAAAATCTTCCCACTTCTGAGTAGTGACTGAATTATACGAATGTTATATAAATTATAAATCTTTAACTTTAATAGTTTATAAATAAATAATTTTTTTTTTGCAACAAACGACTATTCTATTACTTAAACTTGAGGTGGTTCGGGTAACCAGACCGGAATAAATAAATAATGTTTTGCTTACACAAATAACGTTTTATCATTTATCGTGACAAGTTAGATTAATTAACTAAAACTTAAGCTAAAATTAGTACTACTATATAGTTTTTCGTTTATTTATTTTTTGGGTGTTCGTGCTAATTTTATTATGGATTCATCCTCTTGAAATGACCGAGTCAACTCTGTGGGAGAATCTCTGGCTGTCCCACAACTCTCACGTGCCAAAAAAAAGCTGGGACCTGCCTGAGATATACCTATAAGTTAAAGTAGCTCCGCCCAAAAATTATGATCCATCAATTTACATCTTTATTTTCCATTTTAAAATTTAAGATTATTATAATCTATTTTTTTTAATTTTTTTAATTTTTCTTTTCCAGATCATATATTTATCAATTTAGTTCAATATAGAAGATAATAAATTTGGGTTCATTACTCGTTCTCCCTCTTCTTTTTGGATGGGACTCTTCATTGTCACTTGTCACCTTTGTTCGCTGTTCCGCAATCTTTGGATGTGTACAAACTAATGGACTGTTGGGAATATTTACATATATAGAATTATGAACGCTTTTGTCCAAAAGAAAAAAAAAGAATTATGAACGCTAAAAAGGTGCTTGTTTATGGGTTTTGAAAATTTGGCTGCCCGCTTATCGGTGATTCAGAGATTGAGAACACATAATTCACGACAAAGAATCTACAACAAAATTGTCTGAATTTTATATTAAAGTTTAAAGTTCATTTATTAGTTTTAGAAACTAAGATAAATTAATGTATATTTAGTTATTCTTTGTAATATAGTTTCTTACTTTTCTTGGAGTGTTTCAAAAAATTGTATTGGATATGTTACATAGACCTGAAGACTGATCAATAAAACCAGTTAACTTACTTTCTCTGCACAATTTTAAGATAAATTAATTATTTTATTCCTGTATTTGTTCTAAATATTGTGTTGTTCTCTGTTGTTTCTTTCTCTGTTTTATGCTGTTATTTTCTCACGAGAGAAAGAGAACCATTGAAGTTGCAAAGCTCAAAAGAAAAAATAAACACTTGTGATTATTATAAGACACTTTACATTAATTTATTTCTCTTTAAAGTTAGATAATTAAAAAGTTAATATTAATTATATTGCAACATGATTCATTTTAGTGGCGTTTAAGAAGCATACATTTTGAGCCATTAAATCTCAAGCTAGACTTTCCCATTAACACAAAGGAAAAAAAGTTGGTACATTAATGTAATAACAATTATACAAATATTTAGTTTCAGTGTTGTATCAAATACCTAAGTTAACTTTTATTAACTTCCGATAAGATATTTTGACAGATTTTCATACGATTTTATGGAATTCTCAAGTACTACTTGATAAAGGTATAATTTGAAAATGTGCAAGTATTTCTGAAAGTTCTTTGCATGTCATTTTTTTTTGTTTTACTTTGGATTAGAATCGTTTGTTTACCTGTGAAAGTGAAATTATTGCACATGAATTTAATTTGAGGGATATAAAATCAGAATAAAGATTTTAAGAAATTATTGCACATGAATTTCAATTGAGGAATATAAAATTAGAATAAAGATTTTAAAACAAAATAGTATCCATACACCAACATGATAATAAATGATATATATATCAACTAGGTTTTCACTTTTGTAAAACCTACCACCAGTTCTTTTAAAAAAAAACAATAAAATCATGTTAATAACTCTGTTTCCAAAAATAAGATTTTCTAGAGATTTCATGTTTATTAAGAACATAATAAATGTAGACAGCTTAATTTATTATTTATTTTTTACACATTTTTCAATTACTCTCTACCAATTAAATCTAATCAATTCAAATATTTGTAATTAATGTTTCTCAAAAGTATACAAAGTATCTTAAAAATATATAAAATATATCTTTGTGAAACAAGAAAAATATCTAGAAAATCTTAGTTTCGGGAACGAAGAGAATACTATGTTACAATTTTCAAAGGAGGAAAGAAACAAATCTAGCATTATCTAAAGACATGCTCTGAACAACAAAATGGACCTACAAGAGCTAGATATTTAGCAAACGAAAAAGAAATGTACAATAATGCAAATCAACAATAACTAAAATGTTATTTAGCATAATATGATAAACATGAATTTTACCGCCTCAGCCAATTATTTTGAATTATTATTCATATCTCAGCCGTAAAATAAAAAAAAATTGGTAAAAGAATATAAAAGACATATTTTATGAAAATAAAGAATACTCGAATAATGTTTTTTTTGTTTTTGTTTTTACATATTTATTGCCGCATTTTGTCAGAGACATAATAATGGCTCATGATGGTGAGTAAATTGATGCGTCTGACAAAATGATTTTTAACTAAAAAAATTCATTAAAACATCTCTAATGTACACCTGTATATTTTTTTCTAATAGGGGTGGGTCTTCTAATTCGTATAGAGTCAAACGAAGCGGTAATATTTGGCTTTGATCTGTCAGTTTTCTCTTTCTACCTATTTATTACTTTTATATGATAATTCTCTCCCCAATCAAACAACACTCATCAGAGTCACGCATGTCTCACTTTTTTTTTAATTTTGTAGTATAAAACTAAATAAAAAAAATGTTTTCTTAACTCGGGAAGTTTCCCAGTATAAATAGAGGTATCAAGAGTCCAAAGATGAACACCTTTAAAATCACCAAAGAAACCAAAAGCTCTAAAACAAAACAGCCTTTTCTCTTTGCTTGTAAACCACTGTCCCCAAAAGAACAGAAGTTCTAAGAAAATTTTTTTAAAAAAATCTTCCATCAATCTTCAAGATATGTCTCTACCTGAAACTAAAACACAAACCCTTCTCGATGCTTGGGACTTCCAAGGCCGCCCAGCCGATCGTTCTAAGACCGGTGGATGGGCCAGCGCCGCCATGATTCTCTGTAAGTATAATCACATACAATAAAAGTTGGAGAGCAAAATCTACCAACAGTATATATGCAAAAGACAAAAACAAAGGAACAGTTATGGCCGTTTAGTACGTTATATATGTTTATTCTAAATGGGTTGGAGTTTCTTCTTGTGGGCATCATTTTTTCCTGGATCTATCTAACTTCTTGTTGATAATTACTTGAAGGTATTGAGGCGGTGGAGCGGTTGACGACGTTAGGTATCGGCGTTAATCTAGTGACGTATTTGACGGGAACTATGCATTTAGGCAATGCAACGGCGGCTAACACCGTCACCAACTTCCTCGGAACTTCGTTCATGCTATGTCTCCTCGGTGGCTTCATAGCGGACACCTTTCTTGGAAGGTTAGTATATAAATTTAAATAAACTCATTACGTTTTATCTTTTCTTTTTAGCTCATGTTGATTGAGTTAATTAATTTTGTTTCATCTAGGTACCTAACCATTGCTATATTCGCCGCTATCCAAGCAACTGTAAGGACCTTACAAGTCCCTTTCGCCTTGCCAAAAATTATAGCCAAGAAAATCAAGAAATTGTAATTATTGACTAGTTTAATAATCGATCAAAATATAGTAAACGACATAAGTCTTTATTTTTGTTTAATTTTGCCAAAAAATTAATTTTTATGTGATGACTTTGACTATTAGGGTGTTTCGATCTTAACCCTCTCAACTATCATACCGGGACTGAGACCACCAAGATGCGATCCAACGACCTCGTCTCATTGCGTACAAGCGAGTGGAATACAACTTACGGTCCTATACTTAGCCTTATACCTTACGGCCCTAGGAACCGGAGGAGTGAAGGCAAGCGTCTCCGGTTTTGGGTCAGACCAATTCGACGAGACCGAACCGAAAGAACGGTCCCAAATGACATATTTCTTCAACCGTTTCTTCTTTTGTATCAACGTCGGCTCTCTTTTGGCCGTGACGGTCCTTGTCTACATACAAGATGATGTTGGACGTAAATGGGGCTATGGCATTTGCGCGCTGGCAATCGTGCTTTCACTAAGCATTTTCTTGGCCGGCACTAATCGCTACCGTTTCAAGAAGTTGATTGGTAGCCCGATGACGCAAGTTGCGACGGTTCTTGTGGCGGCGTGGAGGAATAGGCGGCTCGAGTTGCCATCGGACCCGTCGTTTCTATATGACTTGGACGATGTCATTGCGGCTGAAGGTTCGATGAAGAGTAAACAAAAGTTGCCGCATACCAATCAGTTCCGGTATGATTTCTATCTCTGATATATTAACCCTGTTCATTTCATTAAATTTTAAACAGAATACTAAAAGAAGCAAATCCCACCTAAGATGATATTTATTCGAAAGTTCTTAGGGTGGAGTTCTTATCGGAATATAAGAACTCGTCTTAACTTTTAACTAAAAAAGATAAAAATCGGTTCTTAAATAAGAGTTTTAAGAACCAGTTCTTAATTTTTTTTAGTTAAAAATTAAGAGACGGGTTCTTATATTCCGATAAGAACCTCACTCTAAAAACTCCCAATAATCATGCTCTAACATTCCTAAAGGTTGAAATATTTTTAACATTCAAATTTGACAATTTCTATTTTGTTAAAAAGGTTAGAGTCGAATAATTGAGATGTTGGTTAACTGAACGTGATAGTATAGACTCGGGAATGTGAAATTAAAAGTGGGGGCTGTGTGGGTATGAAATAACTCGAAAAGGTCGTGTCCTTTAATTAAAAGGGGACCACACATATTTTCATTACATGCCTACTTGGCATTAGAATCCAGTTTAAAGGGCTTGAATATTTTTATTATTATGGGGAAATAAATATTATCATAATAATATTAGAACTCGACCATACAACGAAACTGGTCCATGACATGAGTTTTACAGCTAATTACAATTTTTTTTTTGATTTTTTCCCTTGCACTTGTATCTGTGTGTGTACCTACGTTAGATAGCACGTCAAGTTCAATACACATAGGTAAGAAAATAAGAGAAGTCATTAGGGATGTGCAAGTGGAGTAGTATTCTCCATCTTTACTATTTACATAGAAATGGACAATCTTAGAAAATTTCAGACCTTCTGTTGAATTAATTGTTCACCACAAAAAGAGAGTAGCTTTAGCCACAAGTTGTGGTGACATCATATTTCAATTTGTTTGATTTTATCAGTATATTATTATTGTATTCAGTAGATTCTCTTGCTTTAAAGCTTAAACATATGGACTCATATACCTGACTCGTGATTCTTCCCCCCCTGAGTACAGTATTTTTTTTCTTTTCTGTTTTGCCAACCATGTACTCCCTCCGTTTCATATTGTAAGTAGTTTTAGAAAAATATTTTTGTTTCAAAATCTAAATAGTTTTCGTATTTCTAAGTAACTTTTACATTTATTGAATATAGTGTGACCAATCAAATTAAATATACTTATTTTTTATTGGTTAAATTATATCTAACCTATTTATTATAAAATACTTTTTAAAAACATAATAATTTTCTTAATCTTCGTGCTTTTATCCAAACCACTTATATTATGAAACAGAAAGTATCTTTTATGCATCAATCCCTATGCATGCCTAGGTAAACACACTAGAATCCAAAGGAATCAAATTACTTTTAATTCTAGACAATTTATGAAGAATCTTTTTACCATCTCTAGATATTTTTCTCCTAGTTTTGGAATAATAGGAAGAAAAAAAGAAACGACAAGTTAGGGAGACATTGTTTTGTCTTGTAGCAAGAACGATCATGTTTCGTGTTGTAAGACCTCCACTACTTTACACACCTCGACCGGGCCAGACCCATGTTAGGCTTCAGAATCCTATGGTCACGTGCTTTGCGTGCTCTTTGTTTCGTTCAATTTGTCTATTTTGAGAATTTCTAAGTTTACTGAAAATTTTAGAAAATCTATTACCTTTTAGACCTTTTCCTTATTTAAAAGATTTTTTTTCTTTTAAAAATAATTTGCATATAGGCGCATATTGCTGTTTCTTGCTACTTTCAAAAGATTCCACGTAACTATCTTATCTCTAGAAGTCCAGATTATTCACATCATGTTGATACGATGCTTAAGCAATATATTTTTTTTATTTTTCAAAAAGAAGATATGTTAGGCCTATTTTTAACCCAACAATCCACTTCCTGTTATGTTCTAATCATTCCTTGTATTATTTTTGATGCCATAGGTCGTTAGATAAAGCAGCGATAAAGGACCAAGAAATGGCAATGACCCAAAACGTACACAACAAATGGACACTATCAACAGTAACTGATATTGAGGAAGTGAAACAAATTGTACGGATGTTACCAATTTGGGCAACATGCATCCTCTTTTGGACTGTCCATGCTCAACTAACGACATTATCGGTCGCGCAGTCCGAGACCATGGACCGTCACATTGGGAGCTTTGAGATTCCTCCAGCCGCAATGGCCGTATTCTATATTGGTGGCCTCCTCCTAACCACCGCCGTCTACGACCGTCTCGCGATTCCCCTATGCAAAAAGCTATTCAACTACCCCCACGGTCTGAGACCGCTTCAACGCATTGGTTTGGGTCTCTTACTCGCAGCCACGGGTATGGCCGTAGCTGCTTTGGTCGAGATCAAACGTCTTAGAACAGCACATGCCCACGGTCCAACAGTCAAAACCCTTCCTCTAGGGTTTTCTCTACTCATCCCACAATACCTTATTGTGGGTATCGGCGAGGCGTTGATCTACACAGGACAGCTAGATTTTTTCTTGAGAGAGTGTCCTAAAGGTATGAAAACAATGAGCACGGGTTTATTGTTGAGCACATTGGCTTTAGGGTTTTTCTTCAGCTCGGTTCTCGTAACCATCGTTGAGAAAGTCACTGATAAAGCTCATCCGTGGATAGCTGATGATCTCAACAAGGGCCGTCTATACAATTTCTATTGGCTTGTGGCAATAATTGTTGCTTTGAACTTCCTCGTTTTCCTTGTTTTCTCCAAGTGGTACGTCTACAAGGAGAAGAGACTAGCTGACCTTGGGATTGAGTTGGAAGATGAGCCAGACATTCCAATGGGTCATTGATCTAATGAAGATGAATAATGTGTCTATGTTGATATGTTTGAATTTGATTTTAAATTTTGTCGTATATTCCATGATGTTTTTTTCAGTTATCTTTTATTTCTGAGTCCACAAATAATGCCCCGACCGATAAGGGATAAAGGTTAATGTTTTCCCATTTGGGTTTGTAAAAAAGCAGAAATTGTAAAATTTCTAAGATTTAACGCAATTAACGTCTTTTTGTTTGAATTTCAAGTTGTTTGATTCTTTCAAATAGTCCTTTTTGGTAACTTGGTGATTACTGGTCAAGTGACATTAATAATTAGGGAGATAGTCCAAAAATATCATTAAAACTCTGTGAGTCTGTGACAATGATCAAATATCATTTATTATGGTCCCTTACATTACACTAGTTCATTTTATATGATATTTCAACTATGCTGACGATCGATGGGATAAGAATTATTGGGGTCACACACGGCCAGTGTGTGCTATGCGGAGACATATATATTACTAAATATTTTACAATGATTACTTACCAGCATGGAAAATTCAATTTCTTCATATGCAACATAGAGTGAGCTAGCTTGTTATAATTTGGATTAGAACACCTAAACTAGTGGCGATATTTTAGTTTTAATTAAGATCTTATAATCAAAGCATTATAAATATTTATATTAGCAGTTAAGTTTTTAAAAAGTTTATATTTTATATAAATGGAGAAGAAACAAAGATTTTGATAATTTCCGCAAACTATTATGTATTCCCTCTGTTTCATAACAAAATATTATTTTACTTTTTATTTTATTTTAGAAAAATGTCATTCTACATTTCTAATGTAAATTTTCATATTAAATCTCTTTCTTGTTCTTTTAAATAACCAATAGCTGTTTAGTTAAAATATTTTTTAAAAAAATAGTTGTATGATAAATAAGGATATATTTATATATATATATATATATATATATTTGTCATCAAAGATATATTAATATATTTTATTATTTTTTTAATCTGTGTGAAATGTGTATAAGTGATATTTTTTTTTGAAACTAAGGGAGTATATTTTTAATGGGGAAATCACATTCAATTAGCACAAAAGAATCACAGCCAATATCAGCTAGGTCTTTCCCCACTAAAAAAGATCAACAAGAATAGTCTTCTATTTTCTTTAGTCTACAGTTTATTGTTGTGAGAAGTTAAGCAAATAACTCTGCTATAATTATCTTTTTCCGACCAATTAATGAGTGGAATTATTTGCGAACTGGCTTGATGTCCCTAAAAGATAGACCCATCATGCATTTGTTCCATAATTACAGAAGAGCTAAATATCTGGAACCTTGTTTTGCAATTTCTCCATGTGCTTACGATATAAAATAGTAAGGAATGCTCTGTGCACGTTTATTTGTCTCCCAACTCGAATCTAGTGTTCCGATATAAAATGATAATTTAATATTATGATTTCTCAAATATGCCCACCCTTAGTTCCCAAAAAAAAAAAAAAAAAATCCCCACCCAATCACGTAATTTATGATTTTTTAGTATACTTCCCTTTTAAATAAAGTAGGAAAAAAAATCATTAGGAACTTAAACAAAGATGAATATGTGAATGAGAAATAGAAGTGTTCTAAAAATCGAACGAACGAAACAATTTTTTTTCAAACCGATTTATTAAAAAATCAGTCTAGGCATTCAAAAATCAGCTTGGACGTCCGCCTAAACAAACTTTCTCTATAAGGCGCATAACCCGCCTAGCAATTTTTAGAACATTAAAAAATATAAATTTTCGACACTCACATAAACTAGTAAAATAATCTCAAATTGGTTTATTGAGTCAAATATTATTTGCTCGACACTACAAAAGGAAACAAAATATTAGATTGGATATCCTACTAATTAGTCCTTAGTCCAATAAGATGATTAAAGTTCCCTAAATAATTAATATAATATTTTAAAACTTTGGTCAGAATATACAAAAAAAATAAAATCATGGCAATAAAATACACATACAAAACAAATACAACATAAGAAAACTCTCAACCCAAAGTGGCATAATCAGCATGGCCGGTTAGAACACTTAACTACGGGTATGAATGGTGACCGCTAAGAAGGAATGAAACGAGAGGGAACACTGCATTCCTATTTATTCTTTTTTTTTTTTCACCATTCACAAGTAACTTTTGATATATAAGGAACACATACAATTCCTCTTCATTCCTCTTTATTTAGGGAATAATAGAAGAAAAATATTCTCTATCAATATTGGCAAAGAACAAAATGGAAAAAAAAAATGGCAAATCTCTATTAACGCGAGTTGAACTATACAGAAAATTAACATTTTTCTTGACTCTTTTCACGTCTTGCTTCCACTATATATGTGAGAATTATTCTATTCACATAACCTAATACAATCAACTAAAGTTCTACAGCAAGAGGTACACACTTTTTTCTTACAATTTTTAAGAGAAAGTTATATGTATATAATACACAGTATTAAGATAGAAAATAACATGAATATTTTATTTGTGCCTGTTAGATATCATGTCAGGTTCAAGAAACACTAGCGGATCACAACGTCGTGGACTTCAATCCAGTGGTGAGGCAAGAACCACGACTGATGGCGGAACAACTCGTGAAGGACAGGTATTTATATTCGCACTTTTTTTTTTCTTAAATCATTGTTGTATTACTATGAAACATGTGAATTAATTATAGGAATTGTGAAGTTATGCTTGAACTCGTCATTGCGGAGCTAAAAGTCGATGACTACCGTAGTAGAATGCCAGATGTGGCAGCAAGAAAAAGAATTGAAAAAATACTTCGAGCTGATAGGTGAAAAGATCTATTGGAATCCAGAGATAACTAGCAAAATTGGTTACTTGCGTAAACTTTGGAATATTCACGGTCAATTGGTAAACAATAGTTTTTAAATTACTTTAATTAAAAATACTCATTCCTTTTAGTGGTTACCATTCATTACAATATTTTGTTTCATTCTTTCTCTGCATTTATTCCTTTTAATTTGTTCCTATTCATTCCTTTTGATTCTTTTTCCCTATTGTTTCACTTGTTCCCGAAAAGATCACCAGTCGGACCCTACTTGAAAATTTAAACCGAAACTAATCCACACAAGTTTAAAACGGCAAGAAATTTTAGCACTAAGTAATACACATTAAATCATCATATAATCTTTAAATATATTAGATATGATGATCAGCTACCAGTAACATATGCGATATTGATGAACAACTCTACTGATAGTGATTCTACGATGAATCTCCCTCTGAAACTCTTGGATAGACGGACGGTTCTACATTTTCGATAAACAGACTCTCTCTGCAATAGACGATTACAACGAATGGTTCTGCCTACAATATTCTGGAATTCTCAATATGTTTTGGATCCTATAATCTGTAAAAAATGTGTAGTTTGGAATTCGAATACAAATCTAAACCTGCTTCTACAGTTTAAAAACGGAATTATGAAAATATTACAGGCCTCTGATACTAATGGGCCATGGCCCATAAACTATAGTTTAATGTTGGATTACGAACTATTGTGCGTTTCAAGATTCCAACAACATAGACTGTTCCAAACTCTTTTTTTTTTTTCCAAACTTCTAAGAACGCATTCAAATTTATTCCTATCAAAACGTTCATTTACAAACCAGTAGCTACTTAAGTAACATTTTGAGAAAGAATGAGAAACATAATGTCATCGGCTCACTAGCTTTTTCCTCATACAATAATCAATGTCCTTAGTTAAACAAAAAAAAGACTGTTAAAAGATTACACAATGAAGCAATTGAAAGATAGAATCTGAAACCCATGAAGATATATAAAACTCATTCATGTTTTCACCTTCTTTTACCGACGTACCTCTGCGACACCGAACGTTTGTTTCTTGTGTTTGCTCCGAGTTTGACATCTCTCGTTTTCCCCTGCATCTTCTTGTACTCTCTTGATCTCAAAACCGCTTCCAAGATGTTCATGTCTTCACGGATCTCGTGCCTTGAGAGGGACGCTAAGCTCGGGACAATCTCCTTCTGAAAGTTCTTCATTCTCCTTCCTCTCCTCAGCTTGAGTCCAAACTCTTTCTTGTCCTCTCTTGTGATGTTATTAAGCTTATCCATAGCCTTTGATGACACGCAGAACTCTTCTTCCGTGTTGGTTTCTCTTATTCCTAATGTGTGTAGCTCATATGAATCGCAGGAGCAGCATCTCGGTTCCACGTTACCCTTATCGACCTTATCTTGACAGTCTTGATTTTGATATGAAACTGCTGATATGTGGACTAAGGATTCAGCTGCCATTAGCATAACTTCAGAGAACTCTTCCTCCTCCTCCTCATTACAAAGTTCGTTCTCTAGTAAGACAGGAAACTCAAGCCGGGTACGGCAAGAAGGATCCAGTGAACCTCTTCTTAAGTTGTTTTCAGTGGTGCAGCAAGAAGTATCTGAAGCTGGAGACTCTGTACCGTCCTTTTCATGTACATTTTGGCATTTAGGAGAGCTATGTGACGTAGGACCATCATCTACTCCACTCTTCTCGCAGCTTGTTTCAGTCTCTTCGACGTAAGGACAGTTGAGATCTTGTAAGAAACAGAAATGAGGTTCGGGTTGGGAGACCAACTCATCATCCGGGGTTCTATTTAGATCTAGTAAACCTGCACTACCATCATTTACAAGAGGTTGATCCACCACCTTTAGACTGTATGAGCTGATCTGACCAGCTAAGCATGATGGTTCTGTTTCAGTACCATCCTCAGTTGTGGGAAGCTCTTCAAGATCAATAACAATTTTTGGGTCTCTCTTGCCACTCCAGTTTGTGGCCAACGCTTCTTTCTCCTTATTAGCTTCAAACGCTGAATGAAATCCAGTCTCTAAATGAGCATAGTGATCTCCAGGAAGACGAAGATCGATATCTTTCATCTTCATAGACCCATCAACAGACATGGAGGTCTTGCTATTCACCGGATACACCTGAAATAAAATCTTATCAAGATTTTATCAAATTAAATTTTATCAAGATCATATATTCTAACGTGTGTGTTTTTAACAAGAAACGTCAAAAAGGTCAAAAACTTTGGACTAGACTAGAATCTGAATAAGCTAACCTGTCTCCCAAACAGGGTGACTGGATTCTGATTAAAAGTCTCTTTATACGATACATCATGTTTCTGTGACAACACTTCTTCTTTGGACAAACCGAAGAAGTACATGGCTTTCTTCCTCTACGATCCAACTAACTGTTTGGTCCTGTCCCTATCAAATGCGAACAATGGAGACGCAGATGGCATAAATGAGGTGATCAATACCTTAAATCAAACTGCTCATAGCATCGACATTGACTAACACACACATTTAGAAACTAACAAGAAAATGAGCTACTAGAGCGTACACATGGAAGCTTTATTCTATAACTTATAACGTTTGAACCAAGGAAGTAAAAGTAGAACAACAAGAGCAATGTTCATCAAAATTAAAACACACAAAATTAGAGTTGATCTTAAAAACCTCTATTGAACGGAACCTTCCTAATTTGCATTTACTAATCATTACCACAATCAAAACAAAGCTTCCATAAACGGGTTTACAAGATTATATGATTTAAGTATTTATCTAAAAACATGCAAATAAGTAGGAATCCTATAATAGAAGATTCCATAAACGCTTTGATCAGAAAAAAGAACCATATATAGCAGAGGTTGGTTCGTTATTCACAAGAACAATACATATGTTTTCGTAATCCAGATTTAACAGTTAGAGAGAGCTATAAGGGGAAAAGGAAAAGCATCAACCAACTTCATGACGAACAAAAAGCATAGTACAACTTGGGACTTCGTATATATATATATAAAATTATATAAATAAGAATCTAATAATTCGATGAACTGTTTTTTTTTTCTCAAAATAAATAATTACCCTAAAAATGGCTTGAAGCTTTCCAATGGTAAGATTGAGGAAGCAGATCTGGGAGACGGGAAAAAAAAAGAGAAAGAAGAATAAAAAAAAGTATTACAAGAAGAAATGGTCAGGTACGAATGGTTAGATTATACATACACACATACACACATATATAACGTGTATCTGTCACTATCACATAATATTTATAAAAATTATTTAAAAAACTAGATCAAGAGGAGCCAGAGAGATAAGAGAGAGGAGACTCTCAAAAATCTGAAAGAGAGAAAGAGGGGTCTTTGGTTAGTGTGCAACATCAGAGGAGGTGTCTTTTTCTTAATTTATAAATAACTTTTTTGTTTGGTTATTATTATTTTCGACAAAGATTTTAGGATTCCTTACCTTTTTCCTTTGTTTTCTAATTGTGACCCAATGGGGTCTGTTTTAGTCATTTAGTGACAAGTGACGACAATAGCAGTATTTAAAAAAATATATACATATATATATATATAACTCGAATTATTCTAGTATGTACTATTAATAAAAGTGAAATGAGAACAATAATTAAAGTATACAGACTACAGTATAATTTTTGTTGCAGCTGTCGTGAAGTGGAGATTTTGGTCAGATCTGTATGAGTTGAGGTAAAGAGAGACAGTAGAGCATACATAGTTTGGAGACAGTAGAGGAGGCTTTGTAGGTTGTAGCTAGGCATGAGCACGGATCGGATATCCGGGTTTTTTTAAAGTATTTGTGATTTGCTTCGTATGTCACGGATATCTAATTTTCGATTTGGTTTGTTTCGGAAAAATACGGATATTCGGAAAAACGGATATCCGGAAAGTAAATAGATATTTACGGATATTTACGAATACTTACGGATATCTCATATGTTTTGATTAATACAAATAATCTTAAAAATTTGATACAAATTTGTTTTGTAAAATATTTTTTTGCATGATATATATGATAAAAATTAAAAGTAGTAGTGAATCTACATATTTTATAAATTTTTTTGAACTTAGTTAACAATTATAATAACATAAAATTTAAGAAAAAATTATAATTATCATAAATGTGTTCTCTTCTTTTTATGTAATACTTTTATATAAGTAATAATGTGAATAAAATTTATCAAATCATATGTTAGAATAATAATTATATAATTTTATACATTAAAAACTTTAAATATAATCAAGATATACATGTATTTATATATTGTCGGATCAGATCGGATATCCACTTCCTAAAATTTTAATATTTGTGATTTGCTTCAATTTTAACGGATATTAATTTTTAATATTTGCTTTGATTCGAAAGTTTACGGATATCTGGAATTTTCGGATAGAATCAAAATGAATAACGAATCAAATCAAATTTAACGGATAAAATGTTCATCCCTAGGTGTAGCCCACTCTCCAGCTTTTACCATTGCCCCACCATTTATTATTAATATCATCATCATAAATTATTATACTATCTCTCGTTACGATCTTAAATTTTTTAATAATAATTTGTAGAATTGGATAGGATCCATTTTGCTCGATTCTACCGTGTTACGCGTTGTGAGTACGTATAATTCGGAAACATTGTTACCATCTTATTTTGCGTTTTTTAAGTATTACAAAAGGGTATTTTACATCGTAAAAAAAAAAAAAACCGGGACAGAATAGCCTAGTAGTAAAACACTAGAGTGAACTGGATCCCAAGGCACACGGGTTCGACTCTTCCGGGATTTGAGAGAGCGCCCAGTGAACAAAAAAAAAAAAAGTATTACAAAAGGGTATTTATCTTGGCTCTTGTACGTTTTTATTGATATGTGGGTTTTTTTTAGTTGATTAGTAAAATCTAGATTGAATACTCATTGAGTTTTTTAGGAAACATTTTTTTTCCTTTTTTGTAAAAAGACTTTCAATTAAAATTAACAAGGTACAAGATGTGATTTGTTAGATCACATAGTTTGACAAAGTTTGATACACAAAGTAGATAAAGAAATAGCTATAACCTAAGAAAAACTTAGTACAACTCTTTAGTCCAACCAAACTAAGAAAGATATTAGTGCGCTTGATAGGAGCGTCGACTTCTATGGCCTCATTTTCCTCTTCTACGAACTGTCAACCATTCCATATCTTGGTACTTTTGTGTCGGTTTGATCAACCGACCCCCTCTTGTCATGCTTCCAAATTCATCCATTTGTTCAGTAATATGAAAATCACTCTCCATATTACTAACTTCTTGGATTGACTCGATTGAAAGAGGGGTCATGTTTAAGGGATCATTTCCTGAGAGTGTTGTACCCTCATTCATGATAATTTCTGATGGAACGTCGTCCATAACTTGTGGAGAAGTATGAGCAGATGACGTACCTGCTAGTGTAGAAGATAGAGCAAACTTTACATCCAAAAGTGATTGACCGAAAGTAGTAGAGCTATCTTTGTGAGAAATAGCTACCTGAAGAGACAAAGAGTCTGTAGTTGCTGGTAAAAAATCAGTGGTCGTTGAAGACGCTCCTGGATTCCCGAATTGTAGGGGAACATGTTGAGGTATAAGTACAGTTTTGTGAGGACCAAGTTCTTGTCCTAGAAATTGATCTACTGCCTGATCATGCATCTCACTCATGATATTATTAGCCTTGATACTCTCTACTGGCACCTTAGGAGTGACACAATCCTGTTGGACATCAGAATCAATATTAACCAAAAAAGAGTATATATCAACGACTGGAATATCCACATCCTTGTGCTCAGATCGTTTTTCATTTGTGGGAGGAGTCTTGTCTTCCTTTAATAAACACCTCTTTGCTTTGTGACCTAGACTCCCACATCTTTCACAAGTTGATGGAATCCAAGAATAGATCACATCAACTAAAAATATGTTACCAAGCTTGTCATCTAATGCAATCTGTTTGGGGAAGTTCTTGTCTAGCTCTATTTCCACCAAAATCTTAGCCTCTCCAATGTTGAAGGGATCCAGTCTTGGCTTATGCGTAAGCATGGGCTCTCCTAGACCTGAAGCAATGTGGGAGATTCTGAGTCTAGAGTAGCAACTGGTTGGGATATTTTGTAGAGTCACCTAAGCTGGTACAGTGGAGATTTCAGGGATCTTTAAAGATCCTACGGGATTCCAAGGAGCCACAAACATTAAGCAATCGTCTACATGCCAAACACATCGCTGAATAATCCACTGTCTGGTCTCTTTGTGTGGAACATGGAAGAGGTAAGAGGATTTTCCTAGTTTCCGACTAACAATTTTACGGCTTCTACCCCAAAGACGGTTTACAACAGCATGTGTTAGATCATCTGAGGGAGCATAACAGCGATGAAATTGCCCAATTACATATTCTCCTACGTTCTCAGGGCCAAGTTGAAGTACCTTAGTTGGAATGATGATCTCAGGGGTGCCATCGAGTCTGAAAGTTGGTCTGGAAGCCCGATACAGGTTCCTCGTAGCCGGGTTCATCCTTCCAGCCCATAGAAAGCATAGTGAGCCATCTTCCTTTAGTTCTGTAGGTGGCAATTTTGTAACTGGTAGGTTCGGTGAAGGAGTTACAGTCTGCAAAGATTTCTTCTTTTTATGGATGATACTTTCCTCTAGTGAAGGCCAAAAATTCTCAATCTGACCCTGCACCAACTGTGGATCATAGCTACGAGGCGTTGAAGGCTCAGGTGGTGTACAAGGAGGAGAAAACTTTAGAACAAGTGGCTTTGACCACGCTCCTATAGAAGGTACGAAAAGTGCAGGTTCTTCTTCCATGGTCTCTTCGGTTTGGTGAGGAACAACTGATTGGGTTTGAGGATCCGCTAGAGACTGACTCGCTTTTGGTACCTGGTCAGAGTTTGCAGGAACAATGCCAGAGAACCCAGTGAAGAGGCGGAGGAGCTGTGGTCGACGAAGGAGAAACAGAGTCATGGCTGTTATTACAGTGCGGTGGCGGAGGAGTTGTGGTCGATGAAAGAGTAGCAGAGTCGTGGTTGTTGTTGCAGTGAGACGGCGAATCTTTCTTACGGAAAGGAGATATTTCTGGCAGATCTATGCGTGAAGGTAAAGAAAAGAGAGATTGTTTTAGGAGATGTTTCAGCTATAATACTGGAGAAACCGGCGACGTCTCCGCCATTGCGGAACGTCGATTGAAGAAGACGATTTGATTAGGTTTCTAGAGCAAAAGTTGGGGACGCGTGTGTTTAGATACTATAATTCTCAAAAAAATTTACCTAAATTTTTTTTTAGGAAACATTTTGAAATCAGAATCTATTGAAGTATATGGAAATGTATCGGAAACGCATGTCTTTGAATATTTCATTTTGAAAACGTAAACACTGGCCAATTTGTCATTTGATGTAGTGATTACTTATTTTTAACTTTTTATATTTACCATGTTATTATTATTTGTCAACTAGTATTTTGATATTTGTTATCATTTTGGTATATAATGATTTGACTTACAGTGAAACTAGATCCATTGCTTTATCAAGTACAGTTTTATTCTTTCAACCCGTTTATACACATGAAAAAAATATTAAAGATAATGCTTTTTTTTGTCATCATTCATCAACATGCATTATTAAAAAAATAATAATCATTTATGATATAATGATTGCCGCCCCCTCAGACGATTGGAGCCTAACAATTTCTTAACCAACAACAATGGCACCCTCTTGCAGTCCAATCAACCCACTCCACGTGGCAGTGATCGGAGCAGGAGCCGCCGGACTCGTAGCTGCGCGAGAGCTACGCCGGGAATCACACTCCGTCGTCGTCTTCGAACGCAACACAGAAGTCGGAGGTCTCTGGGTGTACACACCTCAAAGCGAACCGGACCCGCTTAGTCTCGATCCGAACCGAACCGTAGTCCACTCTAGCGTCTACGACTCGCTACGGACCAATCTCCCGAGAGAGTGTATGGGTTACAGCGACTTCCCTTTCGTTCCCCGACCAGAACACGACGAGTCTAGAGACCCGAGAAGGTATCCTACACACAGGGAAGTCTTGGCGTATCTTCGAGACTTCGCGAGAGAGTTCAAACTCGTGGAGATGGTTCGGTTCGGGACAGAAGTGGTTCTTGTCGAGCAAGATGGTCGGAAGTGGAAGATCCGATCAAGAAACTCCGATGGGGTGTCCAGGGATGAGATCTTTGACTCTGTGGTCGTGTGTAATGGACACTACACAGAGCCTCGTGTTGCTCAAATTCCTGGTAATTGATTAAAAAGTCTTAAATCTTTCGTTGACTTTTGAAGTAATATATGTTTGACTTATGTGAAATGATTTTGAGTGTTTTTAGGTATAGATCTATGGCCAGGGAAGCAACTTCATAGTCACAACTACAGAGTTCCTGATCCATTCAAAGACCAGGTATGTTCTTACATAACTTATAAGCCTTTTACTGATTGTTTTATTGACCTGACATGTTCGAAAGGTTGTGGTAGTGATAGGAAACTTTGCTAGTGGATCAGATATCAGCAAGGACTTAACAGGAGTGGCTAAAGAAGTCCATATCGCAGCTAGGTCGAAACCGTCTGAGACATATGAGAAGCTTCCCGGGGCCGACAATCTATGGCTTCACCCTATGGTAAAGAAAATGAAAGAAAAAAATTATCATATCCAATGTTCAAGAAATCGCTAGGTTAGACGCTTTTTTAAAAAAAAAATATATTCTAAAAAAATATTTCGTTTAGGTCCGATATTTTTGAGAAACTGATCATATTAGAAGTGTCATGATTCAATATATGTTTGTGCAGATAGAAACCGCATGCAAAGATGGCTCCATTGTTTTCAAGAATGGTAAAGTTGTACAAGCAGATACTATTGTGCACTGCACCGGTTACATATATCACTTCCCATTTCTCAATACCAATGGCTATATCACCGTGGATGATAACTGTGTTGGACCGCTTTACAAACATGTGTTTCCTCCTGCACTTGCTCCGGGGCTTTCCTTCATCGGTTTACCCTGGATGGTGAAGTCTCTCACTCATTCTATTCTACTTACTCTAAGCTTCTTTGTGTGACTAATCATCGCCTAATGAGACTTTTTTCCTTATTCAGACATTACTATTCACTCTGTTTGAGCTTCAAAGCAAGTGGGTGGCTGCAGTTTTATCCGGTCGTGTCACACTTCCTTCAGAAGACAAAATGATGGAGGACACTAGCGCCCTCTATGCAAAGCGTGATGCTAACGGGTTTCCCAAGAGATACACGCATCGTCTTGGTGTCGTCGGTCAGGCTGAGTACCTCAACTGGATAGCTGATCAGATTGGTGAACCACCTGTTGAACAATGGAGAAACAAGGAATTAGAAGATGGCTATGTAAGACTTGCCACACAATCAGACACGTTCCGTGATAAGTGGGATGATGATCATCTCATTGCTGAGGCTTATGAGGACTTCTTGAGACAGAAGCTGATCAGTGCTATTCCCTCTCAGATATTTGGGTGATTGATGCCTTTACCAAATGATTGATCTATATCTATGTGTTGTTCATGTGATGTTCAACTTCACCATTTTCATTGTCTTTATACTTATTATATTGGAATAAAACAAACAATGTTTTATACAGATTGAATAAAAGCACTATTAGAGCATGATTATTGTGGGTTCTTAGAGTGAGGTTCTTAGCGGAATATAAGAACCCGTCTCTTAACTTTTAACTAAAAAGATAAGAACCGGTTCTTAAATAAGAGTTTTAAGAACCGGTTCTTAACCTTTTTAGTTAAAAGTTAAGAGACAGGTTCTTATATTCCGTTAAGAACCCCACTCTAAGAACCCCCAATAATCATGCTCAATCACATCAATCCTATTGTTATGTTTCATGTTGTAAATTTCAATCATATCGGAGCATCTTAGTATCCAAGTTTCTCGGCTAGTTCTTCGTGACCAATTAGCATTCAAAGGGTAGCTGATGAGAAAGATCTGCAAAATAAGATCAGTGGAGACCGACTTGACTGAACGAGAGAATTTGGAGTCATGGAGCATTCTCTACAGGTTCAGATTCTGAGAAAGTGTTTTCCGTATATATCATCATCCTATTGTCCACCCAAGAAAAGGACATGTAGAGCAGATCATGAAGGTTCGTTTCAGTGCAGAGACATGTACCGAAAAAACAATTTCCAAAACAAACTAGAGAGATAACAGATTTGTTCATAACATTACAAGTAAAACCTAAACAGCAAAAGTATACAGATGAGCATAGTGAGAAAGGGCTTAAAGAAGAGCTTGCTCAGTCGTGTTTAACATCTAAAAAATTTCCAAAACCTTTCGCATAGCAATGCCTATGTTGTAATTTAAGGGCAGTCCAGAGAAGCCACATTGCCCTTAGACATAAAAAAAACGTGTTTCAACTAAAAAAACCCAGTTAACTTGTAAACACTAACCGGCACTTAGTTGGATGAGGCATTTAAGAAAGCATGTCTAGAAAGCTTCTGTCCAATCTACCATCCGATAAAATATCCATAACCATCTTTACAGTGGAAGCATCTGCAGAGAAGCCACACCTCTTCATTTCTTCGATGAGTTCAACTGAAATGCTTACGTCACCATCTCGGAGATGTGCCCTGATGAGAGTGTTGTATGGACCACTATCTGGCGCAATCCCATCCTCTTCCATCTTCCTAAGCAACAGTCTCGCTTCAGACAGCGACCCTTTCTTACATAGTCCTCCAATCATTATAGTATATGTTATGACATTCGGCTTCACTCCTTTGAGAGGGAGGCTACCGAAGAGATCCCAAGCATCATCGACCTTACTAGCATTGCACATCCCGTGAATGATGATAGTATATATACCAATGTCAAGTTCCGTCTTACACTTGTGCATCTTTTCAAGTATTCCCAAAGCCTCTTCTACTTCTCCATTGTCACACAACCCATCCAGCAAAATTTTGTAGGTAACAATACCAGGATGAACACCTTGAGAGACCATCTCTTGGAAGAGTTCCTTAGCGACATTAAGTTTTCCTAATTGAAAAAATCCTTGGATGAGAGTGTTATAAGTGATTGTATTGGCAACCACTCCTCTCACAGACATTTTGCGGAAAAGTCTCATACCTTCATCAACCAGTTTAGCCTTGCAGTAGCCGTTTATAAGGATACTGTAAGTCACAATATCAGGATCGCATCCTTTGCTAACCATCAGATCCAGCATCTGGTTGGCTTCATCTAAGCGCTTTTCGTTGCACAGCCCATATATCAATGAGTTATATGTAATGGTGTCAGGATCGATGCCTCTTGTGATCATCTCATTGTACAACTCTTCAGCCTCGCTAAGCTTTCCCTCTTTCACAAAACTATCAATCAAAGCACTGAAAGTGACAATGTTTGAGGTGATTTCCTTGCTGATCATATCTCTCAGCAACTGTGCACCGTCATCCCATCTACCAGCACTACAGAAGCCTCCTATGATAGAGTTGTAGGTAAAGACATTTGGTTTGAAACCTTTGGTTTCCATTTCCTTGAAAAGGCTATCGATAATCGTACTGTATGTGACTACGTGAGGCTTGACCTTTCTATGCTCCATCTTTGTGAGCAGATCCAAGGCCAAGGCAGTGTTCCCAGACTTGCACATTCTGTTCACCATAGGTAAACTGATCGGCTTGACATCCTTTATCCATCATTCGATCTATTAAATCCACTGCTTCAGACACTCTATCTTGGAGACAAAGTCCATCGACAATAGTGTTGAGGGTGATGAGATCTGGTACATGTTGACTTTGGACCATACGATCAACTAACTCCACAGCTTCAGAAACTCGACCCTGGAGACATAAGCCATTGAGGAGTGTGTTAAACGTGACAGTGTTAGGCTCATGCACAAGTTTGAAGATCTTCCCCATAGCGGAAAAAGCAAAACCAAGTTTACGACGCCGGCAGAAGCAATTGATCATAATGTTGAGAGTGTAGATGTTATGAGCAATCCCATTTAGTTCCATTTGCTTTCAGAGAGCCAACACGAGATCATACTGTTTCGTTCTGGCTACTGCACTAAAAAATCTACTGAAATCGACGAGTGTAGGAAGAGGACGAGACCCAGTCATGGTTTGAAAGAGGGCAACAGCATCATCTTTCTTGATACCAACAATCCCACTTCTCAATTTCTCTTTGTAAGAGAGATTTCTATCGCTGGTGAGACCGCTAGAAAAGACACGTTCGCAGAAGAAAGCATTTCTCAGAGTACCTGTCTGAAATGAATGGGAACGAACCGATCTCAAAGTAGTAAGATGCTTCCATCTCTGTGTCCTCAACATCATCGCTGCTTCGGTTGAATCGTCCTCCTCTTAGGGCACACCAAGATAGATTTGTCCGAGTGAGGTCTGGAAATTTTCGGAGAAGAGAACAAAGAAAACCGGTTAGGTGAATAATTCCGGTTCAATTTAAATTTTGTGTCGTGTCGTTGTTTACGTGATTTTAATTTGTTTTTGGTAATGTCGACTAAATGAAACGACATCGCTTCAACAGATGATTACACCTTAATGAAACGACGTCGCTTCAACAGATGATTACACCTTTATATTTTGTTTACTTAATGAGGATTTCTCGAGACAGAAGCTGATTAGTGTTATCCCTCTCAGATATTTAGGTGATGCCTTTACTAAATGATTGATCTATATCTATGTGTTGTTGTTCATGTGATGTTGAACTTCACCTTTATAATTTTTATTTTGGAATAAAACAAATGTTTTTTTATACAAAGATTGAATCAAAGAAAGACACTAAGCATGTTGTACATTTTCTTTTTGACGCCATCTCTTCAACTCACTTTCCACTACGCTCTTTGCAGCTTCTGCTGAGTCTGCTGCCTTCTGAGCCAAGTCCGTTGCGTGCTTCATCTCCTCTATAGCTTTAAGGCTAGCTCCAAGCTTGTTATCCGCTTCTGCTTTTCTTTTATTGATCTCTTCAAGCTCAGCTGCTATATCTCCCAACTTCTTCTCCACTGCTTTCTCTGTCTCCCCTGCTCCTCGTTTCAAAGACTCAAACTCTTGCACTGTGATCTTTATCTTCGAACCGGACGATTCTTCGTCCTGTTTCTTGCTCTCTTGCTTCTGCGATATCATCTTCATCTCCTCCCTAACCTTCTCTTCAGCTGCTTTAGCCTCTTCCACTTCTTTTATAACAAGCTCTAGTCTCTTCTCTGCTTCCTCCGCAGCTATCATCGCGGAATCGGTTTCTTTCTTCAAGTTCTCTATCTTTCTATTCATCTCTTCAGCTTCGTTTCTTGCTACCAAAGCTTCTTGCTTCTTCTCCTCGAGTCTCAAGCTCTCTTCCTTGAGAGCTTCCACCTTCTTCCTCTCCTCAACCTCTAACCTCTCTGCTTCTCTCTGCTGCAGCTCTTCGCGCTCTCTTCTCATATCTTCAAGCTCCATCCTTAAGGAATTCACCAAGTTTCTTAGAGAGCCTTCCTCATCAGCAGCTTCTTGCAGTTTCATCGTAGCCTCGTTAAGCTCGTTTGTAATGATCTTGACCGTGTTCATCTCAGATTCATGAGCCTTCTTCATCTCTTCTCTCAAAACCTCGATCTCTGAGGTTGTTTCAATCAGTTTAGCTTCAAGATTCCTTGAGAGCTCAGGCTGATACTCTTTCCTCAACACTAGTAGCTTCTTCTCTGCCTCCTCAACTGCCGTTTTGTAACATTCTCTTAAGTCATCTTTCTCCTTAACGATATTAGCATACTCTTCAAGATTCTGAGTGGCTGCTAGCTTGAGCTGATGAATCGCGTCTTTCATATCACCAATCTCTTTGGAAAGCTCGTTGACCTTGGCTGAGTTTACTTGTAGCGCACGTTTCGCTTCTGCGGCTTGGTTTAGTGCCGTGGCTTTCAAGTCCATAGCGGAGTCAAAGCTCTGTTTGATTTTGTTGAGCTGCTGCTTTGCGGCGTCGAGTTCAATGGTGGTGGAGAGATATTGTTCTCTTGCAACGTCAAGCTCGTGGTGGTGAGGAGGAGAGCCATGTGACTTGTCATGCTCAAGCTGGTCTTCTCGCTGTTGGACTGTTTCTTTGGTGTCAATAGCGGATTGTTTAGACTTGTTAACAGCTTCGAGCTTGTTGGTAAGCTCCTCCATTGTCTTCTTGGCGTTTGAGAGATCGGAGAGAGCACGAGATCTTGTGATCTCAGCGTTGTCTAGCTTTTGTTTTATCTTGAGGAATTGCTTGTGGGCTAGCATTAGCTGTGTTTCTTTGTCGCAAACGCTCTGAAACATTTTTAAAAATGGTTTTCTTGCTATTCAAGGCATCTAGGAAAATGATACAACACGTTCTTGATTCTTGGATTAGTTACCTCAGAGGAGAGACGAGACCTTCTTGTAGTACTTCTTTGTCTTGAGACTACTTCACCAAACAAGCTCACCGCAGCTTTCACCGACTGAAACGGGGCTCTTGTGTCTATCTCTCCGACCTCGGTCCTCGGAGATTCTGGACCCTTTTGTACTCTAATGTTCGCCATTATCTACAACCAACACATGCACACCATTTTCAATCAATACATAAACTAAACAAAGGCCATAATCCTCACATGACCGTCATATTCAAGCCTTTCTTGTGTATCTAATCCAATAAAGAACCAAGAGTATTTTTATATAAACGATGAAGGTTGCATAGAATGAATGGAGGAGACATGTACCTTGTGATCAGTTTCTCTTTCTTGGTGTTCCTCGTTGGTGTTTTTGTTATCGTCTTCTTCTTTATATAATCCCTTCTCCTCTACAATTAGGGGGCTTTTGATTGGTTGGTATCATTTTTGTCTCTTCGGTCTATATTTAGAACCTTAGTTACTGGCACGACACCTTTCTTTCTTCTGTCTGCACCCACGTCTCTGCCTGTCTCAATGTCCTTTACTTGTTTATTTTGCTTCTGACTTTTAAGAGCCAAAGATTGACTTTCTATTTTATAAAAACCAAACTAACTACATTCTCTTCATGTTAATTCTCCACGTCGAATAGTAAAATTGAATATATATTAAAGTTATGCAGTATACTCGAAGTCTTTAAAAGTTATAAGTAATAGGGCACGATCAATCTAGTCTGTCTTAACCACGGGCTCCAAACAACGACTCTATTGATATTCCCCCAAAGAGGGACACAAAACAATAAGCCATCGCAAGGAAGGAAGTTGTAAGGTATAGGATAGTTATTATTCTTCAAATAAGGATTATCTACATGTAACTCGCGTATGTCTATCTTTGGATCATCTTTGAGATTGACGCCTACCGAATAAATCTTGGGACCAGTCCATATAGGGAGTTGAGGACGGACGAGAGACAAGTGGTTTAAAAGTGTGTTCCACTGTTTGCAAACGGTTTTGCATCGGAGAAGAGATAGAGGAGGAACACGGTAGAGTATCTCTTCCACCAATTCACATGGAAGCTTCATCTTCACAATTTGGTTTTCCACTGAGAAATTAACCTAACAACACATGATACAATCTATGTATAATTAATAAGTTTAAACATATCTTATAAAAGATAAGATAAGTTTAAAAATAGACTTGAAAAGAAAAAAAAAAGGAAGGGGAAGATAATTTATAAAAGATCCTTTACAAAAAGGTATTATTAAAAGAGAAATTAATTAAGTTACATATTTTAATAACATAAGATATGTTTAAACTTTTATTAATAGCGCTTATAATTGATTAGCTGCCTAGCATGACTGGTTGGGTTGTAAGAGTTGGTTTTAGCTTTAATATTAATCTACAGCTTTTAAATACGTATACGAGTCCAAAATGTTGGGAAAATATTTTGGTTTAGGGGACTAAAAAGGAAGAATCAAGATCTCTGAGGAGTTATATATGACTATGAATATCATAATATTTTTATTTTTGTATATAATAATTACATACTGTAAGCTAATTGGTGGATCAATCTTTGTGAAATTTCAAGAAAAAGCATGCGATCAGTGTGGTGGGTGTTAGTGTTTTGTCGAAAAAGACGAAAGTGTCGATAAAGGAAGATAAAAAGATAGACATCGATTCCAAATATTCAAACTTAATTACTTGGGTAATGGATTTGTTTGCAACTTGATGGCTGTTTGTTCATATTTGGCGTCTATCATTTTCAAAGTACAATGACGTAGACGGTTCATATTTGCCGTCTTCTGCATCGCAGTATGCTGAGCGTCTCTTATGTTGAGGGGGCCCACGAATTTTGACAAAACTGTCTTCAATTGTTGCAGAAGAAAAAAACTTATATTGGGTATATGCTGTACTGTTTTGTGGGCTCCACGACGCATGGCGACCCACAATTGGTTCTGTTTTTAATTTTTTTTTTATAAATCAGAAAGAATAAAATAAAAATTAAAAAACTAGAAACCCAACCACGTTTCTGGGATAAAGGTGCTATTATATTTTTTACTAATTTGATAATATATCTAGTCTAACCTTAAAAGACTGTAAAAGTAAGTTCTGTATATTTTATGTTAAAATTTATATTATTTATCGTTACAATAAAAATGGATCTTAGTTATCTAATCGGTCTTTCAAACTGAGAAAACTGAAATTTTCTTTTCGACTAATAAAATACATGCTATTTTTTTTTCCCGTAATTAAGATGTTATGAGAGAACGGAATGTAGTTTTTTAGAGAAAAACTAAGTATATAGTTTTCAAAAGACAATTAAACACTGATCGGGTACATTAACCGGAAAATGGTGTCTAATTTATGAATAAAAACAGTTCCTTTCTGTATGCAATGATATTGGTTAATACGTTGTGCATAGTGATAGTGGTGTGAATATTTTATTTCATGAATCTAATAGCAATTATTTAATACTGCATATATTTATATAGAAAGTTTCTTTGTTGGTATGCTATGTTGGATAGTACACATGATCCTGGACACTGTTAGGTGGTAGATACATTGGGCTGCATGCATTTTAAAAGAAGTAACCAAAAATCTATTTACATTGAATATTAAAAGCTTTTTATTACTTCTTTATTTTTTAAATCAAAGTATTGTGAAAGCAGATTCACTTGTTCAAGTGATTTAAGGTTTCTATACACTGTCTCTTGTGAAATCCCATAAAATGAATCATTGCAAGCTTTTATTAGTATACCGAAATTCTGAGTTACTGCATGTATGATTGCCTATCAATCTCTCATGATTATTCGTGCTGTTCCTAGCTAAGAATATCCATTTGAAAATTAATAGAACATTATTTCATATCATTTACAATACCAAGCCAGCCTACAATCGATGATGATAAAAAGAGAGCAAAATCAGCTAATCCAATTCTATCACAAAGAAACATTTTTTTTTTTTTACTTTAGAGCTTCAAATGCAAAAAAAAAAAAATCTACAACACAATACATATAAAGCAGGGAGAATAAATCATTAAATAACTAAATATGATATAATTCGTGATAAATTACATTTTTACTACTCCAGACTTCAAATTTGGTAATGATTAGCTAAAATTACTCCTTCATAATTTAACAAAAGTGTATATTCTCTTATAGACATGCATGGTTGAAGCATGCTCCATATTAATTGAATTTAATATCTGTTTTTTTGCTAAAAGATATAAAATGAATTTAATATTCACACGAGAGATTATGTAAGAATTGTCTACACTGAACTGGCACGTCTTCATTAGAGGCACCTTTTTCCTCGTCTATAAATTTGCACATCGTTAAAATCGAAACACACCATCACCTTTCTCTTCCTCATTATTATTACAAACGCTTCATCTTTTACTAGATCACAACACTTCACAATAGCCTAAACATGGCACCTGGTAGCAATCATCCAACCGCCTCTCGTCACGTGGCAGTGATCGGAGCAGGAGCCGCCGGGCTCGTGGCTGCTCGTGAGCTACGTCGTGAAGGCCACTCAGTGGTCGTGTTAGAGCGGGGGAGCCAAATCGGAGGCGTGTGGGCTTACACCTCTCAAGTGGAACCTGACCCGCTAAGCCTAGATCCGGCCCGACCCGTAGTTCACTCCAGCCTCTACAAATCCCTACGCACCAACATCCCCAGAGAGTGCATGGGTTTCACCGACTTCCCTTTTGCGACCCGACCACACGACGGGTCGAGGGATCCGAGAAGACATCCGGGTCATAGCGAGGTTCTTGCTTACCTACGAGACTTTGCTAAAGAATTCGATATAGAGGAGATGATAAGGTTCGAGACGGAGGTTGTTAGGGCGGAGCCAGTGGCGGATGAGGAGAATATTGGGAAGTGGATAGTTGAGTCGAGAAGCTCCGATGCTGTCTCCGACGAGATATACGACGCCGTCGTGGTTTGTAACGGACACTATACTGAGCCACGCCATGCTCTTGTCTCTGGTAAATAACAAACCTTATTCGTGTCCTCAGATGACGTGTTTTTTGACACTTGTTCATTTCTTTCTTTTGTTTACGACATCCAAATTTATGTTACGTTACATCATTTAATATGTTTAGTATTATTTGGTTTTTAATTTGTTCGTAATTCTTAAATATTTGCTTTTTATGCATATTGGCTATACGTAAACGAAAACATTTACAGCAAATGAATATATTTTTTTGAAAAGTAATGTACCAATTAATTTCTCACTACAAACATAGAGATTTTTGCTAATATATATATATATATATATATATATATATAGTTCTGTATTTTTTTTTATCAGACTTTTTTTGGAGAAATTTCATGTTTACTATTTTCATAATACCACTTTTCATTTTTATTACCTCTAAAGAGACATTTTCAAAAATATTTTTTTCATTAAGTGGCAAAAGACTCTTATACTCTTGTTTTCTACATATATAATAAATTTTTATTTAAATAAATTAATTTTTTTTATATTTTTGAATTATACTTTTTCAAATTGGAACTTTTTTATAAATTTTTTTTTTGATTTTGTTTCTTTTTTTTTTCAAAAATTCTTTTTAAAAATCAAAAAATTTGTTTGAAACTATTTTTGATTTCTTAAAATATGTTTTAAGTATTTATTTATATATTTATTAGAATTATAAATTTTACATTCCAAAAATCCTACCCCTTCAACTCTAAACAAGTCTAGATTAGTTAATTAGTCAGTGTAAACATGAAAATTGGTATATTAACGTAGTATGTGTGGCAATTTTCCAGTTTTTATTTGTGCAATATAGAAAACAGAAGTACAGAACAATTTATCTTTGGTTTTTGCAGGCATAGATTCATGGCCAGGCAAGCAAATTCATAGCCACAATTACCGTGTTCCTGATCCATTCAAAGATCAGGTATTTGCACAAGAATCTCATCACTATACTGAATCTTGTCACCTCAAATCAATGTTACTCCTCGCTCAGCTCTTGGATCGCCTTGCAGGTAGTAATAGTGATCGGAAGCTCAGCGAGTGGCGTTGATATATGCAGAGATATAGCAAAAGTCGCTAAAGAAGTCCACGTATCGTCTAGATCGACTTCACTGGAGACCTACGAGAAGCTTCCCGGTTACGACAACCTATGGCTTCACCCAACGGTACTAACTAGTTAACTAAACCAGCCAATCCCTTGGTCTATAAGACCATCATCTGATTCCTCGCTATGTCCATTACAGATTGAAACTGCCCGCGAAGATGGTTCAGTGGTTTTTAAAAATGGAAAGACGGTTTACGCAGATACCATTATGCACTGTACAGGGTAAGGCACACTTTGTAGCTCAATCATATAAGAGAGGTTAAAGATCGAAAGATATCATTGACCTTTTGGATTTTGTTATGGTCAGGTACAAGTATTACTTCCCGTTTCTTGACACGAAAGGTGAAATGACAGTGGACGATAATCGTGTTGGACCGTTGTATAAGCATGTATTTCCTCCGGCTCTTGCCCCCGGCCTTTCGTTCATCGGCCTACCATGGCAGGTTAATAATCTTATAATAATGTTTCTATTATATTCTTTGTTATTATGTGAAAATAAATATCTTTGTTGTTTTGCATATGATCTCATAATTTGGTTTATAACATATGGTTTCTAGATTACTCCTTTTCCGATGTTTGAGCTTCAAAGCAAATGGGTTGCAGCGGTTTTATCTGGACGGGTATCTCTTCCATCGCAAGACGAGATGATGGAAGACACTAAGGCTTTCTACGATAAGCTCGAAGCCTCGGGCATTCCCAAAAGATATACTCATTTGATGCCAGATGACTCCCAGGTACGCACAAGATTTTTACCCACTACTTTGTGCTATCTAGATAAAATGAAATGATTGAGACTAAACATTCGTTTGGTGAAACTCTTGTCGCAGTTTGAGTATGATAATTGGCTTGCGGATCAATGCGACTATCCACGGATAGAGAAATGGAGAGAAGAAATGTTTTACATCGGTTTCAAGAGAATTTATGCACAATCCGCTACATACAGGGATAATTGGGACGATGATCACCTCATCGTAGAAGCATACAATGATTTTGTTAAGTTTATGTCAAGTTATCCAGAACTTTTGCCGATGCTGAAAACCTAAAATTGATGATATGACTTTGGAGCTTTGTTGTGAAGACGCTGTTTGCGTATGTGTTTTGTAAGTGTGCGTCTTGTGGCTGTTTGTGTTCCGAGAATGCGAAAGGTAGAGCAATAAGCTCATAACATAGCCTAAAAAGAATGTATATATGGGGCTGCATGTAAAAGATTATAGTATGTTGCGTGATTTCGGGAATGTGTAATAATAAGGGGATCATTTATAAAACTCTGCCTACAGACGGAGGAAAAAAGTAGTTTGTCATTGCATGATTGCTCACTCATCACTCATGACATCAGTTTCCACTTATCACGAATGGACCCACTAAAACTAATACAGTTTTGACTTGTATGTGTTCCAATAATACAATTTTGCGTCATTATAAACAAATTTAACTATTTTTGAGTAAATTTATATGAAGTTTTGACTTATATTAGAACTCTTGGCTAATACGTGTCCTTTCTTTTTGTTGGTTTATACATTTCTGAAGGAGGTTGTTTATACATTTTTGAGTTGATTTGACTTGTGATCTATTTTGATAGTTTTTTTAATGTACGAGGAAATAAATGGGCAGAAGATATTTATTAGGGCCCAAACGTTATTTTTTCTTCGTGGATTTGGCGTGTTGGCCCACTGTTGAATTTGTTGTTGGAACAAAAACCCTCTACGCCAATATGAGGGTTTGGTTTAGTTTGTCTGTCTTAGTTTCTATCTTGATTTTTTTTCATTCGAATTAGGTATAAGCTTTTGGGTTTTGAGTGCATTTATCTGTCTTGTCCCTACATGTGATTGATGAGATTTGATCAAGTGGTGAATAAAAAACTGGGTCCCTTACGTTTTGTGGATATTTTTATTGAGTGGCCTTAATAATTACCTCTTTTCAATAAAGTGATCGAGACGACTTGGCGTTTACTGAATTCACGAGAATGACAAACAAAATTCAAACTCAATAGCATATTTCTTTATTAGCAAACTGTAAACTAAGCTTCCTTGGTTGCATAGTGGATCTCTCTTTGTGCGTGAGTCAAGTCAAGTGCAGGATGGGTAGTTGCTTCTCTATCCAAATATCAGGCGATTCAGTATTGGACCGTGTTGGTAGCTGCTTATGCGGAGAGGGCAATCATATTCTTAACCTTGAGAAGAATTTGGTGGCTCTGGAGAAAGCCATGGTAGAACTCAAGGCAAGGCGAGATGATGTGTTAACAAGGGTCCGATTTAGAGAAGCCAAAGGTCAACGAAGGCTAAGCGCGCGAAGTCCAGGTATGGCTTACTAGTGTTGAGACCATCGAAAACCACTTTGATGATCTAAATAATAATAGAACTATGGAACTCCAAAGGTTGTGTCTTTCTGGTCTTTGTTCAAAAAACTTAATATCTAGCTTCCATTATGGGAGAAGGGTTTCTATGATGCTGAGAGAGGTTAAGGATCTTCTCAAACCTAATGGAGATTTTAAAGCTGTTGCGGCTGAAGTTGTTGTGACTGGATGTGTGGTGGAGGAAAGGCCTCTACAACCAGTAATTTTTGGTCAAGAAACGATGCTGGAAAGGGCGTGGAAGCACCTTATGGATGATGAGACTGCAATTATGGGCCTCTGCGGTATGGGTGGAGTAGGAAAAACAACTCTTCTCACACAGATAAACAATAAGTTTCGTGAGGCAGTTGATGGTTTCCAGATTGTCATTTGGGTTGTGGTGTCCAGTGATCTACGGGTTCACAAGATTCAAGATGATATCGCTAAGAAGTTAGGCCTTCGCGGAGAGGAGTGGGACATGAAAGAGGAAATAGATAAGGTCACTGATATACATGCTAAGTTGAAGAATAAAAAATTTGTCTTGTTATTGGATGACATTTGGAGGAAAATCTATATATAATAGCAAACTCACAGTGATGTCAGCATTTTTTATAGGAAAATAAAATTGAAATCGCAGGGTGGAGATTGTTGCTGTGATTCAATCTAATGGATGAAATTTTAGATTCATTTAGACGTCTGACGTCATCAATACTAACGCAAATTGACGCAAACAGCATCTCTTCGTTTCCTTTTTCTGAATAGTCACTTCTCAGAAGACACAACTTTTCAGAATAAAATACTTTTAACAAATTTATTTATGGTTTCTTAATCTCATCAGATCATCATTGTGCTTAGTTTCCATTCAATTCATCTTCCTTTCTTCGAATTTTCTCTTCTTTGTGTAGATTTTTTTTATTTAGTATGGAATATCTCTTATCTGTCACCGCCAATAAACCTAACTGATGAGTCTTTGTTCCTGCCGTTGATCTGCATATGAACTTTGCTGAATTTTTCTCTTATTCTCTTTTTTTTTTCTGATTAACTACCACTCTTTTCTCTCCCCAACCCACTGATTATTTACTTTATCATTCTCAGAGGCAGAGAACATATCTTCTTTCTCAAAAACTCAGTGATCTCTTCTGGTAACGTTTTCCATCCATAAAATCAGAGTAAGTATACCTGTAAGATCCATGATTCAAAACGCAGTGGTTGTTTTTATGTAAAAAAAGAAAGAAAACACTTCAAATGTTCATTTTGATTCCTGTTTGCAGCCGGACAAGTGGAGGAGATACATATCGATGTGTTTCCTTCTCACCGAACAATCACGGTTTCGACTCGCCTTTGAGACCAGATTCAATCGGGTAAGTTACTCTTTCTTTTGGTATCATCTGTACATGCGAGAAAATCTGTCACAGTGAAATTTAGGAGAACTTTGTTCTGGTGTATTGGATACTCTCTCAAACTTTCAGTAAGTAGTTTGTTATACCAACAAAATTGCTCAGTCCGGAAGATTATAACCTTCCAGGCATGGGAGACCTCTTTTGTTCGTCTGTAATTCTATTAACAATAGTGCTATCATTTGTCCAAATACTGTGTTTTCTTTATTACTTCGTATGTGTTATCTGTTGTGATCTTTTGAAGTTAAATGAACATATTCTCAAAAGGTGTGAACTTCAAGTCCAAAGATAGGCGTCGGTAAACACAAGATGTGCATGGATATTGCGAAGCTGTGATAAAATCTCATCAATAATATTTGAATTTGCAAGGAGGCTTTTTTTGACAAGAATTTGATAGTGTGCAATTACACTTTTGTAAAGTGAAGCTTAAATAAATGACAAACGATCTAGAACTAACCGTCACATATATAGCCATTATATAAAATTTTGTCTGTTTATCAAGTAGCATGCGAAATTAAATTTTTGATAAGATGAATTTTTTTGATTAGAAATCTAATACCCATCTAAAATATACTAGATCTTGATCCGCGCAACCGCACAGGTTTTTGTTTTCATTTATTTTTATATAAATATTTTGTTTTCAATTCTAAATTGCTATATATTATAATATATGTGTCTATCAATTTTTAAAATATAATAAGTTTACTGTATATTTTTTCATTGAATAGAATGTTTCAAACTTTCACATGTATTTGTATATTCTTCTATAAATATATTTTTGGATTATTATTTCATTATTAAAATCATAACAATATATATAAAGATTAGTAAAATATTGTTTTATTGTCATATTCAAAGATATTGTAACATTTCACAAATTTATAAAGTTTTTAAAAAATTAAACTTTTCGCTTCATAGATTTATATTATCGAGTAAATAATTAAACATTTAATTTTTGTTTAATTTTTAAAATAAACTAGATAGTTTAAAATTTGTTTTCATTGGTTTAAGGTAGTAAAGATTAATCATTGTTAGATAATATGATTTTTGTTATTTAAAAAAAATCTTTCTAATTTTAAAAGTTAACATCGACAAATATTTAAATATTTAGCATATAGAGGTATAGTATTACAACATTAAATTATAACTATTTAATTTATATTATCTATGAATCCAATGGATCATCTATTCTTTAAATCCAATTATTGATAGCCCAATAAAAATTTCTGGTAGACCCAAAATTTAAATGATAAGATTAGATATTAAATGTAATATGACTTTCTAGGAATGAGTCCATTTTCTGAAAAAAAATCATACATAAATCAAAGTTGTGTCTTCTGTTTTAATATATGAGATGTAACAAGCAAGATAACTGGTCACGGTAAATCCAGCAAAATTAACCTGTGCAAATTGTAATTTTTAGGATAAAATTACATATAGGATATATACATATTTGTGTTGAATACTAAAATATTATTATTATCTTTTTGAAATCTAGAGTTAAAACTAACCGATATGAATAGAAAGACACACAGATTTTAGAAGGAAAAACATAGAAAGCGTCTAAACACTTACGAAGTAAATAAATTATAATAATTAATCAGTATCTGAATCAGATTTAAATTATAATTATAATAATTTTAAATAATATTATTTTATTTTTAGTTAGACAACTGATTTTATTGAAAATATTTAATCGGTTCGATTATCGTACATGATTGAGTTGGTTATTTTTAATATGTGTACATTAGATTTAGATTGTTGGAAACTTTTATTAAAACCAATTGTTTTAAAATATACTTAGATTACTGTTGTTAGTTATACTAAAATAATTGTCTTTCTATAATTTTCTTAGATTAATGTTGTTTAAATCTATATATACTAAAATTAGTATTTACTTTCTTTAATAAAAAATAGAAAATAAGATGGAAGTATGGATAGGTTCGAAATTGTATCATCAAACCAAACATAAAATCTACTATATTTTGTAAATACTTTTTATTTATTTATTCAATTCTATAGAACTATAAATAAAAATATTGGTGGGTAAAAATATTATTTTTAATAGTTTTAATTTTTTTAATATCTGTTATGTTCTTTGAGATTATATTTCAAAGGGATATTTTTGAAATACTATGTTTTTCTCTTTGTGATTTTTAAGGTATATATTATATCACATTTTGTTTTTTGTTTTTTAATTTCCATTTTATATATGTTATTTGGAAAGCAATTTATCAGAAAAATAATTAAAAATTAAAATTCAATTTTGAAACAAATTATCTTAATATATATATTATGTTGTTTGAATTTTGTTTTAAAACTAACTTTATATTTTCAAATATGAATCTTATTATTTATGAAATTTCATTTTTAATGATATCATATATACATATATATATAGAATATGACCACTATTTCCATTTTATAATATGTGATTTCAAAACCAATATAAAAAGAAACTAAAAAATAAAAAAGATTATCAAACAAATGTTAATAATGGCATTACTTATATTATGACCACGTTTTTGCATTTTATAAACATTTCATTTTATATATGTGATTTGAAACCAATATAAAAAGGAAACAAATTATCAAAAATGTTAATAATGACATTACTTAAAATTTTTATTATTTGTTAATGATATAATTATAATTAACCATTCTAATAATTGAGAGAATGACACGTAAAAACTGATTTTTCAAATAATATTATAGATATAGATGTATAAAATACCATTTATACATTTTTCATAACAACATTATCTTAACAAAAGGCATTTGCGAATTTGACTTTCCATTAAGAGCTCTTTCATAATGTTATTATAAATTATATCATTTTTTTTATAAATTATACAAGATTTTGAATTTTGTTATACATTATATATTATACACTTTTTACCGATGTTTACAAGAAAATATTTAAAGCTTTTGTCTTTTGAACTCTATTTATTTCAATTTGACAACTTCTCAACAGTAAATCATTAATTTTAAATATTCTTGATTCAAAATATTGATAAACAATAGTATCATAGTGTGTTCAATTCCAAACTAAAAAAACATGTTTTGAAAAAATAAAAATAATTGTGATTCATTTTGTAGAATAAATCTTTTCTTAGATATTTAAGTGAATCGTTAATTGGGACCATTTTAATAGATATCTGTAATTTGTAGGTGAATATTTGAAACAATTTAATTAAAACGAAAAGACACAATGGTAAGAGAAAAATATACAAACTTATATATTTCGATAATTTCATTTAAATCTATGTAACTTTTAAGATGAAACGTCACATTTAAAGATGAAATACAGAACCTTAACATTTGTTTGGATTCCAGAGTATATAGTTATTATATGATAATATTTTAACAATATATTAGGAATTGACACATCATTACAAAAAGATATTCCATTGCATATGTAAAGACACATAATTATAAAAAAATACACTTATTGAAATATTTTAACAACTTATCAAAAAATAATTGGTGAGAAGACAAAACTTTCAAAACTAATAATTGTAGAAATACATATTGATTGGGATGTTTTTAACTGCTTACTTTCCCATTAGTTGCATGTTAGAAAAAAAAAATAATCTCATTTTTTTTACGAAAAGACTTATTAAAAAAGTTGTAATAACTTTTTAAAAAAATTATTAAGATATTATAACTACTTTTTTAAAAGTTATAATAGTTGCATGTTAAAAATATTAAAAAAAACTTATTTGATATTTTCACTATTTTTTTTTTAACTTTTCCAATAGTCACATGTTGGAAAACAAAATTAATTTCATTTTGATGAAAATAATTATTTTTATAATGAGAATACACAACTCTTAAAATAATAATTATGAAAAGCATTTCTTAAGATATCATAACTATTTAAGAAATAGTAACTGTTTGTTGCAACATTTGATAACCAACCATTGTAACCCAATTAACCATTGAAATCTTTAAGGTTTAACCATTGTAACATTTGGTTTCTACATAAAAAGCTCAAAAGAAGTGTGCATTAACAAAATGCAATAATAAGAAATAGTGAAATAAAAAAGAAAAGAGAACAAAAGAGAGAGAAATTTACAACCCAAAAGATTTATAAATTTTATTTAGAGAAACTATTATCTTTTACATTTTAGTCTTTCATAAGAGATTTGATTATTCTCCACATATATTTTTGTTACCTAAAACTTGACAAAGAGTTACAATGCTTGTAGTTTCGTTGAATACTTTTATAACAAATTCGTGGGTTTTCCTAAACATCGAATAAAGAATATAACATGTTTCGTCCCACTAATTTTATCCTAAGTTTAAGAGATACTTCTATGTTAAAAGTTAACCATTTTGCCATAATATTTGAAGGATGGTATACATGATTTCTTAAAAAAATTTAAGAAACATTAGAAATTACTGTAATTATTTGAAATTAAACAATTAAAAATAGACAACCATTGTTAAAGCTTATTTTCTTCAGATATTCGTCTTTGGTTATAACCGTTTGTGATACTAAAAATATTTTTTATAGTTGTAGTTTAAAGTATTTTTATTTTATTTCATATAACAACAACTCAATTGTAGGTTTTTGTTTGACAATGCTCTCAAATTAAGATTTTTTGAAATAATTTTTATATTAATTAAAAATTATCTAAAGTAGTGTAGAGTTGAATTCCAATTCACTGAGAGAATATTAAAATCATTTCAATTGTATAATAAGAGATGTATAAAATGATCCAAATACCAAAATCATTTTAAATAGAAATCTACATAAAAAAAGTAAACCCTCATCAAATGGTAATATTCCTAATATAAATTTTAGTATATATACTTTATTTAGTAACCACTTATTTAATTAAAATAGTATCTTTAACACTTATTTTTCATAAAAATATTATATTCTAATATTAAACATTTATTGCACGATATTTTCTTGTTTCAAATTTGAATGGTTATTTCTCAGTGTACACATTTGAACACTAAAGGTGGCCAGTTTGAATTATTTCTTTAAAGTATTCAAATTTGTTTAGAGTAATTATTTTATTTTTCTGCAGAATATAATGGTGGACGGTCTGACACGCAGTGCTCGAAAACAACTGTGACAAAAAGTAATAAAGTAGTTTGCAGAGTCTTAGTTGAATATGTATTACATCTTGATTTAGAAAAAAAAAATATTTTCTTTCATTTGTATTCCCTTAATAATCCCATAATTTAACATACAAGTTCTTCGGTAGTCTAAAATATTTTTTTATAAAATTTATTTTCCATCAAAATTTATATATTTATAATCTTCGACACTGTAATTTTTGTTTTGTAGATTTACATCAATCTCGTATAACTCACTGTTTAGTACATTTTATTTATATGTTACTAACAATGTTGAACATTAAATTTGAAGGATTGCATAGTATTTTTGGTACATTTTATTTCTAATCGATATGTAATAATTTAAAAATATTTTGAGTTATGTATTTTCATTTTAAGTATATCATTTATACTTTTTTTTTACAATATTTACTTTTATATATTATCATTTTACTTACCATTTTATATAGTAATTTAAATATTTCTATTTTAATTTTAATATAAACGGCTTCCCCCGTAAATCGCGGGGGTCCAAATCCTAGTAGATTTAACAGAAATTGGAGTCCCATTTCCGACAAAGGAAAATGGATGCAAAGTAGTATTCACCACTCGTTCCAGCGAAGTATGTGGCCGCATGGGGGTTGATGATCCAATGGAAGTCCAATGTCTAACAGACAATGAAGCGTGGCATTTGTTCGAAAAAAAAGTCGGAACACTCACGTTAAAAAGCCACCCACGCATTCCTGAACAAGCAAGAAAAGTTGCCGGAAAATGTCGTGGCCTACCGTTAGCTCTCAACGTCATTGGCGAGACCATGTCAAGCAAGAGAACTATACAAGAATGGCAGCTTGCAATTCAGGTTTTGAACTCGTATGCTGCAGATTTCTGTGGCATGGTTGACCAAATCCTTCCTATTCTAAAGTACAGCTTTGACAATTTGAAGGGTGACCGGATCAAATCATGCTTCCTATATTGCTCTCTTTTTCCTGAAGATTATTTGAATAGAAAAAGAGAAGTTGATAGACTACTGGATATGCGAGGGATTCATAAGTGAAAATGAAGATAGAGAAGGAACAGTAAACCAAGGTTATGATATAATTGGTATCCTTGTCCGTGCATGCTTGCTGCTGGAGGAAGGAAGTAACAAATCAAAGGTGAAAATGCATGATGTGGTTCGTGAGATGGCTCTATGGATATCTTCTGACCTTGGAGATAATAGAGAAAAGTGTATCGTGAGAGCCGGTGTTGGGTTATGTGAGGTACCGGAAGTCGAGAAGTGGAGTGCGGTGGAGAGGATGTCATTGATGAATAATAAGGTTGAAAAGATATCTGGTAGTCCAAACTGTCCCAAACTAACAACTCTATTCCTCCAAGAAAACAGGCGATTGGGAAGTATCTCTGGTGAATTCTTTATGTGCATGCCAAAAGTAGTTGTTTTGGATCTATCACACTTGCCTCTTTGTGGATTGCCGGAGGAAATATCAGAGTTAGTCTCCCTAAAATATCTTGATTTGTCAAGATTAGGCCTGCGACTTCGGTTTTCCGAAACCGAACCGAACCGTCGGTTTTCTGTTAACCAAAGTTTTTAAAAACAATTCCGAAATAAACCGAATGAAATTTCGGTTCGGTTCGGTTCAGTTATCGGTTTATTTCGGTTTTTAATTTTATTTCCGAAAATAACCGAATTTTTAAATTTTCGGTTAATTTTGGTATAATTTTTCCAAAATATTTGGATATTTTCGGTAAATTCGGTTATTTTTGGGTTATTCGGTTATTTTCGGTTCGGGTTTTCGGTTATTTTCGGATATTTTTGGTTATTTTCGGTTTTTAAATTTTTTTTTTTTGAAAATCATAAACCGAACCGAAAACCGAATTAATTTTCAAAACCATACCGAATTGAACCGAATTGAAAACCGAACCGAAAACCGAAAAAACTGGTTCGGTCCGGTTCGGCCCATTCGGTTCGTACAAAAATCCCAGGCCTAGTAGTCAAGATCAATGATCTTTCGACTACCTGTTGGTCTCTGGAAATTGAAAAATCTAATACATTGAGGGTATGAATATTCGGAGAATCCATGGAATATCTAAGTTGTCGACTTTAAGAACATTAAAATTACTGGGTTGCAAACAACTTAAGTTTGCCGAAAGCTGGAAGGAGTTGCTTCTCTTGAAAGATTTAGAAGTTCTAACCATTGAAATCGAGTCGGAACTGGTTTTGGAGAAACTGTTTTTCTCGCACATGGGGAGGAGATGTATTCAAAAGGTAGTTATCATAGGCATTCCGGAAATATCAGTAAAAGGTCTTTGCTGATATTTGACGTGGTTGTTGTTCGCTCCAAACCTTATACATCTAAGTCTGACGAATTTAGGCCAACTAGAAGAAGTAGTGAGCAGAGAGAAAGCTGATGAGTTGCAGGTACAGGATATTATTCCTTTTGGAAATCTAGAAACTCTAGCGATGCTGAACTTGCCTGCGGTGAAGAGCATCTACTGGGCTCCCCTGCCATTTCCATGTCTGAGGGAAATGACCATAGACCGATGTCCGTCACTAGCAAAGCTTCCGCTAGATTCCAAAAGCGTAGCTGAAGTTGAAAGATTTGTCATAAAATGTGAAGCGGCAGACTGGATAGAAAGGATTGAATGGGAGGACAAAGCCACGAGACTCCGTTTCCTGCCTTCACGGAGAAAGGTACAGTATATGTCTTCTCCTCTCCTTTCACTATCTCATTTCCAAATATTTTATTTCCAAAACTGAGGAAACCTTTCCTTCTTTGATTGGTTTAGATGATGACGTACTACGAATAAGGCAACCCAGTGAGGCAAGTTGGTTTCCAATAAACCATCATACCGAATATGTGTCTCAGTAGAGTCTTACTCTGCTTTTTCTACTGTTTTGTGTCCGTCATAGTACACTCCTGAAAACCATCAGACGTGTTTCAGACAGTTACTCTCCTTTTTTTTTTTTTGCTTCCTCTATGTCAGTTGATTTGTATCGAAACTTCTCGTTTCTGCAAACGTTGTGGTTGTGTTTTGGAGTGTGTGTGTGTATGTTCATTGTAATGTATTTGTTTAATCTATAATACATAGCTATGATACTTCAAGTGGGAAGCAAATGAAATGTCTCGTTATCCATAAGATGGTGTGTGAAACCCATAATAAACGAATAACTAACGGTCTTATCTTCTGACATTTTTCGGATGAATAAAACATTTCTCTTCCCTTAATGGGCAGATATCAATGGCTGGATTTGTTAACTCAGATCGACTGATATGCCATTCTTCAGTAGCATTATGTGTACATTTGTTTCTATCTGTTTATGTATTTCTAATGTATGCGATCTTTGAACCGCGTAGAAGGGACGACTGAAGACGGTCGCCGCTGGATTCTGTCTTCCTCTCTTCCCTCCATTAACTTCAGTCTCCGGAGATCTATTCCTCTTCTCCATCTCTCGGAGCTGGTATCCGTCTTTACTTCTTGTAATGTCTATAATCACCTGTTAGGAAACTATGCTATAAAAAGTTGCTGAGTTCTTAGCTGATGATGCAATGACTCTGCTTGCTTTAGTTCTTAGCTGAATAGTATTGTTTTATGGTTTATACAGAATAGTTAAATGTGGAAGTATAAGTAACAAACTGTGTTTTTGATGTATGTGTAACTTTGTTCATGGATGAGATGGGGTTCCTTAAAGTTCTGAGCTTTATATTTTTTCTGGAATGCTTTACTTTTTCCCCTAAGTGAGAAGAATGAGCTAGATGCTGTATCAGCTTTTAGCGAGATTGTTCCTGATACAGTCTTTTTTTTCTATGACTTTGAGAGGCAAGTTACATCTCTACTTCATGAAACTTTAGTTACTCCTATTTCATTAAACCAGAGTCAGAAAGATTGTATTGAGTTTTTGTCTGGATCGAGGATACAATAAATGCTAAACTTAACATCTTAAACTCTTTAGTATTGGGCTCGTAACCATCCACGAGATACAGAAATTGAATCTGCTATCAAATCCGGAGACGATGCCGGTTTGGCCTTGGTCAAAAGATCATATAGCTACATTCACAAGCATGGTTACAAGTCCAAGCTTATGGCTGCTGCTGTCCGAAACAAATAAGACTTGTTCAGTTCTTCTCGGGTTAACTCAACCCCCGCTTTGACCATCAAAATCTGATTCCATTCTAACTCTCAGTGTTATCCTCAATCTCAGGGTTGATTATGTCATTGCTTCATTAAAGGTACTGCAATCTCTCAAAGACTCACCTGCCTTTCCTGACGATGAAAAATACTCATTCGTTCGGAAACTTTCTCCTGATACCGCAACACACTACAACTTCACCAACAAAGAGGTTAGTTCTGATTACTAAACCTTATAACCAACACTTCTGGTTAGTTTAACCGCTGTCTAATCATTTTTGTTTGATTCTAGTTTAGCTGATAAAATGGGACCACCTAAGCTTGGCTTCAGCTATTATGGGTCCTTGCACCCGTGGAGCTTTTGTCAGCTGGTGTGGAAGGTTATGCAAACCTAGCTAAACGTATTGAAGAGCTCTTTGGGAAGATTTGGGCCACCTCCAAATGCCTAAAACGAAGCTTTTATCTTCGTTACTAAGGATCTTAAATCAATAAGAGAAGTTTTGCCGTCGCTGAAAACCTAAAATTGATGAATATTTGTTTTGGAGGTTTGTTATGTGAAGACGCTCCGTGGGTATGTTTGTGTAAGTGTGTGACACACTGTGTGTCTTGTGGCTGTTGTATTTCCAAAATGTAAAAAAATGTAGAGCAGCAAGCTAACAATATATCCTGATAAGGATGCATATCTGGGGTTTACATGGAAAAATAATAGTATGTGGAGTGATTTCAGGAATGTGTAACAATAAGGTGATTGTTTGTAAAACTCTGCCTACAGATGGTGGAAAATGGTAGTTTGTCATCGCATGACTGCGCACTCATCACTAAATCAAATACTAATATGCGTTCCAGTAATTCAATATTTTCACCATTATAGACACATTTAACTATTTTTCTGAGAAAATTCATATGAACTTTTAACTTATATTGGAACTCTTGACGTTGGTTTATACATTTTTGGGTTAATTTCACTTAATTTATTTTGATAGAGTTTCTTTTGACGAATCTGGAAAATAATAAAGAAGCTGATGATATTCGTTCGGGCCCAACCCTTTTTTCTTCGTATGGATTTGGTTGTGTCGGCCGGTCTTTGTTGTCGAACTACAAACCTTCTGCGCCAGAAGGAAGGTTCGGTTTAGTAAACATTCAGCAGTATCACCACGTCATGCTTACTTGTCAAACAGTCAAACCCAATTTCGCAGGGTTCATCGTGAAACAAGAAATAGACCACACGGTATTGAATCTCGAGCTAACGAGAAGAAGAGACAATCCGGCAAACGGATCGTAAAAATGAGAATTTTCTCGAAAATGAGAAACTCGTTACGTAGTTCATTCGGTTTTCGATTTTATGATGTGAGCTCGCATGTTTCGTTGGTGATGCAGTCTCCCTTTCTCTGTGTTTGATATTTAATTCCAGCTCACCTGATCTCAAACGGATAATACATATGATCTTTCTTTATAGGAGTTAACTTGTGTTGATTAAAAAATTGATCTTTGCCTTTGTCTGTCTTTAGTTTCTATCTTGTTTATTTCAATCGAATTAGGCTATAAGTTCACGGGTTTTGACTTTATACGTAGTGACCTGCTATGGTAAGTTTCTATCTTGTTTATGTCTTGTCTCTTCATGAGCTGCGCGCGATGACAAGTTGTTTCTACATCTCATTTGCATATCAGTGTGAATAAAAATTGGGCCCCCTAAGTTTTGTATTTATTGAAATTGCCTCATTTTCAACCAAAGTGATAGAGTCCACTTGTTTTCTTATATCCCGACGACTTGACTTTAGGCATAGTTCCTTATTGGCAAATTTTAAAGTAAACTTCCTTGGTTGCATTGTGGAACTCTCTTTGTGTGTCAATTCAAGTGCAGGATGGGTGGTTGCATCTCTATCCAAGTATCATGCGATCAAGTGCTGAACCGTGTTGGTAGCTGCTTCTGCGGAAAAGGCAATCATATTGGTAACCTTGAGAAGAATTTGGTGGATCTGGAGAAATCCATGGGAGTACTTAAGGCAAGGCGAGATGATGTGTTAACAAGGGTGGGTGCAAGGGGAAGAAGCAAAAGGTCACCGAAGGCTAAACGAAGTCCAGGTATGGCTTACTAGTGTTCAGACCATCGAAAACCATTTTGATGATCTAAATATTACTAGAACCAGGGAACTCCACAGGTTGTGTCTTTTTGGTGTTTGTTCGAAAAACTTTAAATCCAGCTTCCATTACGGGAGAATGGTTTCTCTTATGTTGAAAGAGGTTGAGAATCTCAAATCTAGTGGAGTTTTTGGAGCTGTTGCGCTTAAAAAGCCAGTTGTGAGATGTGTGGTGGAGGAAAGGCCTCTACAAGCAGCAATTTTTGGTCAAGGAAAAATGCTAGAAACGGCGTGGAACCGCGTCATGGATGATGAGACTGGAACTATGATGGGCCTCTACGGAATGGGCGGAGTAGGAAAAACAACTCTTCTCACACAGATCAGCAAAAGGTTTCGTGAGACAGCCCATGGTGCTCAGATTATCATTTGGATTGTGGTGTCCAGTGATCTACGAGTAGAGAAGATTCGAGATGATATCGCCGAGAAGTTAGGCCTCCGCGGAGAGGCGTGGAACCTATGGAGGATAAGAAATTTGTCTTGTTGTTGGATGACATTTGGAGGAAAGTTGATTTAACAGAAATTGGAGTCCCTTTTCCTACAAGGGAAAACGGATGCAAAGTAGTATTCACTACTCGTTCTAGAGAAGTATGTGGTCACATGGGGGTTGATGATCCAATGGAAGTTCAATGTCTAACAGACAATGAAGCGTGGGACTTGTTCGAGAAAAAAGTCGGACCACTCACGTTAAAAAGCCACCCAAGTATTCCTGAACAAGCAAGAAAAGTTGCTGAAAAATGTTGTGGCCTACCGTTAGCTCTCAACGTCATTGGCGAGACCATGTCATGCAAGAGAACTATACAAGAATGGGATCTTGCGGTTCAGGTTTTGAATTCGTATGCTGCAGACTTTTCTGGCATGGAAGACCGAATCCTTCCTATTCTAAAGTATAGCTATGACAACTTGAAGAGTGAACACATCAAGTCATGCTTCCAGTATTGCTCTCTTTTTCCTGAAGATTATTTGATAGAAAAAGAGAAGTTGATAGACTACTGGATATGTGAGGGATTCATAAGTGAAAAAGAAGATAGAGAAAGAAGAGTAAACCAAGGTTATGATATAATTGATACTCTTGTCCGTTCATGTTTGCTGCTGGAGGAAGAAAACAACAAATCAAAGGTTAAATTGCATGATGTGGTCCGTGAGATGTCTCTATGGATATCATCTGATTTTGGAGAAAACAGAGAAAATTGCATCGTGCGAGCCGGTGTTGGGTTATGCGAGGTACCGAAAGTCGAAAAGTGGAGTGCTGTCGAAAAGATGTCACTGATGATTAATAAGATTGAAGAGATATCTGGTAGTCCCAATTTCCCCAAACTAACAACTCTATTCCTCCAAGAAAACATGCCATTGGCAAGTATCTCAGGTGAATTCTTTAAGTGTATGCCAAAACTAGTTGTTTTGGATCTATCTGAGAACTTGGGTCTTAATAGATTGCCGGAGGAATTATCAGAGTTAAACTCCTTAAAATATCTTGATTTGTCAAGAACAATGATCTTGCGACTACCTGTTGGTCTCTGGAAGTTGAAAAAGCTAGTACATTTGTACCTAGAGGGTATGAGGGATCTTCTGAGTATGGATGGAATATCTAAGTTGTCAAGTTTAAGAACATTAAAGTTACTAGGTTGCAAACAACTTAGGTTTGACAAAAGCTGGAAGGAGTTGGTTCTCTTGAAACATTTAGAAGTTCTAACCATTGAAATCAAGTCAAAATTGGTTTTGGAGAAACTGTTTTTCTCACACATGGGGAGGAGATGCGTTGAAAAGGTTGTTATCAAAGGAACATGGCAAGAATCTTTCGGATTCTTGAACTTTCCGACTATTCTTCCTAGCCTCAAAGGTTCTTGCTTCTTAAGTCTCTCTTCTGTGGCTATAAAAGACTGTGGTTTAAAGGATTTGAAGTGGTTGCTGTTCGCTCCAAACCTTATACATCTAGCTCTGGTGAATTTAATGCAACTAGAAGAAGTAGTGAGCATTGAGGAAGCTGATGAGATGCAGGTACAAGGTATTGTTCTTTTTGGAAAACTAGAAACTCTACTGATGAGTGACTTGCCTGAGGTGAAGAGCATCTACGGGACTCCCCTGGCATTTCCATGTCTGAGGGAAATGGACATAGAACAATGTCCGAAACTTGGGAAGCTTCCGCTCAGTTCCAAAAGCGTCGCTGAAGTTGAAAGGTTTGTTATAATATACAGATCGGCAGATTGGATAGAAAGGGTTAATTGGGAGGACGAAGCCACGAGACTCCGTTTCCTGCCTTCACGCAGAATGGTATATCCTCTCTCCCTTCACTATCTCGTTTCCAAATATTTTATTTTCAAACTGAAACCTTTTCTTTGGTTGGTTTAGGAAGACAACCCAGAGAGGCATCTTGATTTGCTATAAACCATCAAACAGCATCTCTTCAATAGTGCACTGTTCAAAACTATCAGACAAACAGATACGTGTTCCAGACATGTTACTCTCCTCTCTTTTTTGCTTCCTCTCTGTCAGTTGATTTGTATCAAACTTCTTTTTTTCTGCAAACGTTGTGGTTGTGTTTTGAAGTGTGAGTGTGTGTGTTCATTGTAATATATGATGCTTGAAGATAGTCTTATATTCTGACATTTTTTTTCGAATAGATAAAAATGGCGGGTGCCACCTTAATGGGAAAATATTAACGGCTGGATTTGTTAACTCAGTCAACGGTTTGCTGAGAAACAAAATATGCAATCCACTTTGCATCTCCTCCTTCTGCAACTCTCTTTGCTTCGATCCAAGTACTAGCCCTCTTTTTTTTTTTTGCTTTATCTAATTCTTCAGTAGCATTCTGTGTACATATGTTTCTCTCTGTTTATGTATTTCACATGTATGTGATCTGTGAACCACACAGAAGGGACGACTGAAAACGGTAGCAGTCGCTTCTCTTCCCTCCATTAACTTCAGTCTTCATGCTTCTGCCAGCTCTTCCTCCTCCTCATCTCCATCTTCTTCATCCCAATTTGGTCTGAAAACTGATGATACAATGGCTGTGCTTGCTTTAGTTCTTAGCTGAACAATGTTGATTTATGGTTCATACCAAATTGTTAAATGTGAAGTGTAAGTACCAAACTGTGTCTTTGATATATGTGTGTAACTATGTTCATGGATGAGGTGGGGTTCCTAAAGTTCTGAGATTTATATTTTTCTGGTTGATCTATCAGCTTTTAGCGATATTGTTCCTGATACAGTCCTTTTTCGATGACTTTGAGAGGTAAGTTACGTCTCTACTTCATGAAACTTTAGTTACTGCTATATCGTTAAACCAGAGTCAGAAAGAATGTATTGAGTTTTTGTCTGGATCGAGGATACAAGAAATGCTAAAGTTAACATCTTAATCTCTTTAGGATTGGGCTCGTAACCATTCAGAAGTTACAGAGATTGAAACTGACACCAAATCCGGAGAAGGTCCCAGTTTGGCCTTGGTTAAATGATCATATAACTACATTCACAAGTATGGTTATAAGTCCAAGCATATGGCTGCTGCTGTCCGAAACAAACAAGACTTGTTCAGTCATCTGATCTTGGGAAAAATAAAGCTACATTTGCCAACTATGGATAGTCTCCGTAGTCTGATCTTGTTGAATTGTGAAATTTCAGAGATAAAGATAGAGAGGCCATCATGGAACACAGATCCGACAAGCTCATGTTTCTTCAACCTCTCCCAAATCATCATTCATGTTTGCTCTAGCCTAAAGGATTTGAATTGGCTGTTGTTTGCTCCAAACATTACTTATCTTATGATTGAGCAGTTAGAGTAGCTAGATGATATAATTAGTGAAGAGAAAGCCACATGTGTTACTAAGGAGCAACAGCAACTGCATATGACTATTTCTTTCCAGAAACTACAGATTCACTTGTCTAATATACCGGAGCTGAAGAGTATCTATTGGAGTCTTTTGTCTTCTTTATGCCTACGTGGAATCTACGTAGAAAGGTGTCCAACGTAGAAAGATGTCCAAAGCTGAGAAAGCTTCCCTTGGATTCTACAAGTAGCATTGTGGGTGAAGAGTTTGTCATACAATACGAGGAGAAAGATTGGGTCGGAAAGTCTTGACTGGAAGGATGAAGCAACCAAAACTCCGTTTCTTACCGTCCACAAAACTGATGCATCCTTTCTCCTAGTCTCTCTATTTTTACAAACACAAATAAATAAATTTACATTGGATTATACTTTACAAAAAGTTTATACCACAAATATAGACTTTAAAAATCAAAATAACCAAAATGTTTCATTAAAGAGGTAAGTATACATTTATAGCTATAGGGTTAACTAATTCAAACCTTAAGGTTTACAGTTAGGAGGTGGAGATTTGGATTTGAGATTTAAAATTTTATAAAATAAAAAATAAATATTAAAAATTTAAAAATAGTTTCAAAAATTAGTTCCGAATTTCAAAAAAAAAAATTTTAAAAAAACTTCGAAAAAAAAAATTCAAAAAAAAATTATAAAAAGTTCGAATTTGAAAACATATAATCTAAAACTATAAAAAAAATATTTTTTTTATTTTTTTATATATCTAGGATATTAGTGTCCTTTTACCTATTAAATAAAACATTGTGGTCATTTTCCTTCTTGTGGTCTATTTTTGTGACTAAAACTTGAAAATAGTCTATTTATGAGAATTGCCCTATACTTTACTTTATATTTCTTCTCCCGTTTCTTTTGTTGCAGTTTTTTCTTTCACAATAATCGTCAAACAAGAATTTCTCTTCAAATGATTCTATTAAAACAATATATAACATTCTATAACTTTGTATTTTTTTTTTTGAACTGCTATAACTTTATATTGTTACAGTGGGTTGTTATTCTTTGTTATTTGAAGACGGTGTGTGGGTATGTTTTTGTAAGTTTGTGTTTTGTGGTTGTTGTGTTTCTAGAATGTGAAAATGTAGAGCAATAAGCTAATAAATAATGTATCCGTATAAGAATGCATATATGGGGCTACTTGTAAAAATAATAGTATGTGGAGTGATTTCGAGAATGTGTAGTAATATGGGGATCATTTGTAAAACTTTTCTATAAAAAGGGAAAAAAATAGTTCGAAATTGCATGATTGCGCACTCATCACTCAGACACCTGTTATCAGACGTATAATGCATACTAGGTTTATTTAAAAAGCAGATTATAATGCTCTTTTGGTTTCTTGGAGTTAACTTATGATTGAAAAAATTGATCTCTGCCTATATCGGTCTGTGACGTCTGTCTTAGTTTCTGTCTTAATTTTCATTCGAATTAGGCATTAAGCTTTCGTGTTTCGAGTGCATATATCTGTCTTTTCTCTTCATGAGCCGGGGTGGTGAATAAAAATCGCCCCCCTTGTTCGACACTACTAAGTTTTGTATTGATTAAGTAGCCTTAAAAAATTGCCTCCGTGTTCGTACCAAACGTGATATAGACGACTTGCGTAATTGCTTGAAAAAAGTCACCTCTATTTTTTTTAATTCCGATGACTTGACTTTTTTCTGAATACAGAAGAAGGACAAATAATATTCCAGTTCTACAGCATAGTTCTTTATTGGCAAATTGTTCCTTAGTCGCATATTTGATCTCTCTTTGTGTGTAAGTCAAGTGCAGGATGGGTGGTTGCATCTCTATCCAAATATCAGGCGATTCGGACCATATTCGTAATCTGGAGAAGAATTTGGTGGCTCTGGAGGAAACCATAAGAGTACTCAAGTCAAGGCGATATGATGTGTTAAGAAGGGTGCAAGAGGAAGAAGGCAAGGGTCAACAAAGGCTAAACGAAGTCCAGGTATGGGTTACAAGTGTTCAGACCATCGAAAATCACTTTGACGATCTAAATATTACCAGAACCAGGGAACTACAAAGGTTGTGTCTTCTTGGTGTTTGTTCGAAGAACGTAAAGTCTAGCTTCCATTACGGGAGAAGGGTTTCTCTCATGTTGAAAGAGGTTGAGAGTCTCATATCTAACGGAGTTTTTGATGTTGTTGCGGCTGAACCGCCAGCTATGAGATGCGTAGTTGAGGAAAGGCCTTTACAACCGGTAATTTTTGGTCGAGAAACGATGCTAGAGAAGGCGTGGAATCGCCTCATGGATGAGGAGACTCAAACTGTGGGCCTCTATGGAATCGGTGGAGTAGGAAAAACAACTCTTCTCACACAGATCAACAATAAGTTGTGTGACGGAGTTGATGGTGTCCAGATTGTCATTTGGGTTGTGGTGTCCAGTGATCTACGGGTTGAGAAGATTCAAGATGATATCGCTGAGAAGTTAGGCCTTCATGGAGAGGAGTGGGACTGGAAAGATAAAAGACATAAGGCCTATGATATACAAGCTCGTATGAAGAATAAGAAATTTGTCTTATTATTGGATAACATCTGGAGAAAAGTGGATTTAGAAGACATCGGAGTTCCATTTCCGACAAGGGAAAACGGATGCAAAGTAGTATTCACCACTCGTTCCAGGGAAGTATGTGGCTACATGGGGGTCGATGATCCAATGGAAGTCCAGTGTCTAACAGACAGTGCTGCGTGGGATCTGTTCAAGAAAAAAGTCGGACCACTCACGTTAAAAAGCCACCCACGCATTCTAGAACAAGCAAGGAAAGTTTCTGAAAAATGCGGTGGCCTACCGTTAGCTCTCAGCGTCATTGGCGAGACCATGTCATGCAAGAGAACTATAAAAGAATGGGATCTTGCGGTTGAGGCTTTTGCTGGCATGGATGACCAAATCCTTCCTATTCTAAAGTATAGCTATGATAACTTGAAGGGTGAGCAGATCAAGTCATGCTTCCAATATTGCTCTCTTTTTCCTGAAGATTATTTGATAGAAAAAGAGAAGTTGATAGACTACTGGATATGTGAGAGATTCATAGGAGAAAACGAAGACAGAGAAAGAACAGTAAACCAAGGTTATGGTATAATTGCTTCCCTTGTCAGTTCATGTTTGCTGCTGGAGGAAGGAAGCAGTATATCAAAGGTGAAAATGCATGATGTGGTTCGTGAGATGGCTCTAGGGATATCATCTGATTTTGGAAAAAAAAGAGAAAAGTGTATCGTGCGAGCCGGAGTTGGGTTAAGTAAGGTACCCAAAGTCGAGAAGTGGAGTGCTGTGGAATAAGATTGAAGGGATATCTGGTAGTCCCGAGTGTCCCGAACTAACGACTCTATTTCTCCAAGAAAACAGCGCGTATATCTCAAGTGGCTTCTTTAAGCATATGCCAAAACTAGTTGTTTTGGATCTATCTCAGAACGATAGTCTTTCTGAATTGCCGAAGGAAATATCAGAGTTAGTCTCCTTAAAATATCTTGATTTGTCAAGAACAGATATCTGGGAGCTACCTGCTGGTCTCTGGAAGTTGAAAAGGCTAATACATTTGTATCTAGAGCGCATGAGGAATCTTGAGAGTATCGATGGAATATCTATGTTGTCGAGTTTAAGAAGATTAAAATTACTAGGTTCCCATCGAGTCCAATTTGACAAAAGCTCGGAGGAGTTGCTTCTCTTGAAACATTTAGAAGTTCTAACCATTGAGATCGGGTCAAATATGGATTTGGAGAAGCTGTTTTTCTCACAAATCGGGAGGAAATGTGTTCAAAAGGTTGTTATCAGAGACATTTTTTACTTTCCGACTGTTCTCCGTAGCCTCAAAGGTCCTTGCTTCCTAAGTCTCTCCTATGTGACTGTAAAAAACTGTGGTGGTTTAAAGGATTTGACGTTGTTGTTGTGCGCTCCAAACCTTATACAACTACACCTGGTGGGTTTAGAGAAACTAGAAGAAGTAGCGAACATAGAGAAAGCTAAAAGGATGCAGGTACAAGGTATTATTCCTTTTGGAAAACTAGAAACTCTAGTGATGCTTGAATTGCCTGAGGTGAAGAGCACCTACTGGACTCCCCTGCCATTTCCATGTCTGAGGGAAATGCACATAGAACAATGTCCGAAACTAAGAAAGCTTCCGCTCAATTCCAGAAGCGTAGCTGAAGTTGAAAGGTTTGTCATACAATATGCACCGGAAAATTGGATAGGAAGGGTTGAATGGGAGGACGAAGCCACGAGACTCCGTTTCCTGCCATCACGCAGAATTGTATATCTCTTCTATCCTCTCTCCGTTTTTACTATCTCATTTCCAAATATTGTTTCCAAAACTGAAACCTTTTCTTTGGTTGGTTTATAGGAAGACAACCCAGGGAGGCATGTTGGTTTCCGATGAACCATCAAACCGAATCTCTGTCTCAATATCGTACTGTTGAAAACCATCAGACCAACACATACGTACGTGTGTCAGACATGTTACTCTACTTTTATTTTTGCTTCCTCTCTGGTTGATTTGTATCAAACTTCCTAATTCTTTTTTTTCTGCAAACGTTGTGAGTGTGAATGTGAGTGTGAGTGTGAGTGTTCATTGTAATGTATGATACTTCAAGTGGGACGCAAATGAAATGTCTCGTTATCCATAAGATGGTGTGTGAAAGTCCTAACCATAATAAATTAATAGCTAAACGATCTTATTTTCTGAAATATTTGGGATAAATAAAAATGGCCGTGCCGACCTTAAACTGAAATATTTGGGATAAATTAATGCTAACGATCTTGGAGCTGGTATTGAATCCTATTTTGGTCTGAAAACTGATGATACAATGGCTGTGCTTGCTTTAGTTCTTAACTGAACAGTGTATGAGTTATGGTTCATACCAAATTGTTAAATGTGAAGTTTAAGTACCAAACTGTCTTTGATGTATGTGTGTAAATGTGAAGATCCCGGTTTGGCCTTGGTCAGAAGATCATATAACTACATTCACAAGTATGGTTACAAGTCCAAGCTTATGTCTGCTGTTGTCCCCTGCTTTGACCATCAAGATTCTGATTCCATTCTAACTCTCAGTGTTATCCTCAGTCTCGGGGTTGATTATGTCATTGCTCCATTAAAGGTACTTCAATCTCTCAAAGACTCACCTTCCATTCAAGATGATTAAAAAGACTCCGTTTGGAAACTTTCTCCTGATACTGCAGCACACTACAACTTCACCAACAAATAGGTTAGTTCTGATCACTAAACCTAACGAGCACTTCTGGTTAGCTCAACCGCTATCTAATATTTTTTGTCAGCTGGTGTGGAAGGTTATGCGAAACGTGTTGCAGAGCTCTTTGGGAAGATTTGGTCACATCCGAATGTCTAAAACGAAGTTTTTATCTTCGTTACTAAGGATGTTAAATCAATAAGAGAACTAAACTCCATGTTAATGAACCTCTTTAGTTTCCTTATCTTTTTTTTTGTTTCCTTGTGTCTTGCTCAATACGGTTCCTTGTGTGAGACTTAGGCTACAAGTTAGCTGAACTAGATTAATCGTCGTCGTGTTCTTTGGTCTGAAACTTGTGGATTAGACACCTACATCCATAAACTTATGTGTGAACCAAATAATAAGTTGAATGAAGACAAAGGGCCTGTTTGTTTATCTATCTAAATGAGCCATCTGGATGAAGATGAGAGTTTTGTTTGTTTATGCACTAAAAATGCAACTCATCCAGATGGATCATCCGAATGACTTTCAGAAATTTAGGCTTGATTTTAAAGTCAATCCAGCTGAACCAATTTGGATCATTTGAATGAAGATGATTCATTCAAAATGGTATAATGTCTATTATGCCCATAATGTAATTCACAAATTACAAACCTAAACATAATATCATTTTGTCACACACGAAAACTGACAAAACCACAAAAACGCGTTTTTCCGCGAAAACCTAAAAACTAATTTTTCATGTCAAAACCCCAAAACACATTTTTCCGCCAAAATTGGAAAACGCGTTTTTATCCAGCTGAACCAATTTGGATCATTTGAATGAAGATGATTCATTCAAAATGGTATAATGTCTATTATGCCCTTAATGTAATTCACAAATTACAAGCCTAAACATAATATCATTTTGTCACACACGAAAACTGACAAAACCACAAAAACGCGTTTTCCCGCGAAAACCTAAAAACTAATTTTTCATGTCAAAACCCCAAAACACATTTTCCCGCCAAAATTGGAAAACGCGTTTTTATTCCAAATTTGCAAAAACGTGTTTTCATGCGAAAATCACAAAAACATGTTTTCACGCCAAAACCCCAAAACGCATTTTCCGCTAAAACACAAAAACATGTTTTCCCGCCAAAATCGCAAAAACGTGTTTTCCGCCATAACCTGTTTTCCCGCCATAACCTGTTTTCCTGCTATAACGTGTTTTCCCGCAAAAATTGCAAAAACGCGTTTTCACGACATCACGCAAAAACCCCAAAAATGTGTTTTCCCGCAAAATATCGTTTTTCCGTCAAAATGAAAAATCTTCTTTTCTCGCCAAAACCGAATTTTTTTGTTTTCCTGCTAAAACAAAAAAAACAGTGTTTCCCCACCAAAACCGAAAATCTCATTTTCCCGCAAAAACTGCAAAAATGTGTTTTCCCAACAAAATCGCAAAATCTCGTTTTCCAGCCAAAATCGAAAATTTTTGTTTTCCCGCCAAAACTGCAAAAACGCGTTTTCCCGTCAAAATCGCAAAATCTCGTTTTCCGGCCAAAATCGAAAAATCTCGTTTTTCCGCCAAAACCGCAAAAATGCGTTTTTCCGCCAAAACCACAAAAACGTGCTTCCCCCCCCCCCCAAATCGCAAAATCTTGTTTTCCGGCCAAAATCGAAAAACCCTGTTTTCCCGCCAAAACCGAAAATCTCGTTTTCCCGCCAAAACCGCAAAAAAAGCGTTTTACCGCCAAAATCGCAAAATCTTGTTTTCCGGCCACAATCGAAAAAACATGTTTTCCCGCCAAAACCGAAAATCTCGTTTTCCCGCCAAAACTGCAAAAATGTGTTTTTCCGCCAAAACCGCAAAAACGTGCTTTCCCGCAAAAATCGCAAAATCTTGTTTTCCGGCCAAAATCGAAAAACTCGTTTTCCCGCCAAAACCGAAAATCTCGTTTTCCCGCCAAAACCGCAAAAACACGTTTTACCGCCAAAATCGCAAAATCTTGTTTTTCGGCCAAAATCGAAAAAACTGTTTTCCCGCCAAAACCAAAAATCTCGTTTTTCCGCCATAACCGCAAAAACGTTTTTTTCCCGCCTCAATCGTAAAATTTCATTTTTTGGCCAAAATCGAAAAGTGCGTTTTTCCGCTAAAACCAAAAAATCTTGTTTTCCCCCAAAACCGCAAAAAAAAAATCGTTAATTTTGAAATAATTCTAATGTAAATATATTAGATTAAATAATTAAATATAATATAGTTAAAATTAATATCAAATATATGATTGAATCAATACAAGGGTATTTTGGTAATTTGTTTACTAAACTCATTTAGATAGAAATGAAAATAAAGAAACAAACATAATATTCATTTAGGTGATTCATCTAGATGAGCTATTTAGATGAACAAACAAACAGTCAGAAAAATCTGAATGGATCATCTTAATAAATTATACAAATGAATCATCTAGACGGAAATGATAAATGGTTAAACAAACAGCCCCAAAGAAGAGGATGAACATAAACTTGTCCGTGTCAGTCATATAGTCATATACATTATCTGATCTCTAGTCACCTCTTTAATTTTCAAATTCTAAAGTTTAGTAATTTACACATAACCACAAACGTAAATTTCATTATGTAGTATAATATGATTGTGCTTCTCTTTCGACCACGTGTGTGATTGTAAATTGTTGTGGGTTCGTATCATTATGAATAAAAACAATGGAATAATAGCTCGTCTTCAATGCGATTCATTCAAAGTCGAATAATTTCAGTGAAATGGAGTGATTGACTGATTGCATATCCTTCTAAATTATTGAAGGATAATTATTAGTACTCTTTTGAAAAAAAATATGAAGGAAATTTTGAAGGTTCTCAAAATTTTCTTGGACTATGTTTTTCATATGTTTTCTAGAATTATTGTTTAGAAACAAATCAAAGATGGAGACATGGCACGTTATATCTGCCAGAACCTATCGGTCTTTTACATGTGGATCTAGTTTTCCCACATTGCAACAATCATGCAATATCTTTTTTTTTTTTTTTTTTTTTTTTTTTTTGATAATCCAGTATCCGACCACTTTGCGTGATCGACTAGCCCACCGGGCCTAAGCCCAAGCCATTACAGGATTTTTAAGCGTCCACTTAAGGGCCCCTGGTTACGCGAAGTGGTCTGGAGGGCGAGAGGCAGCCCATGTAAATACCCCTCGTGGCCGGGGCTCGAACTCGGGTGGCGGGCACCTCAGCCGAGGTTCCTTTACCACCAGACTACGAGGCCCGGTTATCATGCAATATCTTGTCTTCTCCAACTTTGTGTTGTAACGTAAAAGAGTGTTAAAATCCTTTGAGATGTGTTTGCATTTTATACCTTTGACAGAATTGTCGACTAAGGTTAGCTTCAAGTTTATTGCCCGGACGGCCGGACCGGAAAATTAGGATTTTCTTATTGTTTGCTCAGTTCACTTCAACAAAAATAGTTTGAGAAGTGAGAACGAAAATTTTATTTACAAAGTAAAAATGAAGAAAATGAGAACGTGATTGGAGCAAGAGTTAACAGAGACAAAATAATTAAATTTCAGATCTTACTAGTTTGTAATTGATATTGGAATAAGTTAGCTTTCAATCTTAAATCCCACATGCAATTGATATGTGGCTTGAAGAGGTTTCACGTGTTATAATAATTGTTTAGTCGTCTTATAATCGGTGTTGGTTCATTTCTTATCAATTATTGGACATGGGTTCCTACTGCCCACTTTTGCGATGCGACAATGTATTATACACTATTTCATGTGCTTGACCAACCTAACAAGTGGTGTTAAATGTATATTTTAATTGCTTAACTATCCAAATGGAACTAAAACTATATTTCCCCATATTTCCACCAAATCAATGGTTCAAAACTAATTAGCTGTTCTTACTGGCCACTAAACTTTTGTTTTATGTTGAATCGAGTTAATAATGTTTAGAGATTATTTGTTGTCTTTAGAAGAAAAAGAGTTTTTGTTTAGCAGTTAAATTAGTAGTTGGCCGGTCATGTTTACGTGTTTCTCGTGTCTCTCTATAAATTATCCTGAATTCGATATTAACTACTGCCTTTAGTAATATAATATCAATGCCGACCAAAGAAAATATAAGTTTATAATGTTAATATTACACTGAAGTAAAAAATCTTCGAAAAAGGAAATAGGAATTACAGTTATATTGTGAAAGAACTGAACATACATGCTGTATTTGTATATGTTACAATGTATGTCAACCTTGCCAACACATAACTGTCGAAACTAAAATCTCCAATTTCAGAAAATGTAATGGATTTAGTAATTAAAAAAAATAATTTATTCCCTAATGAAAATGTATTCCTTGGTCGAGAGGTACACATCGCGCATTGCATTTTGAATTTCTATAGAAGTACGTGGACAAATTCAATGTAAAACCATTCAACCAAACGGATAATTAACAGATAAGAACGAATAAAATTGTTTTCCGTATGAAATTTATTTTATTTTAGTTTCAAACTATATTTTATTTATTAAAAATATTTTTTTTTTTTTAATTTTTTTTTTTTTGAATGAATGTAAAATTTTATTCAATCAAAACTTTAATTACATCAAATGCTACTGTTTTGATCTCCATATACATATCAATAGACTCTTAAAACTCTATTTTTCTGTATGTCAAAAAGAAAACTCATGTAATTCTTGAACCAAACAACACACTCAAGCCTTTCTCAAGGTATATTTGCCCCGTCCCTTTCACAGCAAGAAGCTTCAGTCTTATCACTTTATCAACCCATTTAATCAGCAGCAATTCATCTCTTGGTTGCTCTCCATGCCGACGAACATTGCGTTCCCTCCAAATACTATGTAGCAACGCTTGAAAAGTATATCTGATAATGAATACTTCAGAGGGTGTGAAACTAGAAGTTGATTGGGAAATCAATTCCACAATCACACTCCATTCGAGAGAGAAAGCTCCCTTCATAATCCCACCTATCAATGACTTCCAAATTTTCTCCGAGTATCATCGGTCTAATTTTAATAAGAGAGTTCTTTTTGTGAAAATAATAGTATAGATAGATTTTAATTTTTTTTTTAGTTTTAACTTTCGTAAGTCAATCCATTGTATAATGGTTAAAAATACTTTTAATAGAAATACAGAAAACAAGAAAAATAAAATTTGTTTCAATAATGATTTAGGCACGGCATTATTACAGACAGACCTACCTCTTTTACTTTGACATTCGTACACAATTCTCTTTCTTCCAGCGAAGCAGGAAGACATAAATCTTCACTTAAATTATAATTTTAAATATTATTTTCCGATTATAAATATATAAGCCATTTGCTCTTTTTCGTGCATCGAAATCTCAAACACAAACAAAAAAAAACTCGAAAACGAAAAAAAACAATGGCGAGCTCCGATGCTCTCTTGCCAATCTCCGCCAGAGAAGAGGACCCATTATTATCCGCCGGGTCAAGATCCGACCCTAACGCGGAAACCCATCGCCGTAGAAGGCCCGTTAAAGGTCTCCTCGCCGTCTCATTTGGGCTTTTGTTTATCGCCTTTTACGTCGTTCTCATCGCCACACACGACGGATCTAGTAGATCCAACGACGTTAAAATCGAAAGCGATGAAACAGCGACGACAACGTCACGTGCACGTCTCGCCGGGGTGTCGGAGAAAAGCAATGGTCAGTTGTGGAAGCTTTCCGGTGAGCGAAATACGGTGTCGTTCGCTTGGAACAACAGTGTGTTGTCATGGCAACGAACGGCCTTTCATTTTCAGCCTGAACAGAATTGGATGAACGGTATGTGAAAAATTAGTTAAAAGAAAGAAAAAAATCTAATTGGTTGATTTTTATTATATGTTGATTTGGTTGAAAAAGTCTTTCCTCTTTTTGCTACACATTCTAAGAATATTCATTCTTCCTTTTTTTCCACATATATTTCCTTTTCCACAATCTGGGAGAGAATATTAAAATCTTCAAATTTCCAAATTATTCAACAGTGATTATTTCATTCAAATCTATCAAATTTCATTCAAAGAACATTATATAGTTTCATTGCATCATATGATCTTGTAATGATTCTAAGTACATATGATTATGCTAATTAGTCTCTAATTTTGTTCTAATATTTCTGTTTGTTCTTTTGTTTTCTTCTTCCTCCGTTTATCGAATATGATGTTGCTCAATGGCAAATCTGGGCTTTTCTTCCTGCAGATCCTAATGGTAAGTTTCACTTTCCTTTCTTTTTTGTTTATTTTATTTTGTAAAAGTGAATTTCTCTTACTGTAAATTATGTTTATTTCAATACAAAATCTGAAATTTATAAGAAATAATTGGAGGGACAAGAAGTAGTGGATCACATAACGTCATCACACGCAATCCACGTTATAGCCAAAAGGCTCACAGACAAAATCAGAACAGAGTTACCTCACAACCAATAGCAAAAATTTATTATCTAGTTTAAATTGATTTTGCCACTTCATATCTCACATGAGATCCACATGCTAAAGAGATTGTACAAATCACTGGTTGCCACATAAAAGTTATCTTGCTTGATAAATCCTTGTGAATGCAAAGTTTGGATCTTATCTCAATTTGATTAAAGCCAGTGGGGTATACTAAACTATGCTATTTCGATTTGATACCTAGAACTTTGTCGTCTACTTAAAACACTCACTATTTCGGAGTTCTATTCATTTTGACCACCCAATAAAACATATGTTTTGCATTTTGTCCAGGTCCATTGTTCTACAAAGGATGGTACCATTTCTTCTACCAGTATAATCCAAACGCAGCCGTATGGGGTGATATTGTCTGGGGTCATGCCGTGTCTAAGGACCTAATCCATTGGGTCCATTTGCCCATAGCCATGGTAGCTGACCAATGGTATGATGCCAATGGTGTCTGGACAGGCTCAGCCACATTCCTCGATGATGGCTCTCTCGTCATGTTGTACACTGGTTCCACCGACAAATCCGTTCAGGTATGCACACTCGAAAGATTTTAGCGTAACATTCAATTTTAAAGTGTTGAAACAAAATCAAAATAACAGTTTCAAAACAGTATAGCCATAGCTAAGCTATAGCACTATATATATTATATATCAAATCTAGAAAAGTACTTCTTAATTTGCTCTAGAATATAAAAGCTCATGAAACTGTAATTAAAATAAAATTTAACAAGTTTTTTTGTAATATTCTATTTTAACGAAACAACCGTAAGAAAAATGGGTGAATCCAGTGATATTTATATAAAACTATGTGTACAGTGTAGTGAACATGTGATAATTTTAATATGTTTTGAAATCACAAATGGGACAATACTTGACGCCAACATGTTGTCTAGATTGTGTCATGAACTGTTAGGCAAATAGTAGAGGTAACGATTATACAACCAGATTTTGGTAAATTAGTTTTCTAACATGTAAATTAGGTTTAGTGATTGTATTAATGATAATAATTATATAACGTTTCAGGTCCAAAATCTTGCATACCCTGAGGACCTCAACGACCCACTCCTATTGAAATGGGTCAAGTACTCAGGCAATCCGGTTCTAGTACCTCCTCCTGGCATTCTCCCCAAGGACTTCCGTGACCCAACGACTGCATGGAAGACATCAGATGGAAAATGGCGGATCACAATCGGTTCCAAGATCAACAAAACCGGAATCTCACTAGTGTACGACACAATCGACTTCAAGACTTACGAGAAACACGACACATTGTTGCACAAGGTTCCAAACACCGGGATGTGGGAGTGTGTTGACTTTTATCCAGTGTCTAAGACCGCGGTCAATGGGCTCGACACATCGGTCAACGGACCAAATGTGAAGCATATCGTGAAGGCTAGCATGGACGACACCAGGTTTGATCATTATGCCGTGGGGACGTACTTTGATTCGAACGGAACATGGATCCCGGATGATCCTACTATCGATGTTGGGATGAGTGCTAGTTTGAGATATGATTACGGAAAGTTCTATGCTTCAAAGACGTTTTATGACCAGAACAAGGGTCGGAGAATCTTGTGGAGTTGGATTGGTGAATCTGATAGTGAAGCTGCTGATGTACAAAAGGGCTGGTCTTCTCTTCAGGTATGTTCTGTTTCCTTGACGTAACGTGCCGTGAAAGTTAGGTTGTTTTGATATGGTTGCTTGTAACCCAAGGTAGTGATAATTTTTTTGGTTATACTATGATTAGGGTATTCCAAGAACCGTTGTTCTCGACACAAAGACAGGAAAGAACCTGGTCCAATGGCCAGTTGAAGAAATAAAATCTCTTAGATTAAGCAGCAAGCAATTTGATATGGAAGTCGGTCCCGGTTCAGTGGTACCGGTCGATGTGGATTCCGCAGCTCAGCTAGACATAGAAGCGGAGTTCGAGATCAATAAAGAGTCTCTTGACAAAATCCTTGGAGATGCTTCGGTGCTGGCTGAGGCTGAGGAGTTTAGCTGCCAGAAGAGCGGAGGCGCCAGTGTCCGTGGTGCTTTAGGACCGTTCGGATTCTCGGTTCTTGCCGACAAGAGCTTGTCGGAACAAACTCCGGTTTACTTCTATGTGGCTAAGGGAAAAGATTCTAAGCTCAAAACTTTCTTCTGCACAGACACTTCAAGGTATTAATTTTCTTAAAATTATTATAAAGTAATGTCTAACCGTACTAGTATAGTATTCGATTATGAAATATAACATTTTTATGTAACAGGTCAACTTTTGCCAACGATGTCGTTAAACCGATTTATGGTAGTTCTGTACCGGTTCTTAAAGGGGAGAAATTGACCATGAGAATATTGGTAAATTTACTAATCAATATAATTTTATATATACTTATGAAATATAATTTCATATTACAGTGTGGACTGAAATACCTTATCTATTTTTGAATAGGTTGATCATTCGATAGTGGAAGGATTCGCACAAGCTGGAAGAACATGTATATCGTCAAGGGTATATCCAACAAAAGCCATCTACGGAGCAGCTAAGCTTTTTGTATTCAACAATGCCATTGATGCGACTATTACGGCGTCGTTCAAAGTCTGGCAAATGAACAGTGCTTTTATTCACCCTTACTCTGAGGAAGCTGTCCGTGCTCTCTCCAGCACCTGATTATATACCCATTACCTCCAGCAATTTATTTCGATTTTGTAGATTTTACTTGTAATAAATATTGTTTTATCCGTTCTTTTACCATTTTAGCCATTGTTTAATTATATTCGAGTTTCATATTTGATTTCATCATACTTTTTTTTTTTGCGCGACGTTTTATATTAAAACTAGTAGTTACGCGGTGATTAATTCATTGTTCTAAAATGTTTTGATTTGTATCGGGAACATGACCTATTGATATATGTATGGTCAAACTATTTTAATACAATTACTAAAATCTCTTATTAATCATTTAAGATAAATATTATATAAAGAAAAATATATATATGACTAAAACCATAAATATAAAAATTAAATTTCAACAAAAAATATACCCGTCCTTTTAAGGGCGGGTCAAAATCTAGTTTTCAATTAAAGTAAATTATTATTTTGATCCATCAAAATTTAGCAAATACTTAATTTTAACATAGTATAAATTTAGATGTAATGAATCTATGTTATTAAATTTATAGTTTTAAATAACAATTTTGTTGACATTTCATGGTTAATTACCTAAGTTTTTTTTTAAAAGCACACACTAAAAAAAATAAACCTACATTACTTCTTTTGATAGTTTGTTGAATTTTTTATTAATGTTTTGCAAATTAAGTTTGCTTTATTAGAAAAACATTTTCTTGACTTATTATTTAATTCTTCCAGACAATTTAAAGGTTTGCAAATATATTACTTTTATTTTTTTAGATAACTGTGACAACTATCCAATAAAAATGTTAGAAATTGCAAAATTAATTTTAGAAATTTGTTTTAAAACTAAAAATTATTTATGAGTTAACACATGATGTGACTTACCCACATTCACCACTTAAATGGTGTAGATTTTCAGCATCAAAGATCAAGGTCCTAATTTTTGGTGTATATTTTAAGTGGCTCTGTTGCTAAGAATGTGTTAAAATGTCCCTAAAGGACTATTATAAAGTAAATAATTATTTCACTTTCTAATTGTCACACGTTTTGCATCACTTTTGTCATCCATCGTTTTCAACCTTCGCCAAGTATAATGTAGAGCAGATATGTCCAAAATTTTCTCTGATCTCTCATATATTCTTCTTTAATCAGCTTTTATTTCTTATATAAGTCTGCAGTAAACAAAAATGATTTCTAAACTGAACAATACACAATTTTATGCTATATTATTACTCGGCTTTTGCAGAAAAAGTTATGAACTCATTGAGTTAAAAAAAAAAAAGGTACCATGAATACCTGCAGCAAAATCCTAAAGATTCCTAGAATTTCTCCACGTAGAGCCAATCCAACTGTAGCTTTGAGAAAAGTTCAAAGATGACTGCATTCCACTGTTATATATAAAAAAAAATTGTCGATCATGAACTTTTAAGTATTTATCCAGGTGATGTATAAAACTTTGAATTGGGTATTAGACAAAAGAAAGTAGATATGAAAGATGATGAAATGATCTGTTGTTTGATAACGGAGAAAATAGAAAAAGCAAAAAAAACACATAAACTAAATTTGTACATAATATAAGAAATTATATAAGAGAACAAAACAGTTTGAATTCGTGGTTAGTTAACTTTGACCTGATCGTAATATTCTGAGAAAAATTAGGAAGAAGTACCTAAAAATTAGTAATCGAAAATGCTTTTTCTTTAGTTGATTATTTTTAATTCTTTTTGTAAAATATTTTTCATTTGTCAAAATTTCATTTGTCAACTGACTTGTGCTTTAGTATACAAGAGATTAAAAGGAAAGGGATTATGAGCCGAAAACAATGCCCAAAATCAGAGTTCATACAGATGCAGAAAGTATGTTAATAAAAATGAAGTATATTTGTCAAAAATTGTTAATTATATTGGGCCTGATTGGGCCATATAATTAAAATAGAAACGAACCTTTGGACACGGTCAGAAGGTTTGGGAACAGAGCTTTTGTTGGCTCATCGTCGAAGTACTGGAACTGTTCTGTCTTCTTGCCACTACAATGCGTTCTCTTCAGTACTTCCCCTCCGTCTCAATCTCCTTCAGAACACAAAAAGACGTAAACACCCCTCTCCTTCCTCGCTTATCTCCCACTAAAACCCGTAATTATCCTCTACCGTTGAGGGTAGCGACGTCAACTGACGAAATCCTCCCAAACGCCGTCCGCCGGAAAACAGACATCAACTGGAGAGGAGGGTTCAGTCTCGGCGTAGACTTAGGGTTGTCGAAGACAGGAATCGCGCTTAGTAAAGGCTACACCTTTCGACCTCTCACGGTAACTTCCGAAAGTCCTCGATCTCTGTGCGTTTTACGTTAATCTTTTAAAAGGTTTAGCGAAGTGATGATGTGATTTTGGGTGTTAGGTTTTGAAATCGAGAGGGCAGAAGCTCGAGACGAAGCTGCTAAAAATTGCCGAAGAAGAGGTATGATTCGAAAACGTTTATTAGAATTGGAAGTGATTTTGATTGGAAGTGTGTGTTTTGCAGGAGGTTGATGAGTTCATAATCGGGTTGCCGAGATCTTCTGACGGTAAAGAGACGGTTCAGTCTAATAAAGTTCGATCTGTCGCGGGAAGGCTTGCTGTTCAAGCTGCTGAGAGGTGAAGCGTACTCACTTACACACATAATAGATAGATCAAAAGTTGTGAACTTTTTGGGTTTTGTTTCAGAGGTTGGAGGGTTTATGTATTGGATGAACATGGGACATCATCAGAAGCTTCAGACAGAATGATTGTAATGTTAGTTCCTCTTCTCAGTCTCTCTCTGTTATTGGTTAATTGTGTGGATGATTTGAAGCTGGTGATGTTTGAACATTTCAGGGGACTCGGCAAGAGTGAAAGACAGAACAGAGAAGATGCGTACGCTGCTGTGGTGAGGCAATGAGAACACCATCTTGAGTAGTATCTATGGTTGTTCTTATCGAGTGTTTCTTATGTTGTAGATATTGTTGGAGAGGTACTTCTCTACACAAGGTCTAGGAGCCGAGATTATACTTCCCAAGAGTTTAGACCTCCAAGAGAAGATCAAGAACAGTGCACCTAAAGATCCTGACTTTTTACCCGGAAAACTCGAAGAATATTACAAATTCTAAAGCAGTTTGCTATCGTTCGCAATTTCTGTGATTTCGATTCAGTATATAAACACAACAATAAGTTTTTTTTTTGGCCTATGATCTTGTTAGTTCGGTAGTTCATCTACCAAAAGATCCTATTTTTACTCTGTTTTTGTGTGTTTATATTACAAGGCAGAACAGAGTCGAGTAAACTGGTGAATACAAGTGACATACGTGTACACATCTTAGCCCAATCAAAGTGGATAAAGGAACTCTTTCACACGTGCGAGATCATCTCTTGTGTGATAAAGCTGAATGTACCATTTCTACTCTGCAAAGTTTGAATCTTTTAACAATGGCTCTCTCTTCGCTCTCTCCTCTCCCCATGAAGTCACTTGAAACTTCACGATCCTCATCTTCCGTCTCAAGGTCTCTTTACCATCTTCCGAGACACCCATTGAGGCGTTTACAGCTAAACTCCCGTTCAAGACCAGAAAGAGATTCGTCAGATTCTAGGTGAGATTCGATCACTTCCATCGCAAAAACAGAGTCTTTGAGGTTCCCTGTTTTACGCAAAGTTTGGATTTTTATGAACGTATGGCGTTGCATTGTTGTTTGAAAAGGGAAGATTGTTGCTCCGGTGGAGAGCCGAAGACGTGGAAGAGGTTTTTATCTGGAGCTTTAGCAGCGGCGGTGGTAGTCTCGACCTCAGGGTTTCCAGCAATGGCAGATCTTAACAAGTTCGAGGCGGATATACGTGGCGAGTTTGGGATTGGATCAGCTGCTCAGTTCGGTTCTGCTGATCTCAGGTATCATAATTGGTTCTTGTCTTAATGTTTTTAGAGAAACTTCATTTGGCTGAGATGAACTCTGTTTATTTTTGCAGTAAAACAGTTCACTCCAATGAAAATTTCAGGTAAATATTTGAAATTGTTAATAATCAAGAAACCATCAATCTGAAGAAGCAAGAGTTTGTTTTTTATGTTCTGAACCATGTGTACACTGGTTTACTGATTGTTGCAGAAGAGCCAACTTCACTTCTGCAGACATGAGAGAGTCTGACTTCAGTGGTTCGACCTTCAATGGCGCCTATCTTGAGAAAGCAGTTGCATACAAAGCTAACTTCTCAGGTACTCTCTCTCTCTCTCAGCTGTGCTATCACTTAGCCTTCCCTCTGCAGTGACTTTGAGATTTATGGTATTAGACTTAAGAGAACATATTCCACAGATAATAATCAGTTGTTCACATGTGACCTTGTACTAGAATTTTCTGAACTCAGTTCCTTTGCCTCCACAAGCATTCTGACATAGTTGCTGTCTTCTCTGTGTTGCATCTTTGTTTGAGCATTTGAGACCTTGACGATGTCTATTTGAAAAGTATGTTTTTTGTTTTATTCTTCAGGTGCTGATTTGAGTGATACATTGATGGACCGGATGGTAAATGACACACACTTGTGCTCTGTATATACACTACTTTCATATGAGACATTCTCCTTTCGGTTAAAGGAACCATTCTTTTATGGCAAACTTTAGGTGCTAAACGAGGCGAATCTGACAAATGCGATTCTTGTACGTTCGGTTCTAACACGTAGTGACCTCGGTGGCGCCAAGATCGAAGGCGCAGACTTTAGTGACGCTGTGATTGATCTTCTTCAAAAACAGGTAACGTTTCATCATCCATCCATAGCTGTCCATTAGCATAAGGTGAACAGAGCTTTTCACAAGTGGTTCTCAAAATTTTGTGTTTGAAGGCTTTGTGTAAATATGCGAACGGGACAAACCCATTGACTGGAGTGAGCACAAGGAAGAGTCTTGGGTGTGGAAATAGCAGGAGAAATGCATATGGCTCCCCTTCGTCTCCTTTACTCAGTGCACCACCTCAACGTCTGCTCGGCCGTGATGGATTCTGCGATGAGAAGACCGGTCTTTGTGACGCCTCGTAGTATCAGTTTGTTAAGAATTTAAGAACATGTGTGTGGTTACAATGCAGATGTAATAACATTTGTTTCTTTATATGTTGTCTAACATTAATCGTCTACTGTATGTTATAGTATTGAATTGTAAATGACCGGAAAGAAAGTGAATGGAAACACTGAACAAAGGAGATAATGATCGCTTTTATGCAAGTGCAAATAGATTTTGTTGAAGAATCCAACTATCTTTTAACATGGAAAACATTGTAAAATAGTCGCAGGATATAGAATATATATAAGTTGACAAATAAATAGCTCTTTGTGAGTAAATATATGTGTCTATATATGCATTTTGCAATTTATTTTAAAAAATTAGAATAATAAGAGACAATTGTATATAAAAAGTATTGGAGTTATAAAAACTTATTGTAGACAATTGTATATAAAAATACACATTTAGATTAGAGTTTATATTGTTAATCATGTATCGAGTACAAGTATATATATATGCATACATACGCAACGTATATATGCATATAAGTTCAATAATGTAGTAAGAATCAATCTGTACCATCATCATCTACACTTGATTAGTCTTCGTGTTTACGTATATCGATATAAGTATATATGCATTTATATGATATGGTTCTCTATGTGCTCACTTCCATAGATCAATCTGACAACTCGAAGAAGTCGAAGCAGCATATTCTTCTCCCATGTCTGAACCCCTTTTTTGATCTTTTTCTTCATCAATTTGGTACTCCACGTTGCTTGTATCTTTGGCATTGTTCTGTAGAGAAGCAGAAGCTGTGGTGGCCTCCTCGTTGCTTAGCTGAGACGCAACAAATTTATCGAGGGATCTCCAGTCCGTGACCTGGTCCATCGTTTGCCCGTTTCCACTATTCATGTATAGAGAGCTGAAACTCTTATTCCCTTGATTCATTTGTTCCTCATGCACCTGATTTGACTGCTGCAAGTTAGCAACATGAGTTGAGTTATTATCGTTGTTGCTTGTTCCGTAAGAAAGAGAGTTGCAATTAATATTATCTAGTTGGGATCTTAGAGCTTTCAAGCTGAGGAAGCTGGAGGAATGATAAAGGAGATTCAAGAAGAATATGGTGATGTTGTACCAAGTGGCTGTATTGTAGTTCTAGCTCTTGCTTGCATTGCAAGTTAGGGCTGGTGAGGGTGTAAGCAGATGCATTGAGGCCATATGCCAAATGCTGTTGGTGCTGCTGATGAGGATTGGGGACAAGCCGCCTTAGACCGTTTGTCTCGAGCTCAGAGGCCATAAAAGAGAGCTGCTCGTCATACCAATGTGAAGGCGATGAGTCATAATCTCCCATTCGTCTAATAACTGCGGGCAACCTCTTCTTGAAAACCCTACACACAACCCATCCTTCTTCCTACAACCAAAATAGTGGAATTAGCTCAAATGGGTTTAGGAGATCATAGATTGAGATTGTTTAACATAATATTCACATAAATTGCAAAGAGAAGTTATGGTTTAGGGTTGATTCATACCTGAGGAGCTCCATTTTCATCGGTTTCTAAGCGGTATTCGTGCATGATCCAGTCGGATTTTTGTCCATTTGGGGCTCTCCCCATGTAGAACACAAGTGTTTTCCTCATACCAATAAGACTATGCCTCAAGTATATAGCCTTGTCTCTTCCTGTGGCTTTCCAAAATCCTGCTTTGGTTGCTCTATTGGTTCGAGTCCCTGTGGGATACTTCTTGTCTTTATGGCTAAAGAAGTACCAATCACTTTGCTCTTCATGTCCAATTTTGCACAACTCTATTTTTCAAGGAATGATATCAGTTTAAAAAATTTTACTAGGAAATTACAAAAGATAATGTGATTTGGCAAACCTAGAAGATCCCACGGTTCAATCTTGTAAAGATCAATGTCTTTTATGAAATCAATTTCTATTCTCTTCGATGCAACTTTTTTTCTCAGGTAGTAGTCTACAAGTTCTTCGTCCGTTGGGTGAAATCTAAAACCCGGAGGGACGTGGGAAAACGAATTCATCTTTTTGTCTTCTTGATCGATCAGTAATCTGCTTATAAGAAAATTAATAATTACCAAAAAAAAAATGAAAACAAAATAATGTAGTTACGAAAATAAGATATAATATGATTTTGATTATGATTTTGCGTCTTCAGTACCGTCTATGCTTAGACTACAAGAGAAGAAATTCTACATTCATAACTGACAGAACTACCGTCACACATTTATTTATTACAAGAAATAGTTTTGTTACATCAAATAATACATGAAGACCATTCACATGGTAAACTATCTTTCTTCGAGAACGATTTAAATCATTTTTATTTAGATTCATGGTATAGAGAATTGAATTTTTATTAAAAACTAAAAGCAGTAACATATTAGCCGAAGAATTCCCAATTACCATATGATAATAGTTAAGCTGAGATAAGTAGATGCATGCATTCCAAATTTATATGTACTAGATGGATTACTTAAAGTAAATTCCTGCTTAATTATATTGCTACATCTGAATAACACCAGCGTGGATATTTTATCACATGTAAGTATATATAAACCAAACAAGTTCAGATGATGATGGTTTTTTTCACACACACAAAAAAAAAAGAAAACTGGTTAGTTGTTAAATTTATTTAAATTAATATTTTAGATTTAGCTGCTATTTTGCTTTGCTTGTAACATCAGCAAACATTGAGTATGATGAGATGATAAGATGATGGTAGTCAAGGTGATTGATGAAGATGATGATGATGATTATGATGATTAAGAATTCAAAAGAAAAAAACTTATATCAAAACAAGAACAAAAACTCCCAAAATTATTTGTGAAGGTGAGGATCGGAGATTGAATTTAAAGTAGACAGAAAGTTAGGGTTTTACCTGAAGAAACTCTAGATTCAAGATGATTCAGCTGGATACTTTTGAAAACCTTCTAACAAAACTTTATAATTTTAGTTATTTTATGCCCTTCTCATCATAAGTTGGAACACTCCAGCACAAAGAGAGAAGTATTACTGAAAGAAGAGTGGACAGGATTTGACAGTGCTCCTCGGAAATAGGTTACTGAAAAGAGATATCAGATCCCGAGAGAGAGAAAAGAAATGATAGAAAGAATGGGAAAAGGAGAAGAGAGTAGGGTTAAATAAAGAAGATCAATGGATGAAGAAAAGAAGAAGAGCGCACACAAGACACATAACAAAACATGACAACCGTGTCCCAATAATAATCTATTGTATTTTACCTTCTTTCTCTCTTTCCCCATCAATCATACTTTCTCTCTCTGAGTCCTCTTGCATCTAGAGAGAGAAAGAGAGAGGATACTTTATTTGTTGCAAAAGCTTCGGGGGGGAGAAGAGAGAGGAGGATAAGGGCGTAAAGTAAGATTTAGAGAGAGATAGGGAGGTGGCAACATCAATTACCACCCACCAGCTCTTGATGTGTATGCTTTATCATCAATATTAAGGTTCTTTTTTGTTTGTCCTCACATTATCAGCTTATTTTCTTCGCTTTATAGTTTGGACTTCTTTTATGTCCAAACGAATGTTTAGTTTTAAATCCTAAATAAAAGCAACTCAAATAGTTATGAATCAAAAGATATTGCTAGTTCGATGGTATAGGTTTACGAAAAAGATCTTCGTCGAAAAATCTATACATTCAGAAAATTTTCAGATATCTTTCTTTTCGATAGGTACTGTAATTATCGAACCTTGCGGCACACAAAACACATAACACACTTCCGTTTTTATTCAACTGCTTGGCTAGATGTTGATTTTAAACCAATTATCGACTATGAGCCTAAAGAATTATCGACCGTCTTAAGTTGAAACTTTTTTAAACAAAAATTTGACCCTTGATTACTCATTTTTCAATCCAGTTTTAATAAGTTTGTGTATACAACAAATACGCCAAATCATTGATTATGTGTATATATATATTACGTAAATATTGATCAAGATAGGATGCATTCAATGAGAAACTCTAGTCTTGATGACCCTGAAATTACATTCACATGGTTAAATTTTAGTGTAACATAAATGTAACACATATTTTTGGTAGAGTTACATTTCTTACAAATAACACATATTCTTATAACTGAATTCAGATCATAACACCTAAATGACAATGATAGAACCACCATGGCTTTATAATCGATGGAATATCAAGTCTTCTATTTCATGATACAATTTCTCATAGTATTTATTTTTCAACTGGAAAAAGAAAAACGCGTTGTAATATGACTATGTATCAGACGATATTATTTATTTTTATAATGAAAGGTGATCAATTTGATTTCTATCTTGGGGATTACATAACACTCAAAAGGAAAGTGACATAGGCACATTTATTAATAATAGAATACACGACTTCTCGACGTTGAACCCAAAACGGGAGAAAGGATGTGCAATTATATCCTTTATTCTTTTTACAACATGCATTTGTATCCCATAAAAACAGAAAATCTTTTAACAATAGTTAAAAGACTTTCATCTCTTATTATTTTTATTAAGAAAGAAGGAGAGAATATTGAAAAAAAAAACGAATTGTCTTATAGAGTTTGTATTGTGCAATTTGTTTTAAGATAATTCTGTAAAACTAGTCAGCTTAGTTGATCTCGGGTTAGACCCGAAGCGGATCCTTGGTAAAACTGCAACTCAATGACTGACCATACAAAATTAAATTAAACACAGCAGGTTTAAGTGGAACGCGGGACCCACAAAACGGAATGATGTGCTGACGTGGCGGCTGCTGGTCCGGCGTGAGTGAGTCCTCTATCATTAGTGTCACGATTTGCTGTTGCAGGCGCGTTGGTCACGTGTAGAGCTGTAAACTTGGCGAGCCCATGTCCATTTGTCCATTTATTGTTTGCGGACAGAGAGTGACCATGTCCATTAAGAACCATATCCATTAAGGACCATACCCACTAACACCCATATTTTCATGGACTGCCATGAGATCCATAATGACCATATAAGAAATTTTAACATTTAATTTATATGCCTACAATTATATACACAAGTTCATAAAATTAAAATTCATCCATAAATTTAAAAGTACAACAATACATAAGTTCATAAGTACAACAATTCTGGTCTTGGCGGGAAAATCGATTTTGCGGTTTTGGCGGAAAAACTTAATTTTGCAGTTTTGACGGGAAAAATCGATTTTGCGGTTTTGGCGGAAAAACTTAATTTTGCAGTTTTGACGGGAAAACTCGATTTTGCAGTTTGGTGGAAAACTCATTTTTGCGGTTTTGGCGGAAAACTAGATTTTCTGATTTTGGCAGAGAAACTCGATTTTCGGTTTTGCCATGGGGTCCATAATGACCATATAAGAAAAATTTTAATTTATAAGTCTACAATTACATATACAAGTTCATAAAATTAAAATTCATCCATAAATTCATAAGTACAATAATACATAAGTTCATAACTACAACAATTTCGGTTTTGGCGAGAAAAATCGATTTTGCGGTTTTGGCAGGAAAACTCGATTTTTCGGTTTTGGCGAAAAAATTCGATTTTCCGGTTTTGGCGGGAAAATTCGATTTTGCGTTTTGAAGAAAAACTCAATTTTGCGGTTCTGACGGAAAAACTCGATTTTCTGGTTCTGGCGGGAAAATTTGATATCAAAATTTAAGCGAAAAAATCGATTTTACGATTTTAGCGGAAAACCTTAAATTTTAGAAATCCTTGGTTTTGTGACCATTGGACAGTCCACGTCCATAAAGCCCAAAACCAACAAAGACCATTTTCTTAATGGTCTTCCACATTTTGTCCAATAAAAACCAATGGGAAAAATGGGTTTGTCCATATTAAGCCCGTTTGTATATGGACATGGGCAACCATTGGACGGCCCGCTCATTTAACACCTCACGTGGATCCCATCCCGTTTTCCGTTCTCTTAAACCCTCATTAATTTTGTTTTACCTTGTCAAATTAACAATTACACAATATAAACATGTGTGTTTCGTACTACCTTACCTCCGTTTTCCGAAAGTAAAATTTTTTAGACTTTTTTCTTATTCCACAAAGATATATTTTCTATATTGTTAAGATACTTTTTTTTATACTTTTGAAAAACATTAAATGAGAATATTTGAATTGATTAAATTTTATTGGTAAAAAGTTATTGGAAATTGTATAATAAAAAAAAAAAAAATTATAAATATTTATTAAATACTTAATAAGCATGAACACTCTTGAAAATCTTAACACAAAGAGTATAACACAAATGAATTTTGCTAGTTTGAGTTAACATAGAATTCGTAGAGTATGTAATTAACCATGTTTTATAAGTCATTTGACATGGAATTACCGGTACTTGCTTCAGCTAAACAACTATAAATATATGTAATATTCTCATATTTTTAGAGCCTAGATAGTTCTTATATATGTATACTCCACACTTTACGATCGATGTATGAATTGAACACAACATATCGTTATACTTTAATTTCCAACCACGATGCCAAAAACCCCTTACAAAAATGTGCGACTTATGAATTTCGTAGACATGTTTTTCTTGCATACTTTCCTTCTAGAATGTCTAACATTTATCCGTGGATATTAGATGTCTTTCCTTTGTATAAGTTTGATTCTCTTTAATTCAAATCGCATTATGGAACGGACATATGTAAAAATGTCTCCCGAGTTTCAACGACCGAGAAAAAAAAAACCTCCGCACATATTCTCTTCTAGTATTGTAATAAATATACATTCCAACATTTTATTCAACTAAGAAAATATAATTACAATGAAAAATGGTTTCCCCTGTTAACTGTATCAACATCGTGTAATCATTGAAGTATTTAACTAATGAAGTAACCAACTAACATGATATATTTTTAAAATACATATTGGGTAAGTTCTATTTAGAATATAGGTAGATTTTGTGTTTAGGTGAGCTTATCAAATATCGGATGGTTATGCGGCTGATGTTAGGGACTTCGGGGAAAAGATTTGGTGTCTAAGTTAATAAAACTGCAATAAAGAATTACAAAATAAAGTAACAGAAAGGAAAATGGAAAGATTTGTTTATGTGCATACCTTTTTTTTTTTTTTTTGCTTTTGTGTGTTGTTGAAACGAAGCATAGAAGTGAAGCATAAGTAAAGACCGTGATCCAAAAGTGTTATTTTTGGTCCTGCTTCGCCTCTTGTCCATTAGCTATTTGATATTGAAATAAAATTATATTAAGTAATTCCACACTTTCACTCTACATACTAAAAATGTGTGTGTTCTGTGAACTTTTAGTAAGAAGGTGTCTCGCGTTCACTGGTTGATTACTAGAATATAATGGTCGGTACTAATGCATAAAATAATGAACTTAATTTCATCAATTTATTTTCTTCTGAGGTCAGTTAATGTATATACTAATATAACTTTAGGTTTGGATAGGTGAATGGTGAGCTCTCATTGGGCTACCTACCATAAGTTGAATATTAAAATAAGATTAAAATACTAATTTCCATGATCGAATCCAAGTTTATACGTTACAATTAACCCACAGAATGTCCAATATAATATTTTCACATAGATCCTGCTGAAATTGCAAGTTACCACTCTGAATATATATAATAAAGCTATTATTGTAATTTTGGGTTCTAGAAGAACAATTTATATGAATATCTATTGGCACTAGTATTTTTATTTTATAGACATGATAGCACGCTAAAAAAACATTTCAAGTAAGTTTATTAAAAAAAAAAAGTTGAGTGTATAAGAAACCTTCAAGACAACTAATTACACTATCCTATATACGCATGGGCAAGGTGGCAGAATTTTTTTATTAAATCTAAAAATCTAGTTACCTGCAAAAACATCCTGCCAGTACTATATTATCTTATAACCTACAATGATTACCATGACACATTAAGTAAGTATAAGGTCTGATAAATGAACTCTTTACATGTTATTGTATAACTGAAACTATTTGAGCGGTCCAAGTCCAAGGCTTTTAGTGTTAGGGTTTGGAGGGAGTTTGCGCATGAACACGTTGTATATATCCATTCGACGAGATACATTTCTTCGCAACTTGTCCCACAACCCTAATCATTACGAGAAGCCCTAAGAATTGAATCACGTGGGAAAGTTTGTTCCTTTTGTCAGTTTCTTGTCCCATGTGAACACACTTATTACATGTGAAATCACTTAAAGCATGATTAACCCGGAGTTCTTAGGATGATGTTTTTAGCGGAAGTTAAAAAACGGTTTCTTAACTTTTAACTAAAAAAGCTAAGAATCGGTTCTTAAATAAGGACTTTAAGAACCGGTTCTTAGCTTTTTTAGTTAAAAGTTAAGAAACAGTTTTTTAATTTCTGATAAGAACCCCACTTTAACAACTCCGGATTAATCATGGTCTTGCATGTGAAAGATTCTACCAATATCCTACTTAATTAATGTTTCGTTTGATCTAAAAAAAGATCTTACGGTTACCAATAGTTATGCTGTCGCTAGCCAGATGCCAAATCGGTATAGTTATTCAGCTAATTTACTACTAGAACTGAGACAGATCAAATATGAATCAAAAATTAAAAAAGGAACAAATCTTGCATCAACGCTGAATCTCTCATGGTATATCAAAACGAGGACTAAGTAATTTCAATAATTCATTGTGACATATGTGGTTATCAATAGTAATGATTATTGTGTTACCAGTGATCCAAATTTCCGAAAGAATTGATACATATATATGTGATATAAAAGCATGCATATGTGCGAGAGATCAAATTTCATCAGATTCCTCAAAATGCTTTCTTGAACTACTCTACTAGTATTACTCTCTCTTTCTAAATAAGTGTCACTTTGACATTTTTCACATTAAAAAATTTATAAATTGACTAGTATATCCCTATTTATTGTATGATTAATTAAATAAGATTGATTTAAAAAAATAATTGGTTATTCAAAAAAATAAAAAATATATTTAATGTGCAGAATTACATTAGAATTGTAGAATGACACTTACCTTAAAACAAAATAAAAAACTTAAAATAACACTTATTATAAAACATAGAAATTACATATTATTTTTGTCAGATATTAAATGAGAATTTTAGTTTCAAAGTATACTCTGCCTCAGCAAATAAGTTCTAGGCCAACCACTATTTGTAAATGTAATTAATAAGTGCACATTAAATTCTATTTTTTTGTTAATAGCACATTAAATTATAATAATCACTTTCTCAGTTTCATTTTAATTATCGTTTAAGTTTATGTATGTAGATTAAGAAAATATTTAATTTTACATATTTTTAAAATAAAAACATTATTACCTATACACCTGGCCACATTTCAACAAATAAAAAAAAATAAATTGGAGAATATTGCTGATAAAATTTGTATTGAAATTCTAAACTTATTTTAAAATGAAAATTTTACTATATAACAACAAATAACCGAAACAGAGGGAATAGTAAAGCAATATCATTAATTATTATTCATAACAATAATCTAAATGAAAGGTTAAAACAATAATCTAAATGCATAACTTTAATCATTATACAGTTATACTATACACCAAACGATTACTTATTTTCATGGCATATGAATCATTGAATACGAAAATTACTGATGATTTGCAGTTCGACCAATACTTACTCAAGGAACTCAACAAATAATGAGCCCTAATTAGTTTCGATTGTAATGTCACTGCTCATTGCAATATATAAAATAAACGATGTAGATAGCAGAAATTTTAATAATTTGGAATTGATGTTTTGATTTGTAGGAAAACATCATCAGCAACCATATGATATATATATATATATATATATATATATTAATATATATCATAGTTTGTTTTTTATCATCTATATATTTATTATATGAGTTGACTGCATGGCCGATCATGGGTATAGGCCAGTCAAGTATTGAAAATATGACTCTCAATTTTTTTTTTTAAAAAGGTTATATAAAAATAAACTTCTAAATTTATAAAAATGTTTTTTTGTTGAAATATTTATTAGATCGTTTACAATCCCCAAATTTTCAAGGCTAGGCTTGGTTGACTTGTCATTATGTGTGACTGTAACAGTCAACCTCTCTCTTTTTTTTGAAAAACGGTCAACCATTTTGCAAAAACAAATATAACACCGCCCTCATGATTTCACAGTCGGCAGCTCAAGCCGTGTGACTAATAATTACAAGTTATATTTTATTTATATCTGTCCATTTACATATACTTTTATATACTTTAAAAAAATGTGAGATGTTATACAAATGGGAGGTATGATTGCATTTTGGTTTATATGTCTTCTTCGGGACAAATAATACGAATTATAGCAGTCATCATAAGCAAAAGAAAAGAACACAAATTAAAGGAGACTCATGTTAAGAGAAAAAACAACATAAGTTTCTACATGATGTATATACATTATACACCGACGCAAAGTTAAGTGAATTGAAAAAGTAAGTCCTAATAAATCGCAGTAAAATGGTGAAATTTTACTATCCCAGTCGGATGGGAGATTTAGAGAAGATATAAAAGAATATGCATGCGATAAAGAGAAAAGGTAAGGAATTCAATAGCAAGACAAGACCGATGGTTTTGCCAACGTGTGAAGGTGCGTGATTACCTGCCTCTTGATCCAATGCCGCCATCTTAAAGGGCATGATACAGAAGAGTTGAAACCGTACGTATCTTCTCTAATATCTCTCTCTCTAACCCTCTAATTTATCTGGTATATATAGTCTGTTCCCCTTTGTGCATATCATTATCTAGCTTCAACCGAACGTTTAACCATGGTTTATTGAACTCGTGCAGCCAATAAAATGATTATAAGATCTCAAGAATTCGTATTTCAACAATAACAAAATCAAGAACTTCTGTTGCTTCGCAATTAGATTCGTAAACTATTTAGGTACATATATTCCATATCAATTTAAAATAAATTAGTTTAAAGTCTTTACGAGATCAGAGAAAGAATTTTTAACGTTAAACCCCCTCAACTAAGTTTGTTTTGAGTAAAAACCTTCAAACTAAGTATTTAACGAAAAAACCCCAAACTAACTTTATTTAATGAATTAAACACTAACATGTCATAATTACCATTATGACCGGTAAATCTTTAGTTTACGGGTTTCTACATTAAGTAAACATAGTTGAGGGATTTTACCATTAAAAATCAAAAAAATAAAATAAAATCAAAATTTTATAATATTATCTAACTTAAATTTTCAAAATTAGCATTTTAATTTTTTTTTTGTAAATATATGTGTTTGATGTGTTTTTAACATCAACATTATATATGTATAAATTAAAAATGTAAAAACCCAGAAAATAGAATAAAAATTATCTAAATATTTATTATTATATTTTTATTAGATAAGATATAATTTTTATTACATTTTCTTATTTTAACATTTTTAATATTTTAGTAATTTTTTTACAGGTAAATCTTTAGATAATTTTCTTGTTTTTTACATTTTTAAAAATTATCTAAAGATTTATTATTACATTTTTTATTAGATAAGATGTAATTTTATTACATTTTCAAGGTTTTTACATTTTTAATTTATACATATATAATGTTGATATTAAAAACACGTCAAAGTCATATATTTACAAAAAAAAATTAAAAATGCTAATTTTGAAAATTTAAGTTACTAATTTTTAAATAATATTATAAAATTTTTATTTTGATTTTATTTTTAATGGTAAAATCTTCAATTATGTTTATTTAATGTAGAAACCTCTAAACTAAAAATTTATCGGTAATAATGGTAATTATGACATGTTAAAGTTTAATTTATTAAATAAAATTAGTTTATGAATTTTTTTAAAAATATTTAGTTTGTGGGTTTTTACCCAAAACAAACTTAGTTGAAGGCTTTTTAACGTTAAAAATCCAAAAAAAAACACACAAAAGAATAAGCTAACTTGATACGGAAGTTATCCTAATGAACTATATAATCAAACCGGGGCAGAAACCGTGGGTCAACTGATAGATAACCGGATCTTTCGAAACCGACGTCGTTTCAAAGCCCGCGACGAGGATAAAAAGTAACCAACCACGTAACAAACTCTTCCCTCGCATACAAACGGTCCTTCTCTCTCTCTCTCTCTCTCCCAAAACTCAAACTAACAAGAAACTCTCTCAACCATGGCGGACGACGCCGCCAAAGCTCTAGGAAACGCCGCCTTCTCTTCCCACGACTTCACCTCCGCCGTAATCCACTACACCTCCGCAATCGCTCTATCCCCAACCAACCACATCCTCTTCTCCAACCGCTCCGCCGCTTACGCCTCTCTCCGCAACTACGCCGACGCTCTCTCCGACGCAATCAAGACCGTCGAACTCAAACCTGACTGGGCCAAAGGCTACAGCCGCCTCGGAGCCGCTCACTGGGGGCTAAACCAGTTCCAAGAAGCCGCCGCGGCGTACACCAAGGGTCTCGAGATCGATCCCAGCAACGAGGCGATGAGATCAGGATTAGCCGATGCAAAGAAGAAGCAAGAGATGAAGGAGAGAGCCAAAACGGCGAACAAGTTAGGGACCGCTGCGTTCAAGAATGGCGACTTCGAAAGTGCGATTCAGCATTACACTACAGCCATGGAGATGGATGACGAAGACATCGCATACATCACGAACCGTGCCGCTGTTTATCTTCAAATGGAAAAGGTATTATTAATCTTTTGTTAGTTAGGGTTTATAGTAATAATTAATAATCAATGTGGTTTGGTTTGGTTTGGTTTGATTGAATCAGTACAAAGAGTGTATAGAGGATTGCGACAAGGCGGTTGAGAAGGGTATAGAGCTTGGATCAGATCACAAGATGATAGCTAGAGTTTTAACTAGGAAAGGGACTGCTTTTGTCAAGATGGCGAAATGCTCTAAAGACTATGAACCTGCCATCGAAGCTTACCGAAGAGCTCTTAAAGTGCACTGTAGTAATGCTGAGGCGTTTAATAAGATGAAGGAGGCTGAGAGAGCAAAGCAAGTATGGGAGCGGAGGGAGTATATTGATCCCAAGATCAGTGATGAAGAGCGTGAGAAAGGTGAACTAATCTTGTCTTGTGTGAGAGAACCACAAAAACTGATGAAGAGTGTTTTGTAAATGCAGGTGATGAGTTCTTTGAGAAGAAGAAGTATGCTGATGCGATAAAACAGTACACTGAAGCAATCAAAAGGAATCCAGAAGATCCAAAGGTAAGTAACCACTTTGTCATTCATATGTTTCTACGGTTTGATTTCATATTTTGACTGTTTTGAATAATGTTAGGCGTATAGCAACAGAGCTGCTTGTTACAATAAGCTTGGTGCTTTTCCGAATGGACTAGAAGATGCGGAAAAATGTATTGAGCTTGATCCGAAATTCTCTGGAGGATACATCAGAAAAGCTGAAGTTGAGTTCTACTTGAAGGAGTATGACAACGCAATGAAAACATACGTAGAAGGGCTTGACCATGATCCTAATAATCAAGAACTGCGCCATGGTGTTACAAGGTATACACACACACACACACACACACACACATGCATGTATATGTAAACCTTTATCTATTGCTTGCCTAATGTGGTTCTAAAATATTGTGCAGCTGTATACAAGAAATTAACAAAGCTAACCGTGGTGGTGTTACTCCTAAGGAATTGAAAGAGAGACAGGTTAAGACTCTAACGATTCTCTATGTATATATGTTAAAGAAAATCAGGCTGTGAACTTTGGATATCCTTTTTTTTTTACTTGTGTTTTGTAGGCAAAGGGGATGGAAGACCCAGAGATCCGAAACATCCTCACAGATCCTGTGATCAGACAGGTAAAGAAAAACAGACTTTCATCTTTTCAACTTGTAGAGATTGTGATCCTGTTGTGATAGAACTGACTATGTTTGAGGAATCAGATTTGTATGCCTCTTTGACAATGTAAAACCTTTCTTTTCTCTAAACAGGTGATGTCTGATCTTGAGGAGAATCTGAGTGCAGCACAGAAGCAAATGAAGAACCCAGTGATTCAGAGCAAGATTCAAAAGCTTATTGGCGCCGGGATTGTCCAGATGAAGTAGTCTCAGAAGGGTGGAAACATCAAATATCAGTTTTTGCATATTCATTTTTCTTCTTTCTTTAATATCCACATTTTGCAACAGTTATAAAATTGTAATCATTTTTTTGCAAGCTCTTGTTATATAGAACGTTTACTGACATCATTCATTTCAATGACAGTGAACTCGTCTTGATTAAATATGAGTTGCTTAAACATTTCTTTATAATCCAAGAAAACTATTCAAAACAGAGAACATATGTACACTGATGTAGCTAAGCATTATCTTCATGATCCTTGGAAGCGAGCTGGTTGTGTAGACACTTTGAGAATCCAATGGAAGCTTTCTCAACTCTCTCTGGACACTCTGTTACAAAGATTGTCTTTAGACATGGAAAAGGCAACCCTCAAAGACAACCTTTGAAACTCAACGTTATTAGTGCTAAGCAGATCATTGAATTCGTTATCGGTGGTCAGGACATTCATAAGCCATACCTGGACTTGAGAGAGCCTTTTGCAACGTCATGTAAACTCTTCTTTGCACATCATCTTCTGCAGCGATGCTAGATTCTCGGAGAGGATGTGAATGTAACTCCCATTGATGCAAAGACACTGAGAGACTTGATTCACCACTTGATCACATGGCATCAAGATCCAGAATCAACCTCCCACTGCTGCCAAGAGAAAGCAATAAGGCCTCACAAAACCAAGATAAAACAGCCTATATATTCAACTCTAGGCATTAATCTCAAACGATAATTCAGAAAACATGGAGGCAATATAAAAGGGTAACAGATACAAATCCAGTGAACTCTTAAGGACACACAGTGTGGTAGAAGAAAGGGAAGAACAATACAAATGATGAAGAATGGAAAAGAACAAAGTGAAACAAAGGCAACATGAAAATGAGAGGAGGAGTGACATACAAGACATTTGGAAGCTTTCTCTTGCTCAAACATCATACAAAACCAACTTGCATGAAGGTAAGAAACGGAGTCTCGTAGCTTCATCCCCCCATTCAACTTTTTCTTTCCATTCTTCATCTCCGTACTCTATGACAAGCTCTTCACCCGCAACACAACTCTGAGAATCCAACGGAAGCTTTCTCAGCTTTTGACAATCGTTTTGTACATTGATCAGACTCAAATAAGGAAACGGCAAAGGACTCCAGTAGATGCTCATCAGCTCAGGCAAATCCCACAAATGTAGATATTCTAGCTTCCTAAAAGGAACAATATCAATCCCTGCAGCTTCCTCTTGGCTTATTATCTCTTCTAGCTGGCTTGAGTTCCAAACACTTAGATGAGTGAGGTTAGGAGCGAACAAAAGCCACGTCAAATCCTTGAGACCATTGCAACCAGCGATCAAAACTTTGGACAGGTGAGGTAAGCATGGACTTGTCAGCATTGTGTTCCTCTCTATCATTATCTCCCGGATCCCACACCCTCCTATAAACACTTCACGGAGATCTTGTATCGATGGCAGACTCAAAACTCTGACTGACTCTTCCTCTATGTACTTGATAGATAGCTTTTGAAGACATCTCACCAACCTGTGCGAGCACAAGAGTTGTTTCAATACTGAACTTGACGTGATCTCTACGGTCAGAACTTCTAAATGTTCCAAGCGTTCCAACTCCTTTAGTAAGCTCATGGTTGGCCACATTATGAAGTTAAGTAGCTTCAACGTCTTCAAACTCGACAGATTCGATATCCCTGAGACACCTTCAAGGCACAGCATAGACTCTAGATTCAGATGCATCAGCCTTTTCAGCTTCTGTAAACCAACGGGTAATCTCACAATGTTGGACTCTGACAAGTCAAGATAACGCAATGAAACCAGCTCTGATATTTGCTCAGGCAAAGCTTTGAGTTCGACGTTCCACGAAAGATCCAAAACAACTAGTCTTGGCATAGACCTGAAGAATTCACCGGAGATGCTTACAAGACATCTGTTGTTCTGAAGGAGAAGAGTTGTAAGGTTAGGACACTCATGATGACTCTCATGTATCTCTTTGATCTTGTTATTCACCAGTGACATCCTTGTCACAAGTTGCCAGTTCTGGACCTTTGGCACTTCGTTTAACCCAACACCAGCTCGTACGATGTAACTTTCTTTATGCTTCTCAAGATCAGATGCTATCCACAGTGCCATCTCTCGAACCACATCATGCATTCTCACGTATGACTTGTTGTCGTACTTCCCTCCTTCCTGTAATAAAGAGGCGCACACAAGGGTGCCTAGTATCTCATACCCTTGGTTCACTGCTCTTTCTTTACTCTCAACCCCATCAATGAACCCTTCACATATCCAATAATCTATAACCCTCTCTTTGTCTATCAAAGCATCTTCAGGAAACAGAGAGCAATACAGGAAGCAAGATTTGACATTTTCACCTTCAAGATTATCATAGCTGTACTTCAAAATGGGGAGTATCTTCTCCTTCACGTCACTAAAATCCGCAGCGTAAGTTTTCAAAACATCAACCGCATGGTACCATTCTTGTGTCGTCTTCTTACATGACATTGTCTCTCCGATTACATTCAACGCTAGAGGCAAGCCACGGCATGCTCCAGCGACTTTTCTTGCGATCTTGGGAATGTCAGGATGTATATCAAGTGTGTTTTGTCCAACTTTCTTCTTGAACAAGTCCCACGCATCGTTTGTGCTTAAACATCGTACCTCCATTGGTTCATGGACACCCATACTTGTACATACGCCTAGAGAGCGAGTTGTGAATACTATCTTGCATCCGTTTTGGCTTGTTGGATTAGGGATACCAATCTCGGTTAAATCTACTTTCTTCCATATGTCATCCAAAAGCAACACGAATCTCTTCTTGCTTAAGAAATTGAATATGTCTAGTGCCTTTTGGTTTTCCTTTTTCTTTTTCCATTCAACACCTTTGTATCCTATCTTGTTGCCAATCCTGTGTTGTATCTTGTGGACTTGTAGATCACCAGAGACCACAACCCAAATGACTATAACAACCCCATCATGTGTGTCACACATATCAACAAACTTATTGTTGATCTGTGTGAGAAGAGTTGTTTTCCCTACTCCACCCATACCGTATAGACCCATGATCTTAGTTTCATCATCCATGAGGTGGTTCCACGCCTTTTCAAGAACTGTTTCCTGACCAACGACCGTTGGGGTTAAAGGTCTTTCCTCTCCCACAGCTCTAGCAGCAGGACTAGCCACCTCTTCAAAAAACCCTTTAGATTTCAAGTCTTTAACCATATTCAACATCTTGAAGACCCTCTTTCCGTAAAGATAGCTCAATCTTAAATTCTTGGGGCCAGCCCCATTAAAACACAACCTCTTAAGTTCAACATCTCTACTATTATATAGACCATTGAATTTAGATTCAATAGACTCGACTCTCTCAAGCCATACCTTGATTTGATGAAGCCTTTGTAGACCTCCTCCTTCTTCTGCTGCATGGACTTTCCGTAGCAGATCAGATCGCACCGCCTTGAGATCTTCCATGGCTGTCTCCAAATCCACAAGATTCTTCCTGAGGTTTTGGATATATTTAAGTTTGCTGCAGAAGCAGCTACCGAGATGGTTCAGCACTTGATCGCATGGTGCTTGGAGCTGGACAGAGACACAACTACCCATCTTGCAATTGATACACAATAGACAGATTCACAAATGCAAATTAATCTTGACGACTTGCAACTAAACTTGCAAAAGGTAGGAAGCATCTTAACTCCTCTCCTCCACCTTGTAATTTGGTGGAAATTGTTTAAGCGAGTCAAAGTCTTGCTTTGTAGGGTCACTTTATGCATATGGTTGCATCATATTTTTTTCTGTAATATAGCAAGATTCCAAGAATAAGACTATTGTAGACGCAAATACAGTAGCTATGTCACTTTCATCTCTATACTAAACAATAGGTCGCCAACAAAATTTTAAATTTTAATGAATAAAAACCCCAATCCAGCAGTGACCCAAAACTTAAAGAGGGAAGTTAGTGGTAAAAGGAAGAGAAACATACGAATTCAAGGGTTCATGTATAAGTGACATTGACAAACAAAGTGCAGAGGCTTTCTCAGGGTTTAGACTACAGTAGTTACTCGTGAGAGATGGAAGTTTAAGACAGAGAAGGAGATTTGAGTTTGAAATCATTCTTTCTCCAGAAAAGCAAATTAAACTAATTGTAATTAAAGTATCAGTCTTTTTCTTCACTGCATCCTTTGAAGTTCTAATGACAAAACACATTCGATGCAAACAGAATGTGAATTGAGCTGGAGTGAAGCCTAAAACGCGAAGCTAAATGAATACCCAAATGTTAAAAACAATGGCACGAAGCAAGGTTTGGTTTTCGATCTCAAGCCTTAACCATCCATCGAAGCGAGATGGGTGTTGTAGTTTGTAGGTTCAGATTCCTCCCACCGAGTAAGTCTCGCCGGCACCGATGACTGTCACCGTGTTACAATCTCTTTTGGTTACGACTTACGTAGAAGATACAGAGCCCGCTATCTATTAGGGCCCAAATAACTTTCCTCTAATAGGGCCCAGATAACTTTCCTTGTCAGTTAATCTTGTTGTAATTAAATTAGAAGACATTGTTTTACACTACGTTGATGAAAACCGAACGGTTCTGTTTTCATTTTCATTCTCTTTCTTGTTGCTCAAGAAAACAGAGTCGTTGTAGGTTCATGCCACTTTTCTTACCACACAGTACGAGAAAACGTTTGGATAATGTGGACAACAGAGTTCACATCTTGTAGATTATTTGTATAAATATTTAAACATCAAACTCAAATAGTAATAATTCAGGAAACGTGAAACAAAAGGAACACACCAATGCAAATTCTGATAAGGGAAATAAATATATATAACAACGTCTGGACTGTCTCGTGTGTCACTAAATCCCAATCTTGCAAGTGTTGACCAACTAGCTCTGCTAAAGCAACATATCTGCGAAACTATACAGAGTCTAAACCACTTCATCGAGAAGACTTCAGTTCAGTTTTCAATCAATGAAAATGATTTGTCTTAATTCAACATCAGAGAAAAATGAGAAGTCTCTTTGCTGTAATATCTTGATCAAGCTAACCTGTGTTCTCTTTAATATGTTATATCCTAGATGTGCCAACATATATGTATGTATAAACCATATGTTTCCCTTGAGACTAGCCAACAACAACAAATCTCTGATTGTTTCGTTTTAAGGATTGATTCTTCCAACAGGCAAAGAAGCTCGGATACACTACTAGCCTTTGCAAGCCATAATGATTGGCTTAAGAGCACCAAACTAAGAAGAAGAAGAAACATTTGGACTTTCCTACAAGAAAATTGAAAGACGGTCCTCCTCCTAAAGTTGTTCACAGAGACAATTCATCAGACAAGTAGTTGCACGAGTTGTCATTAGACTGACTTTGCAAGCAACAAGATCCATAATGGAAGTATCTACTATAATTTATAAACCCTAGACTCACAGACCAAACACGAATCCAGAAACCATAGTATCGGAGACATAAACACCATCACAATAATAGTATTATTGCTTCGGATAAATTTATGACAATATGTTTTTGTTAAAAGCGTGGAATAAATGATGATTTTATTTTAGGACAAACGAGAAGACACCAGAAGACATAATCATCAGCTTAAGCGAAACAGAGGTAGAAGAAACAGAGTAGGCAAAATACAATTTCAGAAGAAAAAAAAAAAGAGAAACAGAAAAAGTTTAAAAGATCATCCGGTCGTCAAGCCTCCTTACACGAAGGCAAGAAACGGAGTCTTGTGGCTTCGTCCTCCCATTCAACTCTTTCCAACCACTCTTTATCATCGCACCCTATGACCAACTTTTCAACATTGACGACGCTTTCAGAATTCAGAGGGAGCTTTCTCAGCTTCGGGCAGCCCTTGCGTATGTGGAGCCATCTCAGACGTTGAAAAGGCAGAGCATTCCAATATATGCTCTTAAGCTGAGGCAACATCATCAAGGAAAGCTCTTCTAGTTTCTGGAAAGGAATAATATTATTCTCTAAAACACTCTCAGCTTTCTCTTTGCTTATTATCTCCTCTAGTCGCCTTGACATATGCACATCAAGAAGAGTAAGGTTTGGAGCAAACAAAAGCCACGTCAAATCCTTTAGACCATTACAATATCTTATTTGTACAGTTGTGAGGTTTGAGAAGCATGGACTTGTCAGGCTTTTGTTCCATGGTGTCTTCTCTATCTTTATCTCCTCCAGCATTTCACAACCATATATGGAGATGTCACGGAGACCATCCAAAGCTGGCAAAACTATTACTTTTACTCGCTCAAGTATAAGCTCTATAATACAAACATGTTGGATGCATCTTCCCATTCTGGGGTCATCGAACAGTTTCTCCCCAACCAAAGTACATGACGAGATACTTACGCTTATATACTCTATATGTTGTAAGAGCTGCAGCTCCTTCATTAGGCTCATATCTAGCCGCACTTTGGAATGTAGTAGCTTCAATGTCCTCAAGCTTGACAATCCTGATATCCCTTCTAAACTCTCAAGGCTACTCGTCCCCTCCAAATTCAGATGTGTTAGCATTTTCAACCGTTCTAAACCAAAACATTCTGATATACTTGTATCTGACAAGTTCAGATATCTCAAGGAAACCAAATTGCTCACATCCATTCGAAATCCACTGAGACGATTTAGTGATAAATCCAAAACCAGTAGCTTTGGCATAGACTGAAAGAATCCATCTGATATCTCTACGAGTTTGTTGTTTCTCTGAAGGAGGAGAGTTGTAAGTTGAGGACATTCAGGGCTCTCAGATATGATTTGAATATCATTTTCCATCAACGAAATTCTTCTCACATCTTTCCAATTCTTCACTTTGGGTATTTCACGTATCCCGGCACGAGCTTGTACGATACATTTTTCTTTATTCTTTCCAAGATCTGAGGCTATCCACATGGCCATCTCCCGTACCACATCATGCATTGTCACTTCTGATTCATCCTCATCATCTTCCAACAACAAACATGCACGGACAAGGGTCTCGAGTATCTCATAACCTTTGTTCATTGCCATTTCTCTTCCTTCCTTCTCATCAATGAACCCCTCACCTATCCAATACTCTATCAGTTCTTCTTTATCAATAATGTCATCTTCAGGAAACAGAGAGCAATACAGAAAACATGACTTGGTCATCTCACCATCCAAACTATCGTAGCTATACTTCAATATCTGAAGAATCTCATCTTCCACGCCTGAAAACTCTCTGGCAGATGAAGTCAAAACATCAACTGCTAGACGCCACTCTTGTAGTGATCTTTTGCTCGCCATTGTTCCACCGATGACATTAAGGGCCAATGGTAGGCCACGACATTTCCCAGCGACTTCCCTTGCGAGCTCGGGAATGCCTGGGTGGCTTCCCAACGTGTTTTCCCCGACTTTCTTTTTGAACAAATCCCAGGCTTTGTCCGTGTCCAGACAACGGACTTCGATCGGATCATCAACCTCCATGCGTCCACACACATCTCGAGAGCGTGTGGTAAATGCTACTTTGCTTCCATTTACTTTGCTCGGATATGGGACTCCAATCGTACTTAAATTCACTTTCTCCCATATATCATCCAACAATAACACAAACTTCTTCTTCCTAAGAACGTTGTGGATGTCTTGGCCTCTCTTCATCTCACTTTTCTCGTCCCACTCTTTCCCCAGAAGCCCTAGCTTTTCACCGATGCTCCCTTGAATCTTATGGACTGTTGCATTTTGTGACACCACAACCCATATCACAACATCAAACCCACCACCTCTTTTAGAAAACCTATTGTTGATCTGCGTGAGAAGGGTAGTTTTGCCAACTCCACCCATACCGTACAGACCCACAATCCCAACTTCATCTTCCATCAGACGGTTCCATACCATTTCCAGCATTGTTTCCTGACCTATGGTTGGTTGAATAGGCAACTCTTCACCCTCAGCTATAGGAGTTGCGTCAGTCACCTCATCAAATTCTCGTTGTTGACGGATAAGACTCTCAACCTCCCTCAACATTACCATAACCCTTTTCCCATAAAGATAGCTCTTTTTCACATTTTTAGAGCAAAATCGACAGAGACACAACCTTTGAAGCTCAACGTCTCTAGTATTAAGAAGCTCATTATATTGGTTTTCCATTGTGAGGATACTCGTAAGCCATACCTGGACTTGAGCAAGCCTTCGACGATGTCCAGTAAACTCTTCTCTGTCTACCCTCCCTTGAACATCATCTCTCTTAGCCGTGAGAGTTCCCATGGCTTTCTCCAGTGACGCTAGATTCTGGGGGAGGTTGTGGACATAACTTCCTTTGAGGCATAGACATCGGAAGACTTGATTCACCACTTGATCACATGACAATGAGACAGAGAAACAACCTCCCATGGCTGCACAGACGAGAGAGATTCACAGAACAAAACAAGAAGTTAAGCAGCAAATATTTGAAAGGAAGAAAATATTTGAAAAAGATGTTTGCATGAGCGAATGAGTTCAGAGATCCTTATTTATCCACCATAGAAACCAAAGTATTCAAGTCTCCTCCATCTGAAATGATCCTTATTTTATTACATGTTTCTTGAAGCAACCCCATATTCTTTCCTATTATTCCACGTTTCACATAAATGACATAATATACCCCACGCAACTTCACTGATAAGACATCCAAAATGAACTAAACGTGGATAGCTCAACGTCAAAATGACGAAAGAGCTGCCCAAACATACATGTTTTTCCATATGGCTCTTGTCTGGTTCAAATGGGGAAGTTGGTTTACTCATGTTCATTTCGTTTTCCTCCACCATCTACAACAAGAGTCAAGAGCACAACAAACATTGAAAGTGCGTAATGGGTTTAGAGATATTGTACCGTTGATTTTATATCTCTTGAAGCTAAGAGATCTTGAATACACTAGCTGTCTGTAGCCGTCATAAGTCAATCTGCAGTTTGTCATGAAAGTGTTTAATGGGTTTAAAGGATCATTTCGTCTTACCCCAACTCTAGCCAACTCGAAGTCAGTGATCTATCTGCCTAGCAATTAGATCCATCGCATTTTAACTCTAGACTTACAAACCAAAACCGAACCAAGAAAGCATAATAACAGAACAAAGACCATCACAGTTCATCAGGTAAACAGCTTTTCATTCTCCTCTTGATTCCTTTTTTAAATCTCTTTTTGGCGGGACGCTTCCTTTCAACGGTCAGAGTACCGATTTGTTTTGATCTGGCGATCCAAGTATTGTCACTTCGCAGTTTAGCGATGCTAATGTTGCTATCATTGTTGCTTATGTGTCAAGTGGGGTTTATTATCATTATTATCAGAGATATTACTTGCAGAGATTTATATCAAACAGTTCAAATAGTGAAAATTCACCAGAATATACAGAGCATGCAATCCATCTAATCAAATTATGAAACTTGCATGATAGCACCAGATTAAAAGTACTGTTTAGTTTTACCATCTATATAACACAAGTACCATAACAAGAATCCAAGTATCTCCTAGTCAAAAACCAAAGGCCAAGACAAAAAAAAATATACCATAACAAGAACTACAATGTCAGGGCGTAAGGAACTTCCATGTTTGTTCATTAAAAGAGCGAAAAGTGAACACATTGGGCATAAAGAGTGAGACTTTACGTAAAACAGAGAGATTAAACATTCTTAGAATTTAAAAAAAAAAAAAAAGGGAAGTAGGAATCAACACCACACAACATTCTCATTAGAAAGGGAACAACAAAGTTAGTACTTACTAATCCCAAGGCAATTCGCTCGAATCAACAAACCCAAACTTCATAAAAAATTCAAACTTTAAAGCAAATTAGATCTCACTTAGCAACCATCCTGGCAATGAAATCCTCATACTTGATCTTCCCATCGGGCCCCACATCCACCTCCTTGATCCACTCGTCAAACTCGTTAGGCTCCAGCTTCTCCCCGATACTTGTCAAGATATGCCTCAGATCCGCCACTGCCACGAACCCGGTGCCTTCCTTGTCGAGCACCTTGAAGGCGTCGCGGAGCTGGCGATCGAAAGGCTCCGTCTTCAGGTGCTTCGCCATCAGATCCAAAAACCGGTCGAAATCGAACGGAGCCGTTAGGTTTTCGGAGTCGGTGATTGATTTCAGCTGGGCTTGGGTCGGGTTCCCGCCGAGTGATCGCATGAGGATCCCGAGCTCGGTCGGCGCGATTTTGCCGTCGCCGTTGGTGTCGAAGAGCGTGAAGGCCTCCTTCATCGATGAGACCTGGTCGTCGCTCAGTCCGTCCTTGCCCATTTTTCTCGATTTTCCGGGTTTTCGGGTTAGAAGCCGGGTCTGGATTTCTCTCTCTGTGTGTATAAAATGAGCTTCTTTGCTTTTTCTTCTGTACAGCGACTTTGAGATCGGAGTGTTAGACGAAAGAAGCATCGATATGGGCCATACGGCATATTAAGATTTAAGGCCCATTTAATTTATGTAAATCTGGCCCAATTATATCTGTAATCACTCAAATCATTTAATCATCCAACATAAATGTTGAACTCGAATTGAAGATTAGGTGGGTGAGGATTACGGGTAGGCACGGATTTAGTATTCGGATTTTTGGAGATATTTGTGATCCAATCCGTTCTATCCGAATAATTAGTTATCCGATCTGATCCAGATATTAGGTATTCCGGATATCTCATTCGATCTGTATAAATAAAATAAAAATTTTAATAAATAAGGATTTAAAATAATTTAAAATAATAATATTTTACTATAAAAATTAAAAATTAGTTAATTAAAAAATTATAATAACTAATATAAAAATTAAATAAATAAATATATTGTAAAACTTATATAAAATATAATATTTATACAAGTTATATATAGTATTTTAAAAATAAACGTATATATGCATATAACGATCGGATCGGTAATCCATTTTGTTAGTATTTATGTTTTTTCGTTTCTTACAGAAGATATCGCATATTAGTGTTCGGATATTTGTTTTGCTTCATAAAGTTACGGATATCCGTATTTTCTTGTTTAGATCAAAATGAATAACAAATCAAATAAAAAATTATGCATATTTTGCCCAGCCCAATAGATCCCTGTTTGGTGTCCTTTAAATTCTTGTTAATCGTTATGTTTGTTCTTTTTTTGTCGCGGCAAATTCCCCTAGCATTAGGTTTTCTTCTTCCTCGTTATTTTCACCTCGTTTGGTGTTCTTTAAATTGTTGTTAATCGTTATTTTCTATCTCTTTATTCGCAGAAAACTTCCCTGGCATTAGATTTTCTTCTTCCTTGGGTGTAGTCTTTGTATGGTGCATCTTTTGAGCTTAGTAGTGTCGTGTCTACTTCTTGGTGGTCACTGTTGTTAACTTCAAATTTTTAGTCTCTTCCAAACTTGTTTGGTGTAAAACGTCTAGTGTTTGTGTAAGTTTCCCTTGTTTGGATTCTATCTCGTTTGTTTAGCCGTTTGTATTCTATTTAGTGTTTTTATAAGTTTCCCTTGACTGTTTTAATGTTATCAGATGACGAAAAATAAATGTTAAAATGTGTTGGAAAGGAAAATCAATTGCTTAAAATATATAATTCCACCATACAACAAATGATTAAGTTTGAGAAAGTGGGGGTAAAAAGGAATAAACATGACCTAATATTTCTTTAAACCACAGCCTGTAGAGTCGTTTTCAAAGTGACATAGGAATCATAAAAAGCTTATATTTGTCCCACATATTTGGATCTATGGGGCACAAAGACAATAGGTTAAACGCATTGGTCACCATCAATGGATCTATGGGGCACCAAGACAATAGATTAAATGCATTGGTCACCATCAATGTATATTGCATATGATATCATCATGTGATTTAAAAGGCACCTTCCTCCCACTTGAATTATACTCACATGTTTGAGTTCTCCATGCTTTATCTTTCTTTAGTGTACTTTGAAATGTGATTCACTTGTTATGCATTATCTTTGACAATCTCCATTATCACTCGATGAAAAGTATCCAGCACTACTTATCAACGATCAATGAGACATTATCTATTCTATTTAACAAAGAATGGATTATCTAAAGTATCATTCAACTGCACAATAACCCAATCACAAACAATATACTAAAAGGGAGAGCATTCCAATTTCGTTAAACAAACCAGTGCCAAGTGATTATGGTTTTAGTTAGGTAATCTTACAATAGCAAGTCAATTCAACTAAGAATGGTTAGCATAATAGCATTTAGTATTGGATAATATTACACAAGCCAAATGAAATATTCGAAACTTAGTTACTTAACAAACAAAAAGCAGTAGATGAACCGCTTTGGACTAAATATAGACTAGTTAGTTTAGATCTCGTTATAATCCCACCTCTAAAGCTATAGACATCTTTGCCTGGAATCGTGTCAACAACACAACCCTATCTTTAGAAGGGGAGAATAACAAAACAAATCATCTTTTAAAAATTATATATCACCCCCTCATATTACACAGTTTCTAAATCTCACCCTTATAAAGAATGTTAAGAATAAAACTACTCTATCTGTCTCAGTTAGCTATTCATATATGCATTATCTAGGCTCATTTTGAGATTTTATTGTTATTTATATTCCAATTAAGGATAAGTAAACAGTTAATTTTGGATGTACTTGATTAATCCAATAATATTGGGGCTAAAATAAAAACTAGAGCTAAAATACATGGGCCATATCCAAATCTCCACCCAATAAAAAGACGAAACGAGACTTTCCTTGTCGTCAAAGTCTTCTATAAAAAGTAACATCATTAGGCTAAAACACAAACAACACGAAGATCCCAAGAAACGAGAGAAAGAAGACAAAGAAGAAGAAGAAGAAATGAAGTTGGTTTGGTCTCCGGAGACTGCATCTAAGGCTTACTTAGACACCGTTAAATCGGTACGTTATATGTCTTAAAGATTCATGTCTTTCTTGAATTCTTGATTCGTTATTTTAACGATATCTCTTACGTTTTTGTTTTTCTAATCTTCAGTGCGAGAATCTTGAAACACCTGACGCGGCGGAGCTAATATCAGCGATGGCGGCCGGATGGAACGCGAAGCTAATCGTCGAGACATGGTCATACGGAGACGCAATAGCCTCGAGTATCGGCTTAAACGTCGCGAGCCAACACGCAAACGCGAAACACATATGCATCGTACAAAACGCAAGATCGGAATCAGCTTATCTCCAAGCCATTCAAGAATCTTCAACTCCCTTGAACTTACCGGAGACGATCATCGCCGAAGAGCCCGAGAACGCGATGAAGGAGATACAAGGGATCGATTTCTTGGTCGTGGACTGGCGGAACAAGGAGTTTGCAGCGGGTGCGTTGAGGAACGCTGCGTTTGGAAGCAGAGGAGCGGTTGTGGTTTGTAGAAACGGGTATTCGAGAAGCTCTTCGGGGTTTAGCTGGAGAAGGGCTTTGAGAGAGAGGGAAGTTGTTAGAACGGTGACTCTTCCGGTCACCGGAGGTATTGAGATTGCTCATGTGGCGGCTAGGAGCTCGGGGAAGAGTGAGAAGAGTAAGAGGAGGTGGATCACACATATTGATCAGAGGTCAGGAGAAGAACATGTGTTTAGTATTTAGAAAGTAAACTTTTATGACAGAGTTGTGAGAAGTGTGTTATTTGGATTCTTGTATATCACTTTGTACATATATAAGACTCCATAGATGCTGTTGTATCATACTTGTTTTAGATCTCAGCACCAACCAATGATATATAAAAAACGTTACATTGGTTGAAAGATTGAGCAAGACTGTAAAATCTTTGTTTGTATCTTATCAGTTTCACTCTCTCTTGTAAGACTATGAAAATCTTGATTAAAAAACTGGAACAAAAGCCTGATGGAAACGATAATATAAGGTAGAAAATGTTTAAAAAATCATTACAGAAAATCAACATTTTACTCAGCCATAAGGTTTTATAAAATTTGGTTCCAACATCTCCTTTAGTACATTTACATAAAATAATGCTGAACTAGAGGCAAATGGTTGATTACTTTTTTTTTGGAGAAAACAAATGGTTGATTACTTTCAATTTTCATGTCTTTTATTGGCCCATCTTCCTGTCTGAAAGAAAGAACCATGTTGCTTACAAGGTGAAAGGGCATTAGCTTGGTTTCTCACTTTCTTTCACAATGGTCTTCTTGTGTTAGAGATAAGGTATCATGTGACGAAGTAAACTAAAGGCAGAAGGATCAGAGATAATTCCACTAGTGTGTTTTCATGTGAATGAGCTTGAAACTTGTCAAAAAGTGATCCATTGGGTCAAAGTGCATTTATTAAAAAAACGGCCATTGGAGACATTTATTGACTCATGTACAAGAAGAAGAATGATCATTAAGATAATCCACACATTGGGCTCATAAACAGTTCTTGGGGACCGCTTGAGCCCATTAGAGTGGAATAGATAACTTATGCTTTTCGTTGGACCTGAACGCCTAAACTCAAAGGTAACTAATCAAATATTGGAGCCTGGAATGATTAAAATCTAGCCCAACTACCTAAAACTGAAACTGAAAGAAATCACAGGTGACGCTTGTGTTTGACGTGACCTAAGTTCCCTGCGGCTGCGGTGTTGGGCTGTCCGGATCCTGCTGAGCGGTCCGACCAGTCAGTGCGATCAGCAATCTCAAATCAGCATATTTTTTTTGGAAAGTTTACCAAAAATAATAAACATTGACGTCGTTATTTATTTAAAATAGAGTTTCGCACGAAAATGAATTAAATCAGTTGACGTAGTAAGATTTACAGAAGTAATTAGGAGGTCCACAAACATTTAAACGTTGGTTAACGGTCTCGTCAAAGACTACAGCAGCAGCGATTGTGGGGGCACGTTGGTCAATTGACTAAAAACCGCGATCAAACGTTAACTTCAGAAGACCCGGTCCAATTACCGATTCAAACCGTCGGTTCGGGTCAACACGGTCTAAACTTTATCTTCACCAGCCATCGCGGTTTTCGAAACAGAGAATTTAGTTAAAAAATAATTTTAATTTAGTTATTATAAAAAATAAAAAAAAGTAGCTTTCTCTCCATCGGTCTTCGTCTCGTCATTTGTCGTTCGCGATCTTCAATCTCTCTCTCTCTGGTCGACCTTTTTTGTTCGATTCGTCGATCGGAGATATTGACCGGAGTCAGAAGCTTGTAGATCGCAGCCATGTCGTACTCCGATTCCGATTCGTCGTCTCAGGCCGCCGACTACAAGAATTTCCGGCAGATTACACGCGAACGTGAGTTCTCTCTCTCTCTATATATCAGATTTTATTTGATTGAATCTGTATTGACTCTCGTTGATTCCGATTGACTTGTCGATTTAATTTCTGGATTTCTGGTTCCGGGTTATGTGGAGTATCCATTTTAGTCATTTCGTTTTGATTCTGTGTTCTACGCTTCATGAGAACGATAAAGTTAAGATTTTTTTTTTTTTGAGGTTTTATAATTGGGTTTGTCCGAAGAGAATACGCGAGTTCAATGGCTAAGACTTGTAGCGAAATTGAACATTTGGAAAGCTGTTTGTGCTCAAATCTTAGAATTCAGATTTAAGAGTAGGTTTATGAATTGGTATTGTGGTGGTGGATGTGGTGGATTTGCGAGTTATAGCAAATTGTGGATCTATTTAGAATTGACCAGCATGGTTGTTGACGAGGCTAGTGGCTAGAGCTAAAAATATGCTGATGTAGTTCACCAAATCATGCTTATGGACTCTTCAAAGAGGAAACTTTTGTACGTCTGTGATAATAACGATGAAAGGATTGATTATGTTATGGTGTATTCCTAGGCTTTGAGTTCGTTTAATTGTAGTCACATTGTAGAGTTATAGGTAGTGTATTACATGTTATGCATCCTTGGCTCTATATTTTCTTCAGGCTTTGGCTTGTTTATCACTGCTTGTTTGCTCTTAAGGCGCTACAGTTTTCTTCTATGCTTTTGTGAGGTTTTATCTGATCTTTTGCGCTTCGTTGTTTCCCAGGACTCTTGTATGAGATGCTTAGATCTGCGAAGACAGGGAGCTCAAAATCCACCTGGAAGGTATGTTTTTGTGTAGTTCCCCGTGGACTGGGTCTAAGCTTGATACCTATTTGTCTGCTAAGTTTCTCCTTTTTTCTTTTCTTGTATTTTAGGTATTAATCATGGACAAACTTACTGTCAAGATAATGTCGTACGCCTGCAAAATGGCTGATATCACACAAGAAGGAGTTTCATGTGAGAATTAAGTATTTTTGTAAGAATTTTTGTTCCGTATGATGCTTTATTTGGGACAATCTTAACGGGTATAAGCTATCATTTCCTGTAGTGGTTGAAGACATTTTTAGACGAAGACAACCTCTACCTTCAATGGATGCCATTTACTTCATCCAGCCAACTAAAGAGAAGTAATTTATCTTTGATGTTTCCTAGCTTTTTTCTAAAATATTTCATTCACTATTTCATCTTATATTACTTTTTGATGGTGTATCATCAGCGTCATCATGTTCTTGTCAGACATGTCTGGGAAATCACCATTGTACAAGAAGTAAGGAGATGATTCCCTCTTTGTAATCAGATCTATCCTGAAGACCCTTTCTTTATAACACTGATTTTTTTCTTTATTCCTCTGCATCTGTGAAGGGCATTTGTTTTCTTCAGTTCACCCGTTTCCAAGGAGCTGGTTGGCCACATAAAAAAAGATTCGAGTGTATTACCTCGGATTGGAGCATTGAGAGAGGTGTATATTGCAGAAAAATTACACTTTGTAGTGTATACTGATTGTTTCTTTCAACTTAATTACTTAGTATGTGTTATAGAGCTACGATAGTATCCATATGGATAACTTATTATTTGATTTTCATTTTGCAGATGAACTTGGAGTTTTTTGCCATCGATAGCCAGGTATGATCATTCCAAATCTCTTGTCTTCATGGAGTGCAACCTGTGGTATCATGTTGTTGTTGTATGTTTCATAATGTGAAAGAGGGTCGCAGATGACGTTAACAAAAATTAATGCAGGGTTTCATCACGGATCATGAGAGAGCTCTAGAGGATCTTTTCGGTGATGAGGAAACTTCTCGAAAAGGCGACGCGTGCTTAAATGTGATGGCTTCTCGAATTGCCACAGTCTTTGCTTCACTGCGGGTACTAAACATTATTCTCACGATTAACGACTATTATCAGGGATTCAGGATATGGCTCTTCTGAACCACTTTGGATTTTACAGGAATTTCCAACAGTACGATACAGGGCTGCAAAGTCACTGGACGCATCGACAATGACAACTATGCGCGATTTAATTCCCACGAAGCTAGCAGCTGGAATCTGGAATTGTCTAGCAAAACACAAACAGTCGATTGAAAATTTCCCACAGACTGAAACGTGTGAGCTGCTCATCCTCGACAGATCCATAGATCAGGTTTAGAACTGTTTTCGCATTTGATGGATCTTTCAGTCTACTTATGGTGTTAATGCTTCGTCCTCTACATGTTTTATATGATTAGCATCATTTACTTGTTTTGAATGTCTAGATTGCCCCTATTATACATGAGTGGACTTATGATGCTATGTGCCATGATTTGCTGAACATGGACGGAAACAAATACGTACACGTGGTAAGTTCAACTCTTTGCTGTATAAGTTATTGTGATTTATTTGGTGGCTCTCTTCCTGGATACTCCATGTGATGTTTTTTTAGCTTTTAGATTTCAAGCAAGTCAGGTGGACAACCGGAGAAGAAAGATGTGCTCTTGGAGGAACACGATCCTATTTGGCTAGAGCTTCGACATGCACATATAGCAGATGTGAGTGTTATACCTAGGTATATTTCTCGTTGATAATGGAAAAAAGTGAATCCGTTTGACCTGCGTTTTCCATCAGGCTAGTGAAAGATTGCATGACAAGATGACCAATTTCTTATCAAAAAACAAAGCCGCTCAGCTTCAGCATGGTAAGAGGTGGGTATTACTATTACTTTGGCAGCGTATATTGCACTTCCCCTGAACTGATAGAACCAGATTTTACTGTATGTCTGCTTGTTTTTCAGTTTGATCATACTCTGACATAACTCAGCGTTAATCTAGGGTGAATACTTTATTTGATTGGGGAAGTACTCTCTTTGTCTCTGCTATTTAGTAATTTTCTTCGTTTCTTATTTTTAGAGAGGGAAGTGAATTTTCCACGAGGGATTTGCAGAAGATGGTTCAAGCATTGCCACAATACAGTGAACAAATTGACAAGCTGTCTCTCCATGTGGAGGTAGTTCCTTAGTTATGAGCAACGCCCCCTTGTCTTTTCTTGTTGCATCCACCTCCAGTTTAAATGTTATATGCCTCTAGTTTGTATTCTGTAACTCTTAGAAAGTTCAACTTTAGGGGTGCAAGACACAAGACACAATTACTCTATACATGTGCATCATGTAATTGACATTACCCAGATATTGTATCTAAAGAGCTATCCAAATTTGTCGTTTTTTTTGGCTTTTCATTATTTTTATTTTTTTGTCTGAGCGTCGAATTCAGGTAACTTTTGTTATCGTTGCAGATTGCTAGAAAAATCAACGACCTTATCAGAGAGCAGGGACTTCGGGAGCTTGGACAACTTGAACAAGACCTTGTCTTTGGTGATGCTGGGATGAAAGATGTGATAAAATATTTGAGTACTCAAGAGGTTTGCATCTAGTTAATAGTTGTTGGTGTACTGTAATATTCCATGAGATATTGAGCTGTTGACCTATATGTATTTTCGAACTTCTGTACAGGAAGCAAGTCGTGAAGGTAAGTTACGCCTGCTGATGATCCTCGCAACAATTTACCCTGAAAAATTCGAAGGGGAAAAAGGTCAAAATCTAATGAAGGTAACTTGGTGGGATTAACGTTTCTTGGATCTTTGTTTGGTTCCCATCCACCCCCATCTAAGGCTTTATTCCTTTTGTTTCTAGCTGGCAAAACTCCCTTCTGACGACATGAGCGCTGTGAATAATATGAGATTGCTTGGTTCAGCCGTCGATGCTAAAAAGAACACTCCGGGAGGTTTCACTTTGAAGTTTGATCTCCACAAGGTAACATCTTATCTCTGAATGTTCCATAATGTGTGTGAATCTTCCTAAACATTCTTTGTTAATGGGGCTGCAGAAGAAACGAGCTGTCAGGAAAGAGCGCCAAGAGGAAGCAGCATGGCAGCTATCTCGTTTTTACCCCATGGTTGAGGTGCACTTCGTCACCGCCCTTGAACTTCGTATGGAGCATTACTCAAAGATTTTTTAGCATCACAAAAGTTCAATTTGTTGGAATTTTGCAGGAACTCATAGAGAAGCTTAGCAAAGGAGAATTGCCGAAAGAGGATTACCCATGTATGAACGACCCGAGCCCGAGTTTCCACGGATCAACCTCGCTTTCTTCATCAGCAAGTAGTAATCAAGGTCAAGCTGCTCAGTCCATGAGATCAAGACGCACACCAACTTGGGCTAAACCTCGAGGCTCAGATGATGGATACTCAAGGTAACCTCGTTGTTCATATGCAGAATCCATGGCCACATTGTTTCAGAAAGCGAAAAACAAACTTCTAATCTTAAACTATTTTTCCTTCTTGCAGTGATTCGGTGTTGAGACATGCGTCTAGCGATTTCAGAAAGATGGGACAGCGAATATTTGTGTTTATTGTTGGTGGAGCGACGAGGTCAGAGGTAAGAGGCTAAAGGAAAAAACAATCTCACTGTTGGGAATTATAAGCAAACCATATAATCAAGATGCATGATGAATGATCTCTGTTCTTACTGAGCTATTTGTTTTTCAGTTAAAAGTATGTCACAAACTAACCACGAAACTCAAAAGAGAAGTAATCCTCGGGTCCACAAGCCTCGATGACCCTCCACAGTTCATAACGGTAAGCCATTACACACATACTTCACATTCGGAGATTTGGTTAAACTATTAATAAACCTCTCAGTTGAAGTAATTTATCTTCTTGTGTCCCACAGAAACTGAAGCTCATGTCTGCAAATGAGCTATCCATAGACGATCTCCAGATATGAGAATCAAGATCTCAAGTCAAATCCTGGTATTTGTTCTTTGATCTCCTATTCTAATTTGTAACCAAGTTAAAAGACATGTAAAAGGGATAAAAAAAATCAAATCAGATTTTGAGATCATGACTGTAAGTTTACCCTTATTGTTTGTCGTCTGAAGATGTAAAGCAACTCATAAGGTTGACTTCGATATCTTTTACTATTGTCTTGTTAAATTTGATTGTGTAAATTACCCTAAATCGTTTGTTTTGCTCTCATAGTTTTTTTTTTTAAATGCCCAAGATAGAAGATCGTCTAAAAACAACAAGGTGTTGACAGGAAAGCTGAAGTTAGATGCTAGTATTTAGCTTCAGCTTTCCTCTCGTCTCTGTTACTGACACCAAACTCTTGACATGAGAGATATAGCTATCCACATTGATCTTCGTTTGCATCCCGCATAGTTCATGTACCGTTTCTTCCCGAAAACTGGCCCCTCTTAACATCCCTATCACCCGTTAAAGCACAAACGGATAAATCAGATTCAATAACAAAACATGAACGTCGCATATGGACCTAATACACCCAACATTTCCACTTGTGTCACGACCATCGGTCTCATACTACATCAACATATCAAAAATTAAGCAAGCAACCAACCAACTAGTGTAAATCCATGGAAAAAAATTATACAATTAATAAAAATGACGTAAGTCAACATTGTCATTCATTAATCATGTAGTAGCTAGGTCGTATATAAATGTAGTTTGTTCTCATCATCAGCTCCAGAATTCATTCAGTCGTAACTTTTGTTAAACTGGATATGTAATATAAGTAGTTCTAATTGAACTACTTCATAATAATAACAATACTTCTTATTCTTCATGTTTCTTTCATTATTCTGCATGTTTTCATATACTCAAATCAAAAAGCATGACATCTTTCGCTGTCATTATCTTCTCTACAAACAGAAAATATGTTCTGAAGTTTTAGGCATCACCTAGTAGTTTGGATTTCAATGTATTATCAAGGCTGCGTTATCGATTTTACCACCACTAGTTTGGATTTCAATGTTAAATCCTTAGGCTACATAAATTTTTGAAAGAAATACTTTGCTTGAATTCATATTGACTAATTATTATCGCTAATATACTTAATCATTAGACTACTTATATATAAAACCATCATATGGGTAAACAATTATAGTAGTATTAAATTGTGCAAATTGCGAAGGAGATAAACGTGCAAGTCTTTTAACGAATCAAAACTCATGATGTGAGCTGATTAAGTGATTAATGATACACAGGAAAAATGTATTTACTTATATAGTCAGTCTTGGTTCATCATTTTCTTTTAAATAAAAGAAACCTAGATCAAATTATTCCTTCACATGCTCGATCGTGCTTATCTAGGGTTACTCATATATATATATATATATATATATATATTAACTTGTTCAATGCATGCTTGGAGATATACCTTCTCTTTTATCATTATGCTTTCATACACACACACATATATATATTCATTTTGTAATCGTATCATGAGGAATTATAACTGCTCTTTCCAAATAATATATTTTAATCCATCGTTATATGGTCGTATCATGAGGAACTATGACCGTTTACAGTATTCATTTTGGTTAACATTTACTTAACAAACCGTAATATTCATGCATGTTACAAATATCACAAACAAACAAAAAGATAACAACGATCTTACATGAAAATGGATGTAGGTATTTTGATGTTCAAAATAATTTAACATACTGGCTAATTAACTCAGCGGAATAGTCTAACTATATAGGTAGGTTCTTCTCTGAACTTGTAAATGAACAAAGGTCTATTATTAGTTTATCTCACTTTTGAATATTCCAATCAAAATTGTAAATTTGGTTATTATAGATAGATGGTTCTCGAACCAATTTATAATTAATATCGAGATAGTGTAAAATAGAAGCAATCATTGGGATAGTGTTATAGCATAAGTGTTTGCCCTAACTAGATTATTGTTATTTGTTATTGCAATATCTATGGACACAATGATTTTCTCTATAAAGATTGTTTGCTTTAATAATTAAAAATCAAAATGATGTTTTAGCATCTGAAACGTGGTGATCATCATTCGTTATTACCAAAATGATACTTTTATTTTGTTGGATGAATTTTTGTTAAGAGGTTTAAATATAAATGGAATTTGTTGAAAAATATATCTAAAAATTTGTATTTCTAAATGCTAAATACTTTTATTGGTTGAATTTTTTTTGAAAAGTTAGTAAAGGTAATAACACAGCATGCAAAATGTGTTAAGTCTGGAAACTAATAAAATGTATTTGGTAAAACAGAATATTATCTTTAGACTTCAGAGTTCATAGTATGTTATGTTTTGCGTAGTGATTCAAAAAAAAGTATGTTATGTTTTTTTTTTGTAATAGTCGGTACGTATTCAAAATATCAGACAGTGTGTTATGTTAACGTTACATATATAAACAAAATACAGATGATGTCATTCATTGGGAAACTAATACGTCATAAATTACCGAGGCGCCAAGATTCCGGTCAAGTAAGTAAGAGACTGTTAAACCGCACGTGCCAAACAACACGAGGAAATAATTCGGAATTTTGTCAATGCAAACGACGCAGTATCATTTCTACACTATCTGCTGCGTCTCCGGCTACTTTTTGTACTCATAAACTGTGCAGTTTTGAGTATCAATGGCAGTGTGCATATGCATTACCAAAAATTCAAAGCTGCCCGTACATGAACGTAATGATCTTGGAGCCACTGATCTTTCCATGTGTATGCTCATCAGTCATCAATAGCGCAATCAACGGACAAAAATGCTCTTTTTAGTCTAAATATTGGTTTCAACCATCAAACTAAGGTAAATTCTTGAGGATACATAATATCCTAATTATACGTTATTCCATATGCAATATTTATACAATTGTCCTTTCCAAAATATCTATATATATATACGGCTATCTACATTTTTATAAACCGAAAATGTGTTTTCTTCTACTGTTACGCAACGCATACCTTATACTACACGTCAACAACATACCTAAACAATATTCTAAGAAGAATCTGCATTCAAGTATATGTTTTTTTTTTGAAGAAAAAGTATTCAAGTATTTGTTTCATGAAAATGATTTCATTTGCACTAAGAGTATAATGTAAGAAAACGCATGAAAAACGTTTTGTGCTGTATTTTAACTTTATTTTGTTAAAAGAGTTTAACAACTTTAGCTTTGTATATTGCTTATAAAAATATTGTCCTCTTGTAAATCATTTAATTTATTTATTCGTGTTCTTTACTCCTTTAACTTTCTAAAACCTTTTAACGCAAAAATAAAATAAAAATACAAATACCTGTACACATTTATATAATCTTTAATAGAAATTTGGTGAGAAGTCAGCATTGCCGACAGGAAAATCTGCCTCACCACCAAAATGGTGAAAATACAAAACCAATAATTACGATAACTTTTGCTTAAGTTGCAATCACATGAGTACATAATTACAACAACTCATTTTCTTTACACAATTACAATATCCGTCAAAAACGTATATTTTCTTAAGAAATTATTTTATATTGAAAGTAAACTAATTTGGTATGGATCCATAACTACTGAGCTGCGAGCTAGTGCCTATATTTTCCAATTTTCTTTCAAATGTGCTTGCAGAAAAAGTGACAGACAATAATTTTGAATTCTAAGCTTTGTTTTTGTTAATTTTCTAAGTTTAAGTTTTGAACGTTTTGAGATTAATTGTTCGATGAAGTGGTTGAGGTGAATCTAATGCCTGCTATAAAGTTCAAAGTTATATACTACAAGGACAAAAGTAGTATACTTTACTATTTGTGGGGTATAAATATAATTATTGATCTCTACTTTTTGGGTTCCTTGTTAAATAATTCAAGTTAAAACTTAAAAACCTGTTTTCCCTTAAATCAATAGCCTATAGATTCAAAATTGATGAGTTAATAAGCATTAACTTGAATTAAGGGAAAACATGTTTGTAAGGGAAAACATGTTTTTAAGTTTTAACTTGAATTACAGGCTATTAACTTAAATATATACACGCATATGTACGTATGCATGCATGTGTGTCAGTGTGTGTGTGTAAAAAAAGAGGTACTTGACTTATCTATTTGCCTATAGCTTAAATAGAAAAATAGCATCTAAATCATTGTATTTCTCTTTACCATTTCTAAATAATTGTTTGTTTTTCATTGATTTCACTGTTTTTACCTAATTTGTGTAATTTATGAAATCTTGCCACTAGATTTCAAATAATGGTACTATTGATAAAGTTATGATTTACAAGAATATAAATCATGGGTTACAGATGTTTCTTTTCAAAAAAATACCCCACAAAGTACATACCATTGGCTCGTAGAAATAAAGAGGAAAGATATCTACCTTTTTAACTATTCATGGCTGTAGAAATTCATGTGTGATTAAACTTAAATCATTTTAGATCACACAATTGCTAGTAAAAAAAAAAAATATATATATATATATAACAAGACTTGTAATAAGTAGCTTCATCCATAAAACATCAAATAGGGTAGGTAATATCAACACATATTTATGAGTTAAGGGTGTAGGGTTTAAGAAGCGTTCTTCAACATTTGTAATTTGACAAATTTCACTTTTCACTGCTTCAAAATGAACTTGTATACAACAACAAATAAACTATGATTTTGATGTAACCTCCCACTGAATAGTTAGAAAATAGATTGATAAGTACTTAGACATATATATAGTTGCATTGTCGAAATCATAATCACGGTTGAAATGAAATCAAGAGCCGATAATTAGGCTTTGTTCTTCAGCTACTCTAGATGGCAAAATGTGCATCTTTTCTTTTTTTTTTTTTTTTCTTTTTTTTTTGCTAACCGAGTATCCTGACCCCACCGAGGTGGTCCAGACTAGAGACCGAAGTGAGCATGGACGCTGCCAGGGCGTCACCATGTGGCTCACCGAATAACAGTCTTCGGTCTCGGGTGCTGCAGCCCACATGTAAATTTCCGCAGTGGCCAAGACTCGAACCCAGGGGTGGACACTCCAGCTAGAGCTCTTATACCGCTAGACCAAAGCAACTTGCTTCAAAATGTGCATCTTTAGTCTGTCATTGATATCAACAAACGTTATCATGAAGAAAGAACATTAAACTTTCAAAAGTTAAGTTATTTTCTCGAAAAGTAAAGACATGTTTTTAAATCATGATTAAGAATATGAATTTCGATGAAAAAAGCTAGAGGGATCATTACATTTTGTACCAATACAAGAAGAAGCCAAAGCTGTCATTTATTAGAGTTTCTAACTTCTAACCGATACATCCATGGTTAGGACAAGGAATGTTTCATGGTGATGAAACTTTGTATGATCACAAGACTACAACTTTGCAAATTTGAAATAACCGAAAAATTATGGTTATATATAGGCTAAAGAAATACAAATACTCAAATCACATATGGATGATATGCCATCTCTTTCTCAGCTTCTAAAGAACCAAGTACAAATTGAATATTAATGATCTAGTAAAGGGTAATAATAGCAATGAAAGAAAAGAATCCAAATAATCCTACAAAATGTCAAACTTAAAAAACTCACACAGAGGATGTATCAACAAGAACATCATTAAGCAAATTGTCATCACCATTAGCCATAGCAAGCAGCTCTGCATCCCTATCCTCCTGATTAGAGAAATCTCTTCTCTCGAATTTCGAATTAGCCGATATAAAGATCAGCTTCTGAGCTCTATCTATAGCCGCATGTGACCGTCCATGCGAGTTTACCCATTTCAAAAGAGAGGAATTGCATTTGAACCCACAAGTAGTTGCATGGAGGAAAATGAGCCTTACAGCAACTTTCCCTAGTGACCTGAACTCGCTAAGATACGTCTCCCAAACAAGCCTACTGCTTTGAGGATTAGCTATCCTCATCTTACCAGAGACCGGGTCACGCTCTTTCATCTGAACCGCCCTTGCATACATAGGATCAAGCCCTTCGGTTCTCCACTTCATAAGTTCCATCAACGCAATGTGTGCCTCGTCTCTAGACACAAGCCTTGTTATCAACTTATCCACATCTTTCTCTTGCTCTGGTGTCAAACATTTGAACGGAGGAAGATACTTCCCGGTGCTATCTCTTATCAAGTAAAGAGGGTCTAGTATGAAAGCAGCAGCCCAAGCTGGATGATAACTCTTCTTGAATCTTCTCTCAACGAGTTTCTCGACAAGTCCTTCTCCTACGTTGAACTTAGAGTCCCAATCTTTAATCTTAGCTCTTAGCTCTTCCCATAAAGGAAGGCATTGCCCAACAAGCAGCTTCTCTTCCTCTATTCTCCGAGCCATCTCTTTGACTAGCGTGATCAAAGCGTGGACCGCCTCCACCTCGTTCCAAAACCCTTGGTCTCCAACCATCTCTCTAACCTCCCGAGCCGTATGATCCTCTATTAAAACAGCCTTACAAGCATCATCATGCATTACCATCTGAATCGCTCTAGCGGAACTCAACACATCCTCAAGAAGATTAAACAACGGCTCCAAGAAACAAGCCTTACTACTAGTACTACAACTTAACGGTAACCGAAGCATTATAGATTCGCCGTGTTCTTGCAACTGATACTTACAGTGTGCATTACGTATCTGCGCCGTGTTGTTAACGAACTCGGCGAGCCTCACGCAGTTTTGCGAGACGGATTTGAACAAAGGCAGCTCTTTGACGAAGTCTTTGATCAGACTGTTAAGCCCTTGGAACTGACACGACAGGTTGACCATCCACTGATGCTGGCTCTCAAGGCTCCTCAGCGCTTTAGTCTTAAGCTTATCAGAAACTATCCCAACGCACCTCTGAGGTGAATTACCACAAATACCCTTCACAGTCTCCAACAAAACCTCCTCCGCGTAGTTCGACGGTACAACTCCGTTCACCGGAACCGCCCTTCTGTACAGACTCGTCCCGTTTGGTAAATTCACGACCAGATTCACTAGTCCCTCTCCTGACTTCCACCCGTCCGATGAGATTTGGAGGAACATGGCGTCTCGGATTCTTGATTCGGACTCTGACTTAGCTTCCTCGTACTTCACGTCGAGTCTCGTCGTGGCGAAGTCCTTCTTGGAGATGATCGGTAACCCGACTTGGGTGAGAAAAGCTCGAAACTTCGGATGCTCCAGACCCGATAAAGAAACAGAGCCGCAAGATTCGAAGACCCAGTCGGAGAGAGAGCTCAGAGCTGACTCTATCTGCGACCTCGTGAGAGACTGCGAGTGAGACGGTTTGGGACTCTTGAGCTTCTTCACGCTGTCTTCGAGCATAGCCAACGGACCCAAATCATCTTTCCCGCCGGAGAGCATCAAATGCTGCCCCTGCGGCGGAGGAGGAGGAGCAGAGTACTCGACGCAGAATCTAGAGGGATCCACGACGGTTATCGGCGTCACGTGGTAAGAGTGTGGAGGAGGGTTGAGACGAGAAGGAACGGCCGCGCCGGAGAAGTTTCGTTTCCGGTGGTGAGAAGGGGAAGAGGAGGAAGAGGAAGGAGAAGGGTTGACGTTGACATTGACGGAGGAGTTGAAGTTGGGACACGTGCCGCGTTTGAGATGCTCTGAGGCGGTGCGGGAAGGGTTAGAGGCGGAGAAAACGGCGTCGCATAAGGAGCAGCGGAGTTTCACTGCTTTGGGGAGGTTAGTGTCGGTGTTGCGCACGAGGATTGGTTCGAGATGAGTCCAGTACCACGCGCCTTTGCCTTTAACTGCTTTGGTCCTCACCGTCATCAACCCTTCGTATCTTTTGTTCAAAGCTTTCGTTGTTAGCTCGTCGGTCGTTAACCCGTCGATCGCCGTCTCCGGAGGTGGCGTGGGAGCGTTCGTCGTCGACATTGGAAAAGATCGGAACTTTCGAGGTGGGTTTTTTTGAGAGAGTGATGTTTTGTTTTCTTGTTTCTGTCTTAAAAAGGGGTTTAAGCGGGAGATGTTGCTGCCTCGTAAAAAACGTGTGACATTTTTTCTTAACCGGGAAACTCCGCCGGAAGACGGTTTAACTTCGTCGTCCGGAGGAGTTACGTTTCCGGTGATCAAGAGAAATTCGCTGCTCTATAGTTTCTTTCTAATGTCACTCACACTGGTCGCTCTTTTTTGCTAATTCGAAGAAAGAGGCAGTGGGGGGAGAAGAAGATGAAGAAGAGAGTTCAGACAATTGATAGAAAGTCGCGCGTGGAGTGGACGTTTTTTTAAAAAAGGAACAAGGTGAAAGCAGAGCCCCCACGTCGTACGAGAACCCAAGCGTTACATTGGCTTATACACTCTCTCACTTCCCCATCATTGGAGCGTTTTGTTCACGCGCTTCTAAGTGGTTTTCGGACATGTTTTTTCACCTTTTCTTGTCTCTTACTTTATTTATGTTTACTACTGAAACTATTTGGGACCTTAATTTAATGCATTTTAGATTTTCGTAATCTATACTTGTTTTTATACTATTTCTAAAATACATTATTAGATTTTACCACAGATGCTAAGTTCAAACTTTGTTGACAAAAGAAGGTACTGTTTGAGAAAGATGAATTTGGTTTACAGAGTTTAGTTTACTCATGCAAATTACAGGACTCTTGAGCCTTTCTTTGTTTAATATCGTTATAAAATTAAAACCGGTGAGTGGGATTTTCCATTTGTGGCTTTTTGTCTACGTGGGATGTGTTCAGATTCTGGACATGTAAAGAGTGTATAGTCGGAATTTAATTTTGTTTCTAGGTAGACAGTGTGGAAGACATTAAAGGGGAGAGAGGGTATGCAGTGTTGTTGACCATTTTGTTCTCGACTCCCATGGACGTTTCTTGGTAAATGATTTTTTTGTCTTTGAAAGTTGAAAGAATGTAGACTGTAGTTTTGTAATTCGACTGGAAATCATTTTAGAGGTTCTCATTTCATTACCAACGATGCTGGTTCCTACTTCTTACGATTTTCTAAAACGTATATTATTTGTTAAAATCTATAATATTTGGTTGCTTGGTTTTGTTTTTTTCATTGATTTTGTGTGAATGTTCATTATCATGAGTGTCACGGCCGTCGCTAGCCGTTTGAACTTTCAAGTCATGAGTATAACCACACACCCCTGTGTACTCTTCACAACATTCACATTTTTTTCCCTTTTTGCTAACAGAAAACAAAGAACATAAGCACACACAAAAATACCAGTGCGGCTATTTAATCTTCAAAACAATGTTCATTAAAAAATCACACTCGTGGTATGTCATCGTTCACCATACATTCCTACATTTTTTTTTTGGAATCTTGTTTTTAAAGGATGGTAGAAACACCAATATAAATCACACTTCACGTATCGCATGTGACGATGTAGAACATTACAAATAACAGTTCACAAACGAAGATAGCACAACATTTTTCGAGAACAACATAGAATGTTGCACGCATAACATTTTAAGAACATTTTGTCAATTTCAACACTGTAAACACACTTGATCAAAAATCTTGGCCACTGTTTTCCTTGGACAAAGATAACCAGTCAGATAAAATTTGATTTTAACGTTCTCTCATCACTCAAATTATTCAAAATACTGGGGCCCCAAGCGACATATTGTCTTCAAATTATTAAGCAATAGTATTTCGTAAGAAAATCTCCAGTTATAACGCCCAACTTAATCTTACGTATTTGGAACAAAACACTGTAAGATACAAAATCAAAATGAAGAAAACTAAAACCAATAATTAAAGTAAAAGATGGAGGTTAGTAGGAGTCATGTTTTAATTGGTCAATATATAATGTCGTATGAAACCACATGTCACAACTGTCTCCCACTTTCTGATGTATGCATGCTTATACATATGTGAATGATCCATGGATTCTAACTTCTTTACATACATATTCCGCCGATATTGAAGGAAGAATTCAATTTTGTTAGCATAGAATTTAGATCAGTCCAATCTTAAAAGATGGATAGTACATTTGTAAGAATGATCTTGTCTGTTAGATACCAACCACCCAAAATCCATGCATTGAAACATATAGTTTATTTTTTTGTAATAAAAATATCATGCTGTGAAACACATGATCAAAAGACAAGGAGATTTGAAATGTAAATGTTTAGTAGCAACAGTAGACTTAGATATATTAATATATATACGTTTTACATGGAATGGGATAGCTTAATAATTCGGTAAATGAATATTTCTCTGGATTGCAACTTATAACTAAATGAGTAACTTTTACCACAAAGTAACTACTGACACAAATAAGAAAATCTGGATCTTCGTTTTCCAATGAAGTGACATTCTTCAAACAACGACCTACTCATTTTAAAATAAATTTATTGACATTAATCATGTGATAACATAATTTGCTTGATTCATAAGCTTATATGAGAGTTTACATTTCTCAACCACTCCACTATATAGTGTTAGAACTGAAATAAATAAAACCATATTGTAAGACACTATATAATTGTCACTAAGAAATCAAGGACACCTTTCTATACTGATAGCGATAGTAAGTAATTATCTACTTAGTGAACTGGGATTGTTTGGCTAGCCCCTAGCCTTGCAAAAGAATCTATCCTAAATAATTAATTTGACAACTGTTGAAATAAAGTTATGGTATTTTGTAAACTGGTTACAATCACCGACTCATCGCATGATTTAAAGGTTTCTGGGCCCCATTCTTTTTCCTTCTTAAAAATTAGTTATACGACTCACATGCAAACAAACTATTAGAACGAACTCTACAGGCCCATGGGCTTATAAAAAGCCTACTGATATATTAAACCGGCATGGAACGGATCGAGTAAAAGAAAACAGTTATGACCAGAATCGAACCGGAGCATCGGGAAACAACAGAACCGGAAAGTCTCGTGCCTTCTCTTGTTTCCGACCAGAATCTCGTAACCGAAGCCAAACTGACCGAGGACTAACTTGTTGTCCTAATCGAAGTTTAGTTGGAGAAGAACAAGAAACATCGGGGGGGAATAGATCGGGAGGCAGAAGGAAGGGGGAAGATGGGAGATATTTGGACATGGCTTATATCCTTCTTCTTCCTCATCGCTCTTGTCGGAATCATCGTCTATCAGGTTCCAATTCGATCCGGTTCTCAAATTTTAAGGCAAAACTAAACCTAAAAGTTAGAGGCTTTGTGCTTTGCCACATGATTGTTATTGGGAAAGTTTCAACTTTTGGAATGTTAGGGTCAATGTTATTAGTTGCATTGACCCGTTGTAACGGAGTCTATGTTGTAGTGTAGTTATGAGTTTAGACTATGTCCAGAGGAGTCACTGAGATTGATATGCTTATTGATCTTAAGCTTGATTAATTACACAATTTGTGTTAGAAAGAGAAGAAACTAAAAATATTTATCTCTTTTTTTTTTTTTGGAATCAAACTCTTTTAATTTTGCAGCTTGTTTGCTTAGCGGATCTTGAGTTTGATTACATCAACCCTTACGACTCTGCATCGAGGATAAACTCCGTGGTTTTACCGGAGTTCATTGTACAAGGAGTTCTATGTGTATTCTATCTCATTACAGGACACTGGTTCATGGCAATCTTATGCCTCCCTTATCTCTACTACAACTTCCAACTGTAAGTGAAGTCTCTCTCTCTTTACACAACTTACAGTATCTCCAAACTACATGGTGATGATTCCCATTCGGTTTCTCTAATTTGTTCAGCTACTCGAAGCGACAACACTTGGTAGATGTCACAGAGATCTTCAATTTGCTTAACTGGGAAAAGAAGAAACGGCTGTTCAAACTCGCTTACATAATCCTTAACCTCTTTCTCACTATCTTCTGGTAATAAAGAAAACATCTCTTTGTTTAGCCTTCTTCCTTATAGATCAAGACAAGCTAAAAGACTTTTTGTCTGTTATTTTTCCGTAGGATGATTTATTCAGCGCTGGATGATCACGAGGACTGATTGACAAGACACAGTCCATTAATCTTCTTTTGTGTCTTTCCATCTGATTAACACTGCGCTTAAAGATACAGCGCTGTGCTTGTGGACATGAGAAAAACGAAAGAACAAAGTGTTTGTTGTTTGTAAGATTAGTGGCAGAAATATTTGTATTTTTTTTTCCTTTTAGAAACATTATTTTTCAGACAAGAAGTCGGAAGTTCAAAGTCACTTGTTGTCTCATTAAACCAAGTAAAAGAAAAAACTAATTTAACCAAGTACAATTGCACATGTAAACCAACCGGTTAAGGTAAACCAATATACATGTAATTGATATTTGATAGACCCATTCATCTTCTCCAACAAAATACCCAATCTGTAAACACACTCGACGAAGACGACGACCATGGCGGTCTCGTTTAATACAACTCTTCACCAGTGTTCTCTGAGTTCGAGGTTCTCTAAAGCTTACATAGTTTATGTCTCTGATTCTACACACGCATACACTTTCATCTGATTAAGTTTTTTTTGTTGTTGTAATGGTTTGTGCAGCTGTAGCATCAAGCTTTATTCTGGGTTGAAGCCTCAATCTGCAAGTTCGTTCCTTTTCTTCTTTACATGCCTGAAATTTTATTTTTTAATCGAATTGGGTTTAAGTGAGATGGGAGTGAACTGATTTAGTTCGTGTTACCCCTGTCGGAATCTGTTGCAGGCTTTTTGGCAAATGGGTATCAGAACTTGAATAAGGAGTTCTATGGCAGGATCCACAAGAGTCTGGAATCCGGGTAATGTCCACCTTCTTCTATTTGGAGAATTGATTCTAGACTTGGCTTTTACTTCTAACACTTACAAAAATGTATGCCTGATTAGTGGTGAAAGTTCCTATAATGAGTTATAAAACGTGAGCTAAGACTTGTAGTACAAAACGAGATGTGGGCTTGTTGATTACATGATGAAAGTAGGTTTGCCTTTGAATGTTTTGGTTCATTTCTAGTCGCCTGAGTGGTGTGGTTTATGTGCTGTTGCAGGGGGACTGGGAAAGCGAGTAGGTCGAGGGTGAAGATGATGCCAATAGGTACACCGAGAGTGCCTTACAGAAACAGGGAAGAAGGAACTTGGCAATGGGTTGACATATGGAATGCCCTTGTAAGTATATTGTATATTCAACTTGTGTATACGTTTCTTTATGGCAATTAAAAAAGAGTGATACTTTGATTATTTTTGTTGCAGTATCGAGAGCGTGTAATCTTCATTGGACAAAACATTGATGAAGAGTTTAGCAACCAGATACTAGCAACTATGTTGTATCTTGATACTCTTGATGACTCGAGGAGGATTTATATGTACCTTAATGGACCAGGAGGGGATGTGAGTTTCTCTCTCTTTCATTCTTTGCTAACACTTGTCTAAAGTTTTGAAGATTAATTTTGTAATTTTTTGAACAGCTTACTCCAAGTTTAGCTATCTATGATACGATGAAGAGCTTGAAGAGTCCGGTGGGGACACATTGTGTTGGGCTTGCGTATAACCTTGCAGGTTTTCTACTTGCTGCTGGTGAGAAGGTAGTCAAATCATCTATGCATCCTGAAAACCATACTGAACTTATATGCTAATCTCACTTGGAAGTTGAATTATTGTGTGTGTAATCATTTTGTTGTTTTATGTGGAAAGGGTCAACGGTTTGCGATGCCATTGTCGAGAATCGCCCTCACGTCACCAGCTGGTGCAGCCCGTGGTCAGGTAAATTTAGCTAGAGTTATGGACTATTAATGATATTCATTATTTTATTTACATGGTGAAAACTACACACAGGCTGATGATATACAAAATGAAGCAAAAGAGCTTTCAAGGATAAGAGATTACCTCTTCAACGAGCTAGCCAACAATACAGGGCAGCCTGCGGAAAGGGTTAGTTTTGTTCTTTTGACATATTAATAACTAAACAGTAAACATGTAAACTTGTGAGTGCTTATGATGATGATGAATGAATGATGATGCAGATCTTCAAAGACTTGAGCAGAGTTAAAAGGTTCAACGCAGAAGAAGCTATGGAGTACGGGCTGATCGATAAGATTGTTAGACCACCGCGCATCAAAGCGGACGCTCCTCGCCAAGACGAAACCTCAGGTCTCGGTTAATCTGTTTGTTTGTTTTTGGTAATGTAATAACGTCTTTGAAGTTTTTTATACAATGGTTGAAGTCGTTGGTTCTTGTTACCGAATAAAAATCACATATTTTTTTTCATTTTCTTTGATTCCACCTAATTTCTGGCTTCTACAAACATTTTAAAAGTCCTATGTAAAAAGATATAAAGAATCGGACATAAAAAAACCGCCATTGGAGAAGCTGAAGCGAAACTCTGGCTTTCTTGGTTCTGTTATATCCTTGAGGACCTGTGTGAGAATGACCGACTGAGATGTTATTTTTGGAAGTAAAGGTTCTTTTGTGATCGTCAACAAATAGTATACTGAAACTGTGTAAAAGTAAAACCGAACGTTGTCACTTTCAGTGCGTTGATCGATAGTTTTGTGAAAGAGGGAAAGCTTTCTGAGGCTAAAGAATTGTGCAATGAGATGATCAAAAGAGGCATAGAGCCTAATACCATTACATATAATTCTTTGATATATGGGTTGTGCAACGAAAAACGCTTAGATGAAGCCAACCTGATGGTTAGCAAGGGATGCGATCCTAGTATCGTGACGTTTAACATCATTATAAATGAATATTGTAAGGCTAAACTGGTTGATGAAGGTATGCGACTTTTCCGCAAAATGTCTCTGAGAGGAGTGGTTGCCAGTACAGTCACTTATAACACTCTCATCCAAGGATTTTGTCAATCAGGAAAACTTAATGTCGCCAAGGAACTCTTCCAGGAGATGGTCTCTCAAGGTGCTCATCCTGATATTGTGACTTATGGTATTTTGATGGATGGGTTGTGTGACAATGGAGAAGTAGAAGAGGCATTGGAAATACTTGAAAAGATGCACAAGTGTAAGATTGATCCTGGTATTGGTATCTATACTATCATCTTACACGGGATGTGTATTGCTAGTAAGGTCGATGATGCTTGGGATCTATTCTGCAGCCTACCTTTGAAAGAAGTGAAGCGTATAATATAATGAATGATTGGAGGATTATGTAAGAAAGGATCTCTGCTTGAAGTTAGCCTGTTGTTTAAAAATATGGAGGAAGATGGGATTGCGCCAAATGATTATACATACAACACACTAATTCGAGCTCATCTCCGAGATGGTGGTGACTTAACAAAATCAGCAAAACTTATAGAAGAAATGAAGAGATGTGGCTTCTCTGCAGATGCTTCCACTGTGAAGATGGACCATCTCCGAGATGGTGACTTAGCCAAATCAGCTGAACTTATAGAAGAAATGAAGAGATGTGGCTTCTCTGCAGATGCTTCCACTGTGAAGATGGTTATGGATATGTTATCGGATGGTAGAATGAAGAAAACCTTTTTGGATATGCTTTCTTAGAATATTTGGATCTTAGTTGCTAGAGACAGAAGTCCCGGTTAGTGTTTCGATGATGTGTTACTAGTTGAAATTCGGAGACTTCACAACCCGCATGGTAAGACTTCGAGCCATTTTTTTTTAACTCTCGGGTCTCTCACAGTGACTTGAAGTTATATTTTGGAGAACAGAAACAAAGATATTTATTGTGTGTTTTTGTGTTGCAATTATGATGAAATTGCAGGGATTCTAGGAACTTAAGGAGCTTATAGATACCTATAAAGGAGGTCCTCAATAATGAGCATGTGATTGAGAACTTGTTCTTGTTTTGTACCCGTTTGTTTTTTTCAATTTCGCTTTGTCTTTTGTGTTCTAAGCTATTAGCATAACAATAAGCCTCTCTTTCTTTATCTTTTTGCTTTCTTTAATGTAATTTGATCTCTCTTTTCATCTCTAAATAACTTTTTTCATACCTTAATCTGTCAATCTTTGTTGATTCAATCTGTATATCCTTGTGTATGATCTCTAAAGTGAACTTCACTTCATGGTGATAGCGAATTCAAAGGATGACTTCAAAATATTTCAAACAACTCCATGTACAATAAATTATTGTTTGTTTTTTTTTAGTATTGTATAAACACATGAAATAATTAGTAAATGTCTTTAATGCTTCAGACCCGAGTTTCATCTGTTTCAGACTTGGTCTGAGAGTTAGAAACACGAAAAAGGCCCAACACAGGAGCTATCAAGGCCCAAGAAAAGACGAAAGATCCACATAGACTCGGAAATGTGTATAATTTAACAGCTCCATTTATTGGTGTCAGCTTAATAAATTAGGGCGAAAACCATCCAAGCGGGAAGCAGTTAGAGAAGTCATCCTCCTCACGTCACGCACGCAAAGGCCACTCTCTGCCTTTCGTCTAGTAAAAACCTCTAGGCTTAGCAAACTCCACCACTCTGAGCTCAATTATTTTGATCTTTCAATGGCGAAGAAGAAGACTGTACGTTTGAGAAGCTCTAGAGGCAAAATATATGAGATTGATGAAGTGGTCGCATCCCAATCCAAGTTGATAGCGAATTATTGTGAAGGAGGCGATATTCTGATTGAAGACGTCGAAGACGAGATTCTAGATTTAGTGATCGATTACTGCAAGAACCATGCCCGCGCTTCCTCCGAAATGGATTTGAAGAGGTTGGACGACAGATTCATACATTATAACCGGACAGACCTTTACCCTATCCTTATGGCTGCAGATTACCTTAGCTTCAAAGGTTTGGTTGATCTCTGCTTCCAAACCATCGCAGATTCAATCACGGCCTGCCAATCACCGAGACAGATTCGCTCGAAATTCGGCATCGTCAGCAGCGGTTTTACACCTGATGAGAAAGAAGCCGTTTGGATGAGGAATGCTTGGGCTAAGGTTGATGATGAAGAGGGTGATGATGATAATGATATTCTATTTGATGGCATACGTTTAGGTGGGGACCTCATGCCTGATTCTATGATTGAGCAGATACTCACGAGAATGCCTGCCAAATCTATAGCCATGTGCCGATGCGTGTCGAAAACTTGGGCGTCAATAATTAGTCGTCCATCTTTCACAGCCTTGTTTTCGAGTCGAACAAGGACTCATCTATTGTTTGTATGCACTCTAGACTGGCCCAGTCGAAGATACCACCACGGGAATATCTTGACGTCACCTTTGCCTCGGACTCGAGAAATCTTCGGTTATTTTCTAGATGTCAATCATCAGACAGAGCTACGTCATAAAGTTGGAGATCAAACTTTTACCTATGTAAATGGTTTGGTCTTCGATATGCAACCGTCTTTTTGTGGAATACACAACCCCAGCACCGGCATGTCTTTTACCGTACGCAATTCTGAAGTGGTAAGAGGCAGCATTGGAGCGCAGAGTTACTTCGGTTACGATCCTATCAGCAAAACGTTCAAGATTTTGGCAATGACAACAGCAGACCTGATATCTAGAAACCATTGTTGTCACACAGTAAGGGCTTGGGAACGTTACTCGTGGAGAAGCATCAGTTGTGGAATAGAGCATTTCCCGATGAAGTGGAAACCGGTATGCATAGCTGGACATATATTCTATCCAGCTGCATCCAGGTCTGATGCGCCGTTTTCAATGGTGATAGACTTTGACCTCAATGCCGAGGAGTTCAGCTCAATCAATTACTTTGATATTCAAGCTTCTTCGGAGGCAATTTTGTTTGACTATAATGGGAGTTTGGCTTCTTTTGTGCTGTTGGAACACCTGGTAAGCTTTGCTTTGTGGGTGTTAGAGGACCGCGTCAAACAAATTTGGGTGAAGCATATTCATGTGATCCCAAATCTTCCTCTGGATTTTAGTGGGTATGGCTTTAAATTTGTGGGAGTGATACACACAAACGAAACAGTGTGGCTGCAGAGTACTGCAATTGTGGGTCCTAGTTGGTCTCTTCCCACTGGGATGTTCTTTAACACCGATACAAAGACTGTGAAGGAGATCAGTTTCAACCCTTTTGATAAATCTAAGCGTAAAAGGTTTGGAGTCTCGGTAGGTCACATAGAATATATGAGAAACCCGTGGGAGGAGTATGAAGCAGTTGCTCTTTTGAAGAGCAGCGAGGATGAGGAGGAGGGTGTTAAAGGCAATATCCGTTTCATCCAGGAAGGAGAAGAATGTATTGTCCTTTTAAGATTTTGAAGCTTGTTTTATTTCTGCTCTCCTCCTTGTCTCCCTTGAGTGATTGAAGTTTTTTTGCAGGTCCAACCACAATGGCTTTAACAGTCTATGGCCTTAAGCCTGGTACATACAGTATCAGTGTGAATGATGTCGTTCTAAAAACGTTTGATGTCGCTCTAAAAACATTTGATGTTCATCAGAACATACCTTTCACAATCGAAATCATTGATGATAACCAGGTTTGTCTTTTTGTTGTGTGTGTGTGTGTATTTTACTCTCTTTTATGCAGTTATTGAACTAATCAATCATTTGTTAATATGTTTTCACAGATTCCTCTTGCTGGTGAAAAATCAATTTTTGATAAGTCAGTGTCTATAGTCACTGATGGGGGACATGTTGTTTCTAAGGGTAAGAAAAATTGAACAACCATCTAGAATTGTTAATCAATTCTCAGTTCTCAATAGACTAATTACAACAACCTTTTGGTGCAGGTGTCATTAAGCTGCCATTTTTAGGATCAATAAGCTTAATTTCAAATGAATGATTTATGCAAGTGTTGATTACAATCGTTATCATGACGCTACCATGATTGGATAGTAAGAACAAAATTAAAGTGTATTTCTATAAGTGAAGTTAAAAAGATACAAATCACTCATTTTGCAACTCTAAAAATTATATCAGGATTCTCTACCAAAATTTCTAAAGCATACTTGAAACCAGGATATTCTTTTGCGTTTCACAATATGATTAACACCGTGAGTTGCATTGAATATCTTTTTCAATGATGAATTTGAATTAGCGTTGTTTCTATGAAGCTTTAAGCTTCTATTTTTATACAAACCGGAAATGATGGGGGTTAATAACCAAGAATGAGCATGAACCGGGCTTGAGGTGTGAATGATTTGATTGATCCCAATATAGTGATATTTAGTTCCTTAATGGAGCTGTCAACAAATTATAAACTGAAATTGTGTAAAACAGAACTAAAATGAAATCGGACATGTTACTACGACATATCTCCTGTAATTATTAACATTTGAAAATGAAATAAAAAAAGAAAAAGAAAAAATGAAATCGGACACGATATAACGCGGTCTGCTTTTATACAAACCAGATTCGTACCGCTTCTATAACCAAATTAGATTAATCCCAGAACCGAGACGTGATAAAAAAAAAAACAGAGACAACACACTTTCCCCTGTCTTCTTCGTCGTGTTCTTGACCGGGATGATCTACAAAGTTAACGATGGAATGTTTCTGCTGTAGATGAAATTCGTTCGGTGTGTGAAGATGTATTTGTGGTGAAAGGCGAAGAATCATCAAAGTCAGTGAAGACGGGAGTGGAGTAGTTGTTCTTCTTCTAGGGGTTTTCCAGATTTGTAGATTTGAAGAGAAAAAAACAAACAATGTTGTGTCGGAGATTGGTGCTTGTGTCTCGTATCCCCCTGAGTCCTGTTGGTACTCTTGCAACTCCTTTGCTCTCTTTTATCATTTCCTCATGTGAACGAGGCTACTCTGGTCTCGGCAGCGATAGAAAGATCTCATCTTACAGAGAGAGACTGAGAAGTGGGATTGTTGGTATCAAGAAGAAGGATGCTGTTGATCTGTTTCAGTCCATGATCCGGTCTCGTCCTCTTCCTACGGTCATGGATTTCAATAAACTGTTTAGTGCAGTAGCCAGAACGAAACAGTATGACCTTGTGTTGGATCTCTGCAAGCAAATGGAACTGCAAGGGATTGCACATAGCATTTACACTCTGAGTATTATGATCAATTGCTTCTGCCGCCTCCAGAAACTCGGTTTTGCTTTTTCTGTGATGGGAAAGATGTTGAAGCTTAGGTATGAGCCCGACACAATCACATTCTCAACTTTGATCAACGGTTTATGTCTGGTGGGTAGAGTTTCCAAAGCTGTGGAGTTAGTTGATCGTATGGTGGAAATGGAGGTTATACCAAATCTCATCACGCTCAACACTATTGTCAATGGACTTTGTCTCCAAGGTGAAGTGTCTGAGGCAATGGCTTTGATCGATCGAATGATTGATAATGGATGCCAACCCAATGAACGTACCTATGGTCCGGTTTTGAACAGAATGTGCAAGTCAGGTAACACTGCCTTGGCCTTGGATCTGCTCAGAAAGATGGAACACAGAAAGATCAAGCTCGATGCAGTCACATACAATTTCATCATTGACAGTCTTTGCAAAGATGGGAGCCTCGAAGATGCACTCAGCCTTTTCAATGAAATGGAAACCAAAGGTATCAAACCAAATGTCTTTAACTACAACTCTCTCATTAGAGGCTTCTTTAGTGCTGGAAGATGGGATGATGGTGCACCGTTGCTGAGGGATATGATCACAAGGGGAATCACCCCCACCGTCATCACTTTCAATTCTTTGATTGATAGTTTTGTGAAAGTGGGAAAGCTTACTGAGGCTCAAGATTTGTACAACGAGATGATCACAAGAGGCACAGATCCTGATATCATTACATATAACTCTATGATAAATGGGCTGTGCAATGAAAAACGCTTAGGTAAAGCCAACCAGATGCTGGATCTGATGGTTAGCAAGGAATGCGATCCTGATATCGTGACTTATAATACCCTTATAAATGGATACTGTAAGGCTAAACGAGTTGATGAAGGTATGAGACATTTCCGCAAAATGTGTATGGGAGGAGTGGTTGCCAATACATTCACTTATAACACTCTCATCCAAGGGTTTTGTCAATCAGGAAAACTTAATGTTGCCAAAGAACTCTTCCACGAGATGGTCTCTCAAGGTGTTCATCCTGATATTGTAACCTACAAAATTTTGCTGGATGGATTGTGTGACAATGGAGAAGTAGAAGAGGCTTTGGGAATACTTGATCAAATGCACAAGAGTAACATGGAACTTGATATTGGTTTATATACCATCATTATTCACGGGATGTGCAATGCTAATAAGGTCGATGATGCTTGGAGTTTGTTCTGTAGCCTACGTTCGAAAGGAGTGAAACCAGACGTCAAGACATATACTACAATGATTGGAGGATTGTGTAAGAAAGGATCGCTGTCTGAAGCGGGCATGTTATGTAAGAAGATGGAAGAGGATGGGATTGCGCCAAATGATTGTACATACAACACTCTTATCAGGGCACATCTCCGAGATGGTGACTTAACAAAATCAGCAAAACTTATCGAAGAAATGAAGAGGTGTGGGTTCTCTGCAAATGCTTCAACCATAAAGATTGTTATGGATATGTTATCGGATGGTAGAATGAAGAAAAGCTTTCTGGATATGCTTTCTTAGAATATTTGGATCTTAGTTGCTAGAGGTTAGTGTTTCGATGATGTGTATCTGGGCTTACTAGTTGAAACAAAGCTTGATTGATGCCCCTTCAGTTTGTAGTAATGAATGGCATTAACATGTACAATCGTAGACCAGTCTCTACAAAGTCGTCTCCTTTTGTATTAATTTTCACTACCACGTCTATTTACACATACAAAGCCCACAAAAATAATAAACTATGATCCTTACCAGCTCCCCATATTGCTCCTTCCTTCACCATTCTCTTTGGAATGTGTTAATGCAAATCAGTGTGTTGAATACATGTATATATGAGAACACACTTACTAAATGGCAGAGAGCTAGTTCGATATGCCGTCTGATGGCTGCAGTTTCGGTTTTAGCATTCTGAACAACACAAGAGAGTGCACCTTCTTCTATTAACAGTGATGCCAAGTCCATTTTCCACTCCAAGTGCAAGTCTTTCTTGCAGCCAGAGTCTTCTGATTTGATCAGCTCTCCTCCATCTTCTTTATTGATTCCATGTAATCATTCTGATTCCTTATATTTTCCTCCTACAGACATAGATAATGACGGAATCAGTACACCAAAGGGACCATATATCTCAATAGCAAGGTCATGTTCCATCACAAAAGAACTCGTGTACCTCTAGGGCATTGGCATATCTCTGTTCAGCCTCAGAGATTTGGTTATGTTGCCTGTACGGTTATTCTCTCTATTTCATCAACGAATGCTTTCTGCTGCCTTTCCTTTTCTACAGTTAGATTGTCTAGTTGTACCTCAAGCCTAGTGCTAAGAGCTACAAAATGGGCACAAAAAATCGGAGAGTAACTTGGCCCCAAAGGAATCTCTAAGCAATCTAGTTAGCTTTTAATCACGAAATGAAACATGATTAGTATTTTCAGCGAGCGCATTGATGCATTTTCCCAGTGCACTCAAAGAAAGATTGATAGACTTGGCCTCCTCTAATCTATTTCTCGGTTAATCTGTTTGTTTTTGGTAATGTAATAATGTCTGAAGTTTATACAATCTTGAAGTCATTGATTCTTGTTACCGAATAAAAATCACATTTTTCATGTTAATTTGATTCCACTTATTTTCCGGCTTCTACACCTTTTTTCTAAGTTCTGTGTAAAGGTTTCTACAAAAGCAATTTCATTTTTAAAGTTAGTGAAACTTAGGGTGATTATTTCAAAAAAAAAAAAAAAAAAAAAGTCAAATCCAGCTTTAAAAGTTTTACATTTTAATTTTAACAATATAACTTGAGAAAATATTACATTCTAATAGAAAGTACATAAAACAAATAAAAATAAAAACTAAATCACAAAATTTAAATAAAATATAAAAAGATTCATTACAATTGTTGCTAGAATGCTTTTATCTGTAATCAGCTAATGCAATTGGGATTGATAAATGAAGCTCTTTATTTTATTTCTAGATCACAAGATAAAAAAATAGTTAATTAATATTATTAGTTTATTTTATATTTTGCATAAAAAAATTGATGACTAAAATGATAACATTAAAAATTAATAAAGTTATTTAAACACAGATAATTGAAAAACCAAAAGAATATGAATTTTAAATATGAAGTCTTGAATAGTGAAACTTACAATATAAAGTTTCACTGTTCATAATTTTAAAATTATAAGTTTTGAAGTTTATTTTAGAACATAAAACATTCGTATTTGGAATTTTGAAGTTTTTATTTTGGAGATGATCACAGAGACACATATAAAGGGAGTCAGTGCAGAAGCTGAACTGAGATGTAACTTGTGCTAATCTTGGCATTCTTGTCTTGTTGGAACTTGGCAGCCTAGCAGAGCTGAATGTACAAACCGAAAGAAAATGGTCCGGTTTAATGAATGATTGGGGTTGATAACCAAAAGTGGTATGAACCGGGCTTGAGGTGTGAATGGTTTGTTTGATCCCCCTATGAATACGTCAAACCGGATTTGTTACTACGATTTGTACCGGAGAAATCGCGCGGTCTGGTTTAATAAAACCGGATTTGTACCGCTTCTGAAAGCAAGCAAATTAAATTTCAGGAAACAAAACATGATAAAGTAGAGATTCTCCCGAAGAAGGAAGAAAGAGTGAAACCTCTCAAATAACAACACACTTCCCTTGTCTTCGTCGTCGTGTTCTTGGCCGGGATCTACAAAGTTAACGATGGAATGTTTCTGCTGTAGATGAAATTCGTTTGGTGGTGAAGATGTATTTGTGGTGAAAGGCGAAGAATCATCAAAGCCAGTGAAGACGGGAGTGTAGTTGTTCTTCTTCTTCTAGGGGTTTTCCAGATTTGAAGAAAAAAAACAAACAATGTTGTGTCGGAGATTGGTGCTTGTGTCTCGTATCCTCTCGAGTCCTTCAGGAGGTACTCTTACAACTCCTTTGCTCTCTGGTGGCAGCAGCGATAGAAAGATGTCTTCTTCTTCTTACAAAGAGAGACTGAGAAGTGGGATTATTGGTATCAAGAAGGATGATGCTGTTACTCTGTTCCAATCTATGATTCAGTCTCGTCCTCTGCCTACCGTCGTTGATTTCAGTAGATTGTTTAGTGGCATTGCGAGAACAAAACAGTATGATCTAGTGTTGTCTCTCTGCAACCAAATGGAATTGCAAGGGATCGCACATAACAACTACACACTCTGCATTATGATCAATTGCTTCTGCAGGCGTCATAATCTCGGTTTTGCTTTTTCTGTGATGGGAAAGATGTTCAAGCTTGGGTATGAGCCCAACACAATCACATTCTCTACTCTGATTAACGGATTGTGTCTTGAGGGTAGAGTCTCTGAAGCTGTGGAGTTAGTTGATCATATGGTAGATATGAAGGTTATTCCAAATCTCATCATACTTAACACTATTGTCAATGGGCTTTGTCTCCAAGATAGACTCTCTGAAGCAATGTCTTTGATAGATCGAATGTTGGCTAATGGGTGCCAACCCGACGCAGTTACATATGGTCCGGTTTTGAACAGAATGTGTAAGTCAGGGAACACTGCCTCGGCCTTGGATCTCCTCGGAAAGATGGAACTTAGAAAGATCAAGCCTCAAGTAGTCACATACAATATCATCATTGACAGTCTTTGCAAGGATGGGAGCCTCGAAGATGCACTCTGCCTTTTCAATGAAATGGAAACCAAAGGAATCAAAGCAAATGTCATTACCTACACCTCTCTCATAGGAGGCTTTTGTAGTGCCGGAAGATGGGATGATGGTGCACAGTTGCTGAGGGATATGATTACAAGGGGAGTCACCCCTAACGTTGTCACTTTCAATGCTTTGATTGATAGTTTTGTGAAAGAAGGACAGCTTACCGAGGCTAAAAAATTGTACAATGAGATGATCACAAGAGGCACAGATCCAAATATCATTACATATAACTCTTTGATATATGGGATGTGCATGGACAACTGCCTAGATGAGGCCAACCAGATGCTGGATATGATGGTTAGCAAGGGATTCTATCCTGATATTGTGACGTTTAATATCCTTATCAACGGATACTGTAAGGCTAAACAGGTCGATGAAGGTACGAGACTTTTCCGCAATATGTGTTTAAGAGGAGTGGTTGCTGATACAGTCACTTATAACACTCTCATCCAAGGGTTTTGTCAATCGGGAAAACTTAATGTTGCCAAAGAACTCTTCCAGGAGATGGTCTTTGTTGGTGTGCCACCCAGTGTTGTGACTTATAGTATTTTGCTGGATGGGTTGTGTGACAATGGGGAACTAGAAAAGGCTTTGGAAATACTTGATCAAATGCTCAAGAGTAAGATGGAACTTGACATTGGTATATATAGTATCATCATTCACGGGATGTGCAATGCTAGTAAGATCGATGATGCTTGGGATCTATTCTGTAGCCTCCCTCTCAAAGGAGTGAAGCCTGAAGTCAGAACATATAATATAATGATTGGAGGATTATGTAAGAAAGGCTCGCTGCCTGAAGCGGTCTTGTTGTTTAGAAAGATGGGAGAGGATGGGGTTGCGCCAAGCAGTGGTACATACAACACACTAATACGAGCTCATCTCAGAGGTGGTGACTTAACAAAATCAGCTGAACTTATCGAAGAAATGAAGAGGTGTGGGTTCTCTGCAGATGCTTCAACCATAAAGATTGTTATGAATATGTTATTGGATGGTAGAATGAAGAAAAGCTTTCTGGATATGCTTTCTTAGAGTGGTGGATCTTAGTTGCTAGAGACAGAAGTCCTGGTTAGTGTTTTGATGATGTGTATTTGGGCGTATTAGTTGAAACAAAGCTTGATTGATGCCTTCACTCATGTTCTTGTTTTTTATCGCTTTATTTCTTCATGTGTTTAGAGCTACAGATTCAGTTTGTAGTAATGGAATCGCATTAACATGTACAATCGTAGACCAGTCTATCTACACATACAAATCCCACCAAAATAATACACTATGAGCAAGACTGCTTATGTCTTCTCTCGAACAGGTCTCTTGTGATCCTTACCAGCTCCCCATATTGCTCCTTCCTTCACCATTCTCTTTCGAATGTGTTGATGCAAATCAGTGTGTTGAATACATGTATATGTGAGAACACACTTACCGTGCTGTGCTAAATGGCAGAGAGCTAGTTCGATATGCTATCTGATGGCTGCAGTTTCGGTTTTAGCATTCTGAACAACACAAGAGAGTGCACCTTCTTCTATTAACAGTGATGTCAAGTCCATTTTCCACTCCAAGTGCAAGTCTTTCTTCAGCCAGATTCTTCTTATTCTTTGACCAACTCTCCTCCATCTTCTTTATGGATTCCATGTAATCATTCTGATACTTTATCTTTTCCTCCTACACACACAGATAATGACTGAATCAATACACTAAAGGGACTATCTCAATAGCAAGATCCTGTTTCCGAGAGATAAACTTACAAAACTCTGGACATCAGATGGGAGCCTTACAACCATCAGGTACGTTATACAAGTGTCTCGCATCAAGTACAATAGCAGAAGCAGCATTGAAAGTATTTTAAACATCATCAGCTCTGTCGCTATCAAAACTACACAATTTATAAACCATAAGCTACACAAACCCCCCAACTTCCATTGATTCAAACTTTAATTTAACCAACAACTTTGTGATAAGACCAAACTTTTTTATTACAGAACAATAAATCATGAAACCACAAAAGCAGAATCCTAATTTTTTTCCCCTAAGAAACACTTAAGCAAATCAAATCATAACAAAGAACAGAAAAAGAACCAAACACCAAGACTTGACATGCTTGAAAACAGAACACGATTTCTTCTTCAAAATCATATCTTCTCCACTTTATCAGCTTTCACAACCGGATTCGCCTTAGCAATAGCCTCTCTAGCCGCTCCTTTGAAATCAAACTCGCAGTCGTGGCTCTCCGGGTACCTGTGGGCTCCACAGAAAGTGCTCCCGCACCTGCACTTGAACCCCGTAACCCCCACCTTCTTGTTACAGCTCAAGCACCTCGTCCCCCTCGGCGGATCTGAGGAAGCTACGGAGGAATCTCCGCCGCTCGCCGATGAGGATGGCTCCGGAGCGGTCTCCAGGCTCTGTTGCGGTGGTTTGGTGTGGTGTTTGTTAGGGTTTAGAGATTTGTCGACGGCGGCTTTAGCGGAGGCGGCTTGCTCCTCGGTGGCTCTGATGTCGCGGTAGCACTTGGAGCAGAGGTTCATGTTCGATGGTGATCCGAAGAAGCCGCAGCCGTTGACGCAGAGCTTCGGCTCTGAGGGGGAGAAGCTGTCGTTTTGCTCTGAACCCATTATCGAAAATCTCCTAAAAACCTGTTGGAGGAAGAAAAAGACACAGACTTTGAACCGAAGAACAGATGCAGAGATGGAGAAGAGCTATGTGGTTCTAAATCAGGGCTTCACGGTTGGGGTTTTATTTGTAATCTTCTTTTGACATATTCTCGCCGAGAAAATAAAGTAAAATGAACATATCCGTAAAAGAAAAATAAAAGGTAGATTTCTGGCTTGTTACTCAAGCGAAAGACTTAAAAAAAATTTAATATTAAAAGAAGTGTCGATGTGACGAAACTGCCCTTGATCGGAGACGGAGAACGCTAGCAAAGACCTCTTTGGATTCGTTAGAGAGAGAGATTTGATAAGACAAAAGTACAGAAACCAAACCAAAGTGACTTTTTTTTTTTTGGTACTTTTACTTTTGTCTTTTGTCTTTTGTAATTCTGTGCCCGAATGATTCCGCCGTATATGAAGAAGGCGCAGGGGAGATTTAATGCATCTTCTGGTTATAGTCGTGCGATGATACACAACTGGGAGGTAACGACGTCATCTTTTGATAAATCGAACGGTTACGTAGTGATTGATAACTTTTTATTGTGTGATATAAAGTTGAGTGAGTGATAGATAATGGGTGGGGTTGTCGGACTTTTACTGGGTGTTTGGTGACTTTGTGGTTTGCGATAAAGCTGGTCTAGTTTTTAGTGTATAATAATCGGTTTATTTGAACCGGGTTTGGTTTGTGGAGCCAGCTTCGCTGGTTGACGACGACAGAACATGAAGAGTAAATAAATAAGGAGGGTGGCGCGTCAAGCTCTACATGTTTAGTTTAGGCAAAATCACTATTAAATTTGATGAGTGAAGAGGTGTCTTGGCAACAGTGTCACGCCATCTTTAACGGGAGCTCTTAAGTGGAGTTTTTAAGGTATTTAGTAATTAAAGAAAAAGAAAAAAGGAAATTAAGTTAAGCAACGGATCCTAATTAGGGGTTTTAAGAACCGCCTCTTGCGAGACACGTGTGGCAACGAGAGAGTTTTGCGTTTAACTTCATCTCTCTCTCGACGGTTGCACCGATTGATTTCTCTCTGTTGATCTTCTCTCTCTGTTGCTCTCAACGTGAATCACTGCCTCTCACCGGCTGTGTTGAGAGTGTTCGCGGTGGTGACGACGGCGCCGAGAGACATGATGGCGAGGGAGACGACGGGAAATAGATAGAGTTGGGAGAGAGGATGAGGACGACGTAGCCAGTGGCGGTGGCGGCGTCGATGGAGCTGATTTGGGTTGGGATTGATCGAGTTTTGTTGTTGGAGGAGGTCGCTTAAGGAGCTCTTGCTAACTTGTGCTACCACATTAGTTTGCTTGTGTTTGAGGACAAGAAGATCGGTGTTTGGTTATCTTAAGTTTTGAGTTTAGTGTTGCTTTGTCCGGTTTTATTTTTCGCCTTGTGTAATTCTGAGAAAAGAATTCAGCTTTATGGGCTCTGATTCATTGGCTGGGAAAATGTCGATACGGACCTATCTTTTGCTATGTTTAGGTTTAACACTGTAAATATAATTCCCATCTAATCGACTTAACATTTGGGCAAAGTCTAGTTTTTTTTATTCAGATCCCTTAAGACCATCTTGCTATCTTGTCCTTCAGTTTTGTTTGCTTAAATTTCACGGAATGAAGTATGTTGTTCTGTGTTTAGTTATCTGAAGTTTTTTAGTTTAGCTCTATTATGTCCAGCTTCATTTTTTTGTCTTCTGCTGTGATGTATTTCTGATTCCTTGTGCTTGTGCTTCCACACTAGTTTGCTTATGTATCAGGAAGATTTTAACTTTCGAATAAGCTTTTATCTGATACTGTCTACGTACTGTCTAAGGGATCCTATCTCATCTCAATTCTTTGTTTGAATGCAGCAAGATGCATATGTGTTGTGCAGAATATTCCACAAGAATAACATTGGGCCACCATGCGGGAACAGATACACACCGTTCATGGAAGAGGAATGGGACGGTGAGGGAGTAGCTCTGATTCCAGTAGTAAACGATAGTGTCAGGGTAGAGCCACTGCCAGTAGCAGGGGTGAACCCAGAAAAATATTTATGAGGTGTCAGAAACTTTTAAAAGTGTCATAAAGGGGCTTTGAACCCAGATTTGTGGGTTCATTAATACCCTTTTCAACCAAACCGCCACTGCCCATTAGTAAACATTGGTGATAAAATATGGATTAGGCCTGGGCATTTTATCCGGACCCGAACACCCGAACCGGAACCGACCCGAAAATACAGGTTCGGATCCAGGTCCGGGTCCATGCTAAGTATCTATTGGGTCTTTTTTTTTGGACTCGTGGGTCTCGGTTCGGGTCCGGGTCCTACCCGAGACCCGTTCGGGTATCCGAAGTACCCGCAAATAATTGTATATACTAGTTATATTTGGGTGATTGGGTATATTTTTGGCATTTCAGATTTTTTTTTTAAGTTTCGGGTTTGGATTTTCGGGTATAATTGTAGGTTTTTGGTGAAATTTTAGATTTTTAGAAAATATCATTTGGGTATTCGGGTATGTTTTGAGTTTTCAGGTCTGATTTTGGATAAATTTTTGGGTATTTTTGCGGTTCTTCAGGTATTTTTAGAGTTTTCGGATCCAGTTCGGGTACTTCGGGTCTATTTCGGGTCCTAAATACCCGAACCGACCCGGATCCGAAATATACCCGAAAATTTTGGGTATTTAACGGGTATTGAAATTATAGACCCGAACCGACCCAGACCCGACAAGACCCGACCCGGAACCGACCCGACCCGGAACCGACCCGAAAAGTTATAGATACCTATATGGATCTAAATTGCTAAGACTCGAAGGACCCGGACCCGACAATACCCGACCCGAACCCGACCCGAAGACCCGGATGCCCAAGCCTAATCTGGATATTATTGTTTTCTGTGGTGTCAAGTGACTCCACAGTCCTCCATGTGGGTCCGCCCCTGGCCAGTACTCAATGGAAACATTCAGATGGACCAGGTTTGTATACTTCCTCCATAACCCCTAACCTGCTTAGCTTCATTTCAATATTTGTTACATGCAAAAGCTCTGTGTTGGAAGTGAATCTCCTTCTCTTAATTTGCAAGATATTATGTTTCTTACTTGCAAAAACTGTATGATGAAATGAAGCTGCTCTAGTCCTGTTTGGACTAATCATTAACCTCATTTTATTGTGGTAATCCATTCGGAAAGCAAGGGACTCATTAACATCAACGAGCCACCAAGAGAGGCTACTCCAGTGGAGTGTTTCTGCATCAATCCCGAACAAAGAACCAAGGAGTAGCGCCCGTTCCAAGTCCATTCAGACAAGGTTCTGTTTTTAAGCTTCTTGTGTGAATGTTTATGTATGTGTGTGAAGTTCTTGAGAAAGTTTATGACTTAAGTTATGTTAATGTATCAACCTACTGATTATAGGAAAGTAGTAGATGTAGTCATATTTTTTTATTGTAAATATCTTTGAAAAACTACACATGTTTTTTTTTACGAATCATTAATTAAAAGACTAGCATTGGAGCACAAAATCTAAGTGTGTCTTAACTAAAATTCTAACTACATTTTATTAATTAAATAATCATTAAGAAACCCTAATGGAGTTCCTTGGTTAATCATGCTCTAATCTACCGTATGCATCGCATCTTGCCAAAAGCCTTAATGGCTAAGTGGTTCACAGAAAACTGTTTGCTATTTGCCTTAAAACCAAGATTACTCAAAATTTTAGATTTTTATCTTTGATTTCTTTTGCTGGACTCCACACAAACCACCAGATTTCTTTTCTTTTTTTTTTGCTTTACACACTATTTAACTTACCTTGTGCATAGAAATTTCGGACTCGTATTTGAACTTAACTTCGTCAATCAAATATTTGTGATCAGTCCTAACTTCAAGACTATTTCTTTCAACTTGGTTTTGTTATTTTTTTTATCCTAGTCTTAACATACCATCATCTGAAGGATATGCTAATTGTGATAGTCACATATGTTATTCGAAGACTTCATTATTGTGTGTTAACTTATTATTTCTCTATTAGGGATATTCTTTTGAATTTGAATTTGCTTCGAAGTGTCAACTTTGGTCGCTTTTCATTGTATTGCTTCTCCCATTCTTTTGTATACGCATTGCTGTCAAGGCAACTAATGCCCGTTTCATTCTTTACAAAGTATGCTTGATAAAATTATATAATTTTTTTGCTAAACTAATAAAATCAGAATTTCAAATACCGTCTGACCCGGAATTTCGAATTTCATCTTTTTTTCAGTCATAATAAATCCTTCCAAAAAGATACAGTAAGTTAAAAACGCAGACATGTAGTTATCGTGAAGACAGACGACAAGGCGAATATAAAGGCAAGTGGTGAGCAAAACAGCCAAGTAGTAACAAATCATCATAGGTCGTGTCCGACTGCGACACCGGTTTAATAATTTTGAAAGTAAACCAACATTAATTATTGGGATATAATTGTTTAAAGGGGCCTGGAATAAAAAAAGGTAAGCGAATAATTCAGATTCTTTTTAATCGAATCTAATAAACCCAATTCGATCCAACGGTCTCATCCTCTCTCATCGTTACTCTTTGATTTTCTCGGGAAACCGAAGGAAAACAGAGGTGCATAACGTACCTGACGGAGACCTTTTAAGATATTTTAAGCGTTTTGTGCGTGGTTTTGGCGGTTTCATCTTCGCTCGATCTATGACGTACAGCGATGGCGCCGATGAGACGGTGCCTGAGCTGAAACTGATCATCGAGGATCCCGAGAATGGAGATTATGTGAAATTAAGAGGAGGATCTGATGAAGAAGAGGAAGATTCTCCGGCGGGATGTTGGATAGGGTCGGTGACGTCAGTGTGGTTCTGGGTTAAATTGATCTCCCTCGTCGCTTTTTTGGGTTTATTGGCATTTGTAATTATCAAATGGATTGCTCCATTTTTAATCGAAAAGGTTTGTTTTTTCCAAGAAAGTCTAATGCTTTTTTTTTTTAATGATAATTAGGGTTCTTGTGTGTTTAATTAGATCGAGCATGTTTTAGGTTTTTAAGCATTCAAAATCGAAATCTCGGCGCTGTAAATCGTATTTTAGAAGCTCAGACACTGTATTGAACCAAAGTAGTTCTACGTGTATCTTGTGTCTTTAATTTTCATCAGTTATGTTTGTAGAAACATTGTTTAATGTTTTGAGGCGTGCTTGATGTTGTTATTCTCCATTATTTCACCAGCTTTAAGTTTAAATTATAAACTTTATTGATGAAAAATGAAATTTATTATCCTTAATTATAATAGATGTGTCTATGAATTACGTTTCAGGAACTGATTCCATTTATAAAGTGGGTGAGAAGCACATTCAGCATCCCGGTGCTCGGTCTTCTCCTCTTTGCCTCAGTTGCTTTGTTCCCAAGCATTCTTCTTCCTTCCTCTCCTTCCATGTGGATGGCTGGTCTCACCTTTGGTTATGGAAACGGCTTTCTGTTGATTCTGTCAGCTGCATCAATCGGTGTTACCCTTCCTTTCTTAATCGGACATCTCTTCCTCCACAAGATGCAAGTAAGCATCATCATCCCTCAATTACTTGCATCTTTATTGAGCTTGTTGTACCTTTGGATTATCAATTTTGGTGGGTTTCCTTCCTGTAGGAATGGTTGATGCAGTACCCGAAAAAAGCAGCCATACTTCGAGCCGCAGGTGAAGGAACATGGTTCCATCAGTTTCAAGCAGTCACGTTAATCCGTGTCTCTCCGTTTCCTTACATGGTTTACAACTACTGCGCATTGGCCACTGGAGTTCACTACGGTCCTTACATCTTAGGCTCTCTTGTTGGAATGGTTCCTGAGATCTTTGTCTCAATCTACACGTACATATCCTCTGTCTATGTTCTATGTTAAGACATGTTCCATAGAATCCTGAATTGGTGTTTTTTTTTTTTTTTGTAGGGGAATAATGCTAAGAACACTAGCTGTTGCATCAGACAAGAGACACGGTCTTTCCGCCGTGGGGATAGTAGTGAATGTTCTTGGCTTTTGTGTAACTGCAAGCGCGACTATAGTCTGCACAATCTATGCCAAGAAGAAGCTTAGTGCGATGCAATCAGAGGAAGTAGAGACATGATAAAAATCCAATACGTTATTAACTCCTTTCACCAGCCACAAACGCTTAACCATACTTACCACAACATATCACCATCTAACACAAGCTTGGAACTGATCATATAATATAAAGAGAATGTTTTTGTTGTGTTTATTTTCATTTGAAAATGAATCTCCTCTTTTTTTTTTTTTCTTGTACTGTGAATATATTTATATATATATATATATCAACTAAATTTTGAATTTCTTGTTATGCATATCTTATTAGATAATCTAATTCTTCATCTTTTTCCTTATATATAATCCAACTCATGGAGTTTATGTCTGTTTGCATACAAACATAAATAAATGTGACGTATAAATATTAGATTTTCGATAGAAAGCGTGACTGAAAATTGAAGTGAGACGTTTAATGATAATACAAAGGCTAAGTGATAATTGTACAATGGACATATTAAATTAACAAAGTATAGTGCTCTTAATAATGTCTCCCATCTTGATGAGTGCATGTCCTCAATTGATTATTCTAGATGGATATTGCCTATTGATTTCTCCTCTTGCATGTTTTTATTTTATGGAACACTTTATTTTAGGGTTGGACTTGGACACATATATTTGATTGGTTCCATAAAAAAAAATACTTGCGGTTGATCAAGATAAGTAATAAGTATCTACAATTGAATTCCAAATACAAATTCCAGTATCAAATCTTAATTTTTCAACTACTTAACTTGGTTGGGCTTGTTATGAGGTATAATTATTTAACTAGACAATAATTAATATTTCACATTTTTTTCTTGAAAATTGCTTATTTTGATAAAAATATTTTTGTAGAAAAATGAAAATATATTTCTTCATAGTATCTAAACAGTATTTGATATAATACCATTTTTCTTTATTTCTTAACTTTAAAGAACAATTTTTTTAGTAATTGTTGGTTCCTTCTAGATGGAGGAACCTCATTGGGTTTGGTTGGTGATGACACTATATAAAGTCTTTTAACCTAATTTGTGTGGTTAGAGTTGACACAAGAAAGAAAAATGTTTAAAAAAATTCATTACAAAAGAGAGAAAATGAGAGAAGAAGACAGATTTCGCTGGGTTTGTCAAGACAGATTTGGAGGGTTAAACGCATCCTGTTTGGGCTGATATTTTGTGTGAAGCTTCTTCAGTCAGTGGGTTAAAAGTTCACCGAAGAGATTTGGATTTCAACGGTTGGATCTTCTGTTGTCTGGGTTTTAGTGAAGCTGGTTGTCATATTCAACAGTGTTGTCTTGAATGTTTGGTAAATCCGACGGTTGGATCTTCTCTGATTGAGCTGAAACTTGGCAGAGGTGTTTTTGACTTGTTCATCTTGGATTTGTACGGTAGGATTAGTCTCTGGTTGCCGGAATCCTAGTGAGTTGAGATCGTCTTGTGGCTGCCTGTTTTGAAGCTTTTGGTGTTGCTCTCTTGTTGTTGTTATTCTTGTGAATGGAGATAGCTCTTTCTAGCTAAAGTCTCTGTTTTGTTCAGGGTGTTGAACATGGAGGATGCAGTCGTACTCATACCCATTTATATAGTGATTTTTGAGTGGACTACTGTCCCGTTGGTTTTTCCTTCTCACATCGAGGAGGTTTTCCAACGTTAAAAAGTGCTTGTCTCATTTAGTTTTCTGCTTATAATATATCATGCTATCGTCAAAGTATTTTCCTTACAAGTTCACACACAGTCAGGGGAACACGATCGGCCGTTACATTTCGATGCACCTCGTTCCTGCCCTTTCCCCAACAGTAAACTCTTGATATGAAATAACCAAATATTGAAGTCATTATTCTTGCAGTCTTGTAAAGGAATCAATAAGATTTTCCATTTGTTGGTGTAAGACCTTTAGAATCAAAATCACAATGCCTAAACATATCTTTTGTTATCAAGCTGGTCATGAAATGTGTAACAGCCTCGATAGATGGAGACAAAGGACCGAAAGCTTCAATTGAAGAAACTCTGAATATTCTTCCTTCCAGGAGAATACTCATTAGAGTAATGGTAGCTAGCTGAGGTTGTTCTCACGACTTGATCAACGAAACTGTTGTCTTAAGATGTAGCTGAAATAAAAGAAAGCATAGTTTATTGAAAATAATTTTCTTAAGTAAAAGTGAAATATACATAAATAAAGAAAATAATAAAAAGTCTAAAAATAAGAAAAAATATATAAAAAGTACATGATATTTGTCTTCTTTCTGAAGTTTAGTAAACTTTTATTACATTTTATCTAAAACAAATCAAAAAGTATGTGATGATTTGTTTATGTCAATGTCAGATTATTGTTGAAGAGTAGAAAAAAAACATTTCTAGCATATATCACATATTCTTGGTATTCAAAATTCTATGATTTAATCTATACTATTAGGATCATATGTCCTTTTTATCTTATCCTACCCTTTCTTTACTAACATTGCAGGTTTCATTAAGGGCAATCAAGTAATATTAATAATACATCTATATTGGCCCATTTTTTCGGATCCAGCCAACTGTCCACATCAGATCTCTCTTGGGCCATTTGGACCGATTAAGAAATCATATCCAATTCTCACATTTTTTTTTTCATTTGGGCCATTGAGTCTAAGTTCAAATAATTTTTTTTCAACCATTCTTAATTATTTTTTTTCTTTTCTTAATATAATTTAAGCATTCATAAAAAAAAATTGTTTTTTTCATTGAAAAGCATAAATTTTTATTAAAAGTATAAAATTATTTTAATTAAAAATATTAACCACATAAAAAAAATTAATTTATCAGAGTTATACCAACTTAATTCATTAAAAAATAAAGTTTAATTTTTTAAACATAAATAGTCATTTAAAATGAAATACGATAAAGAAAGATAAAAAATTTAAGTCTTTTATAAAATAAAACACAAATATATGAAATATGACATTTACTAAATATTTGTTAATTGAAAAAAAAAACGCGGATCAAAATCTAGTTAATACTCGAAAGAATACATTATGTGGGCCAGACTGTTTAAGGAACATTTGTTTCCAAGTGCAACCCAACATTAGTTGCCCTTCATGTGGTTGGACGAGAGCTATTTGCATGGGGCCATCAAAACCTTATCCAAATCATTTGGTCAATAGAACAAAAGAAAAGAGATAAAACGTTAAAAGATTGGCTTCGCCCGGGTTCGAACCGGAGACCTTCAGTGTGTTAGACTGACGTGATAACCAACTACACCACGAAACCTGTTGTTTCCCTTTAAAACAATAAATTTTATATACATATACGGAATCTTAAAAGTTTCACCACTAGCCTGTCACTCACTATATCACGTTGATGAGTTTGGTACAATACAAAACGGTTATCTTGTCGTTTGAAGTCACACTTAAATTTTGATCCAAAACAAAGACTTTAGTTGCTACAATACGTAATGATGTAGTGTCCACTTTTATTACTGTTACTAAACGCTACTGGTCACGAAATCACTGTTTGTAGCTTCCCAAATGACAGTACCATCACAAGTACAAAGCTTTTTGTAGTTTTCTCCAACTCCTGCGCTTCTAGCAATCACTGCAGCTGTCAATCCCGGTCCTGACTTCTTATCCTCTGTCTTGTAAACCACCAAAGCTCGCCCTATAAGATCAGCAACCTTGAGCTTCTCTTTCTTTCCAGAATAAAACGCCTCTCCGCTTTGGTCTGCCTCTAGTGTTCCCAGGTCGCCCAATGGCTGTCAGAAAAAAAACCAAATGGTTATATAAGAGAATGTGATGCTATTTGATGTTTTTTTTGTTAAAGTGAGCTCGAGTAACCTCTGTGATTGTAGGATCTTGAAATGGGTTGTACAAGTTCCCTGTGCTAGCTGCTCCGTTTGTGAGATCTCCATACTCGTTGATAGACCAACTGTGGTTTCCGGGAGACAAGCCTGTGAAGTTGGCTTCAATCCTTGCAAGCTCCATACTCACCTGAGCAAATCTTACTACCCCAAAGATGTCTGGGCCTTTGAACTCCGCCACTGCAGCCGAGACTAAGAAGTCTGCCAACACACATCACAGAGTAAAAGTAACAAATGAGAAAAAAGAGACTGTCGATGGAAAGACAGAACATGAAGTGGTAAATCCCCCAAATGAAACATCACACAAGCCCAATGTAACAGCTCTTACATGTTCTATGAAATGAGAAAAGCTATATTCTTTCTATTGATTATCAAACTCTTCTCTATCACCAAAAACCAAAGGTGTGTAGATAACTAACCTTGAGGAACACCTTGGCCAATCAAACGAGCTTTTCGACTGGTTTGCTCCAAAGCTAGACTCATAGTCTTAACAGGGGAAGATCCAAGTATCCTCACAACTTGGTTAGCCAAATCCATATCCACTTTTTCAATCCCTTTCAAAGATCAAATGCAATTTACACATGACAAACGAAAACAACAGTATAAATTTACCAAAATCATAACCAAAACAGAACAATCTCAAGAACCTACCTTCAATGGTTTCTAACTTGCTCTTCACGGCGTTAACACAACCCTCACACTTCATATCCACCATAAACTCAGTCTAGCAACAGCAACAACAACAACAACGACATATTCAAACACACAACATAAGTTCGCAATAGCTGAATCATATCCATTGATTCGAAATCCAGATAGGGAAGAGAAAAAGACTTACAAGGAGCTGAGGCATGACACCATCCTCCTGCATATCAAATCAAGAAAGTTAAAAAGCTAAACTTGGAAAGTGGGTATCTCAAAAGTCTGAAACTTTTTCACTAAAACCTGAGAGAGATTACTGCTATCAGAAGCTGGGACGGTCGTCATGGGAGAGCTAGCAAAGCTTCGTGCAAGCCCCAAGCCACGTGGAGACGGTCGGGAGAAATTGAGAGATTGAGGTTCAAGGTTGGTAGGGGAAGAAGAAGAAGAAGAGGAGAAGGCGATCGCGTTTAGAATCGCAGACGCAGCAACTACGGTGGCTGTGGTCGTTGCCACTGACCGTAGAATAAATGCCATTGCTTTCCTTCTTCAGCTTTTTATTTCTGATCCCATTTACATTCATAATATATTTTTATGTTCTAAATGACAACAAATCGGTTGTTCTTTTTTTTTTTTTTGCTTAAATAAATCGGTTGTTCTTACAAGATTTGAGTTTGGTACTATATTATCTTTACACAAATAACATTAAATAAATTTAGCAGAAAAAGTCTAAAAATACTAATTAAAAGTTTAGGCAAAACCAGGAGGGAGTTCAGGATCTTCTTCATCATCATCACAGTTGATGTTGTTGTTGTTGTTGTTGTCAGTGTAACTAACTCTGTTGTTAGTGCTACTACTACATGCTGCTTCTCCTTTGTTTTCTTGTACATAAATCAGTTCTTGCTTCTGTTTACTTGATGGACCAAACTCGTTACCTAAATGGAGAAGAGTCGAGGAGGTTGGGATGTTATGTTCTGATTCTCTGGTGTTGGATGGTCCCTCTTGAACGCCTCCAGGGTTAGATAATGAAGTGTAGACAGATTGCACGGTGTCTCTGATCTCGTTCTTCATCCCGTCTTCTGATCTTATAATCCCCCACAACCCATCTGAGAGTTGGCTCAACATCTTGCTCCTACAAGAAACAAAGAATCCAAACTTATCATAAGTCATAACGAGTTTACAAGAGCAAGAGTCAGTGAACAGAAGGAACAAATTCTCTTTTTTCAACATACCCAACTTCTTGGAAAATGGCATCAGAGAGTTGCCTGGTTTTCATAGTTTGAGCATCCGGTCGATTCAAAGCTCTTGACTCCTTGACAACTGATATCATCTTGTTTCGTAGTTCCTCCTGCAAACAAGTTACCGCTTTAAAAGAGAGCAACCAAGTCTTTTATCTCAAAATCCTACAAGGGATTGGTGTAGAAGACCCATCAAAGTATCAGCAGCAACTTGACTAATCACACTCTCCTCGAGGAGCTAAGATAACCAATAGAAGTAACGTAACATCAAGGCTCTCAATCATCAAGCAACTTCCAGCAATACACTTATCCTAAAATCAAGATAAAGAACCAAACTTTCTTAATCTAAAATTGATGGCTACTGTAAAGAAATCTCCAAACTTTCAATAAGATAGTATCGAATAATCAAAATCAAATTGACTATAATTCAATTAGATCGATGAAGACTGAGGCAAGTCAAATCACATTGTTGAGAGAGAGAGAGAGAGGGATTACGTTATCCTTGAGGCGGCGTATGATTTGGAGGCGGAGGCTGTCGAAATCACCGTCGTCCTTAAGCTTCTCTATAACATCTTCCTTGCTTATCTTCCTCCTCGGAGCCATCGCTGATTTCTGATTTTTCTTTCTTCTCTATTATATTATTCAGCTTCTAATTTGGTCACGATAATAAATGTAAATAGCCCAAATAAATAAATAAGATAAATTAGGTCTGCTAACCATTAAAAAACCATTTCTTTTGAGAGAATCAATAAAATGGATGTTCTCTATAAGAATACCTATAGATCCTACTTGGAACCGGCCAATGTTATACATCAAAGAAATCTTTTAAAAAGATTTGGAACTTGATCAACAAGATGGTGGTCAAATACAAATAGTGTTACACGAGGAAAAAATAAGATGGTTCAGAAGAAAATTTCTTCGGTTCTTAATCTTTGTGTTGTAATGTTTTCTAATTTTAGTTTTGCATTTAATTATAATTTTATTATTTTATATACCTTTGTTGTAGCTTTACATTTTACTTAAATAAAATAGTTGTTAAAAAAAAAAGCTTGTCCACGACATGGTAATGACCATTTCCGCAGTTATGATGATCATCAGTTCATCACCATTTCCACATAAACCATCATGATCCTTGCTTGATATCAAATGGACCGCATCTCTATATGATGCAAAATGTAAGACCTAAACCTAAGTCTTAATCCCTTTATTAATTCATTAAAACTCCAGTAATTATTGCAAAAATCATTTCGCTAGCCATTGCAATTAGACTCTAATGTTACGGATCTTTTGTTTAGATACCATACCATCATGACCAGAAAAAAGAAATAAAATTTTATTTTCTTGTACTATTTGTCTTTTTGATATAAACAACTATTCAACTTTTCTCATGAATTGACATAAAATCATATAATACCAACTTTTTTCTTTGATGAAAACTGTGGCCGCAAAATATAAACTATATAGGTCTATGATTAAAATGTTATTAGGCGGCCTACGAAATATATAAATATATTTCAGCATCCTTTAGTATTCATGAAAACGACAAACCTTTTTATAATACAAAGTTAGTAACGTTAACTATTATATGAATTAAATCGATTGGGAGATTTGATTACTGGTTTCGTGACTAAATACACTCGTCCTCGGTTCTTTGATTCCTCAATAATTTTGAATATAATATGATACCCTGCATATACAAATGATCAACATTATAACAAACATTATGATATCTTGCCACTATAAGTGTTTCTAAAATAAAACATTTTGGTCGGGAATGTAACGTTATAATTATTTGATGATGGGATCATACCGTGATATTTGGATCTATCACATAACAAGTATACAGTCAGATAAGGGTTATCTGTTTAGCATGCAACGTATAGTGCCATTTATATATATCAAATGCAATGTTAGATTTGCTATTCTATAATCATAGTAAAAACACTTAACTTAATTTGTTTTTGTAGTTAAGAATTAAGATCATTTATCAGTTTAAGATCTAACTGTCGGATGAAACATGCAGGAACGCTTCACACACACATTTTAAACGTATGGATTGGATCCTTACGTAAATTTACTAAATTGATAGCCGCTAAGTGAGCAGCTTAACCCTTAAATAAATTACTTTATTTAGTATCACCCACTCCGTGACAAATAAATACATAAATAGCAATGCTATTATAGCATCAACCACTCACTCGTGGTGGCCTATGTAGGACTGCACACTCGAATCAGTGGGAGATTGTAACGTTGTATTATTGGAGGTGCGAATCTGCCGTCACATCTGTCTTTACCAAAGAAGAAAAAATAAGCACACGAATTTTTTTTTTTTTAACTTGGATATTATAAAATGATACCATTGCTATTTTGATATCCTACATCTTTCTTTTGGATAAAAAAACAACTCATAGCACCCAAAGATCCTCCTAAAGCCAAAACAGTTCCACAGCCAAACAGATTAAAGCATCACCCTATGGATTTTGCATCTTCTTCATTGTTCACAGCAGATTTTGCCTATGAAAATGAGCTAGATCTCTCGAGTTTGATAACTCCTTCAACGTTTATACCATTCCAAGAACCTAACCCATCTATTCCGACCATTCATTGTGCCGGTGCTGAAAACGATGGAAGACAGAGAATCCGTGAGACAACCACCACCGATGAAATCATCACAAACGAAGATGTTGAGCCGAAGAACAAGAAAGCAAAACGTAGAGAGATTGAGAGACACCGAAGACAAGAAGTCACGTCTCTTTTTGGGAATTTAAGATATATATTGCCATCTCAATACATTAAGGTATATACATTTTACCTTTCTTAGTTATCATATTTATTAATTAGATTCTTATATACAGTAATGAGTAAATAGGGTAAGCGTTCTTCATCGGATCACGTTCAAGAAGCTGTGAATTACATCAAAGACTTAGAAAAGAAGATCAAAGAGATCAGCTTGAAAAGAGACCGAATAAAGAGATCTCTTTCTCATTCATCTTCAACAGGAGAGTGTTCTATTAGATCATTAGAATCATCATATTGTTCTTGTGATGGAGACACGCATATAAATGTTAAGGTCAGGACTTGTTTGGTCGGTATCGAAATCGTAGCAAGTTGCTGTTTCAGACAAGAATCTTGTCTTTCAAGTATTCTTCAGTTGCTGGTTCAAGAACAATGCCTTGATGTTGTTAGTTGTATCTCATCTAGACTGCACCCAAGATTCATACACACCATTGTTTGCGAGGTAATTTTTCTTTATTGTATTTTATTTTCATTGAAATTATGAAGAGAAAGAGAATAAATATAAATTAATTAGGAATTATTCTAAAAAAAATGCAGGTGGAGAAAGGAATGGAAGTTAACTCCTTAGAACTTCAAGAAAAGTTGATTAAAACAGGAAAATTATATCACATCATGTGACTATCCTCCAGCTGTAATCGTAAAAACTTCTTTGATGCATTATAGTTTGGTCTTGAATTCGCTGTCACCAACTCAGAAAAATCTATCTTATTTAGTTTTGTATGTTATTGTATATTATGCTTTTTTTCGAGAGGATGGAAAATTCCCTCTATCAGAACAAGTTTTAATGTGTGAGAGTTAAGTGGTGTTCCAAAAAAAAGGAAAATTATGTTCATATGGATGCTAACATACTATATGCATGTTTGTATTTCTTTTTGTTATGAAACTTTATTTATATTAATTGCGTTTTAAACCGAACATTGGTTTATGATTACAAGATAAAGATTCAAATTATATAGTTTATTATTTTATTAAACAATTTCCAATGGATTATTCTATTTGTTCTTCAAAATAGAATAACTCTATAATAAAATTGAGTTTTACTCTAATAATATTTATTTATAGTAAAAAATAGAATGATGAATAAAAATAAATGAACTATTTTATTATAAAAATAAACTTTATTTATTGTAACCCTTCTATTATAGATGAAAAAATAAAATAAAAGTATAAATATTTTCTAAATTTTATTTTAAAATTAAAAATATAATGAGACTGGAGATGCTAGCGGATTTAACCACGGAAGGCCTCACCGACTGTGTACCTTACTCGTAACCTAAGTAATATAGAAAGGAGGGCTTCATCGACTACACACACACTCTACAGTCCTCTCAGATCAATGGCATAATCTCCGGTCGTCCTCGTTCACCGGCCACCGACTTTTATTTACATGGACGACGAGCTTCTGAATTGTAACTTCCACGTTAAAAAGTCAAACTGAAAATGTCAAAAATAGGAGTTTATCCAAGGCTTTTGCCAATTGAATTAACATTTTTATTCATGTTCAAATGTCATCCAGTCATCTGAGAGCTGGCTCAACATCTTACAAGAGATCTAAACTTAGAAAGAAAAGAAAAAAAAAGGAGTGGAACACTCTTATTTGAGAAATTGCACTATCCTTTTGAGAGATACATTTAACAACATTTGTCAAAATTTAATAGTATATATTTTATTTTATTAGGTGTTCAAAGAAATATTTTATTTTATTTCAATATTAATATTTAGTTTGATAAATTCAAAAGATTTATCACAAATATTAAATTCAAAACTTGAATTATTTATTTTCTCAACATAATATTAATTCTACGAAATTTAAAATTGTGACTTTAACCAAACGAATAATGGTTTTGTAAGTAATATAGTCAAGATTCCGAAGCGAGTCACAATTTCAATCTACAGTCAAAGTCAATGGCGGAAGAATCTCCGCTCGTCCTCGTCCACCGGCCACCGACAATGAAATACATGGACGAGCCTCTGACTCGTTACTACCGGATTCTCACCACCCACACCTCATCAGACCCACTCCCGGTCTTCCTCTCCCGTCACGCCTCCTCCGTCAGAGCCGTCGTCAGCATCGGCAGGTTCAAGATCGACGCCGACTTCCTCTCCCGCCTCCCTTCTCTCCAGCTCATCGTCTGCACCAGCGTCGGCACCGACCACGTCGACCTCCCCGAGTGCAACCGCCGCGGCATCGCCGTCACAAACGCCGGCGGAGCTTACTCGGAAGACGTCGCGGATTACGCCGTCGGTTTGCTGATTAGCTTCCTCCGTCGCATTCCGGCGGCTGATCGTTACGTCAGGTCGGGTAAGTGGGCGAGATGCGGAGAGTTCCAGCTTGGAATCAAGGTTTGAATCTGATCTTATTACAGTGTGACAACTCTGTTCAATCATTCTAGGAGAAAGACGAGACCTTTCTTATCATGAATCTTTCTTGATACGAGAACTTTCTTATCACGAGAAAGACAAGAGAACTTTCTTATCAGTAGAAAGACGAGAACTTTCTTATCAGTAGAAAGACGAAAACTTTCTTATGATGAATCTTGTTTGTGATGATAGTCTGTTTTTTTTTGTTGCAGTTAAGTGGGAAGCGAATTGGGATACTTGGACTAGGGAGCATAGGGTCTCTCATCGCTAAAAGACTCGAACCCTTTGGCTGCATCATCTCTTACAACTCGACACGTCAGAAACAGAGCATCCCATACCTTTACTACCCGGACGTTGTCTCCTTAGCAGCAAACAACGATGTCATCGTCCTCTGCTGCGCTCTGAATGATCAGACGCGCCACATTGTGAACAGAGAAGTGATGGAGGCTCTTGGGAAGAAGGGGATTATAATCAATGTGGGACGAGGAGGGCTGATTGATGAGAAGGAGATGGTCAAGTGTCTGGTGGAAGGTGTGATTGGTGGTGCTGGTTTAGATGCGTTTGAGAAAGAACCGGGAGTTCCTGTGGAGTTGTTTGGTTTGGACAATGTTGTCTTGTCTCCACATTGTGCGATAGCCACGCCAGGGTCTTTCGACAATGTTGTGGAGCTTGCTTTAGCTAACTTGAAGGCGTTTTTCTCGAACCAACCTTTGATTTCTCCGGTTCGGTTAAATTGAGTTATCGTCCGATTTCATCAAAGGGGGCTACTTATATCAATCTATTTTTAAATAAAAATTATTGAACTACATGAGAGAGAGAAAAAGGGAGAAATTTATTGTTCATCATCGACTCCTATATTATAGGAGAGACACAGAGAATATCAAAATCAAGATACTAGTGTGTTTAAGAATTAAATTACTTATAAATAATTTTAATGATCAAAATAATGATTTTTACAGTTTATTATTTTTGTTTTTAAATACTTAGAAGTCAAACTGAAAATGTCAAATATACGAGTTTATCCAAGGCTTTTGTCAATTACATTAGCTGGCTCAACATCTTGCTCCTACAAGAAATCTAAACTTATTATTAGTATATGCTTGTCATAAGTAATAATAATTTACTAGAACAAGAGCTACTGGACAGAAGGAACGATTCTCTTTTGAACATACCCACTTTTAGGAATATGGTATAAGAGAGTTGCCTGGTTTTCATATTTTGAGGATCCAAGCTGTTGTTTTGTACGTTGTTGCAAATGAGTTGCCGCTTTTTTACTAGCACTAGTTACAAGCAGGGCCCGGCCCTTGGCATCCCATTTGTTTTTGAAAATTATGGTTAGAGGTTTAAGGCCTTTTTCAAAATAATTAGGGACCTTTTCTTTTACAGATTTTTAATATTTACTCATACTAAAAAAAATTGCAGAAGCCCAATATAACATTGAGCCGAGTACGCTATGGAAGACACATGCAGACTAGAAGAAGAAAGCTTTAGAGAGACGTTCATCAACACCTTTAAAAGAACAATCCCTATTGCCTCACACAGGAACCAAGTCTAAGAAGTCTTTATTTGTTGTTGGTGGAAACGACAATGGATTAGTCAAGTTGCTGGTGGTACATGATAATACTTGTTGTTCATTAACTTTGATGGGTATTTACACTAATCAACTCAAACAATAAACTTATCCTAAAAACAAGATCAATGAACAAACTTTGTCTAACTAAAATGATAAGTCCGGTAAAGAATCTCCAAACTTTAAAGACTGAGGAGGCAAGTCAAATCAAATCACACCTGAGCAAACACTCTTTGATTTCTAATTTTCTTTCTTCCAATTGGTGACAACAATAAAGGCACCAAACAAACAAATAGTTTGGTGGGTGGTGGGTCCACACAACGTAAGTGATATAGATAGACTCACTTTCTGAGGAACCTTATCAAAAAATAGTGTCAATGTCTGAATCTCCACTCGTCCTCGTTCAACGGCCACCAACATTTGATTTCATGGACGAGCTTCTGAGTCGTAACTTCCCCGTTCTCACCACTCACCACACCTCGTCGGCTCCACTCCTGAACTCCCTCTACCGTCATGCCTCCTCCATCAGAGCCGTCGTCACACATTGCCATGCTCAAGCTTGACGCCGATCTCCTCTCCCACCTCCCTTCTCTCCAGCTTCTCGTCTGCACCAGCGTCGGCACCGAGCACATCGACCTCGCTGAGTGCAAGCGCCGCGGCATCGCCGTCACCAACGCCGGCGAAGCCTTCTCGGAAGACGTGGCGGATTGTGCGGTCGGTTTGCTGATTAGCGTCCTCCGTAAGATCCCGGCGGCTGATCGTTATGTCCGGTCCGAGAAGTGGGTGAAATTCGGAGAGTTCCAGCTAGGGATCAAGGTTTGTTCGAGAAATCTCAACTCTTTTCAATGATTATAGATAAAAAGGCGATAACTTTCTTATCGGGATCGATGATGCTCTGTTTTTGTGATGATACTCTGTTTTTTTTGTTGCAGCTAAGCGGGAAGCGAGTTGGGATACTTGGACTAGGGAGCATAGGATCTCTCATTGCTAAAAGGCTCGAACCCTTTGGCTGCATCATCTCTTACAACTCGACGAGTCAGAAACAGAGCATCCCATACCTTTACTACCCGGACGTTCTCTCTTTAGCAGCAAACAACGATGTCATCATCCTCTGCTGCGCTCTGAATGATCAGACGCGCCACATTGTGAACAGAGAAGTGATGGAGTCGCTTGGGAAGAACGGGGTTATAATCAATGTGGGACGGGGAGGGCTGATTGATGAGAAGGAGATGGTTAAGTGTCTTGTCGATGGTGTGATTGGTGGTGCTGGTTTAGATGTGTTTGAGAAAGAACCGGGAGGTCCTGAGGAGTTGTTTGGTTTGGACAATGTTGTCTTGTCTCCACATTGTGCGATAGCCACGCCAGGGTCTTTGAACAATATTGCGCAGCTTACTTTGGCTAACTTGAAGGCGTTTTTCTCGAACCAGCCTTTGATTTCTCCGGTTCGGTTAGATTGAGAGATCGTCCGGTTTGATTAAAAGGGCTATAATAATTTAGTTATTGAACAATATGATTGAGTAAGGGGTGTATTGTTGATCATTGACTCCCCTATATAGGAGAAGACAACATACAAAAATCAAGATGCTAATGTGTAAATTGTTGGAGCGACCTGTGGAGGTTTTAAATAAAAATTTAAAAGTACTTTAAGATCAAATAATGATTTACAGTTTACAAACTTAAAAGATAGTTAGATGTTCAACTGAAAACAATATATATTTTTTTGACATCCAAAAAATGTCCATAGTATAAGAGTTTTATTTGATGCTTTTGCCAATTGCATTAGCATTTTTATTCATAGTCAGATTTCATCTCCAATGTTTTTTCTTGTTCTTCTTCTTTTAACTTTTTTTTAACACTTCTTTGTTAAATTGATATGTCTCCATATGGATTTTATATTTGTGATCTCTTGACAGGAGAGGAAATGCGAGGTTGGGACCGGCGAGGTAAGCGGACAGAGAAGGGTGAAGCCGTGACTCAGAGGCTCATCTATAAAATCTATAGCCGGAGGACGGAGAAACTAAAGACTCCTCTTCCATATCAGAAACCTAACTCTTTGTTTCTGTTTTTGTAACTTCTTGTCATTTATATAAAGCTTGATTGTTGAACTGGTTACGAAAAATAATTTTGACAAGTCGTTTGATAGATTATAGACTTATAGTGTAGATACGTGTGAGGATGTGAGGAAGCTCTATAACTAGGTCTTTTTTGTTTTTACACTAATTGGCTCTTATACTCACTTTACTAGGTTAAGACCCGCGAATTACGCGGAATCAACATTATATATATAAATTATTATATGTATTAAATATTTTTACATATTATAAAATAATAAATATATATTAAATAATTAAAAATCAGTAACTATTAAAAATATAATTAAATTGGTGCGAACATATAAATCAATTGTATTAATCCAATTTTTTTTTCATTTGATAGGATATGTTATTAAATTTAAATGATACTAACATAGATAATATATTTTAGTATATTTTTAATATTAATGTCTATTAAATGATGATTTCTACTCATATAGTTTTTTGATCATTTGTATCTTTTATAAAAAAAAATTAAATTACTGATAACAAAATTTTCACTGTGGGATTAATAGTTTTAGTAATTTATAATTAAAAAAAAATAAGTTGTCAATGATCGTTCAAAACTTTTATCAAAAAAATTGTTCAAAGTAAATTTTGAAACTAAAATATTGTATTTTATATGGTTTATAGTTTAATTTAAAACGATATATATATTAATCTTATTAATTAATTAAATTAGACTTTTTACTTATATAATTTTTGTAATCATTTGTATTTTGTTATAACAAAAATTTTAAACCATGGATCATAAAATTTGAATGTAAGACTTTTAACAGTTTTAGTAATTTATAGCCGTTTGTAAAAATTCAAAATATAACATATATATAAAAATCTAAATTTTTATTATATGGTTATTGTGGTTTTTTAATTTATTTAATAGCTTAAAATTAAACAAATATGATATAGAAGATACACTATTTTTTATCAAATCTTTATTATTCAAAATCATTAATTGCCATATATACTTTAGCCACATTAGGCAATTTCGTAAATTTTATTTAAGGAAATAATAAAATACATTAATGATGAATTTATTGTTAGTTTAATAAAAAACTTATTATATAATTAGATGGACCAACATATTTCTCTAATGATTCTAAGAATCATTCTATTGATGACATGTGGTTACAAAAAGATATTATAATGCTTCTCAAATAATATATAGGGGATACGTCCATGTACGTAGGTCTATCTATATCTATATAATATACACCAAAGTTTTTCCCAGTTAGATATTTACGTAAAGACACATCATAAAAGTTGGGCTGTGCTGTGCAAGCTATTTTGATCTAACTGCTGGATAAACAGTTAAAACGTGTTGGACGACCACAACATCACGAGAAATTATATAACAACCATCTCTAAAGATCTTGAGTCGATCATTTATTGTTATTTAGATTTGAGATGTGAGTTCATAAGCTATGGCATGATATTAGAAAAATAGATTGACCCAAGTAGAGTATATATTAATAAAAGATTGTCGATCTTAAGCAAATGGAGTGATCATTTTAGATGTAACCCTCATTTCATTCCTCATTTCTTTCCTCTGCAAGTTAAAATAGAGAACCATGTGTATGAGTGTATCCAAAGATATATCCTAAAATAGAATTTTTGAGAATTTTATTTTAAAAATACAACATTTTGATCAAAAAATCTAAAAGAACACTCATTTATCAATAATTTTTTTTGTTATCCTAATTTCTAAATCACAACCCCAAATCTACAATATTTTTCTGTAAAAGTGAAAACTTTACAAAAATAGGAGTTTTGAGAATTTTATTTTAAAAATACAAGCTATTGAACAAAAAAAACTAAAAAATACTCATCTATCAACAAAAATTCATGTTATCCTTATTTCTAAATCAAAACCCCAAATCTACAATTTTTTTCTAAAAAATGAAAAAATTCCTAAAATTGATTTTTTTGGAAATGTTATTAAAAAAATGCAACCTATTGATCAAAATATATAAAAGAATACCCACCTACCAACAAAAAATTCTTGTTATCCTAGTTTCTAAATCACAACCCCAAATCTACAATATTTTTCTATAAAACTGAAAACTTTCCTAAAATATAATTTTTGGGAATTTTATTTTAAAAATACAAGCTTTTGATCAAAAAAATCTAAAAGAATAATCATCCAGCAAAAAAAAATTCTTGTTATCCTTATTTATAAATCACAACCCCAAATCTCCAATATTTTTTTTATAAAAATGAAAACTTTTCTAAAATAACTTTTCTAAAATAGAATTTTTGAGAATCTTATTTTATAAATACAACCTATTGATCAAAAAATCTAAAAGAATACTCATTTATCAACAAAAATTCTTATTATCCTTATTTCTATATCACAACCTCAAATCTACAATATTTCTCTATAAAAATGATAATTTTTCTAAAATAGAAATTTTGAGAATTTTATTTAAAAAATACAATGTATTGATCAAAAAACTAAAATAATACTTATCTATCAACAAAAATTCGTATTATCCTTATTTCTAAATCACAACCCCAAATCTACAATACTTTTCAATAAAAATGAAAACTGTCCTAAAATAAAATTTTTGAGAATTTTATTTAAAAAATACAACGTATTGATCAAAATACTAAAATACTACTCATCTATCGACAAATATTTTTGTTATCCAACAAAAACAATTCTTGTTATCCTTATTTTTAAATCACAACTTCAAATCTACAATATTTTCTATAAAAATGAAAACTTTCCTAAAATATAATTTTTGAATTTTTTTTTTGAAAAATACAATATATTGATCAAAAAATCTAAAAGAACATTTATCTATCAACAAAAATTCTTTTTATCCTAATTTCTGAATCACAACCCCAAATTTATAATATTTTTCTACAAAAATAATAACTTTCCTAAAATAGAATCTTTGAGAACTTTATTTAAAAAATGCAACATATTGATAAAAAACTAAAATAATACTCATCTATCAACAAAAGTTCTTGTTATCCTTATTTCTAAATCACAACCTCAAAATCTACAATATTTTTCAATAAAAATGAAAACTTTCCTATAATAGATTTTTTGAGAATTTTATTTAAAAAATACAACATATTTATCAAAAAACTAAAATACTACTCATCTATTAACAAAAATTCTTGTCATCCTTATTTTTAAATCACAACCCCAAATCTACAATATTTTCTATAAAAATGAAAACTTTCCTAAAATTATATTTTTGAAAATTATATTTTTAAAATACAGTATATTGATCAAAAATCTAAAAGTTCTTGTTATACTTAATTTCTAAATCACAACCCCAAATCTACAATATTTCTCTAAAAAAATGATAACTTACCTTAAGTTGAATTTTTGAGAATTTTATTTAAAAATACACCCTATTGATCAAAAAATATAAAATAATACTCATCTATCAACAAAAAAATTATGTTATCTTAATTTCTAAATCACAATCCCAAATCTATAATATATTTTTATAAAAATGAAAACTTTACGAAAATAGAATTTTTAAGAATTTTATTTAAAAATACAATCTATTGATCAAAAAATCTAAAAGAATACTCATCTATCAACAAAAATTCTTTTTATCCTAATTTCTAAATCACAATCCCAAATCTACAATATTTTTTATAAAAATGAAAACTTTCCTAAAATAGAAATTTTGAGAAATTTTATTTAAAAATACAACATTTTGATCAAAAAATCTAAAAGAATACTCATCTATCAACAAAAATTCTTGTTATCCTAATTTCAAAATCACAACCCCAAATCTACTAAAATTTTCTATAAAAATGAAAACTTTCCTAAAATATATTTTTTTAGTATTTTATTTAAAAATAACATATTGATCAAAAATATATAAAAGAACACTCATCTCTCAACAGAAAATATTATATCCTAATTTCTAAATCACAACCCCAAATCTACAATATTTTCCATAAAAATGAAAATTTTCCTATCATCCAAGGTTTTTGCCAATTGAATTAGCATTTGTCATCCAGTCTTTTGAGAGCTGGGCTCAGCATCTTGCTCCTACAAGAAATCTAAACTTATTAGTATCTTTGTAACCATTTACAAGAACAAGAGTTACCGAACAGAAGCAACAATTCTCTTTTCAACATACCCGACTTCTTGGAATATGGCATCAGAGAGTTGCCTGGAGATTTCGCTATAGCTGTGATCTAACAACTACCATAAGATGACACTCTCCTCAAGGAGCTAAGATCAACTTGAATGAAACCATAGAAGTAACTCAGATACATATTTGTAGTCTCTCCAGATCATCATTGGTTTGCTTTGATGAGTGATGAAATCAAATTCAAACAATACACTTATCCTAAAAACAAGATCAATGACCAAACTTTCCCTAGTTAAAAGAATCTCCAAACTTTCAAGACCGAGGCAAGTCAAATCAGATCACATTTCTTTACATGACTAAGGTTCCCTAGACCGATGAACGAGGCAAGTCAAACACAGATCTCATGTTTGTCAATCAACTGAACTGAGAGCACCCACATCTAGGCCTGGGCGTTCGGATACCCGTTGGCATTTGGGTCGGGTTTTCCGGGTTTTCGGATTTTCGGGTTTACGCTTCTAGGTCTCGTACTAAAATTTTATTAGTACGGGTCGGGTTCGGATAATAACACTTCGGGTTCGGTTCAAAATTGTATTGCATCATAAAACCCATAAAGTAATCATATATCGTACGGATTCGGGTTATATCGGTTCGGTTCGGATATAACCAAAGTAAAAAACAAATTTTTTGAAGTAAAACATAAAGAAAAACATCTAAATTAAATAAAAATTAATCTATCACATATAAAATTGATAAAATAACAATAAAATGTTAAATCAAGCATGAAAACAAACATCATTTTTAAAAAAATATGTATTGCCTTATAGAGAGTAAACTTTTTATTTCAATGAGCAAATTATAAAATACTTATTTATAACTAATTGTGTACTTAAAGCATTTATTAGAATTTTAATATTTATTATTATATATAATATTACCACAAATATTGAATTTAATAATTGGAATACTTATATATATTTCAAAATTAATTTTGGATTTTTCGGGTTACCCGTTCGGATTCGGTTAATAACACTTCGGGTTCAGATATTTTTTGTACCACCCTACAAGACCCGTTCGGATAGTTTTACGTTTCGGGTCGGATAACGGGTCGGGTTTTTCGGTTCGGGTTCGGTTCGGATTTCGGGTTCCGGATTTTATGCCAGGCCTACCCACATCAATAAGCTCTACAAGTGTTCTCAACTTAAAAAGAAAAGAAAAATTAAATTAAAATAGGAGAGAAAATGAGAAATGTGTTCATATGAGAACACTTCATCATGTTTTGAGAACACCATGAGACACATGTCCATTAACGAAGTGATTTTTTGTTTAAAGGAAATAAGTAAAAAATAGAATCTGAATAAATATCCCTTATATATTAATTGAGGAACATTTGAAAAGATGTAACCTCAATTTTGTATTAATTAAAAGAGGTCCCAATGCATAGGTGGCACTCAATTAGGTAGTCAATTACATTCAATTGAAAAATAAGTAGGTCCACATTTGATTTTTATATGTTGTTAGATACATAAGTTGGTCAAACTATATGATATAATGATATGATATGATATTTTCTTTCCTTAAATAAAACCTACGGAATTACCATAAATGACTAATATATATATGACAATTAATGAGTTTAATAATAAAGATTTGATAACAATGTATATCTCCTCCATCATTTTTTGTTTAATTTTATATTATTAAAATAAATTAAACAATCAAATTAGCTATAAAAATAAAATTTAGATTTTTTCGTATATGTTATATTTTGAATTTTTAAAAACGACAATAAATGACTAAAACTATTAAAATTATTATGTTAAAAATTAATGATCAATTGGTTTAACATTTTTATTATAAGAAGATACACATGATTTTAAAACCATATGAGTAAAAAATATCATTTAATAATAAAATAAATATATATATATATATATATATATATATTAAACACTATATACCATAAGATTACATAAATATTTTAATATTAAAACTTTCAATGAATTTTCAAGAACATTTATAAATTATAAATTTATTAAAGATTTCAGATTGAAAATTTTGTTATCGATGATTTAAATATTTTGTTATAAAACGATATGAACGATCATAGAACTGTATGATTATAAATTCTTATTTAATAAATAACTATACAAAATATACTATTCCTAGAAAAATAGGTTGGTTCATCTTAACTTATATTACACTTTTTATTAAACTAACTATCGAATTGATAAATAACGTACCAAAAAATATTTTGCACTTTCCTTAAATAAAAGCTACGAAATTACCTAATATGATTAACGTATATGTGAAAATTAATTATAATGAATAATAAATATTTGATAACAATTTTTGTATCTTAGTTCTTTTTTTAATTTTATATTATTAAAATATATTTAAAAATCACATTAAATATATAATAAAAACATTTATAATTTTTCTTATATGTTATATTATGAATTTTTCAAAACGTCTATAAATTATTAGAAATTTGAATATCCTCACTCTGAAAATTTTGTGATCAATAGATTATTTTTTTGTCATAATAAGTTACAAATGATCATAAAATTGTATTAATATGAACTTTTATTTAATATTATAAGAAGATACACATTATTTTAAAACCATATGAGTAAAAAATATCATTTAATAATAAAACATATATATTTATATATATATATAGATTATACTATATACCATAAGATTACATAAATATTTTAATATTAAAACTTTCAATGAATTTTCAAAAACATTTATAAATTATAAACTTATTAAAGATTTCACATTGAAATTTTTGTTATCGATTATTTAAATATTCAGTTATAAAATGATATGAATGATCATAGAACTGTATGATTATAAATTCTCATTTAATAAATGACTATATAAAATATATTATTCTTAGAAAAATAGGTTGGTCCATCTTGACTTACATTATATTTTTTATTAAACTAACTATCTAATTGATAAATAATCTACCAAAATTGTTTTTGCACTTTCCTTAATTAGAAGCTACGAAATTACCTAATATGATTAACGTATATATGAAAATTAATTATTATGAATAATAAATATTTGATAACAATTTTTGTGTCTTAGTTCTTTTTTAATTTTATATTATTGAAAGATATTAAAAAATCACATTAAATATATAATAAAAACATTTATATTTTTTCTTATATGTTATATTTGAATTTTTCAAAATGTCTATATATTATTAGAAATTTGAATATTCCCACTCTGAAAATTTTGTGATCAATAGATTATTTTTTTGTTATAATAAGTTACAAATGATCATAAAATATAACGCATATGAATTTTTATTTAATAAATATTCAAACTAAATAATATATATATATAAACACTAATGATTTAAAGCAACAAGATTGGCTGATCAATTTAGCCGTCCAGTTGAAATCTTTCAAAAGTATGTGAAAGATTAAAGTCAAAGTAAATATTGATTTAGAATAGTAGTTATATTTTACTAACCAAATACCGAAAAAAACTGAACTGAACCGAAACGAAACTAACCCGATATCCGGGTTGAACACCCGTAATCCAAATGAAGCCAAACTATTGTTTCATTCTCCAAAATATAATAAAAATAATAACTTAATCCCGCGCAAGGCGCGGGTCTTATCCTAGTATATTAGTATTTTGATTCCGTTGAGAACACTTTGTAGAATTTGTTGATGCTCTACCTTCCTATTTCACTATTTATAATTTCATTTCCTCTAATAATAAAAGGCAAAAAAGTTAACCAAACAAATAAATAGTTCGGTGGGTCCACTTAAAGATTGACTACAGTCTCTGAGGACAGACCCCTTTATCAAACAGTATCAATGTCGGAATCTCCGCTCGTCCTCGTTCACCGGCCACCGAATCTAAACTTCATGGACGAGCTTCTAAGTCGTAACTACCGGATTCTCAACACTCACACCTCATCGGATCCGCTTCCAGTCTTCCTCTACCGTCATGCCTCCTCCATCAGAGCCGTCGTCACACATTGCCATGCTCAAGCTTGACGCCGATCTCCTCTCCCACCTCCCTTCTCTCCAGCTTCTCGTCTGCACCAGCGTCGGCACCGAGCACATCGACCTCGCTGAGTGCAAGCGCCGCGGCATCGCCGTCACCAACGCCGGCGAAGCCTTCTCGGAAGACGTGGCGGATTGTGCGGTCGGTTTGCTGATTAGCGTCCTCCGTAAGATCCCGGCGGCTGATCGTTATGTCCGGTCCGAGAAGTGGGTGAAATTCGGAGAGTTCCAGCTAGGGATCAAGGTTTGTTCGAGAAATCTCAACTCTTTTCAATGATTATAGATAAAAAGGCGATAACTTTCTTATCGGGATCGATGATGCTCTGTTTTTGTGATGATACTCTGTTTTTTTTGTTGCAGCTAAGCGGGAAGCGAGTTGGGATACTTGGACTAGGGAGCATAGGATCTCTCATTGCTAAAAGGCTCGAACCCTTTGGCTGCATCATCTCTTACAACTCGACGAGTCAGAAACAGAGCATCCCATACCTTTACTACCCGGACGTTCTCTCTTTAGCAGCAAACAACGATGTCATCGTTCTCTCCTGCGCTCTGAATGATCAGACGCGCCACATTGTGAACAGAGAAGTGATGGAGGCTCTTGGGAAGAACGGGGTTATAATCAATGTGGGACGGGGAGGACTGATTGATGAGAAGGAGATGGTTAAGTGTCTGGTGGATGGTGTGATTGGTGGTGCCGGTTTAGATGTGTTTGAGAAAGAACCGGGAGTTCCTGTGGAGTTGTTTGGTTTGGACAATGTTGTCTTGTCTCCACATGCTGCTATGGAGACGCCAGGGTCTTTGGACAATATTGCGCAGCTTGCTTTAGCTAACTTGAAGGCGCTTTTCGCGGACCAGCCTCTGATTTCCCCGGTTCGGTTAGACTGAGAGATCGTTCGGCTTGATCAAATAATCGATCTTTTTTTAATTATTGAACAAAATATGATTGCTGTTAAAAAAAAAGAGCAATGTGATTAAAAAGGTGTATTGTTGATCATTGACTCTCCCCTATATAGGAGAGAGTCAGTTATGCTTTTGAATAATTTGGATTGTTGTAAGTAACTCGTTGCCAGTACTAAGAACAAACTATTCTACTAGTTTAATTAATTGTATATTTAATCATATTACACACCACTTCTCTATCAAACTCTATAACTTTTAAAGTCATAGCATGTAATTTTCATCATGCCTTTCCGTAAAATACTTTTTATTGAACCATAATACCTGTAATAGTTTTCACATGAATTGGTTTAAAACTAGGAAGTTCGTATGTTGCCTCCTCCCTGACATACGGTAAATAGGTAAGTATTCAAGATCACAAGCTCAAGCCTTGGAGATGAAACTTCTTTTCTTTTAGCTAAAAGAGATGAAATTTGTTGATCTGCTCTCTAAATCCGATGAAATTATAACCCAAAATTCACAACCCAATAGTTACATATATATAATTTGACAAGTTGACAACATTAGAACGACAATACAAAAACTAATTTACATGCTTTTTTGTCGACTATATATATATATATATAAACTAATCAATGAAAAGAAATTCATTACAATTGTGTAAATGCCGTACTATATATATAATATACATAGACGCACGTAGGGGATTAGATAAGGTCGGTACAAGAACCACTTAGAACCTGCTCGCACGTCAAAGTGACAAATTGTACCATATTCTAAAACTTCACTTAAACAATAATTTGACTTGTTTTCTCTAGTTCTTATTCAAAGGTGATCTATTGCAAATAATCAATGAAATGAAACAAATCCCAATCAGCACGGACAAAAGTCTCCAATATAAAATGGAAAAAAGGATCATGGCCCTCACGTAGTAACTACCACTATCGTTGAATAACCCCTCTATATAAGTTTGTCCCTAATTCGATTACTTCATCAACAAACAAACAAATAAAAAAAACCCCAAGAAAACCCATCAAGGCGAAAAAGAAACGAAAGATGGGTCTAATCTCAAGTTCTTGGAGCTTTAAGAAATTCTTCGCAATAGTTTTTGTCGCCTTCGCCATCTCCGGTGAATTCGTTGCAGGATATTACAGGCCCAGCCCGTGGAGATACGCTCATGCTACTTTCTACGGCGACGAAACCGGTAGTGAAACCATGGGTACGTTAATAAAATTGTCCATTCTCATGTATATGTGCTAATGTGTATAATACAATTTTTTCGAAAATATATATTTTACTCACCATATCTTCTTCTTAACTTAAGGTAGAGAACTTCTCAAAAATTATTTTTCAAAGTTTATTCCTATAAGTCCGTCACTGCCCGATAATAACAATATTACTTACATACAACTCATACATACAATCCGTGACATAACAACTACGTATATATATATACGCAGGTGGTGCATGTGGGTACGGAAACCTGTTTAACAGTGGCTACGGCTTGGACACGGCGGCGCTAAGCACGACGTTATTCAAAGACGGTTACGGATGCGGCCAATGTTTCCAAATAGTCTGTGTGAACTCGAAACATTGTAACTATGGACGCCCATCGACGGTGGTCACAGCCACCAACCTTTGCCCTCCTAATTGGTACCAAGACTCCAACAATGGTGGTTGGTGCAATCCTCCTAGAACCCATTTCGATATGGCTAAACCGGCTTTCATGAAACTCGCTTACTGGAGGGCCGGTATCATCCCTGTTGCATACAGAAGGTATATATCTCATTTCACAAATATTTGTATAAATGTTTATAATCATCTTACTATATATATACGACACTAAGATAACCATTCTCCAAAACGTGTAACTAATGTATGCTATGCGGTTGATATATGTAGAGTCCCATGCAAAAGAAGTGGAGGTATGAGGTTTCAATTCCAAGGCAATTCTTATTGGCTTCTCGTCTTCGTCATGAATGTCGGCGGCGCAGGAGACATAAAAAGCATGGCCGTGAAAGGTAGCCGGACGAATTGGATAAGCATGAGCCACAACTGGGGAGCCTCTTACCAAGCTTTTTCCTCTCTCTATGGTCAGTCTCTTTCTTTCCGGGTTACTTCTTACACAACCGGTGAAACCGTCTACGCTTGGAACGTTGCTCCGGCTAACTGGAACGCCGGTATGACTTACAAGAGTGGCGCCAATTTTCGCTGAAATTATGGTTTTGACCTTGAAAAAACAAATGGGATTTCTTCTTTTCTCTCTTTTTTTTGTTTTGTTTTTGGGATGTTTACAAGTTTCGGTGGCCTTTGTGTTGTTACTGGCCCGGCTTTAAGTTATACATCTACATGAATGTATAAAATATGTATGCAATTGTGATATAACTCTTCATAATCGGAGTCATGATGATGAAGTCAACACTACTTCTTCTTGATCAAGGTACTTTCATTTCGTTGAATTGTGTCATGTGCATGTGATAATTTCTAACAGTAACCACATTAAGCAAGTGTGTGCAAATAAAACATTATGAACCAGAAAAAACAACTAACAATTGGCAAGTAGCAAGTTTACAAAAAAAACGCTAGAGTTTTTTAAAATGGTTACTTTAATCTATCACAATGAATTTCTAAGTTCTATATAACTAAAGACTTAGACCGCTAAATCATCTATATGGACAAAATACCCTTGTTTGTTTTCTGTAAATTAAGAGTTTATAAAATACTTTCTAAAATTGTAAAATGGAAGAAGACCTTATTAATTAATCTCTCAGATTTCTCACGTTTTATACTTTATAGTAATAGCTAGACTCCTTAATATTTTGTCATCCTAATATTGACCTGCTATGTGTTTTGCTAGCCTAGCCTTCTTGATGTTTGTAGTATTCATTTGCTTTTTCCATCTCTTGTTATAAGAAAAAAAATATTGTTTTATGTTGGGTGGGACTTATACGAAAGATTCTCGGAGGAGGTTTATATCATGCAGTAAAGTTAATTTTATTGATTCTTAGATTAATCAACCAATGACGGCGAAATTATCAGGTGGATACATATTAGATATGAAACGGTTTTCTTCATGTATAATTTATCACGGTGAGGGACGTGATGGAGAGGTTCCAACCTGAAACCAATGGGCTTCAATATTTCTAAAACTATTGCAAACGTTTTTGTTTCCAACAAAGGCAAAATAGTTGTATTAAATATTCGTAATTCAAGTCACAAATTACGCGGAATCTCCTCGTGCTAATTAATTCCTCAGCATTATATACTCTGTGTCTGAAAGATTAGTTTAAATATAATTATAATCCTTTCAGACTATGCTTGTACAGCTAATCAAACATGAAATACAGATGGACTTCTCCCTCTGGTTCTCAAAATCATAGACAAAGTCAACTAACTCTAGTGATTTATCATTAAACTATAGTATTGTGAGGCTAAATAAAACTAAAGTAAATTCAATTAGTTTAGTAGTCAACACGGAGTTTCTCAGACAGCGTCGCAAAGAGGAAACAAATGTTGACGACAGCTAGGTCCCCGTTTGATTCATACGGTCAGTAAAATACCACGTGGCATGCTTTAACTGGTTGTTGAGCTAACTATCGTCATAAAAGCTAGTTGGTATAGGTCCCATCTTTTTTCGCGTTGGATATGTTTCCTTTTTTTCCTCCAGACAAATCCAAAAGGTCGAATAATTTAGAGGGAAGACTATACTATAACATTGAATGATCTACCGAGAATATTTGATTCAGACTTGTAGGGTCCGAATGGTGACCGCGGAATTGGTAATATTAGCGGGACGGAATTTAAGTGCGGTACGGTCTAACTGCGGTTCGTGCGGTTTGCGGGACAAGTGCGGTTTTGACAAAATTAGCGGTGCGGAATTGTGTTGATTGGTGAACATGTATAGTTTGCGGAATTGAATAATAAAAAAAATAATATTAAACAAAAATATCAATGAAATCAATATAGTTTAAAGTTAAAATAATTTATTTACTGTTATTGATGTTTTTTTTCCTTATTTAGAAAATTTCAATACCAAAATTTATCTGAATTAAAAATTTAAATTACATACATATTAAAAAAGTAAAATACAAAAAAAACATTATGGAATATTTTGATTTTCTCACAACATATTTGCAATATTATCTCTTATTTGCACCATTTGTTCTCCGCGTGTCGTATAAATTGCCAGAACAGCAGTATCATGATAAAGTAGGATTACGTGGAGCGGGTCAACCCGCCCCGCATAACCCACCAACGTGCAATAATATCATAATTGTTTTATACATAATTTTAAATAAACTTTTAATTTACATTTATGTTCATATAAATTTAGCTACTAAAATTATTTAAAAATACAAATTTAAAAATATTGTAAAGATTATTAATAATTTTACTTAAACTAAATTTAACTAAAAGAATTAGTATATAATTTATATTTTAGGTATTTGATATAGAAGTGCACATCGCTATTAAATTTTCAATTAACTACAATAAGATTGACTGCATTATTTAGAATGCATAGCTACTATATAAATTTACTAAAAGATAACTAATTTAACAGTATAACAATAATATGTATGTGTATTAGTATATATAACGTTACTTAGTTGAAATTTAACATATTTCCAGTTTAATTTAAATTCAGTGCATTAGTATTAATTTTATAACTAATTTTACTTTTTAACATAGGAAAAAACAATTTATTTGAGTCAGTTCAGGAAAAAAAAATATTGGAAACGGTTGAATCAAAAAATGTTACGTTTTTTAGGTGTAGAATGAATGTTAGTATAGTATTGTCCAATAGGTATTTATATAGAGTTAAAATATTATTTTAAAAATCGAAAATAAGAAAAAAGCTATTGACCAGTGCGGATTTCATTGGACCGCTGGTTAATATATGCGGTCTGCTTTTGAGAAGCGTTATTGCTTTTATAAGCCTATTCTCTCTGTTATTTTTTGAAGTGCGTTTTTTGTTTTACTGTATACAAAAAAACGCATTTGAAAACAAGATAGTGTGAATGGTGAACCGAGTGCGGTTTTCGAAATACCGCTTTGAAATCCGCGAATCAGTTGTCGCCAATCATAACCGTAGAGATGGTACTGGTAAGATTTTTTAATACATACTCCCTCCGGATACGAATGTATGATGTTCTATCTTTTTATTTTGTATACAAATGTATGATATTTTGAGATATAATTAATGTATTTATTTTTAAAATTTAAACATAAATTAAAAAGTAAAATTATGAGTGGTGAAACTTTATTGATATAACCAAAAAGTAACAATTAAAATAGTGTATTTATTGTTTCTTAATATGTGTGTAAAACCTTAAACATCATATATTTAAATCCAGAGGGAGTAATACATATATTAAGAACTCCAATGGGAGTTTTCCCATTGGAGATGGTATAAGTGGATGGATAAATGGTTTCTCGCGTCGCGAATGGTTAAAATTCTAAAATAAAAAAGAATGAGGTGTAATTAGAATTAAACAAAAACAAGTGGTCTAAATTGTAATAAATAAAAATCATCTCGCTAAGTAAGAAGAAAACGTGGAGCTGGTTCTCCCGGTAACCAGTTGACACGACATTGTTTTTGAAAGAGGCTAAAGAGAGAGATAGATTGAGAGAGACTAGAGAAGACGACTAGGTCTGCTCTATTCGCTGCGACCTATACCTGTTACTTTCTCTCCGACGGATTCCTCTTCTGCTGTAAAAAGGGTAAAACTTTTTCATAAATTTTCAATTTTTTTTCATGAATCTCCGCAAGTTTTCGTCTTTGTTGCTAAATTCGAGATGGGGATGCATTATCACGATTCAATTCGAGGGTTTGCGTATTCAATAGGACTTTTGAGCTCGAAATCATTTTATCTGGGTCTCAATCAAAAATTTGACTTATTTGTTCTGTTTTCATCCAAAGCTGAAACCTTTCCATTTTTAGTTGCTTGGATCTGAGGTTTAAGGTCTTTAAACTATTACAGATCAGAGGATGCTATAGCTGAAGAGAAGGTTGCTCTATAGCTGAATCACAAGTTAGGTTTTTGATCTTTTGGATATGGGAATGGACTTAGCTGATAAGGAGAACACAAGCCCACCTTTATTTGAATTCTGCAACTGCTACAAAGTTGCAACCCTCACCCAAACCATTCTAAACCCGGTTAACGTCTCCAGCTTAAAAGACCGTTACGTGCTTGGGGAACAGTTAGGCTTGGGTCAGTTCGGTGTGATCAGAGTGTGTTCTGATAAGTTCACTGGAGAGAAGCTTGCTTGCAAGTCCATCTCTAAAGACAGACTTGTTACGCAGGAGGACATGAAAAGCATCAAACTCGAGATTGCCATCATGGCTAAGTTAGCTGGCCACCCTAACGTTGTGGATCTAAAAGCGGTTTACGAGGAGGAGGACTATGTGCATCTTGTGATGGAGCTTTGTGCGGGAGGTGAGCTTTTCCACAAGCTTGAGAAGTATGGAAGGTACTCGGAGGTTCGTGCCAGGTTGCTGTTTAAGCATTTGATGCAAGTGGTGAAGTTTTGTCATGATAATGGTATTGTCCATAGGGACTTGAAGCCTGAGAACATTCTCATGGCCACAGTGGCTTCTTCCTCTCCTATTAAATTAGCTGATTTTGGTCTTGCAACCTATATAAAGCCAGGTAAGATAGATAACTATCTCTCTCACCTTCATGGACGTTGTTGTGTGTTCTAAGATGTGGTTTTTTGTAATGAAACAGGTGAGAAGCTAAACGGGACTGTTGGTAGTCCGTTTTATATAGCACCGGAAGTGTTGTCAGGAGGATATAACGAAGCTGCTGATGTATGGAGTGCAGGGGTTATTTTGTACATTCTTCTCAGTGGAGTGCCTCCCTTTTGGGGAAAGACTAAGTCAAAGATTTTTGATGCTGTCAGGGCAGCAGATTTGAGGTTTTCTGCAGAGCCGTGGGGTAATATAACCTCATACGCCAAGGATTTGATCCGTGGAATGCTATGTGTTGATCCTTCCCAGAGGCTAACGGCGGATGGTGTTTTAGGTATGCCATCCTGATCTATCATTTCAACTTGTTGGAATATAAGGCTTGAAATGATGATTTGTGTGCAGCTCACACTTGGATGGATGAGTTATCTGAGCCAGGACAAGAACAATATGGTCAAGATGGGGTTGGATGTGAAGGGTTGGAGAGTGGTGGATGTTCTTTCTCCATAGAGTATGTTTCTCGGGAGCAAGACTATAGCTTTAGCATGGGGCAGTTAGAGGAATCGATTGATAACGATTGTAGATCATCATTCTCCTCTTTCTTACCTGCGGATAACAACAACGTAGCGCTGCCAACTTCTGGTTTTGGTGGGGAACAACTTGAGTCAACACTCCCATCTATGCCAAGCTTTACCTTCTTTAGTCCGAGTCCAGCGACAACACAGAACAACAATACTCATGAAACAGATGAGAAACTTCGAGGTACTTCCTCCTTTTTCACTCTTCCTGGACTGCTATGTATAGTTATATAGAGTTTCCATCAGTATTAGTATTGTTGGAAAGAGTTTGCATTAGTATTATTATTTTTTATCAGTGTTTGCAGTGGAACCACAAAAATCTATTATGTGAAAGAGCTGATCCAATAATCTTGTCCCCTTTTTACAGACTCAAGCCCGAAGAGGTTACTGCCTTCACCAGATTCTTGTTCACAGCCTGAGAAGCGCGAGGAAGAAGGTGAGAGTCAGATAGAAGCAGCAGGAAAGACGGAGACAAGAAGGGAAAGAGGAAACTGGTCAAGGATATCAGGTCTGCACAGCAAAAGAAACAGGACCATAGGAATAGGTGAGCTAGACCAGTTGGTGGTTGATGTTGCAGTCACTGAGTCGATAATCCGATGGGCATCTTGCACTCATATTCCCACGGCTCCATCTCTCACATTGTCACTTGTCTGCTAGTAACAAAGAAGACTCTTATGAGCATTAATTATTCTCTGTACACAACTGATTTTGGTCTTGTTTTGTCTCTGTTCTTTAGTAAAAATCTTTCCATGGAAACTGACCGAACTGTAAAAACAACCGGAGATGTCCCAGAAATAGGGTGTGGTTTGAATTTAATTTACAAAAAGGTATTGCTTGTGATTAATCGAAAATGATTTTGATGAAGATCAAAAAAGGATGCGTCTGCCGGGAGTCGAACCCGGGTCTATTGCTTGGAAGGCAATTATCCTAACCGTTGGACTACAGACGCTGAACGATTGGTTTGTTGATGTTTTCATTTCTAATCTATAACTACTAAGTATATGTAAATAAGAACACACAATAAACAAAATAAAACATGTAGGCAGAAGTTCATAAGTAGAAACTTGGTTTTCTAACACACCCTCACCTGTTTTTTTTAAATACACGGTCTTCATCATAGGTTACTGGATCATTGTCAAGGTTGAAGCCTCTTGGGCTTAAAATATAGATTCTCCAAGCTTTTAGGTGGTGTAATCCCCTTTTCCACCATCTCTTGAATATGTTTGTACTTGAGTTGCATATAGGCATTTCAATAACAATTACGAATTAGGCGTATGCTTTTGTTTGTATATAGATTCATCAAATCATTTTATAAGATCTTCTTATACTAAACAATACAAAATTATTCCATCAAGGAACCTTGTAACTCAAACAAAGGATCTACACCTCAGAAGATAAATCTTAACAACTCGCATACTATTGCTAGCACACATTTTATATAGTATATATTCAAATATAATGTAAATAAAATGTGCGTCCCGCTTAATAACTGTAACTCCACAGTGATGTGTCTTCACAACACATCTCTTCTCCCATGTAAGCATTAGAAGTCATGCCTTCCATATAAGATCGTGGCGGTGACATTAACGGCTCAGACGCCAGTCTCCTCATCGTCGTCGAGACTTCTTCTTCTTCCACATATCCATACATATTCCTCTCCTCCCATCCCGAACCAGAGCCCAAATACACCTCATTGCCGTAAGAGGGCAAAACCGTGATCCCACTCTCGAACTCCGTCGGCCTGAACATCTCTGCTGCTTCCGCAGCCACTCTCCTTATGACATCTGGATCGGTTGATTCCGGCACCGGAAGACGCCAGGCGGAGTCGGCGAAATTCAAACACGCGGATCTCCCGCGCAGAGCAAAAGCCGCCACGTCGTGTGCACGCGCCGCCATCTCCGCCGTGGGATAAGTCCCTAGCCAAATGCGGCGTTGGTGCGTCGGCTCTCGGATTTCGCAGACCCATTTGTCGCCGTTCCTACGCCGTATTCCTCTGTAAACTGGGTGACGTGTCTCCTTGAACACTATCCTCCCCGCACGCTTCTTCGGCCTCATCTCCGCCAGCATAATATCATCGTTGTTATCCATTAGAACGCTAGTTCGTCGGTAAAAAAGAAAAACTAACTCTCGGTTTAACTTTTAGAAAGTGAAACCACTGTTAAAAAAATCGAATGATCTCACTGGGTAACTCTGAGAACAGTGGTTTGTTTAAAGATTGTTCGAATTAAAAGTCTTTTTGTTTGTTTGTCTAAGTTATGCTTGTGTTGTTTTTTTTTTTGGTTGGGAGTTATGAAGCAGAGAAGTGAAGAAGAATATATATAGGCTACGGTTATGGCTTTATGGGACTCGCATAATGCGAAATCTACGCGCGTAACACACCGTTGTTTGTATCAAGGCTTATTGCCATGTAATCATTATGAGTGTATATTATTAGCTTTTTAGACCATACTCACCTCTATTTTTATTTCTATATTTTCCTTTAAAATAAAGAATTTCTATTAAACTATTTTCAAACCACCTCTATTTTAATCTATATATTTTCCGCTAAAATATAAAATTTCCATTATGAAAGTGAATTTGCTCCAATGTATGCTTGTATAATAGAGTTTCTTTATTTATACAGAAAAATATAACGATGTGTTATTTTCACTTCTAAATATAGAGACGAAAAATAACATTATTCTATATTTTCCTCTATAATAGAGAAACTTTATTATAGAGTCATACATTAGAGTAAATCTACCTATATATTATAAAGATCTCTATTTTAGAGGAAAATATAGAGACATACATTGAAAATGCTCTTATAAAAATGGATTTGCTCTAATGTATGCTTTTATAATAAAAGTTTTTTATTTATAGAGAAAAATATAAAAATTTGTATTTTCATCTCTAAACATAGAGACAAAAAATAACGTTCTTTTATATTTTTTTCTAAAATAAAGAAATTCTATTATAGAGTAGTTATACATTGGAGCAAATCTACTTTTATAACAGAAATTTCTATTTTATAGGAAAATATAGAGGATGGTTTTAGTGTGAGCTTGACCCCATTATATTAAATAACCATAATGGTCCGGGACCCTCTTCGTTACCTAATTGGACGTTTTAGTAAAATGAAGAATTAATTATACAAGGCTTGTCCCCCATAATAGTACTAATTGTTTATTAATTATTGATGTTTTTAACAAGAGTACAAGACTGAGTGAAAACTTAAGGTAAAGGAGGTACAGCTGTACTTCCCGCTACCCGGATTCGAGCCTTGGACACAACAGATTTAACGTCCCTTTCGTTGGGGTGCTGAACCACTTTCGGGGATAGTTGGAAATGTGGCTGCCCAGATACCAGAATTATCAAAAAAAAAAAAAAAAAAAAAAAATTCTTATTATTAAATCTGGAAGTTGGTCCAGCCGGCTCCTACGTTGGACAACAAATATTTTAATTGAAAAAGATATTATTTCTGCATTTGTTTTGTGGATATACAACACGTGACTGTATTCCATATGATTAAACTATATGTAACACGTGGGATTTCCGTGGGAACTATTTCTTAGTACTACTATGTTTAATATATGCATAATTCATGTGTCCATTGATTTTACCCTTTATTTTATCATTCAAAATACTTCAAGATATTTAGATTTCATGTAATGTAGAGAATAAACCGATTTGCTTATGGTTTCTTTATCTTTTCTCTAATCCATATTGTCGTGTTGTCATATATATCTCTGTAGTGACTAGTGAAGAATTTATAGTGACCGTAAATAAATGGGAGACTCGATCTATGTTCTATGACATAAACCTACATAGAGAATTTTCACTATTGAAATTCCACATTAGACCATTAATACTCTACATATGTGTATCAGTATATACATTATAGCTTGTTAATTTTTTCTTATAAACTGAAATTGCTAGTTGTAGTCTTCTACTCTCCATCATCACTTAATTTCACACCACTTTCGCGATTGCATCTTGAAAAATTTCATCTAATTTATACAACATCTTATGTGAATTTAGTATATTTTTAATTTTTGAACAGCGAATTTTTATATATAAATAAGTACAATAAGAATGCAGGGTGAATGCAATGTATTTAAAAAGAAAAAGGGTGAAAAGACAGTTTGGTTTTGGATCCGGCGTACGGCCGACGCGTGAGCGTCCGTGCCGTCGCCGGAGCCCATTTTCTTTTGGTTAGAAACGTTCCCCGACTTCTTCTTCACCTTCTCTCTCTGTTCGTTTTGTCGGAGCTCTGTCAACTCGGGGAGTGAACAGACACATGCGGTGGCGCGGTGGCTGGAGTAACGACGCGACTGGGTGAAGGGTGAGGTGGGGTGATGTTGGTTTGTCAGATTAGGGTTTCCCGGGAGGTGGAGGTTTCTACAGATCCATCGCCGCCGGTCTAGTTTCCGGGAGGCGAGGGCTTCGTTAGCTCCGCTTTCGCCGGCTTCAGTTTCCGGGAGGCGGAGGCTTCGTTAGCTCCGCTTTCGCCGGCTTCAGTTTCCGGGGGGTGAAGGCGTTCTTTGCTTTGCGCCGCCGGCGTTTAGTCCCCTAGGTTTGTTAGGGTTTGTTTTTTATCTTTGGTTTTTGCGGTTTCGGTTTGGTCTAGTTGGAAGAGTTCTCGTCGGAAGACGATCGAAGCTATCTGATGTTGAAGGGTTGGTTGTGCCGGCGAAGCTTTCTTCCCAGTTCCGGTGACGAAAGGAGGCGGATGAGATCTCGGGTTACCGATTGACTCTCTCCACTATTGGGAACTCGCGGTTGGAAGCGTTTGCGGCGAAGAGGTTCTGAAGCCAGTGAGTGACGATTTTTCCGGTGGATTGTTGGGTTGATCACCGGTGATGGCTGGAAGCGGGGGGACGCCGTGAGCGAACGAAGGCGCCGCTTTTAGTTTTTTCTCTAGGGTTTCGTTTGGTGGGCCTTGGGCCTTTTGTAATGCTGGACTTGGCCCATAAAATAATAAAATTAAATGCAATGTATTTACTGTACTCACTCAAAACTTGTATGCAAGTAATAAACGATTGTGACGGGTGTGATGACGATGATGTTAGATTTGTTAATAGTAATAATAATTATTTATACACAAAAATGTGAAATAAATATGTAAGCAAGATACTATAGTCTATATATAAAGTGTTCAGACAAGAAAACATGTCGGCCAATAAAGAATTAAGGTTTCGTGCTGTCTCGTGAGTGTCACATGCGCGTAACCTTCGTCTCTCTTTTTAATTATTTTTCTCTCCCTATTCAAATTTGTCTTAAGCAATATTTAGGTGAACAAGTTTAGTATGCAATTATAGCCAATCATTTGTAAATCACGTGTGTATCACTATTCCCTAATATTTTACCGAATTCATTACAAGTAACCATGTTTCTGGATTACTGTTTTATAAGATATCAAACGGTAATAAATAATTTAATATCGCGTGTCACGTACGCGCCCCCAAATCGGCAAAAAAAAAGGCGAAACTTAAATTTCAAGCTTCAGATTCTCGTCGTCGATCTAACCTTACTGGAGTCGTCGCCGGCGCCGTCTGGTTTCTTACAAGACAGACCTCTCTCCTTCTACGGCTACCTGCTCCACCCCTTCCTCTTTCACGAACGTTGACAGAGATGAATTGCAGAGTTCTGAAACTGGGCCGAAGTCCTCTGACGTAGTCGCTGGTGTCGAATCCGACCTGCAACATGCTTCCTCTCCGGATCCTCGCTGGCCATATCTTGGAAGATGGTCAGCCAATCAAAAACCTGCCTCTCCAACGTTACCGCTTTCGTCGGTGAAAGAATCAGAAGTATATGCTCCCTCTGCAACTTTCGCTAATCCTTCTGCAACAACAGACCCACCTCCTGCATTTGTAAGAAAAAACCCTCCTCCTGCTTTTGAAATCATGGACACTCCTCCTGCTTCCGTAACCATCGACCTCCCGCCTGCCTCTGCGCCTCTCATTGATGGACTCATTGATGTTAATGAGGTAGTACTACCACTGGTACCTACTGGTCTCGATGAAGTTTCTCAAAAAGGTGACCTCGACGAGGAACCCGCAAAAGAAACAGTCTTCGTTCGTTCTATGGGAGCGTGGTCAAAACCACTCCTCTTTACCCCTCCACCTACTCCTCCTGAACCTGCTACTCCTAAGCTCGGTGTCTCAGAGGTAGTAAAAATCCAAATAGCTTCCTTCTGGCCTTCAATAAGTGAAGCTATCAATGGTCACAAGCATAAGAAGGAGCAGTTGACGTATCCTGCAACAGAAAAAAATGCCTCCTCCTGCTCTCAAAGCTGATGGTAGTCTTCGATTTCCATGGGCTGCTCGCATGAACCAATCCTCGAGAAACCTTTTTCGTGCTACTGAACCGACGTATCGACTTGATGGAACTCCTGAGGTGACAATTCCTTCTAAAGTTCTTAAACTAGGGCCTGAGAATAAGGAAGAATACGTTGTAGGACAATTCCATAGGTGTTCCAACCCGCCTGGAGGTCTTATTCATGCTGTCTTAAATAGATTATGGGGACGAGAATGTAAGATATCTTGCCGGAAATTAGGAGAGTCGTCGTTTTTGTTCCATATTCCTCATGAAAATACTCGCAAATAGGTTATTCAACGTGGCGTGTGGCATGTGGATGATTGTCTCCTATTTGTGGCCCCTTGGAGTCCTGTAAACTCTTTTAAAACCCCTGAGATTTCTACATTACCGGTGTGGGTAACCCTTAAGAATATTCCTGATTCATGTTTCTCTAGATTAGGTATCAGCCACATAGCATCAGGTTTGGGAGAGCCAATGCTTACGCATAAGCCTCGTCTAGATCCAACAAATATGGAGGAAGCTAAAATTTTAGTTGAGGTTGAATTAGATAAACCGTTCCCGAAGCTAATTGCGCTTGATGACAAACAAGACAATATCTACTTGGTAGATGTGGAGTATTCTTGGATTCCTAGCGCTTGTGAAAGATGCGGAGCACTTGGCCATAAAGAGAAGAGGTGTTTACTTCCTCCTAAGCCACTTGGATCTGCTGCTGTTATAAAAGAAAATCATGATACCAATGAAGAGATCCCAACGGTGGATATAGTTCTGTTGTTGCAAAACACCCCTAGTACACATGTCAACCACTTGGAGCCAAACTCACAATCACCTTCTGCCCATAGAGTACATGAGACTCCAAAAAACTCTTCTGTTACTGCTCATCCCGAGGATGCAACTTCTGATCCGATCACACATTCGCATAGGTACACTCCACCTCTTGCTCAAAGTTGGGTACTACTTTGCCTATGTTAGCAGCCACAACCGCTGCGCCCTCTCAGTTACAAATTATGAAAGAAATTCCATCACAAGTTAACATTTTGGAAGTCTCTCACGCTTCTGAAAATGAGCAACCCATTGGTCGTCACTCGCCTATCACTCAAAACCATCATCATTTCCACATGGAGCCGGAGAGTCCTCTCGCTTATGGGAAAGAGACTGGTGTAGATGTGGTTGGAGAAACTTCTAGTTATAACCTAACTAGAGGAGGAAGACCAATAAAACCAACTCAAAAGTTTCAAGATATGGAATGGACAAATGTTAGTGGAAGGGGTAAAAAAGGTCGACGCGGCCGAGGGAACCATTTCCACTAGTTCTTGTCTTTCTTTTTCATTCCTATTAGGATGCATTAGTGGATCCTCCTCTCGGGTTTTGCTTTTTGCTTTAACTCTTTTCTTGTTGCAAACTTTATCAGACTTATGAGTGAAAACTCATACTTGTATTACTTATGCATTTTAATATGAAAGCTGTTTACAAAAAAAAAAGAAAAAAAAAAAGATATCAAACGGTATTACTATGAGATCGTCTGGACGAGGCAGACTCTCCGCTGACGGGGAAATCCATACATCTTCAGAGAAGATTTTCAACTGCTCTTAAAATTTATAGGATGGATTCTTCAACGTTAATTTCAACTTTTTTTCCATGCTTTCGAAAGCGGTCTCTAAGATTACAAATAAAGGTTTTCTATGGATTTATTTTTCTCTTAGCCACTTTTATCCTTCATTATATCTTAGTTATGCTAGCTTATCAACTTACCGTGTCGAGTATCCTTCCGATTAACAATCGATCTAGTCCACGTTAGAAAAAATTCCGACCGGGTCGCGACCAAGTCGACTTTTGATAATATCTTCAATTTTGAGCTGTTGAATTTAGGTAGTTCTTGTAAATCTCCCGATACCAAAAAAAAAAGAAAAATTCTTTGGAGATTATGGAGTTGATTATGGTGTTATAGTTTACTGTAGAGAACCAAAAATATGTTAAAAGCCAACAAATATTCAACCAATCAAATTTTCATTTGCTTTTTTCTTCTTTCTTAAAACCCATAGCCAGATCCGGCCCGTTATCTTCTAATATCTCTAAACTATCAAGTTACCTGTAGTAAACCGAATGGTACACTGTTCTAACCGTTTAAATCCGGTTCGATTTGTGATAGAACCGAATCCGAAATTGAATCAAATAAAAAACCCTAATTTGATTTTAATTCTATTCACAGTTGTTTTGTTATTTTCATTACTCCCTCGCTCCTCGACTTGTTGCGCCGTTCTCGTTTATCGTCTTACAGATTCTCTGTGTTCAAAGTAAGTTTATTAGTTTTGGTTTTCGATTACATTCCATGATTAAGAAGCTGGTGTTAATTTTATTTCCGTGTGTTTAGGTTTTCACGTGATTGACAATGAAGGGAGGTAGTAAGTTTGAACCGAGCTCGAGTAAGATTGTTTTTGACGACAGTGAAGATGATGAAGATGAGCAGTCGTTATCGTCTATGTCTTCTTCAGATGAGGTCTGTCGGAAGCTCTTACAGTATTGCTTTGTTTGTTGATTTTATAATTTTTGAACAGTTTTTTTTTTCTTTTTAATTGGGAATTAGGAAGAAGAAGAAGAAGAAGAGAAAGGGAAAGAGTTGACATTGGAGGAGATACATAGACTGCGTGCTGATGGGTCTCGTCCTCGTCCTGCTGTTCCCGTGAAGCCATCGTTCTCTCAAGTTAAGAAGAACACTGGTCGTGCTGCAGACAAGAACATAAAGTTCTCCGAGGCCAAGAAACCTGCTCGTGCAAACAAGAACAGGTAACTTACTCATTGTTTGGTAGTTTCTCTTGTTTTCTTTTCCGTTGGTTTGATTGTCTTTTAATCTTTGTTTGTTTCATTCGTGATGTAAATAGACCAATGGAGTTAAGTTCTAAAAGACCAGTGAGTCGTTTTAGAGAGGTTATTCAAGCTCCAAAGAAGGTACCAATAATAAGTTCTGAGTATTGAGAAACTGTTTCTTTGAATCTTCTCCTCAAGAGTTTCTTTACTTGCGTCCAGGTGGTTCGTGATCCTCGTTTTGACTCATTGGCTGGAAGCGTTGATCATGAGGGGTATCTATCTTTCTCTTGTGAAACATGAAAGTAGTTTTATAGGTTGATCATTGTTCTTGTTTGAGGTGAAGCTAAGTTTTGTGTTATCTTTTGTAGGTTCAGGAAGAGATACAGTTTCTTTTTCGAGGAGAAACTTCCTGTAGAAAGAGAGGTATTTTGATTGATGACGCTAAATGCTGATATTAAAAGTTTTTCCAATTTCTCACGAAGCCATTTGTTATGTGAACAGGAACTGAAAAAGAAGCTAAAGAAAACAAAGAATCCAGAAGACGTCGAAGAACTCAAGGACCAGTTAACTTATGTTGTAAGTGGTCCTTTGTTTTTTTGCCCCTCCTCTTGTCCAGCTGCTGGTTAATCTCTAATCATATGTTTCTTTGGCTTTGCAATACCTCAGGAGAAACTGTTGAAGTACGATCCGTCAACAAACAGCAAAGGAAAGTCAATACTAACAGAGCACAAAAAGAAAGAAAGAGAAGCTGCAAAGATGGGCAAAAAGCCTTACTATCTCAAACAATGTATGTTCTTAGTTTTCTAATCCAAAACTCCCGAGTTTGCGTTGAAAACATTTAGCAGTTTCGAGTTTTTATTTGCCAACAGTTTACTGATTCGTTTTCTTTTATCTTATGCAGCTGAGATCCGAAAGCAAGAACTCATCGAGAAGTACAACAGTCTCAAGGTATGTAAAATCAGTTTTGACTCCAAAGTTTTGAAACTTTATAATCACACTGAATCACTTTTTTGATGGACAATCCAGGAATCTGGGAAGCTTTCATCGTTTCTTGACAAACGGAGGAAGAAGAACGCAACAAAGGATCATAGGTACATGCCATATCGTCGAGCCGATGCCTGAGAGCAATAGAGAGAGGGACAGTATTGCTTTCAGACTTATTTTTTACGTTTGGTTCATGAAGGGCTTTGTGATGAGAATTGAAATCCAAATGTAGCTTTACCTTTTTTTTTGTTTGCTTAATTGAAAGCCATATCACGTACTGATGCTCAAATATTGTGGGTATTTTACGGGTATTGAAATTATAGACTTGTCGGTTCGGGTATTGTAAAATATTTGGGTATATTTTGGATCCGGGTCGGTTCGGGTATTTAGGATCCGAAATAGACCTGAAATACCCAAACTGGACCCAAAAACTCTAAAAATACCCGACGAATCGCAAAAATACCCAAAAATTTATTCAAAATCAGATCCGAAAACCCAAAACATACCCGAATTTTACCTGTATATCCAAATTATATTTTCTAAAAATCTAAAATTTCACCAAAAACTTACAATTATACCCGAAAATCCAAACCCGAAACTTTTAAAAAAATCCGAAATACCAAAAATATACCCAATCACCCAAATATACATAGTATTTACAATTATTTGCGGGTACTTCGGGTACCCGAACGGGTCTCGGGTAGGACCCGGACCCGAACCTAGACCCGCGAGTCCGAAAAAAGAAGACCCAATAGGTACTTAGCATGAACCCGGACCCGGACCCGAACCTGTATTTTCGGGTCGGTTCCGGTTCGGATCTTCGGGTCCGGGTAAAATGCCCAGGCCTAATATGTATCATTTTAGGATGAGCGTATAGATAGATAGATATCTAAAAAATTTATACGTTCTCTTTATCATATCTTTCAACCACAAACATACTAATATTAGGAATATCTAGATTCTGGATGTAAGAAGAAAAAAAAATCCTTATAGATCTAAATGAATGAATGAAAAAGATTCCTAAATGAATGAAATTATATTTAGTAACCTACTATCCCATCACAGCTAGCAAAATCAAAACTAATTTGTTACGGAATCTGAATGTTAATTATAACATCCCTATATAAAGAAGACCTAGTAACCTGGTTACACAAACCAACATTCATAATTAACAAACAATTTCCATCAGCTTTTATATCCTCAAGAAAACATGGACAGCAAAAGAATGGCTATGTTGGTGGTGATGATGTTGGTGATGGGGAACATTTTGTTTGAGGCAGAGGGTATGGCTTTTACAGATTGTTATAAAGGCTGTTTTGTGATGTGTGCTGCATCTTCTAGCGGATTCAAGAAACTGTTCTGTCCTTTCTCGTGTATCAAGGCCTGTAAACAGCCTACACCTTCTTCTGAGGCAACTCTAAATGAAATTGACCAGACTGATTATTTTTGTAAACTCGGATGTGCCACTGATCGTTGTGCTTCATCCTCCTCGATCCATGATAAGGGTATGTTTTCATGTATAATACAGTTTAATCATGTGGAACTAGGGATATTAAGTAGTGATGTCCTAAAATGTTTGGAGTCTAATTAACTTTCTTATGGGTTTTATTGTTTTTTTGATATGGGCAGATCATGCAGAGAAAGTTTCAGTATGTGTGGATTCATGCTCAGATATATGCTCCCGCAAGAACTAAAACACAAATTAGTTTGTTATTGTATACTTCCATGAAAAATCAATGTCTAAATTAAAAGATTCGAGCCTGTTGTGTCGATTAAATTCTTAAATCCAAGTGATAACTGATTTTTTGATTTGATATATCTTGTGTTACAAGCAAGTAAATTGACAAAAAAAAACATTGATGTCTAAAATAATAAGGAAAAGGAAGTTTAATAATAGTTTTTGTTTAGTCAAAAAAAAGTTTTGTAGATTATCCAATGTGTTTCACGTTTCCATCAAATTGTGTTGCAATATATGTATATATATTCGATCGCCCATTTTACTATATATGAATCATAACGAATTACTATATAGCCCGACCGGGAATAATTATCATCGTCAACTATTTGCATTTTCGTTATAGAGAAAAATCTTATGATTATCTGTGTCACCAATTGAAAAAATGGAACCCATGCATCTCCCAAGAGACTACACATTTCGTAAGACTAAACACTGTAAATCATGTATATCTTCAAAGTATGTTACATGCATCTCCTAATTGCGATACCTGCTCATCTCAAATTAGTTGTGTTTAGGTTAGGGCCTACTCAACATTGTTACGAACCATTATCACAAACTTGAATCTTTTAGAGTTAAAAAAATATACATATAAAATATATCTAAACTTTTTAATGGAAATAAAATCTTCCATGGTTTAAAAGTCAGACAACTTTACATATAATATGAAAATTCTTATTATCTTATTAAATATGAACACTATTACTATTAATTTTTATTTATGTATAAATTAGATCTTACATGAACAAATATTACTAGAAATTTTATTAAATATATGGAAATCCACATATATATAGTTATGTTTCTTCTTAATATTTTTTTTTTGTTTTTTCATACCTTAGTTGCAATAATGAATTTATTCGTCATGTAAATTCATGTTTTTTTTGGATTTTAATTAAAATTATACTTAACATGACGTACAAACCAATTTTAATAACCTATATACGGCGAGAATGTTAAAAAATGAAATTCTCATTCTTAATTGACGAAAATATTAATCACCTATATATCGTTGTTGATTAAAAATATAAATAAATATTAAAAATATCATATTTATACTTTTAAAAAGTAAGCAAATAATCAAAATAAATAAATATATAAAATCTGTTTGTTTAAAAAATATCTACCAAATAATTCACATTTAATTTTGAAAAACTAAAAATATGTTATAGCTTGCGAAAAACATAAAATATTATATTATATTATATTAAAATTTAAAATGATTTGTATCTGTGAATTCGCGGATAACTTACAATTATACGCATAACATGTGCCTATTGATTTTACCCTTTATTTTATCGCTCAAAATTCTTCAAGTTATGTAGATTTCATGTAATGTAGAGCATAAACCGATTTGCTTATGGTTTCTTTATATGTACTCTATCATGATAACGCATATTGTCTTGTTGTCTCATAGATATCTCTGTAGTGACCACTGACCAACGAAGAATTTATAATCAACCTTAATAAATGGGAAACTCGATCTCTTGTGAAACATGAAAGTAGTTATAGTTTGCTCATTGCTCTTGTTTGAGGTGAAACTTAGTTTTGAGTATCTTTTATAGGTTCAGGAAGCGATACAGTTTCTTTTTCGAGGAGAAACTTCTTGTAGAAAGAGAGGTATTGATTGATTGATGATGCTAAATGCTGATATAAAAAGTTCTTGCCAGTTTTCAGTTTCTCACGAGGCCTCTTCTTTTGTAAACAGGAACTGAAAAAGAAGCTAAAGGAAAATCAATACTAACAGAGCACAAAAAGAAAGAAAGAGAAGCTGCAAAAATGGGCAAAAAGCCTTACTATCTCAAACAATGTATGTTCTTAGTTTTCTACTCAAAAGTCCCTGTGTTTGCGTACTTTCAAGTTTTTTTTTTTCTGAGTTGTATTCTTTCATCTTGTGCAGCTGAGATCCGAAAGCAAGAACTCAACGAAGAGTACAACAGTCTCAAGGTATGTAAATCAGTTTTGACCCTAAAGTCTTAAAACTTTATAATCACTGAATCACTTTATGATGTATAATACAGGAATCTGGGAAGCTTTCATTGTTTCTTGACAAACGGAGGAAGAAGAATGCTACGAAGGATCATAGGTACATGCCCTATCGTGGAGCCGATACCTCAGAGCAATAGAGAGAGAGAGATACAATATTTCTTTTAGACTGAATGTTTACGTTGGTTCATTAGGGGGTTTGTGGCACTCTTTGTGATGAGAATTGAAATCCAAATGTACTTGTTTTTTGTTTGCTTAATTGAAGCCATATTAAGTACTGATGTTACTTCGACTTTGTTGTGGTTCTCTCCAGACACACGAAAGAACCACATAGTTAAGAGTAATCAATATTTGGACCAAAAGTCTACCTTGATTTCAATACAATAAAATTTGCAAACATATTTTAGAAAAAAATGGAGTATAAGTATCATCTTAGGTGATATTGTTAGTTTAATTGCAGAGTTTGAGTTGATCCGTTTCAGGTGGATCACTCCGGGGAAAAACAAAGATGCTGATGCCTTAGCAAAGCAAGCTTTGTTACTTGAAACTATTGTAATGAACTCCAGCTTAGGGATCTTTAAAGTTTGAATGAAAGTTTGTGTTACAAAAAAAAGTATAATTTTAGGAGATGAACGTATATGTATCTTAAAATTTTATACGTTTTCTCTTTATCATATCTTTCAACCACAGGTAATATTAGGAATATCTACATTCTGGATGTAAGAAGAAAAAAATCCTTATAGATTCAAAATGAATGAATGAAATTATATTTAATCACTTACTATCCCACAGCAGCTAGCAAAATCAAAACTGATTTGTTACGGAATCTGAAAATGTTAATTATAACATCCCTTTATAAAGAAGACCTAGTAACCTGGTTACACAAACCAACATTCATAATTAACAAACAATTTCCATCAGCTTTTATATCCTCAAGAAAACATGGACAGCAAAAGAATGGCTTTGTTGGTGGTGATGATGTTGGTGATGGGGAACATTTTGTTTGAGGCAGAGGGTATGGCTTTTATAGATTGTTATAAAGGCTGTTTTGTGATGTGTGCTGCATCTTCTAACGCATTCAAGAAACTGTTCTGTCCTTTCTCGTGTATCAAGGACTGTAAACAGCCTACTACACCTTCTGAGGCAAATCTGAATGACATTGACCACACTGATTATTTTTGTAATCTCGGATGTGCCACTGATCGTTGTGCTTCATCCTCCTCGATCCATGATAAGGGTAAGTTTTCATGTATAATACAGTTTAATCATGTGGATGGATATTAAGTAGTGATGTACTAAAGTGTTTGGAGTCTAATTAACTTTCTTATGGATTTTTTTGTTTTTTGTTTTGTTTGATATGGGCAGATCACGCAGAGAAAGTTTCAGTATGTGTGGATTCATGCTCAGATATATGCTCCCGCAAGAACTAACACACAGATTAGTTTGTTATTGTATACTTCCATGAAAAAATCAATGTCTAAATTAAAAGATTTGAGCCTGTTGTATCAATTAAATTCTTAAATCCAAATGATAACTGATTTCTTGATTTGATATATCTTGTGTTACAAGCAAGTAAATTGACAAAAAAAAAAAACCATTGATGTCTAAAATAATAAGGAAAAGGAAGTTTAATAATAGTTTTTGTCTGGTCAAAAAAAAAGTTTTGTAGATTATCCAAAGTGTTTCACGTTTCCATCTAATTGGGTTGCAATATATATTCGATCGCCCATTTTACTATATATGAATCATAGCGAATTACTATATATAGCCCGATCAGGAATAATTATTATTGTTAACTATTTGCATTTTCGTTATAGAGAAAAATCTTATGATTATCTGTGTCACCAATTGACAAAATGGAACCCATGTATGATGCATCTCCCAAGAGACTACACATTTGTAAGACTAAACACTGTAAATCATGTATATCTTCTAAGTATTTTACATGCATCTCCTAATTGCGAGGCCTGCTCACCTCAAATTAGTCGTGTTTTGGTTAGGGCCTATTCAACATTGTCACGAACCATTAACAAAAACTTGAATCTTTTAGAATTAAAAAAATATAAATATAAATTATACCTAAACATTTTAATGGAAATAAAATCTTCCATGGTTTAAAACTCAGACAACTTTACATATAATATGAAATTCTTATTATCTTATTAAATATGAACAATATTACTATTAATTTTTATTTATGTATAAATTAGATCTTACATGAAAAAATATTACTAGAAATTTTATTAAATATATGGAAATCCACATATATATATAGAGTAGTTATGTTCCCTTCTTAATAATTTTGTTTTTTTATACTTTAGTTGCAATTATGAATTTATTCTTCATGTAAATTCATGTCTTTTGGATTTTAATTAAAAAATTATACTAAAACATGACATACAAACCAATTTTTATCACCTATATATGTTAAAAATGAAATTCTCTTAATTGACGAAAATATTAATCACCTATATATGGTTGTTGATAAAAAAATATTAAAAACATTGTATTTGTACTTTTAAAAAGTAAGCAAATAATTAAAAAAACAAAATATATAAAATCTGTTTGTTTAAAAAATATCTACCAAATAATTCAGATTTAATTTTGAAAAACTAAAAAATATATTACAGCCTGCCAAAAAAATAAAAGTATTATATTATATTATATTAAAATTATTTGTATCTCCAAATTCGCAGATAACCTGGTTACAATTATATGCATAACATGTGCCCATTGATTTTACCTTTTATTTTCTCACTCAAAATTCTTCAAGTTATGTAGATTTCATGTAATGTAGAGCATAAACCGATTTGCTTATGGTTTCTTTATCTGTACTCTATCATGATAACCCATATTGTCTTGTTGCCATAGATATCTCTGTAGTGACCACTGACCAACGAAGAATTTATAATAAACCTTAATAAATGGGAAACTCGATCTCTTGTGAAACATGGAAGTAGTTATAGTTTGCTCATTGCTCTTGTTTGAGGTGAAGCTTAGTTTTGAGTATCTTTTATAGGTTCAGGAAGCGATACAGTTTCTTTTTCAAGCAGAAACTTCCTGTAGAAAGAGAGGTATTGATTGATTGATGATGCTAAATGCTGATATAAAAAGTTCTTGCCAGTTTTCAGTTTCTCACGAGGCCTCTTGTTTTGTAAACTGGAACTGAAAAAGAAGCTAAAGGAAAGTCAATACTAACAGAGCAGAAAAAGAAAGAAAGAGAAGCTGCAAAGATGGGCAAAAAGCCTTACTATCTCAAACAATGTATGTTCTTAGTTTTCTACTCAAAAATCACTGTGTTTGCGTACTTTCAAGTTTTGTTTGCTGAATTGTTTTCTTACATCTTGTGCAGCTGAGATCCGAGAGCAAGAACTCATCTAAAAGTAAAACAGTCTCAAGGTGTGTAAATCAGTTGTGACCCTAAAGTCTTAAAACTTTATAATCACTGAATCACTTTATGATGTACAATACAGGAATCTGGGAAGCTTTCATCGTTTCGTGACAAACGGAGGAAGAAGAACGCAACGAAGGATCATAGGTACATGCCCTATCGTCGAGCCGACGTCTCAGAGCAATAGAGAGAGACAATATTGGTTTCGGACTGAATGTTTACGTTGGTTCATTAAAGTGTTTATGGCACGCGTTTTGATGAGAATTGAAATCCAAATGTAGCTCTACCTTTTTTTGTTTGCTTAATTGAAAGCCATATCAAGTACTGTTGTTACTTAGACTTTGTTGTGGTTCTCTGCAGACACACGAAAGAACCACATACTATAACTAAGAGTAATCAATATATTTGGACCAAAAGTCTACCATGATTTTACTACAATTATTAAATACAGTAAACATTGCAAACATATTTTAGAAAAAAAATATGTTTTCTTGTATCATTTTAGAATGAACGGTATATATATCTTAAAATTTTATACGTTTCCTCTTTATCATATCTTTCAACCACAAACATACTAATATTAGGAATATCTAGATTCTAGATGTAAGAAGAAAAAAAATCCTTATAGATCTAAATGAATGAATGAAATTATATTTAGTAACCTACTATCCCATCACAGCTAGCAAAATCAAAACTAATTTGTTACGGAATCTGAATGTTAATTATAACATCCCTATATAAAGAAGACCTAGTAACCTGGTTACACAAACCAACATTCATAATTAACAAACAATTTCCATCAGCTTTTATATCCTCAAGAAAACATGGACAGCAAAAGAATGGCTATGTTGGTGGTGATGATGTTGGTGATGGGGAACATTTTGTTTGAGGCAGAGGGTATGGCTTTTACAGATTGTTATAAAGGCTGTTTTGTGATGTGTGCTGCATCTTCTAGCGGATTCAAGAAACTGTTTTGTCCTTTCTCGTGTATCAAGGCCTGTAAACAGCCTACACCTTCTTCTGAGGCAACTCTAAATGAAATTGACCAGACTGATTATTTTTGTAAACTCGGATGTGCCACTGATCGTTGTGCTTCATCCTCCTCGATCCATGATAAGGGTATGTTTTCATGTATAATACAGTTTAATCATGTGGATCTAAGGATATTAAGTAGTGATGTCCTAAAATGTTTGGAGTCTAATTAACTTTCTTATGGGTTTTACTGTGTGTTTTTTTTTATATGGGCAGATCATGCAGAGAAAGTTTCAGTATGTGTGGATTCATGCTCAGATATATGCTCCCGCAGGAACTAAAACACAAATTAGTTTGTTATTGTATACTTCCATGAAAAATCAATGTCTAAATTAAAAGATTCGAGCCTGTTGTATCGATTAAATTCTTAAATCCAAATGATAACTGATTTATTGATTTGATATATCTTGTGTTAGAAGCAATTAAATTGACAAAAAAATTATTGATCTGAAACAGAGAGTCTAAAATAATACTGAAAAGGAAGTTTAATAATAGTTTTCTTTTTGGTCTAAAAAATGTTTTGTAGATTATCCAATGTGTGTCACGTTCCCATCTAATTATATATGAACCATAACGAATTACTATATAGCCCGACCGGGAATAATTATTATCATTAACTATCTTATGATTATCTGTGTCACTAATTGACAAAATGGAACCCATGCAGGGCGTGACTGACTATAGGCTGATCAAGCACATGTTTGGGGTCCTAATGTGTATAAGTAGTTTAAGGACCAATTTTTTTAACAAAATGTGGTTAGTTCTACTGGTATTTGTCTAATTCTTTCCTACAAAAGGTTAGGGGTTCAATTCTTTGCCCCATAAATTTTAATGTTTTTCCATTGATAAGTAATTGAAAGGCCAAAAATATATTTTGTGCTTGGAGACCCAAAAAAAATCAGGCACGGCCCTCAACCCATGTCACATTTCGTAAGACTAAACACTGTAAATCATGTATATCTTAGGTTACATGCATCTCCTAATTGCCAGACCTGCTCACCTCAAATTAGTCGTGTTTTGGTTAGGGCCTTAGGCCTATTCAACATGTCACGAACCACTGAACAAAAAATTGAGTCTTTTATAATAAAAAATATACATATAAAATATATCTAAACTTTTTACTATTTTTTAACTTTAATGTAAAATATATAAAATTCGATGTTTCTAATTATCACGATACGGTAAACAAGAAGTTGAATCCGGACGACACACTTCGTGTCCGTTGTTAACCGGCACTACCGTTGGCGTATAATATCTGAATGCAAAAGACACTGAAAACATAATTATCCATTTGTATATACACTCAGATTAACAAAAACGGACGTATATCCGAATCAGAAATACATAGAAGAAAATAATTATCCATCAAGTATCGTATCACCATACGATAGTATACCATGATTTCTCGTTCACTATGACAACTAATACAGAAAAAGATTCCGCAATTTATTTATAAATAACCAACACTACCAAAAACAATTTTTCACAATAAAAATAACTTGATCAACTTTACAATAAAAACAAATGGAAAGCAAAAAGATGGCAATGTTGATGGTAATAGTGACACTAGTGGGAAGCCTTCTGGACAAGACAAATGCTCAATCTAGTCATTTTAGTGTTTGTTACTCAGATTGTCTTGTGGTGTGTAAATCTCATACTACATTTCCAAAATCTGTTTTGTGTCCATTCACATGTCTCATGACATGTCTTGTTCCTACTTTACCATCTCCTTCTCCTTCTCCTTCTCCTTCATCTGATACTATTCCAACAAACAAAATCGATGATACGGAATACTTTTGCAAACTTGGTTGTGCTACTCATCATTGCGTGTCTCTTTCTTCTTTCCAAAATCCGAGTAAGCTTTTTTTTTGCATTTCATATTTGTTCGAATAGTAAAATATAATCATTTGTACGTGTCAATTGTAAGAATAAGGTATAGTGGTAAATCTCGCATGGTTTAGTAAGATATTTTTAGTGATAATTGCATGCATATTCACTTTGCTAGATACAAATTTTACCTGACTGCGGCTGTAGATTACTTTGATTAATGTGAGTTTCAATTTTACTGGATTTAGATTATAGAAACAGATAAAGCGTTTTTATTTGTGAAAAGTATATTAATGTTGATATAGGATCCAATAATTTGTATCCCAATCACTTTACTACTTTTTTTATTATCATTGTAGTAGTTTGAATATTTTTAAAAAATCTATTTTAGCCATAGTATAAGTATTTCAAGAAAAGTTTATATGTATTTCTGGTTTTTGATGTTGTTGTGTTGGGGACAGATGTGGAGAACGTTGCAAACTGTGTGGATTCATGCTCAGACAAGTGCTCTTAGGAGAAGAGAAACGAAATCTATTATTATCATCGTTTTAACGAAACCGAGTTATTCATTTGTATTGATGCTATATAAAAACCAAACAAATAAGTGAATAAAACTGTGAACACAAAATTATATTTAATTTTAAAATTGTCTTTTTTGTCTATTAATAGTGATCTCATATAGGCTTCAGCGTTCAGATACCCGGTCGGGTTCAGATCAGATATTTTAGATTTTCGGGTATTTCGATATAGGGGTCTAGAATCCGTTCGGATATTTTTACATATCGGGTCGGGTTCGGGTATTTTTAGTTCGTGTTTGGATATTTTGGATCAGGTTCGGATATTTTATTTAAAAAGAAAAAATCAAATTCCTCACTACTCAAGTTTCTTCTACTTAAAATTTTACAATTAACTTAAACTGATTTTTAAAAAATTAATAAGTTGAACGATTAATAGGTTCGGAAGCAAAATTTTAAAAATAGAAAAACACTAATCTAGTTGTGGTTTTGAGAATTTAAATGCAACTTTGTTAATGCATGAAACAAAAAAACTTGACATGCATTTTAAGTGCATAGCAAATTATTTTGTCCACAACTATATGTATATTATATGATTTTAAACCATGTATAACATCAATATAAATATATTGAATAAAATAAGAGAATTAAACTAAAAATATAAAGTTAAATATACATATGTTCGGTTATCTTCAGATACCCGTTCGAGTTCGGATATTACCCGTTGGAGTTCGGATATTCAATCTCTCCTTAACTCAATATAGTTGTTGGGCATTTTAATCCATTTTCGGAATCCAAAGAACTATACATATTAACTACAAAAAATTTAGAGACTGAGGCGAATGTTTTATTATCTCAATATGCTCAAAACTGGTCTTGAACCCTGGTCTAGAAATTATATTACTTTTTGGGCAGAAATTTGAGCAAATAAGTTATAACGGTCGTATGCTAAATTTTAAGAAGGTTTCATGATTTTAAATCCCAATATTTGATTACATATATATAATTGCTATTTAAAATCTGCATTTCATAATATTGAATGCATGCACATTAGTTATAATTCATTTTTATGAGGTTGTATGAAAAATGGTAACAAAATATATCTTGATATTGTTCTATTAAGAAATTAGATGGACACATATGCATATTCCAGGAACAACATATTGTTTTATTCTTGTGTTATTATCGGGTCGTTACTTTCTAATTGACTGAATTTAAACGCAGTAGAATACTGACAATCAATGAAAGTATTTCTTTCATAGTATTACTGATTCATACATCAAAGCAAGAAAAACAGTAAATTCATGTACTTAAGTAAATATATCTGAAAACAACTTGCACATGCAAACTTATACCTCATAAACGGAATGATATAATCACCCAATCAGAAAATAAAATAAAATTAAAGACATGTTAACTATTACAGAAGATTATTTCTTTCTTTTCTGTCACCAGCTTATACAGATGGTTCCACAATCCTTATATAAACAAACATTAACAATAGACATTAACAACATCCACGATTAACAAACAAGTTTCATCGAATCTTATAATCATCTCTTCAAACCAAAAAAAAGAAAGAGAATGGAAAGCAAAAGAATGACCATAATGTTCATTACACTAATGATAGTGATGATAATTGGGAACTTTGTGGTTCAAGCAGAAGCTCAAGCGCAAACTTATCCTTTTAGAAGCTGTTTCCCGGGTTGTATTGTGAGTTGTGCCATCGAGAAGAAGTTTCCAACTGGTTTGATGTGTCCATTCACTTGCTTCATGACTTGTCTTCCTCCTCCAACATCAAATACTCCTTCTCCTACGTCACAAATGATTTTGGCAAACGAAATCGATCATACTGATTATTTCTGTAAACTTGGTTGTGCTAGTCATCGTTGTCTTGCTCTTTCTTCTCTCCAAAATCCAAGTAAGTTTTTGTCTTTTCTTTTAAAAGAGTTATATTGTTTGGTTAACACAAATAACATTTTCTTTCTTGATTATATGAAAACATCTTATTAGTAATAATCATATATATGTAGATGTAGAACACATAGTATCTGCTATTACAGATCTTAATTGAATATTTTTTCACTGATGGTTTCTTGTTGATTCTGGAATAAACAGATGTAGACAAAGTTGTGGATTGTGTGGATTCATGTTCAAACAGGTGCTCCGGCAAGAACTAGAAGAGACTTTATTAAATGTTCTTGTTAAGATAAAAAAGTTCACTGTCTGAGTATCAAAATATATGAGTTAGTGTAGTTTGTAAAACTACAATATTCAATCCAAATAAATATGTATTTCCACATTGAAATTATTTGTGTTACAAGCAAATCAATAGATGAAAATACTGAAAAAATGATAAAAAGAGAGGATGTTTGAAATTATTGGGCCAATTTATATAATTGTAATATATAATGAATACTTCCCTCTACTGTATGCAATAGAATCTATCGACAAGAATAACAATATATCTTTTCTTGTCGAGTATGTACTCATCTACGTAAATCTCAGATCCCGATTACAAATGGTAACTTGCAGTGGAAACTGTAATGTTGGCTCTTATATAGGATCCAATAATTTGCATTCCAGTCAGTTTCTACAACTTTGATGCAATTTATACAGCAGTTGCCAATATGACAATTACATTTCACAAACATTAATTGATTTTTATTTCAATGGATAATATATGTATATATACATATAATATATATATATATATATATATATATATTTTTTTTTGTATTTGATGTGTTTCTTTTCTTTTGTTACAAGCAAATAAGTGAGTAAAACTGTGAACCCAAAATTATATTCAGTTGTAAAATAATAAATAGTTATCTATGAGTAGTTGTCTCAAGCATATAATTTTATTTTGGTTCAATATAAGCAAATAAGTTTTTTGGCTAAAAAAATTAAGCAAATAAACTATAACAGCAGCATACTAAATTTTAAGAACATGTGATAATTTTTACATTTAAACTTGAATATAGATACATATATCTTCAGCACAAGTGACAAGTTTTAATTTAAAACATGTATGGCATAATATGGTATGCATGCATGTAAATCATTATTTATTTTATGAGAGATTGTATGGAATATATATAACAAAATATAATATATCTTCACATATTTTAAGTAAAAATTAGACGGTTACTAATGTAAACGACTGAATTTAAATTTAATAAAATATATGACCATCAACGAAAGTATATTTTTCATACACATTACTACATATTTTTTTTGAAAACACTATTATACAGATGCATGAGACATCAAAACAAGAAAAAAAAAAGATTCATGTATTTAAGTAGGCGTATATCTAAAACAGTTTGCACATATTTATGTTAATGAATTTAGCTCACAAACGGACAAAAATATAATAACCAAATGGGAAAAAATCAAACAAATAAAGATAATGCATACATTTCAAACACTATTCCACAGACGTATCATTCATGATACGTCAAAACAAGAAAAAGTAGATTCATGTATTTAAGTAGATATATCTGAAAATAGCTTGCACATATTTTGGTTAATGCAAACTTCTACCTCACAAACAGAATAATATAATCCCAAAATCGAGAAAAATAAAATTAAAGATAGTATAAGCCACCCTGCACTTACACCTAATACATAACATTGACTATAGAAATGCTAGTAGCTATTACAAAAGATTCTTTCTTTTTGTCAATATCTTATTATACATAAGGTTCCAAATCCCTATATAAACAAACATTAACAACCATAGTTAACAACATCCACCATTGGCAAGCAAATTCCTCAAATTTTATAATCATCTAAAACAAAAGAAAGAAAATGAGAAGCACGGGAGAGACCATAATAATGCTCATTACAATAATGATAGTGATGGCAATGGGGAACTTTGTGGCTCAAACACAAGCTCAAGACACACTCTCTTTTAGAAATTGTTATCCCGGTTGTATTGATCGTTGTGCCATTGAAAAACAGTTACCAAAATTACTTTTGTGTCCATTCACTTGTATTCTTACTTGTCTTGCTCCTCCAACGTCAAATATTCCTCCTTCTCATTCTCAAATTATTTTGGCAAAGAAAATCGATCATACTGATTATTTTTGCAAGCTTGGTTGTGCTACTCATCATTGTGCTTCTCTCTCTTCTCTCAGAAATCCGAGTAAGTTTTTTCTTCTTTCTATTATACGAAAATATCTTATTAATCGATAACCACATATACTTGGTATCTTACTTCTTGTCAAAACGTTATATCTACTATTATGAATTGTATTTGAAAATTTATATATTTGATGGTTTATGATTGTTGTTTTTGGAATGAGCAGATGTAGACAAAGTTGGAGACTGTGTGGATTCATGCTCAAACAAGTGCTCCAACAAGAACTAAAAGCGATTTTATTCAATGTTCTTATTATGAGAAAAATCGATATCTAAATAGTAAAATATATTAACTAGTATAGTTTGTATCCCTACAATATTCAATCCGAATAAATTTTTATCTTGATTGAAATTATTTGTGCTACAAGCATATTAATATATGAAACTGTTGACCTGAGAATTATAAAAATAAGGATGTATATTATTGTGGCAATCTAATAGAACTGTAATAAACCATGCATAACTGATCTGGTTCGTTCTCCCCACCACCTAAGCTCACACCCCTACCATCTTCTCTAAGTTTGGTGCTTCTAAATTTTTAATAAATATTAATTTATTAAGTACGAGCCTATTTGGTTTTAGGACCGAGTCTGAGTATAGTTGAGACAACTATTGATAGACACTAAATTTTAACATCGAGCTCTCTTCACTCCAAAATGGTGGAGTGAGTGTGTAATGTAAGTTAGGTTTTTTTTTTTTTTAAATCTTTTGTAGAGACATACTCATCTAGGTAAACCTTAGATCCGGATAACAAAGGTAACAGTTGCAATTGGCCTCAGTGGACATTGTAACAGTGGCTTTTGTATAGGATCCAAAATAATTTTATTCCAATCACTTTTTACCACTATGATGTAATTTATACTTTAGTTACTAATCTCACAATTACCTTAAGAAAACATTAATTAATTTCATTTCAAATGGTAACTAAATTATATATAATATATAGTATAAAAAAGAATTTCAAAATTTCTTTTTTGTATTTAGATCTCGGAATTTAAATACATACATTTATTTAGCAAAAGTTATAATTTAATTTAAAAATACATATATGTCACAGTAAAGAATGCATGCAGGCACGTAAAACGTTATTTATTTTATGAGACATTGTATGCAAAATCTAACAAACTATAATATATATCCCCATTGTTCTTGTATAAAAATTGGACGGTTACTACTACAGTAAACAACTGAATTTTAATATAATGTTATATGTGAGCATCAACGAAAAGTAATTTTCATACACATTAATACATATATTTTTGAAAACACTATTATACAGATCATATGCATCAAGCATCACAAGAAGAGGTATTCATGTATTTAAGTAGATATATTTGAAAACAGTTTGCACTAAGTGCCAGTCCACTCTCTAGCACTAACTGTGTTCTTTCCGAAGACAACCAAATCAGCCGATAGAGTTTATCAAAAAAAAAAAAAAAAAGTTTGCACATATTTATGTTTTATTCCAAACCTTTACCTCAAAAATGAGGAATAATATAATCAGCAAATAGGAAACAAAAAAAATTAAAAATAATAATATTGTATTAGCCGTTCCATAATCACACGTAACAATGTTACTGTAGAAATGTTAACTATTATAAAAGATTCTCTTTTCTGTCAACAGGTTATACATAAGGTTCCAATCCCTATATAAACAAAGATTAACATCATAAGTTAGCAACATCCACGATTAACTAACAGATTACCTCAAATTTTATTTTCAAACCAAAAGAAAAATGGGAAGGAAAGAGTGTCGTTAATGTTCATTACAATGTTGGTAGTGATGGTAATGGGGGATATTGTGGTTCAGACACAAGCTCAAAACACAATCAATTTTGGAGTTTGTTTTCCAGGTTGTGCCACTGAAAAGTTTCCAAAATTGCTTTTGTGTCCAATCACTTGTCTTGGTGCTTGTCTTCTTCCTCCATTGATTTTGGCAAAAGAAATAGATCGTATTGATTATTATTGCAAGCTTGGTTCTGCTACTCATCATTGTATTTCTCTTTATTCTCTCAGAAATCCGAATAAGTTTTTTTTTCCTTCTTTATAAGAACTATTTTGGTTTGCTCAACACAAATACATTTTCTTTCTTGATTACATGCATGAATGAATTTATTAATAACTGATAACCACATATATAGATTTACTTAGTATCTTAACAGTTGTCAAAACATAAGATCTATTATTATGGATAGTAGCTGATAACTGATAGTTTTTATTGTTGTTTGTGGGATGAGCATATGCAAAGAAGGTTGTGGACTGTGTAGATTCATGCTCAAACAAATGCTCCAACAAGAACTAAACGCAATATTAACTATTTTTGTCAAGATAAGAAAATCAATGTTTAAATATCAAAAGATATGAACTAGTATATTAGTATAGTTTGTATCACTACAATATGCAATTCAGATAAATATCTATTTAATAATTATTTGTGTTACAAGCAAATCAATAGATGAAACTGTTGAACCAAGAAAAACAAAATGACAAAAATAAGTTGTTGTGACAATACTATTGTGGCAATCTTAATGAAATGATAAAAAGCGAAACTTGTTTAATACTGTTGTGACAATCTTATATCATTGTAATATATCATAACTAATCAAATTCGTTCCCTCCACCACCGTAAGCAATAGAACAATCTCGACAAGATAACAGTACTATCATGACACGTTCACACCGCTACCAGTTTCTCCATAAGTTCTTAACATATATTATTGCATAAAGCACAAACTTATTGGGTTTAAGAGACCAGTATGAGTATAGATGGGCACAATTATAAGAACGTTGGCTATTCTTATCAGTGTCTTTTTATTCCATTTCACTGCAAGTTCTATTGCATCATCAACTTTTTTTTTTTTTTTTTTTTTTTGAAGTCTATGACTGTTGATAACTCCGACACAATCGAATCAAACATTTTGGAATATTTCTGTATTTACATGATCTGTACAACATAGTCAGGAATGGAGAAGGGACAATCAGAATCAGATGAAATCAAATCCAACTATTAGAGAGCTATTATGATTTATGACATAATACCGTCACTAAGATCATATGCGTGACTTTGAGACTTGGGAGAAGCCTATATGTGTGTGTGTGAAGCTGGTTTTGTCAGAAGGCTTGACATAGTGTATTAGTCGTGGTCAGGTTAGAAGAGTGTTGCTGTTCAATGGGGCTGCTTGTGGGACTACAGACTCTGCTTCTCTTTGGTTCTGAGATCCTCACGTTGGAGATCGCAACCACAAGCACATCGACCACACCGCTCTCATCTTCTTCCTCCTCTGTGTTGGAGAATGAATCAGTCGGTGAATCAGATGTTGTCTTCTTCTTCTCTCTGTTCGCTCTGTTTAGGTCAATTTTCTCTATTTGGCTGCGAATCTGGAGGCATGGAGGAGGTCCTGTTTGATTCTTGTGCTTCGACTTGATACACATCGTCTTGAGTGTCCGGTCTGTGTAGAAGAGTATCCATGGATGCCCTGAAACACACAAATCACGATACGGTAATTAAACAACGACAAACAAAGGATCCAGCAACACTGCATGCTAAATAGACATATAAGTCTTACTTAGCACTTCATCCGCTGTGATTCTGGAAGATTCTTCCCTTGTTAGCATTCTTGCCAACAGATCACGGGCTGGTTTGGACACTGACTCCCACACTCCCGAGTTGAGATCAAGCTTCACTTTCTTGATTGCTTCGAAAATTGCATCCAACGAGTCTCCCTTAAACGGGAGCACACCAGATAAGAGAGCGTATAAGAGGACTCCTGCACTCCAAATGTCGACTTTCTCTGAATAGTTTTCAGAGAGAACTTCCGGTGCAACATAAGCAGGACTACCCGCCAATCCAGAAAATGTTTGACCTGTACAAAGCATATTAAACCAATATATTAGTAAAACCTTGACAGCTCAATTAAGATACAGAGAAAAAGTCAAACTATGATCTCAAGTAGAATATGTCAAGCGCTTTATCTCTCATGAAAGAAGAGGAACCATAACTTGTCAAGTAATATTAACATAACAATACTTTAATCACAATAACTAAAATCATGTACAACAACAACCTTATCCAGTCACTACACTTGACAATTTTATAAAGACACCACAAATCATTTAAACTGCATACACAAATTACTTAAGTCATTCCTGAATTACCTTTTGCAATTCTCATGGCAAGTCCAAAATCCGCAAGCTGAATCTTCCCAGCAGCTGTTAGGAGAATATTCTCAGGTTTTATATCTCTATGCACAACTCCCATCTCGTGGCAATATTTGATAACTAGCATGAGGTCCTTGAATATATTAGCTGCTCTCTGCTCAGAATATTTTCCCTCCTTGACCATCTGATCAATCAAACGTCCCCCGGAACAGAGCTCCATCACAAGATGGAAACAATCAGACTCTTCATAAACAGCATGCAACGTGACAACCCGAGGATGACCGGACAAATGCTGCATTATCTCAACCTCCCTGTGAACAGTCTCCTCCCCTTTCTTCAGAGTTTTACAAGCAAAGTCAATCCCGTTATTCTTCGACCTACAGATCCTAACCGACCCGAATTTACCTTTCCCAATATTAGGACCAAAAACATAATCATCGTCAATCTTATTCTTCCTGCCAGTCTGCGTGGAAACGTCAATGCACCCAATCTTCCTCTTCAAACCTCTCCCTGACGAAACCAAAGAAGACGCGCCACAAGGAGGCGCGGTAGCAACGCCGGCGAGCCGTCTCTTGAAGGAGCCAACGGACTCCTCGTCGACAGTATCATTCTCCTTGCACCGCTTCTTAAGTCTAGCGTAACCCTCTAGCGAAAAATGCGACCTGAAGTTGGATGATCGTGAACCAGTGGCACATGATGACAAATCCTCTTGTAAATTCTCGGAACCCTCAGTTTCGCTACCTTTCCGCTTCTTCCTCATCAAATTAGCCAGCAACCAACCCTAACGAGCATCAGAATCGCTTAGATAAGAAAATAACTGAGTCTTCCTCCTACAAAACCAGAACAAACTAATCACTCATCAGAGAAAAACCAAAACTTTAACACACCGAATCAACAGATGTGCACATCTCTTAACAAGTACACTAATCTAAAGAGCAGTGAAGGAGGAGGAGGAGAAGCAGAATCTCCCACCACAGATTTTTCCCGCGAAACACAAAACTTTCCCGGAATACCATATCGAAACAGCAAAACCATACACTCAATCCCTTGATCGAACTACAGAAAGAGGATAACGAACCTAGAGACGAAGCCGATCAGAGGGACTGATGGGATGCAATTGAGCGAATCGAGGCGAAATTGGCGATAAAACCAGAGAGGAAGCAGAGAATCGAATCCTGGAGAAATCAAAAGTGCAGCGAAGATCGAAACCCTAGAAATCTCGATAATTGGGGGAAGAGAAGAAAAGCTAAGCCTGAATCATAAATGTAGCAGATCTTCGTTAAGAAGAAGGTTATAACGAGATTGCGTTTTTTTATATATATCTCTCTAAACCGGCTCCATGTCGGCCGTCTGAAAACCGGTTTATTATGATTTTGATTGAACCTTCTCCAGGCTTGAGATTGCGTCACTTTGTTTCTTTTATTCTCAACTATGGACTAGTTTTAGTTAGTGCAAATTATTATTTATTGTTTTTACGTTTTTTACTGTAATAATATATGTGCATTGTAGCATATATTAACAAACAAACAAAATAATCATTTAATATCTATAAGGCAAAAATACTGTATGTATTGTTGGTGTTAATTTTCACAAACAAGAACACCTGATGTGTTTTCCATCGTGTCTGGATGGCACGTGATGACTTGGTTTCAGATCAGATGGAGATTGATGACTATGATTCCCAACTTTTCGGCCGGAAAAAAGATTGGTGGAATGAAACTCGACTAGCTGCCAGTGCTTGATGCTCTGATGTTATCAGGTACCAGTGATGCTGTCCAGTCCAGACAAGAGTGGTAAGGGAAGGAGACAATGGTATTGCTTCTGCATGGAATATGAAGTTGATAGTCCAGATGGTGTGGCTCATGACCGTTCAGTCCTTGCCTATGGTTTTGCATCCCCATGGAGCAATTCTACTTCATATGGTCAAGACTCAGAGATATTCTCTTTACCACCTCAGCTTTCTAGCAGAGCTTCAGATTTTTGAATACAGATTTAAATAGATTAACAGATACACACAAAGTGGAACAAGGGAAGGGCTTAGAACTCATGAAATCTATCGTAGTTCTAAGGAGTCATTAGATGAGGCGTTCAAGAGCAAGGGAATTGGCTCAGTTGTAGTTTCTATCTTGAAATTTTACAAACCTTTCCTAAAAGCATAAACAGAGCAAAACACACACCTTAGATGAGGCGTTCAAGAAAGCATATCCAAAAAGCTTTTGTCCAATCCACCATCCGATAACATATCCATAACCATCTTCATGGTGGAAGCATCTGCAGAGAAGCCACACCTCTTCATTTCTTCGATGAGTTCAACTGAATTGCTTATGTCGCTGCCTCTGAGATGAGCTCGTATTAGTGTGTTGTATGTACAATCATTTGGCGCAATCCCATCTTCCTCCATTTTTCTAAGCAACATCTTTGCTTCAGGCAGTGACCCTTTCTTACACAATCCCGAAATCATTACAGTGTACGTCTTAACATCAGGCTTCACTCCTTTCGAAGGTAGGCTGCAGAACAGATCCCAAGCATCATCGACCTTACTAGCATTGCACATCCCGTGAATGATGATACTATATATACCAATGTCAAGTTCCGTCTTAGTCTTGTGCATTTTTTCAAGTATTTCCAGGGCTTCCTCTAGTTCTCCATTGTCACACAAACCATCCAGCAAAATACCGTAAGTCACAATATCAGGATGAGCACCTTCAGAAACCATCTCTTGGAAAAGTTCTTTGGCAACTTTAAGTTTTCCAGATTGACAAAACCCTTGAATGAGACTGCTATAAGTGACTGTATCTGCAACCACTCCTCTCAGAGACATTTTGCGGAAAAGTCCCATACCTTCATCAACCAGTTTAGCCTTACAATACCCGTTTATAAGGATATTATACGTCCAAATATCAGGATCGCATCCCTTGCTAACCATCAGATCCAGCATCTGGTTGGCTTCATCTAAGCGCTTTTCGTAGCACAGCCCATAAATCAAAGTACTATATGTAATGGTATTAGGATCTATTCCTCTTGGGATCATCTCATTGTACAATTCTTCAGCCTCAGAAAGCTTTCCCTCTTTCACAAAACTATCAATCAAAGCATTGAAAGTGACAACGTTAGGAGTGATTCCCCTTCTGATCATATCCCTCAGCAGCTGTGCACCATCATCCCATCTGCCGGCACTACAGAAGCCTCCTATGAGAGAGTTGTAGGTGATGACATTTGCTTTGACCCCTTTGGTTTCCATTTCATTGAAAAGGATGAGTGGATCGTCGAGGCTCCCATCTTTGCAAAGACTGTCAATAATGACATTGTATTTAGCAGCATCGAGTTCGATTTTTCTACCTTCCATCTTTCTGAGGAGATCCAAGGCGGAGGAAGTGTTCCCTGACTTACACATTCTGTTCAAAACCGGACCGTAGGTAAATCCGTCGGGTTGACATCCATTGGCCATCATTCGATCTATCAAAGCCATTGCTTCAGACAATCTGTCTTGGAGACAAAGCCCATTGACAATAGTGTTGAGTATAATGAGATTTGGAATAACCTTCATTCCCACCATTCGATCAACTAACTCCACAGCTTCAGAAACTTTACCCACAAGAGACAATCCGTTAATCAAAGTTGAGAAGGTGATCGTGCTAGGTTCATAACCAAGTTTCAAGATCTTTCCCATAGCAGAAAAAGCAAAACCGAGTTTCCTACGCCTGCAGAAGCAATTGATCATAATGTTGAGAGTGTAGAGATCATAAGCAATCCCTTGCAATTCCATTTGCTTGCAGAGAGCTAACACGAGATCGTACTGTTTTGTTTTGGCAACTAAACCAAACAATCTGTTGAAATCTATGACTGTAGGAAGAGGACGAGACCGAACCATGGACTGAAAGAGAGCAACAGCATCATCCTTCTTGATATCGACGAGTCCACTTCTCAATGTCTCTCTATAACAGAGATTTATATCGCTGGTGAGACCGCTAGAAAAGCCTCGTTCGCAAACGAAACACGAGAACTCGTAAGGGCTGTGGAACGAAGAAGTTCTCAGGGTACCTGCAGTCTCCAGGAGAAGAGGCCGAACAGATCTCAAAGCTTTGGCACTCCGATTCTGAATCATCAACATCATCGTCTCTCAACCTGAATCGTTCCTTTCCCCCAGCTCAAAGCTCTCACACTCTCTGTCTGTATGTCTCTAGGGCTCTAAACCCTCACGCAGCTTTCAGTGACATAGACCAAACCGGTATAATTTCTACCCATAACCGGTCTGAACAAACCGAAATCCTTATTGGCCGACTTTTGGTTTGATCGGAAAACCGAGATAATTGTGTTCGATTCAGGCTTTGACTCCATGTTGGTCTTTATTGCCCGACTTGGTTTGATAAAAGCTCCGATTTAACTTTTGCTCTTTTTTTGGTTGGACCAGTTTCAATTTAAATAGAAACAGATGAATGATTTTAAATTTTTAATATCAGGACTCAGGAGGCATTAACCATTCAAGATCGGCTAAACTGGACATGACACTTGAAACAACTTATAATCTCAGATCAAAATCTTCCATTGCCAATCTCCAGATGATGAAAGTCTCTGACAATTCGAGGTAATACAAAAGACTGGTTGCAAGTGAAAGATGATAGATATGGATTTACAGAACCTGATTCCATTCCAAACCATAATATAAAAACAAACAAACGCATAATAAATTTATATATATATATATATGATATCATATCACAAACAATGCATCATACTAGTGGTTTACCTTTGGACCCTTAAGTTCCTTTGATCAACTGTTATGTGGGTCACTATTAAGCAAATCTGTTTCTTTTAGACTTCCTCGTGATCCAAGTTGCTACTCTTGAGGATGTACAACCATTTGTCTACGCATGAGCAGTGGAAGTGATGGCCACCCACAAGGAAGTTCCCTTAGTTCTTCTACTCCGTCTTAATGATCAATTAGTTTACAAAACCTGTTCGTTTATCAATTAAATCAATTATTGGCCAATCATAATCAACCTTAGGCCTAAGATTAGTCCTAACCAAAAAAATAAAACATACCTCTTTTTCAACGCTCTGAGACAATACACAAAAACAACAAACCACTAAGAAAGCATATCCAAAAAGCTTTTGTCCAATTCACCGCTAGATAACATATCCATCACCATCTTAACAGTAGAAGCATCTGCTGAGAACCCACAACTCTTCATTTCTTCAATAAGTTCTGCTGATTTGGCTAAGTCGCAATCTCGAAGATATGCCCTGACAAGAGTGTTGTATGTACAATCATTCGGCGCATTCCCATCTTCCTCCATTTTTCTAAGCAACGTGTTTGCCTCAGACAACGACCCTTTCTTACACAGTCCCCAAATCATCACCGTGTACGTCTTAACATTAGCCTTCACTCCTTTCAAACCTAGGCTACAGAACAGCGTCCACGCATCGTCCACCTTTCCACTCTTGCACATCCCCTCAATCATAATCGTATACATAACAACATCAAGCTCCATCTTACTCTCCTGCAAATCCTCAAATATCTCCAACGCCTTCTCAATCCTCCCGTTCTCACACAAACCATCAAGCAATATACCATACGTCATAGCATCAGGAACAACACCACACGAAACCATTTCTTGAAAAAGCTCCTCAGCGATCTTAACTTTCCCGGATTGACAAAACCCTTGAACAAGGATGCTATAAGTAACTTCATTAGCAACCAACGCCCTCTCAGGAAACTCTCTGAAGAGCTTCATAGCCTCATCAACTCTTTTCACCTTACAATACCCTTTCAAAAGACTATTAAAAGTCACAAGATCAGGACTGCAGTTACTCCCAACCATAACATCCAACATCTTGTTAGCCTCGCCGAGCCGGTTCTGCATGCAAAACCCATCTACCAACGAGTTATAAGTGATAGTATTGGGAGCCACACCTCTCGTGATCATCTCCTCGTAAAACTCTTTAGCCTTCTCAAGCCTCCCTGCTTTAACACAAACATCAATCAACACATTGAAAGTGACGACGTTAGGGACCATCTTCCTCCGAATCATATCCTTCAAGACCTTCGCACCTTCATCCCATCTACCAGCTTTACAAAACCCACCTACTAGAGAATTGTACGTAACAACACTGGACCTGATCCCTTTCGTCTCCATCTCATTGAGTAGATTAACTGCATCATCCATACACCCATCTCTACAGAGACTATCAATAACTGTACTGTACGTAACCACATCAGCCTTCACATCACTTTCCTCCATCTTCCTCAAAAAATCCAAAGCCAGAGAAGTATCTCCTGATTTGCATATCCCATTGACTATAGAACCAAACGTAACCGTGTCTGCTTGGCATCCATTCTCCACCATTTTATTAACCAAACCCACAGCTTCGGAGACTTTGCCTTCAAGGCAGAGTCCGTTGATGAGAGTGTTGTATGTGGTTGTGTCAGGGCTAAACCCGAGCTTCATGACTTTCCCCAAAACAGAGTAAGCAAAACAAGTTTTGCAACTGCGACAAAAGCAGTTGATCATAATGTTGAGTGTGTAGGTGTTATGTGCAATCCCTTGAAGTTCCATTTGCTTGCAGAGATGTAACGCTAGATCATACTGTTTTGTCTTGGCAACGCCACTGAACAGTCTACTGAAATCGATGAGTGTAGGAAGAGGATTAGAACTAATCATTGATTGGAAGAGATCAACAGCATCATCTTTCTCGATATTGACGAGTCCGTTCCTCAATCTCTCTCTGAAACAGACTTTCACATCGGTAGTTCCAGAGAAGTCTCGTTTGCAGCAAGACAATAAGGTATAGAAGCTACATAGCGAATCAGTTCTAAGCGTACCTGTCTCCAGGAGATGAGGCAGAACCGATCTCGAAGCTTTTAGATTAAGTGTGGTCGACTTTCTGTAGAACAACATCATCGCACACAACGCGTTCGTCGAAATGCCGCAAAGAACTTGTGCCGATATGTTACCGCCCTTTTTGGCGACTGATGACAAATTATACAATCAATTCAAGTTAACAAAAATACTATTTTAATGTTATACTAGACTCTCGGCGCGGATATGAATTTTCAGTTTTTAATTATTTATTTTATTAAATGATGTATTTGTAATATTCGTTCATATTATATTCATTAAGTAAATATTTTTTTTTGCATCTTAAACTATCTATTTTTTTACGAATCTGTGATATCATATAAAAAATATAAAGAAAAATGAATATAGAGTTAATTAGATAATTTTTTTAAAAAAAGAAATTTTTCTTTCGTGTGCGATATCATATAAATAATGATCCGCCCAGTTAACAAAAATCATGATTATTTTATGTGTAATTTTTTTTTTTTTTGACAATTTCCTTAAAACTATATTAAATTTTACATATTTTAATTAGAATATTTTTAATATCTTTACTTTTTTATTTGAAATGCAACTCAATATTATTTTTAACAATTATAACAAAATATTTTAAAAATATTTTTAGAATTTGTTTGAAAAATATGAAAATTACATTTTAAATTAAAATTATCCTAAAATATGATAAGTTTTGATGTAAACGAAAACTCAAATTATGTCAAAAATAATGATATTCAATGATAATAACAATTTTAATTGATTATTTTTTAATAAATACATTTACAAAAATATTGTTTGAAAGAAAATTCTTATCTTTCAAATATAAAATGAAAATATTATAATTAAATAATAAAAAATATAAATAAGAACCATAAATTTAGCAAATGAAAACTGAGTTATATTATGCTAAAATTTTCTTTCTAACAATTTATCAAATGACAAATGAGTTATGAACAAATAATACCATATAATTTTTAAAAACATAGCCATTCTTAAATATGTTTTGAATAAATAATTATTTTTAAATTTAATCAACTGAAAATAATATATGTACAATTGTGTGATTCAAATTCTAGTTTTATTGATGCATGTTATATATTAGTGCTGCATGTTTTAGGTAACATTTTAATGATGCACGTTTTTAAAAATCTCCATTATTAAAATTATGCACGTAAGGATAACTCATGAGTTTTTTTTGGTTGATTAAATGACATTATGTTCAAATTTATTTAAGAATATTTCATTAAGGTAACTGAAAAAGACAAACAATAAAATATGAAGTTTAAATTTATTTAAACATATTTCATTAATGTAACTGAAAAGATAAATAATAAATTATGCAGTTTTATTCGTTTTAGGATATTTCATAAATGCAACCGAAAAATATAAGAAAAAAAAATAGGGAGTTTAATGAAGTAAGATCATTTTCAAATGTGTACTTCTCTTTTAATAATATATATAGTATATGCTTTAGTTTCAATGTTTCATGATCTCATGCACACATGTGATGAGATGTTAGAGCTAGCATACAATCACCACAAAGGATTGTAATTTGAAATTGTGTTTATCTTAATATTCTAAAACTAGTTTCTACATGAAATAGAAAATAGTTACTAGAAATTTAGAAGATGGTAGTAAATATGTTTGTCTCTATAATATAAAGCAAAATTTCAAAAAAAGAAAATATATAATATAAAGCATAGAGTTAATTATTCGTTCTCTAAAAAATAAATAGTATTTATTATACTTTTTGTTAGGGATGGGTTATGGGTAACCCATTAAATTTGGGTGGACGTTATGATAAGTGCAAAATCACGTGGTTTTGAAGTGTGAGCAAAACAAATTAGCACTTTTAGTTTTGGAGTTATCAGCTTCAATTTTATTATGCTTTCCAAGTTTTAAACAGATCTACTTACGTTACAACAATAAAGAAAACGACGCCATGCAACTATATACTATACGTTATCTACATGAATTGCAAGTGGTGTTCATGTTTCCCTAGGCCCTCAATTTATGACGAAGTCTTGTTAGTCATTGCTTACCTCATTGCCAATTATTTTACTTCTCCTGTAATTTTCTTCTCCAGTTGCTTATATTTTTCGTTGTCTTCTTAAGAAAACACTAATTGATGCCATAAGTGTTCTAGAAGTATTTCACAACGTAAATAATATACCGCCGTATAGCCTTGCCCATGTACGTAGAAATTATCAGCTGATATGATCAAATTTTGATTACTGCTCTGTAGTTTTTGGAAGTATATACTATTCATACTGCACACGTTATTTTTTTACTTTTCTTCAATCGTCCATTTTAGTGATTATAAAAATATCATATCTCGTATTTTGGTTTGTATATTAACACCCAATAAGAACAACCACATGTACACATGTATATCAAATTCACTAGTTTATGAGTTCTGTTCTGAAACCTATCGCTTATGAAGGAAAAGTAACAACCAAATTCACTCTGCATCATAAGCAAATCAAGATTCAAGAGTGTCTTATTTTTGAAGATTAATTAATCTATTAACTTGATTAGTCTTATGTAATACGCATCGTTTCGTATATAACATATTTTTTAATGGTATGGCCTAAAACTTTTCTGATTTAATTATCGGAAACCCTACAAATCCACTAGACCACTCCTGTTTTTAACTATCAAGTAACGCGGCTTGAAATTCTTAAGCACACCAATATACTTCCACTGTTCTTCCTCTGTTCTCGAATTCTCGAAAGTATTTTATAGAATATGCATGCTTATTAATAAATATTTATAATTTAATTTATTTTTTATTTTATTATATATTTTTCAATAATTTTCCACATAGAATTGATTAATTCAAACATTTTTAGTTAATGTTCTTCTGTAAAAAAGTACTTTAACAATATAGAAAATCTATTTTTGTGAAACAAAAAAAAATCTAAAAAATCTTATTTTGGGGGAACGGAGGGAGTATAAAGTACTAGCAAGCTATATTATAGGAGAAGAAAACTAAAAAGTAGAAGTCTACCCTATGGTTTGATATGTGACTCCTCCCCACGACTGGCGTTTTACTTTTATGAAAGGTCAAACCCTATGGCCATGGGGACAAACAGACACTCACGACCAAATATGTCATCCATTTGTTTTTTAACCTTAATGATTTTGTCAGTTAAAACTTAGAAAACACATATTGTTGGCTCTTCCACATGTTGATTATCTCGTTAATCGTCGTAAAATGTATATTTTTGTCCAATAAAGGTGACCTTTTCCCTATTAGAAATCATATATACATTTTTTTTCTGAAGGCTTTCAAGTCATCTATACATGTTAAGATTAGTTTTACTTATTAGATTCTCTAGAAGATAATACTAAATTAAAGGTCGTTTACCTATTCTCTTTTGTTTACTTTGCAGAGATGTCCGTGTTTTGTTACATTCATAACAGGGATAGTTGATAAAATGCTAGGATCTCCAACTTTTCTGGGTTCATATAAGTTTCAACGTGTTTCATGTACTTTTAAAGCATCGATAATTTAATTTCTTAGTTAGTTCTTTTTATTTTCTATGTATTTTCTTCAAGTAAAAGAATATATATTTAAGGGCTTGCCACATGCGTACGGAACAGACAACGCTAACGAACTTTCTCCACAATTCTCTCGAATCCCTCGTGTTCGTGTTGTGTAGCTTCAAGAAGTTTTAATTACTTCATAAAGGAAGCTTTAATTATAAAGTCTTATTTTCTTCTAATTATACGTTTCTATATATATTATTTTCATTCTTTTTGTCGTCGTATTACCTTTTCTTTTTCTTTTCCATATATGGATCTGTAATGAATATGTAATTATATATTGTTCACTGACAAAAATAAAACTTCTGACAGCGTTCATCATTTTTGTCGCTCAGCATTTTTCTATAAACCTGCAAGTTAATATATTTCTCACTTTATAGGAAAATAGGGTATCTAATTGTTAGAAAGTTTTAGGCTAGAGGTTCTCCTCAATCGATATATAAGTTAAAATCAATGCTTATTAACGTTCCTAAAAAATGCTTATTAAGAAAAGAAATATTAAAGTTCAAAAAAAAAAAATATATATATATATATATTATGTAGTCACGGCATCTACAAGGAATGGATATTGGTATATGCTATGAGCCTATGAATTTCTAAATTGTAAACGTAAATAATAATTGTAGAAGGGGAGAAAAAGAACACAAAATAGCAAAAATATAAGAAGAATGATAATACGAAGATATCTATCACGTGGCCACCTTTCTGTGGCCAATAAGTTTGACCCGAGAGCTTTAAGCTCCGTCCAATAATTAGTATTTTATGATTCATTAATTTCTTTTTAAACTCTAAAAATTATGAATTCAGGTGTTTTATAAACTCGAATACTCGATCATCAAATTTGCATGCCACCAAATTCGAATATTTAAGCCATAATCAGAAACAGTAAAAATATAATCATAAAAATAAGATGGCAAAACAAGTTGAGCTACTAGATAATATTAATGTTTTTGTGTGATATAAAAATATGGGCAATTCTCTCGAATAATCATTTTTAAGTTTTGCCACAAAAATAGCCCTCGAAAAAAATGACCAAAATAATCTTTTATTTTGTTTTGTAATTTTTAATATTTTTATTTTGTTTTTTTTTTTAATTTGAAACCCTATCCTCAAAACTTCATCCTTTAACTCTAAATCCTAAGTCTAAATTAGTTAACCATATTTTTATTTTTTAATAAAACTTATTTTAGTCATTTTCTTCGTTGAAGACTTTTTTTGTGACAAAAACTTTAAAATAACTATTCTAAGGAAATTCTCTAAAAATACTAGAATATGATTATATCAATTCCAAAACTGATGTCAGGTTTGATGAATTTGTTATTATTGTTACTGTTAAGCAAAGAACAAGAACACTAAAAACAATAACTTATTGAGTTGTCTCTTTCTTGGTACACCCCCCCCTAACCATCACATTTCAATACTCTTAATGTATACTATTATTTTTTCAATAACTTTGTTATTAATTTCACTAAAACCCTAATTGGGTTTTTACTATTAATTTGGGTGTTCTCCAACAAATATGAAACCTGCTTACTCATACCATATCACACAGAAACTGGCAAACATATACACATAAATTCACCTCTAATCCTAAATACAATAATGGGGGTTGGCAAAACTTTTGACTGAAGACAATTATAAGCAAAGCAATGACAATAATGTTATTCTTGTTTATGTTTCCCTATAAAAGCAGATTCTAAGCTCTTATGTTTTGTATTAATCACACTGTGTATAGTAGTTTCTAGGTCTAAACTTTAAAGTTGTAGTTTTGACCCAGGATTACTGATAAAGAAAGCACTTTTTGTAACCAAATATGCAACATCAATATGTATTATCTATCAAAAGATCACAGAAAGGTTAATAATAGCGGAGAGTCTTTCACAGTGACCTACCTACAGTTGGGTTTTTACTTTGCGGGTGGAAAGTAGAATTGCATGGGTTGCTGCATAAAGTCTGAGCCCGTGGCTCAATGGCTAAAACCCACATTCTCCTGTGATTGGTTTAACCTAATGGGTCCCAAGAGCCGACTGAGATTACATGTCTCTCACCAAAAGCCAAAAAATATAAGGATAATAATGTAAATTCAACTCTCAGGTTAATCTCATCTGAACTGATAATTAGCAGATACAGTGGTTGACAACAAGATCTAGAAGCTGATGTATACATTATTTTGCAATAGTATCAATCTTGAGTTTGACCAGTGGGAATTTTTTTAAAGTAGATGAACCAAATACTGATAATGATTAAAAACACATGACAAGCAGATCTAAAGAGGAGATTCTGAACATGAATGAGAACAAAACTGAAAAGTACTTATATGTTAGTTTATTTTGCTTCCCTGGTGTCAAAGATTGTATTAGATACAGGGATTATAAGCATAGATATGAAGGAGAAACAATTATCAAGTCAGCAATGTAAGTAAAGCTGGAAACTCTTTTTTCCATGTGTAATAACTATATGAGTCAAGCTTCAAGTTACAACATCAATATGTTATCATCATTATTAGTTTATTATCAAATCTAGTGGAGAGGAAGAGCCCACCAATGATCTCCTAAAATGAAGCTGTAAACTTGTCTAATGTTCAGACTGGTGGTTTAATGCCCATATGATGATGCTCTATGAGACACAAGAAACTAGAAGGCAAGAGGAACCTTCATTCCATGATTCTTGATTATTTTATTACTCCAAACCAAAAAAGCTGCCCTTTCACACGGATAATAAATAATGTATGGTTGCTATAAACAGATTTAAATTTTTTTAATGGTTAAACCTTTTTTCATTCTGCAACTACATTATTTATTATTATCTAATCAGAGTTATGTATACAGACTTGCCTTGCCTATTTAAGCACTCATCATAATGGTTGAAGAATATGGGCCAGCACTAAACTCCTCTTTCTTCTCCTTCTTCTTTGTCTCTTTCCTCTACACGTTTTCAGTTTCTATCTAAAGAGCACAAACCAAAGAAACAAGTCATATATACTCTTAAATTGTTCTTACTGTGATGTGGGCATTGTTCATTTGGGTTTCTCTGCTTCTCATAACCATCACACATTGGGTTTATAGCTGGAGAAACCCCAAATGTAGAGGGAAGCTTCCACCAGGTTCAATGGGCTTCCCACTACTCGGCGAGACTATCCAGTTCTTCAAGCCAAACCCAACTTCAGACATCCCTCCTTTTATCAAACAAAGGGTTAAGAAGTAAGTCATGTCTCTTTTCTCATTCAAACCAATGTGATTAAGCCTTCTGTGTGTACACAAAGGTTTAAGAATCTGTTGTTAATATGTGCAGGCATGGACCAATTTTCAAGACCAATCTAGTGGGGAGACCAGTGATTGTATCAACAGATCCTGATCTGAGCTTCTTTGTGTTTCAACAAGAGGGGAGGTGTTTCCAGAGTTGGTATCCAGACACTTTTACCAATATCTTTGGGAAAAAGAATGTGGGTTCATTACATGGGTTTATGTACAAGTACCTTAAAAGCATGGTCTTGACTCTATTTGGCTATGATGGTCTCAAGAAGATGCTTCCTCAAGTAGAGCTGACTGCAAATAAGAGATTAGAGCTTTGGTCAAATCAAGAATCAGTAGAGCTTAAAGATGCAACCGCAAGCGTGAGTTTCAAACATAGTCTTTTCTGTTTCAGATATAATTCTAATTGTTTCTAACATGTTGGTATCAAACATCTGATCAGATGATTTTTGATCTCACCGCAAAGAAGTTGATCAGCCATGATCCAGACAAGTCATCAGAGAATCTAAGGGCAAACTTTGTTGCTTTTATTCGAGGACTGATCTCCTTCCCTTTTAACATCCCAGGCACAGCTTATCACAAATGTCTTAAGGTGCTGCATCATATGAATGAACATTATCTAAAGCATTGCCTGCCTATGATATGGTACTAATGCTGGAGATGATCTTGCAGGGTAGGGAAAATGCAATGAAAATGCTGAGGAATATGCTACAAGAAAGGCGTAAGAAACCGAGGAAGAACCCAAGTGACTTCTTTGATTATGTCATTGAAGAGATTCAGAAAGAGGGTACAATTCTGACAGAGGAGATTGCACTTGACTTGATGTTTGTCTTGCTATTCGCTAGCTTTGAAACAACTTCTCTCGCTTTAACTTTAGCCATCAAGTTTCTTTCAGATGACCCTGAAGTTCTAAAGCGTTTAACGGTCAGTGAAGCTATATATTAAACACAAATCTCTTAGCAAGAATACTAAACTGTGTTCATTGATCATCAGGAAGAACATGAGACTATTCTGAGAAACCGGGAAGATGCAGAGTCTGGACTTACATGGGAAGAATACAAGTCAATGACTTACACATTTCAGGTTGCTTAAGAGTTTCATTAAAAGTAATGATAGTTTCCTACGTTTTCAATAGCTGACTAAGTCTTATATTCCTGTAAAGCAGTTCATAAACGAAACAGCAAGACTAGCAAATATAGTTCCTGCAATCTTCAGAAAGGCCTTGATTGATATAAAATATAAAGGTATGATAAAATATATAAATTTATATTTCAGAATGATTAACATTCTTTTTTTTCTTCATATTTTATCATTAAAGACTCTCAATGATTCGCAGATTATACAATTCCAGCCGGCTGGGCGGTGATGGTCTGTCCTCCAGCTGTACATTTGAATCCAGACAAGTATGAAGATCCTTTAGTCTTTAACCCATCAAGATGGGAGGTGAGGTCAAACCCTTATAAGTAACTTCTACTACAAGTAAAACTGGAAAAAAAAACCTAAATTTAAAACTTGATGACACTATACAGGAATCAAAGTCTAACAATGCATCTAAGCACTTCATGGCGTTTGGTGGTGGAATGAGGTTTTGTGTGGGAACTGACTTCACCAAGTTGCAAATGGCTGTATTTCTTCACAGCCTGGTTACAAAATACAGGTTCGAAAATAAGCAAATCATCTTACAGTCATTATTTTTAATAGATCAATAATTAAGGCTGATTATGATCATTATCAGGTGGGAGGAGATAAAAGGAGGGAATATACTACGAACTCCAGGATTACAGTTTCCAAACGGTTACCATGTCAAACTCCATAAGAAAGTAGCCTAGAGAATGTTATAAGTAAAACATATATAAGTTGGTAGGATAAGCTTTTATACATTTTTCTTAAGATCACATTCATCTTTAACACCCTAAGTTAAAGGGTGGAAGATGTTGGGGTCTTGCCTTGAATCCATTTGTCTTAATTAGCTGCAAGGTGAATACACAATTTTGATTTGAAGCAGTAGTTTCTTCTGTGTGTCTGGTCATAAACTGTAATAATGTGTAGTATTTGATCACATGCATGTAAAAAAAGACTACAAGTCAATGAAATTCCTTAAATAAGTCATATACTTGTAGTGAATGAATCATCGATTTTTATACTTGTTCAAATCTACAAAACTTGCAGAATCTATAATCTAACCTGCAGACAACTTCAACTATGTAGATACATATCTGAAGCTGTTAAATATTAAGTCCCGGTAATTCAGTAATGTTCGGTTAAAATATTAACCAATTTAAGCTTCTCAATCTCACTCACCCTGATCATAAAACTTTATCTCAAGTAAATTCAAATTTAGAGAACTTGGTTAGAAACAAAGTTCTACATATATATGAATGAAGAAGCGTATTACTAAATAAACATCGATTAACCTTAATCATTATCTAGTTTAATTTCATAGGTATTCCCGAGAGAGAACCAGGATTAATTGGCTGCTTTACCTGTCTTATGAACTAATGATAGCTTAGCCTGAAAACTGCAGATCTTGAGATACAATCTAGCTCAATTTCAGATCCTCAGAAACTGCATATCTAGTTTCAGATTCCCTATCATATATTTAACCTTGATAGTTACGATCGGTTGGATCATAAGATCATGTTTTAGAGGTCCATAACATACATATCGACAAACTTCATTTCCAAAATATTGAGAATCATATTTTAAGTGGGCAAGGCTTTAGCAAATATTTTTAGCAAAAAATAAAATAAAATAGAAAATATCAAAATATGAATTTCAGACACATTTAATGCAAAGTTATATAAATAACCCCGTATAAACAGAATATTTACATTTATACCCCGGTTACTTGTCCGGGTGTTGACCGTTGACGAATAAATATTATGTTTAATTTCCTTAATCATCGTCATCTTCCTCTCTGTGCACGATCGAAACCCTAGCAATCCCAATTTCGTTTCCTGAGATCGAATCCTCACCTCTCTATGGCGTAACTCCACACCAATTTCATCAATTTAGCCTTTTTTTCCTGGAAACAATGTCAACGGAGACTACAACGAATTCGTCATCCTTCGATCCGGCACCGTTGATTTCGAGCGGCGATGAAAACGAGGGACGCAGCAACAACGGCGGGGAAAGGAGATCCGCGAGGAGACAGGGGCTGAGGGAAGCGGCTATGTTTCTAAGCCGCGCGAGCAGCGGACGAGCGATGCGGGAGCCGTCTATGCTTGTGAGGGAGGCTGCGGCGGAGCAGCTCGAGGAGAGACAGAGCGATTGGGCCTACTCGAAGCCCGTCGTGGTGCTCGACATCGTGTGGAACTTGGCCTTTGTCTCGGTGGCTGCTACTGTTCTTGTGATGAGCAGGAATGAGAATCCGATAATGCCGCTTAGGGTTTGGCTCTTGGGGTATGCGCTGCAATGCGTGTTGCATATGGTTTGTGTGGGGATTGAGTGTCGGAGGAGGAATAGGGTGAGAAGCAATAGGACTCCTCGGTCACGTTCTTCTTCGTCCTCTTCCTCTATGGAGGAAGATGGTTTGGGTTCGAGGAGGAGTTCACATGAGCAGCTGGAGAGCGAAAGCAGCAGGTATCTATCTAGCTAGACTTCTTATGTCCTTAAGCTCATCAGATGTGTGCCTCAGGAAAATTTGTGTGTATATTGGATCAAGATGGATTCTTGCATGACTTGTGTGAGATTTGGCTTGGTAGCCTTTTAAAAAAGGAGGCTTTTTGCACTCAACTTGTGGTTTCTATGAGCTGATGAAGAAAATAATGGATGTGATACTTGTTATTACCTAGAATATAGATTTTAGGTTTGGATGATGATCAATTCAAATTGGTTGCTTATTCTATGATGCTTCCCCAAATTGTAGTGGTTTCTTCAGGACCTTTTACACAAACTTTTCTGTTCCTTGATGCATTTTACAATCTAGTTGAGATTAAATGCAACCTGTGGAGGTTACTATCATCATTTTGTTCTCTGTCAGGTATTAGATAGTTTCGATAGACTCACTTCAGCATGACCCTGCTACAAGCATTTTTTGTATCATGTCTTGATTTGTTTACTTATCTCACTTACTGTTTCCAAAGCAGTGTGGCGAAACATCTAGAATCTGCCAACACCATGTTTTCGTTTATATGGTGGATCATTGGGTTCTACTGGGTATCTGTTGGTGGCCAAGATTTAGCACAAGAATCTCCGCGGATTTACTGGTTTGTTCTAACTTCCTTCTATTATATCAATAAGGTATAAGCCTAATACTCCGCCTTTAGTGTCTGAATGCCTTTGCTTATTTCAGGTTGTCTATTGTCTTCCTTGGTTTCGATGTGTTCTTCGTTGTCTTCTGTGTTGCGTTGGCCTGCGTTATTGGCATTGCTGTTTGCTGTTGCCTGCCATGCATCATTGCAGTTTTATACGCTGTTGCAGATCAGGTACTTGTCATAACCTTTTTCATCTTATATCCTAAGTCGCTACTTGGTGCTATCTGTTTTAATACGATGAAATATCAGGAAGGGGCTTCGAAAGAAGACATTGAACAGCTCACCAAATTCAAGTTTCGGAAAGTCGGTGATGTTAACAAACACGCGGGTGATGAGGCTCAAGGAAACGCCGATGGGATAATGACCGAGTGTGGTACAGATTCACCCGTTGAACATACACTTCTCCAGGAGGATGCAGTAAGTATATACTATAACACACTAATTCACTCATCTTAAAGATCAAACACTAGATAAGATTATATGCTTTGTGATTGCGCACTATAGGAATGTTGCATCTGTCTATCTGCTTATGAAGACGGAACAGAACTAAGAGAGCTTCCTTGTGGTCACCATTTCCACTGCTCATGCGTAGACAAATGGTTATACATAAATGCGACTTGCCCACTCTGCAAATACAACATCCTCAAGAGTAGCAACTTGGACCATGAGGAAGTTTAGATGAAACAGCTTTGGTTATTCGTGACCCCACACAACATTTGATCAAAGGAACTTGGGGGATCCAAAGGTAAAAACACGACTAATGTTATTAGATATGATGCATTGTTTGTGATATGATATGATATATATATACAAATTTATTGTACTTTTGTCTGTCTTTTATAATTTGGTTTGGAAAGGAATTAGGTTTCTGTAAATCTTATGTCTATCATCTTTCACTGGTAACCTCTGTCTTTTGGTATTATCTCTCTCTGTGTGGACCTCGAATTGTTAAAGACTTTCATCATGTGGAGACTACTGGCCATTGAAGATTTTGATCGGAGATTATAAGTTTTTCCAAGGGTCAAGTCCAGTTTGGTCGATGGTTAATGTCTGATATTACAATCACATATGTCATCTACCTAGCTCAACTTGAACTTTGTTAAGAAATTGTTCAATTTAATTTGAAATTGGTCCAACAAAAAAAACAGAGCCAAATTTAAACCGGATTAATTAATACTAAACCAAGTCGGATTGGGTTTAGTTTGTATACAGAGACGCATAAAAGCCGACCAAGACAGACCAACATCGAGTCAAAACCGGAATCGAACACAATGATCCCGGTTTAAATCTTTGTATTACATACATGCGACAAAATTGTTCGTATACAATACACTGTAATTGAATGAAATTGAATTGGTTTGGTCGATTGTCCGTGTCACTGAAAGGCTGAAAGCTCGCGTTTAGAGGGTTTAGAAGAGATATACAGAGAGTGTGAGCTTTGAGCTGGGGGGGGGGGAAAGGAACGATTCAGGTTGAGAGGCGATGTTGATGATAAGGAGTGCCAAAGCTTTGAGATCTGCTCGGCCTCGATTCACGAAGACAGCAGGTACCCTGAGAACTTCTTTATTTCACAACAGCGAACGAGGCTTTTCTAGCAGCGATAGGAACCTCTCTTACAAAGAGAGATTGAGTAGTGGGATTGTTGGTATCAAGAAAGATGATGCTGTTGCCCTCTTTCAAACGATGATTGAGTCTCGTCCTCGTCCTACGGTCATAGATTTCAATAGATTGTTTACTGCATTGGCCAGAACAAAACAGTATGACCTCGTGTTGGATCTCTGCAAGCAAATGGAACTGCAAGGGATTGCACATAACATCTACACTCTGAGTATTGTCATCAATTGCTTCTGCAGGAGTCGTAAACTCGGTTTTGCCTTTTCTGCTATGGGAAAGATTTTGAAACTTGGGTACGAGCCTGACACAGTCACATTTTCAACTTTGATTAACGGTTTATGTCTCGTGGGTAGAGTCTCCCAAGCTGTGGAGTTAGTTGATCGTATGGTGGAAATGAAGGTTATTCCAAACATCATCACGCTCAACACTATTGTCAATGGTCTTTGTCTCCAAGGTAAAGTGTCTGAAGCGATGGCTTTGATCGATCGAATGATGGATAATGGATGCCAACCCGATGGAGTTACCTATGGCCCTATTTTGAACAGATTGTGCAAGTCTGGGAACACTGCCTTGGCCATGGATCTGCTCAGAAAGATGGAACATAGAAAGATCAAGCTCGATGTAGTCACATACAGTATGGTTATCGATAGTCTTTGCAAAGACGAGAGCCTCGAAGATTCACTCAGCCTTTTTAATGAAATGGAAACCAAAGGGATCAAAGGAAATGTCATTACCTACAACTCTCTCATAGGAGGCTTCTGTAATGCCGGCAGATGGGATGATGGTGCACAGTTGCTGAGGGATATGATAGAAAGGAAAATCACCCCCAACGTTGTCACTTTCAATACTTTGATTGATAGTTTTGTGAAAGAGGGAAGGCTTTCTGAGGCTCAAGAATTGTACAATGAGATGATCACAAGAGACATAGAGCCTAACACCATTACATATAGTTCTTTAATATACGGGTTGTGCATGGAGAATCGCTTAGATGAAGCCAACCAGATGCTGGATTTGATGGTTAGCAAGAGATGCGATCCTGATATCGTGACGTATAATATCCTTATCAAAGGGTGTTGTAAGGCTAAACTGGTTGATGAAGGTATGAGACTTTTCCGCAAAATGTCTCCGAGAGGATTGGTTGCAGATACAGTCACTTATAGCACTCTCATCCAAGGGTTTTGTCAATCTGGAAAACTTAATGAAGCCAAAGAACTCTTCCAAGAGATGGTCTCTATTGGTGTGCAACCCACTGTTGTCACCTATGGTATTTTGCTGGATGGGTTGTGTGACAATGGAGAACTAGAAATGGCATTGGATATACTTGAAAAGATGCACAAGTGTAAGATCGATCCTGGTATTTGTATATATTCTATCATCATTCACGGGATGTGCAATGCTAGTAAGGTCGATGATGCTTGGGATCTATTCTGTAGCCTCCCTCTCAAAGGAGTGAAGCCCGATGTCAAGACGTACACGGTAATGATTTCAGGATTGTGTAAGAAAGGGTCACTGCCTGAAGCAAGCATGTTGCTTAGAAAAATGGAGGAAGATGGGATTGCGCCAAATGATTGTACATACAACACACTAATCCGAGCTCATCTCAGAGGCAGTGACATATGCACCTCAGTTGAACTCATCGAAGAAATGAAGGGGTGTGGCTTCTCTGCAGATGCTTCCACCATGAAGATGGTTATGGATATGTTAGTGGATGGTGGATTGGACAAAAGCTTTTTGGATATGCTTTCTTAGAATGTTTGGTTCTTATCTGCCAGAGACAAAGTCCGGGATAATAATATATGAGGTATTTGGTTGGGCTTTAATAATATAAATAAGTTTGTTTGTTTGTTTACCTTTTAAACAGATCTTGATGTCTTCTCCTTTTGATATCGCTTTCTTTCTGTTTCCTCATTGGTTCATTTTCAGTGTATAATGTTTGTCATCTTTAGTTGAGCATATGTGTATTGACAAATGCTCAAGCTTTGATAAGCAGTAACACTTTTGGCACTTATTCCGTATTAAAGTTTCTGGTGATGAGAGATCTGCAATGTGTTGCTATGATCTGTTCAGACATAAATTACAACTAGTTTGGTTGTGCAGTCTTTAATAGAAGACATGTCTCTCCATGGTTGGACTTTGGGAATTAATTACTAGTTGTGAAAGTCTAAGAGAAGTTAGCTGTGAACAATTAGTTTATCTTCTCTTGTGGTTGAATCTTGTTTTCTCTCTTACAGATTTATCAAAATGGGAGGCTGGGGAGGAAAAGGAGACGGTGGTGACAGCGTGTGGTGAAGAAGAGGGAGAAACAGCTTGGTTTGCCTTTTTCTCTTCTCTTTCTTTTGAACTGTGAGTTTGTCGATGGATAACTTGTTGTCACTCAGGATGATAGTTATAATCGATTTCCAGTTGTAGATCGATTCGAGTTCTTGTGGGTGTTTGAAGACAGGTTTGAGATGTTCTAAAGTAGTATGTTGACTCCATTTAAAAAATAAATGGTTGTGTTTTGATCACATAAAATACATTCTTGAATTCAATGCTGCTTCTGATCTACTATCACAAAACTCTGCAGTCCACACATGAAGCTAAATGAAAAGGTATGCTAAAGATTACAAAAACAACACTTGTGCTCGTAAGATCCAATCATATTGAAAACTATTTATAAAAAATATTGAAAACTAAATGAAAACACATTAGTAAAAAAGAAAATAGTGTTCACAAATTTGTTGTTCTTTAAATTTTAATTTTATGTTTGAGGTTGACAAAAAATAAAACATGTTGTTTTTATGTGCATCTTTTATTACAACGTGGAATCATATGAGTACATAAAAAGATTACTTCAAAAAATTTAATAAAATGATGGGCTAAAACAATGACTCGTTTCCTCATAAATTCTTGTATTATATAGTACTTCCGACGAAAATTGCTCGTATATTTCGGTTTGATTCAGACCGGTTGAATGAAATTGAATCGGTTTGGTCGTTAAAGTTGCGCTTGTGTGAGAGCTTTGAGCTGGGGGAAAAGAACGATTCAGGTTGAGAGACGATGTTGATGATAAGGAGTGCCAAAGCTTTGAGATTTGTTCGGCCTCTTCTCCTGGAGACAGGTACCCTGAGAACTTCTCTATTCCACAGCCCTTGCGAGTCCTCGTGTTTCGTCTGCGAACGTGGCTTTTCTAGCGATAGAAATCTCTGTTATAGAGAGAGATTGAGTAGTGGGATTGTTGGTATCAAGAAAGATGATGCTGTTGCCCTCTTTCAAACGATGATTGAGTCTCGTCCTCGTCCTACGGTCATAGATTTCAATAGATTGTTTACTGCATTGGCCAGAACAAAACAGTATGACCTCGTGTTAGCTCTCTGCAAGCAAATGGAATTGCAAGGGATTGCACATAACATCTACACTCTGAGTATTGTCATCAATTGCTTCTGCAGGAGTCGTAAACTCGGTTTTGCCTTTTCTGCTATGGGAAAGATTTTGAAACTTGGGTACGAGCCTGACACAGTCACATTCTCGACTTTGATAAACGGTCTATGTCTCGTGGGTCGAGTTTCTGAAGCTGTGGATTTAGTTGATCGTTTGGTGGGAATGAAGGTTATTCCGAATCTCATCATACTTAACACTCTTGTCAATGGACTTTGTCTCAAAGGTAGAGTGTCTGAAGCAGTGGCTTTGATACATCGAATGTTGGCTAATGGATGTCAACCTGACGCATTTACATATGGTCCGATTTGAACAGAATGTGCAAGTCCGGTAAACACTTCCTCGGCCTTAGATCTGATCAGAAAGATGGAACATAGAAAGGTCAAGCTCAATGCTGCCATATACAATATCATCATTGACAGTCTTTGCAAAGATGGGAGCCTCGACTATGCACTCAGCCTTTTCAATGAAATGGCAACCAAAGGGATCAAAGCAGATGTCTTTACCTACAACTCTCTCATAGGAGGCTTCTGTAGTACTGGTAGATGGGATGACGGCACACAGTTGCTGAGGGATATGATTACAAGTGAAATCACCCCTAACATCGTCACTTTCAGTGTGTTGATTGATAGTTTTGTGAAAGTGGGAAAACTTACTGAGGCTAAAGAATTGTACAATGAGATGATTGCAAGAGGCATAGATCTTGATACCATTACATGTACTTCTTTGATATATGGGTTTTGCAATGAAAAGCGCTTAGACGAAGCCAACCAGATGATGGAACTGATGGTTACCAAGGGATGCGATCCGAATATCGTGACGTTTAATACTCTAATAAACGGATATTGTAAGGCTAACGGGTTGATGAAGGTATGAGACTTTTCCTCAAAATGTCTCTGAGAGGTGTGGTTGCCGATACAGTGACTTATAGCACTCTCTTCCAAGGGTTTTGTCAATCAGGGCAACTTAATGTGGCCAAGGAACTCTTCCAAGAGATGGTTTCTGAAGGTGTTCATCCTAGTATTATGACTTACGGTATTTTGCTGGATGGGTTGTGTGACAATGGCGAACTAGAAGAGGCTTTGGGAATACTTGATAAAATGCACGAGACTAAGATTGATCCTGGTATTTGTATATATAATATCATCATTCACGGGATGTGCAATTCAAGTAAGGTAGATGATGCTTGGGATCTATTCTGTAGCCTCAATTTCAAAGGAGCGAAGCCTGATGTCAAAACATACAATATAATGATTGGGGGATTATGTAGGAAGGGTTCACTGTCCGAAGCGGATGCATTGTTTAGAAAAATGAAACAAGATGGGTATGAGCCAGATGGTTGTACATGGAACACACTAATCCGAGCTCATCTCCGAGGTGGTGACATAACCACTTCAGTTCAACTTATAGAAGAAATGAAGAGTTGTGGGTTCTCTTCAGATGCTTCCACCGTAAAGATTGTTATGGATATGCTATCGAGTGGTGAATTGAACAAAAGCTTTCTAGAGATGCTTTCTGGTCCTTCTAGAGACAAATCAGCATCGTTGGTTTGAAATGAATCTTCTTTTCGAGACAAAATCACCAAGATTCTGGCTCTGGTTCGTCCCTCTTCACTTCCCGCCATTAATTTACATTGAGAATCTATGTTTCCTGAAAACTTGCTTGTTTCTGGTCAATATTGGTTAACTCATTGTGTCGGTTTAAAGCTATGATTGAGAGTTTGAGTTTTTATGTCTTCTTTCTCGGTTCTCTTGATCAATTGATTGATCTGTGACACTTTTGGAGCTAACTGTCTGTGGGTTTAAAAGGATCACTCACTAGTCACTAACTAATGTTTTTTTTTTGGTTCATTGAACCAACCAGTGTTTTTGTTTTCTGATATATGGGAATCTTAGGACCAGAACCAGATTCCTTGAGTTGATGTTTGGATAAGTGAGTTGAATTTAGAAATCTTCTGTGAAACCCTAGTGTTCCCTTGCCAACCTAGAGTTGACTTTGTATTGATCCTTAGTTTCTTTTTTGTTATTTGAGTGTTCTTTTGGTCTTGTAAGGAAGGTTCTTGGCATCTGTGGATGACTGATGATTTTAGAGCTATTCATAATAGCCTCCCTTTTGGACATGATCTTTCACGTCCCAATGAATCTAGTTGCTCTATTCAGAACTGCTAATAGCTAGGTATAAATTGATAGATAAGGTAGAATGTTTTGAAATTCTAGTGTCAATACCATCTACAAGTTCTGTTATGTTCACTCTAGTGGAGTGGTAAAAGAGTAACGATTGGCTTTAAAGTAGTCAAATCTTCTGTTATTGTATTCATCTTGTTGTTACTTGTTAATTTATAACCTAACCATATTGTTCCTTCTGCTTTTTTGATTCTCTTGTGTTCCTGATTAACCGTATCTTATTCTTTTTTCTTGCCGGTGGGTTTCAAATTTGCAGTCTTGCTGCTCTCTGCTGTTGATGTGTGTTGGAGGAATGCCTGCTTCTGAGCCTTTCTTCTCTGCGGATCTCTTGTTTTTTTTTTTTGTCATTTTCAGTCACATTATATGTTTTAGTTAATGTTTGGATAAGTGAGTTGAATTTAGACATTTACTGTTCCCTTACCAACCTTGAGTTGACTTCGTATTGATACTTAGTTTTAGTTATTTGATTGCTCTTTTGATCTTCTAAGGAAGGTTCTTAGCATCTGTGGATTACTGATGATTTTAGAACTACTTCATAATAAGCCACTCTTTTGGGCATGATCTTTCACTTCCCAAGTGGCTCTCTTAAGAACTGCCTAATAGCTAGGTATAAATCTATAGATAAGGTAGAATTTTTTTGTCAAGATCATCTACAACTTTTCTTATGTTCACTCTAGTGAAAAACCTTATGTAGTAAAAGAGTTGTGATTGCCTTAAAGTAGCGCAAATCTTCTGTGATTGGTGTATTCATCTTGCTGTTATTTCTTAATCTAAGATTCACCTAACCATATCATTCCTTCTGCTTATTAATTCTCTTTTGCTCCCATTAAGTGTTATCTTATTTTTTTGGCGGCGGGTTATGAATTGCAGTCTTGCTGCTCTCTGCTGTTGCTGTGTGTTGGAGGAATGTTTCTTCTGAGAGTGCCCTTCCTTCTCTCCGGATCTCTTGTTTTCACCATTTACAGTCGCATCATATGTTCAATCTAAGACATGCTTATAGCTCTCTGTCTTATGTACTGTTAATGTTTCATTGTCTGATAGTGCCCATGTTTGAGAGCGGACTAGTCTACAGCATGGATGAAAAAAACAGGTTTCTTGTGCATCTTCTTTGTAATTTATATGAAGAGAGAGAGAGAGAGAGAGAGAGAGAGAGAGAGAGAGAGAGCTTATGAAAACCAACGGTATACACCTTCTCCCATCAAACGGGGTCTATCAGTACTCTGATACTCAGAAAAATCTACATGTTTGGTAAACTTGAAACTTTTTGTAGATAAAGATTTATTTGAATATCTTACATCTTTGTACAGCTAACTGTCTTTAGATTCCCAAGTTCAATAAAAACAAAAAACTCTGTAGTAACAGAGATCAGAAACAAAGTACAATGTAACTAAAAGAAAAAGGCTTGGAGTTTCAAAACAGAATCCCTTCTCGTCTGAAAACGAAAGTACAAGAGCTAACGAACGACATGAAAAAGCTTCAAACAAAACCAACACGGAGACTAAAGAATCGTAACACATGGCGGCGCATCTTTTCTAGCCCCAACCACTGTTCGGTAAAGGTAAAGCCTATCAACCTTCTCTCTTTCATCTTCTTCATTCCTCTCCATCATCAGATCATTATTCTCATTCTCATTAATGATCTCCACGTTAAGCCACGGCGCGTTTCTCGCCAGCCTCTTGCACCCACCGAGCGTTACTTCACAAGACGACATCCAAAGGGATCGCATTGTTCTGTACTTATCAACATCAGCAAGAAGCGCAGCGTTCCCGAACGGACTGTCTCTTATCTCCAGCTTCCTCATCTTCTTACACCCATTCAACACATACAGCATCCCTTTGTCCGTGTCCCCAGCAAAAGCTATCGAAAGCATCTCCAGCTGTTCAGCGTACATACCGATGTAGAGGAAGACTTTGTCTGTTAACAAACCCGAGAGAGAGAGACGTCTTAGACCCTTGCAGGCTTGCACAATGGCACCAAAACCTTCGTCTAGTGATTGAGATGTGGTGTGGTCTGGTTTGTTTGGCTCGAGGATGCATAGCCTGAAGCGGATGAAGTTCGGACAGTTTTTCGCAACAGTTATGAGCGCTGCGTTTGTCATTTGTTTGCAGAAGTAGAGGATGGAGTGGAGTTTAGGGCAGCCTGCTGAGATTGCAACTAGACCGATCTCAGTAACGGCTGTGTCGTTGTCTTCTTCGTCGTGTAAATCAGAGGGGAAGACTCTCAGCTCTTGTAACTCTTTACATGTGGAAGCAACAACCTCAAGTCCTTTGTCTCCAATACTATCCAATATCTGTAGGAACAACAAACTACCATTATATGTAGGCCTCAGATTTTGAACTAAACCGAACCCGCCGAACCAAAATTTCGGTTAGTTCAGTTTGATTACTTCGGTTTTATTCTTTAAAAAAAAATTATATCCAAACCATACCAAAACCCCGAACCAAACTAACTGAACTAACCAAATTTCGAATCAAACTAAACTAACCATATTTAACCAAAATTATCCTAAATTTTAACAAAATTTAACCAAAATCAAAAACTCCAGTAGGATTTTCAAAAAAAACCGAACTAATCGAAACCAAACCAAACCAAACTTTATTTCGGGTTAATTTGGTAAGACCTATGTTGAACCAAACTAACGGAAAACTGAACTACCAGACCCGAATAACCCGAATTAACCGAACCAACATGCCTAATTATATGTAATGAACTCATTAGTTCAAACTTACCCATAACCGTTGAAGTCTCTTACAAAACTGAATAAACCTTATGAGGTGATTCCCTTGGATCTCAGCTGCATAGCTGAGGTTCAAGGAGGTAAGGTTTTGGCATATCGGGTAAAACGCTGTGAGACAAAGCGGAGCAACCTCTGAGAACCCCGACAAGCTTCTCAACTCAGTACATTTCTTTATAGCAGCCATGAGCTTCATGAAAGACTCTTGATCAGGCTCATTCTCATAAGACCCTACTCCCAAATCCACCAGCTGAGGAGCACAGCTCATTAGCCTCGTGAGCGCATCGAGAGGCACCGCACGGTTCACCTTCAAGCTCTCCAGGTTTGGCGACCTCGCGACGAGTCTCTCTAGAGCAGCTAGATTGGTTTCTCCTTTAAGACATGAGAAGTTCAATGAAGTAAGAGCGGTAGAGCTTTCGGGAAAACAGTTTAGCCATTGACCTCTATGATCATCAATCTCATTCTCTTGCAAGTCTAGCTCACGAAGATGCCTAATAACATCACACATCACATTGTTAAACTCAATTAAAGAGATGAAATGTTATGTTCCCATGACACTGATCTTACCTGCAATTAGCAGCAACGGAGGCTAAGCCATCAGTAGTGAACCCTTCACAGCTAACAAGCACAAGAGACTTGAAACTCGCGAAGGAACGCGAAAGAAGCTCGAGGCTTTCGTCAGAGACAACCATCCTCTTCAACCTAAGCTCCTCGAGCTCAACACGTGCCTTGGCTAAAGCAACGATCCAAGGGTGAACGAAGCCTCCCCATTCATGAGGAACCAAGTTGAAGTCAGCGAAGTGAGGCTTCCCTTTGAGAGTCAACGATCTGAGAGATGGAAACCTCTGTATCAACCTCTCCGGGTTGATTGCGTAGCAGTTTCCGATAAACACACTCTTCCTGCTACACCTCTCGATCTTGTGCCACGATTTGCTTACGAGAGATATCGAGTTCCTGTCTTTGTGAGAGGATATGAAGTCGAAGATGTGCTCAATCACCTCGTCTGGGAAGTAATTCATCTCCCCTCCCTTATTAGATCAGGAACATGAGCTCGAGATGCACACACTTCCAGCTAAGCTCGTGGATTTGAATTTCAGCTCAAGAACAGAGTGCTCTGCAGGAAACAGAGTGGTGTAAAGTCCCGAGCTTTGATAAACAGAGATCTTTTAGACTCTATAAAGGATGAAGCTTTTAGATTCAGATCTACAGGGGAATAGATAAGAAGAAGAACAGAGGAACTCAACGAGGAAAACGTTGAAAATGAAGGAGAATCATGAATCGAATCTAAAGATAAACTCTGGACTGCTTCGTCCAATGATGATGAGATGATCAGAGAGAGAAGAGAGAGAGAGGAGAGATCACGCAAGCAAAGCAAAGCTTCTCTCTTTTTCTCTATTTCTTTCTTTCTCTGTGGAAAGATAAAACAGAGGGAAAAATGCCAACCAAGCTGACCAAAAACTAACTACGGTTAGGTTTAATCTTTTAAGAGAGGGTTTGATGATCCAACGGCGGAGATTGGTTCGAAGGATTAGCCACGAAAGGAATCTTGACCGTTGAATAGTTAGTATGTGTTTCACACCACTGGTTATTAACAGGGCCTTTCGCGAAAAAGAAAGGGTGAAGTGATGTCTTAGTGTCAGAACAGGGGACATGTTTTTAAAAAGCCCTTAACTTTTTCATATTATTACGTTATTGCCACGTAAAACATAATATTCCATAAAACAATATTCGTTTTTTTTTGTCAAACAATCAAATATTCGTTTAATTAGTGATTGATTTTAAAAAGATTCAATGGTTGTTAGAAAGTGCAGCAATTAGGAAACTAATAAAATCAATCGTACAGTACCCCTACTGCATCAAGTATATGCATTTAGACACGTCACATGTATGTAAGCTTATAAATTAAATAATCAGTCATATAAAGTCCATGATTTATATTTAATCAAATAAAAATTAGTTCATTATCTATGGAATAAACAAGAAAATGAGAAGCAATAATTTTGTCTTTGGACGATGACACCATTGATGGATTTGCGGGATTTTAAGGTCATTAAATTTTCAATAGTTTTCTTAATACTACATTTTCTAACCAAATAAATCCAAAAAACTAATCAAACTCCCATCTTTTAAAACTCTTTTGAAAACAAATCGTGATCTAATGTTCAATTAATAAGAGATTTAAGTAGCAGTTTAGTATTTTTATTCTCAACTGAAAATTGATCCTAGCTATGTTTTGTTTCTATTAGGTAGATATGAAACATTTTAAAATAATTCCAGAAGATATAGACAAAATCTCAAGACAACAAACATTAAGAAACACATATAAAAGGAACAAAATACGTGGAAGCACCGTGGCCTAGTGGTCAAGGTTTAAAGGCTTCTACATCCAGGTCTGGAGTTCGAACTTCAGACAACGCAATTTATACAGGAAGAGGTCTGAGTTTCAATTCCCGGAGAAGGCGAATTATGGAAAAAATTAGAAAAAATGCTTACAAGAGATCTTCAGCATGGCGCAAGGAATACCGTCAGGAATGGATTTCATAGGGCTACTCAGGGTGATGCAGTCTGGCGTTAATCCTCAAAAGGCAGGTAGAATTGTCGGCTGTAATATCGTATATGTAATATTTCTCATAATTAATTTGTAATAGCATAATTAACCAGACAAAAAAAAGAATAAAATATAAAGTGGCATAGGCTTCATAATCAAACCCAATAATAGACCCACTTGCAAATTATTACATGAAGAGATAGGGGTAATAACGAAGAGAACACAAATCATGATTACTGGTTGAAAGCTGAGAACCATTTATCTTTGCCTAGCTAATGTTCAACATTGATGATAACTTATGTGTATTAATTATTGGTAAGTAATTAGGAGAACGTCTATAATCACATAATATCAAACTAATTGTCCGTCATAATCCTCAGAGAATTTCCTCATTGGATGTCTTATGTGAAAACAAGAGTTATTCATTATATCGCTAGCTTATTAGCAAGTGAAACCAGTTTCTTATTCTGTTAATCTCATGTATATATTTCTCTACGCTTGACATTCTTGATTGTTATCCTCTGATGTATTACTCATGATAGATAGTTTCAGGATTTATCAAATTTTCACAAAATTTGATAGGAATGTTTAGGGGTGGACGTTCGGGTACCCATTCGGGTTCGGTTCGGATCTATTCGGGTTTCGGGTTTTCGGGTTTAAAGAATTCAATCCCATTCGGATATTTTTAAATTTCGATTCGGGTTCGGTTCAGATTTTTGCGGGTTCGGTTCGGGTTCGGATAACCCATTTAAATTATTTTTAAAATTTTAATATTCATTATATGCTTAAAATTTCTCAAAATCTATAAAACAAAATAATATATTACATATATATTTGTATAATATATGTCAAAATACCTAAAATTAACATATAAATTGGTTTGATTTGAATATTTAGATAGAAAATCAATAGATATTTCAAGTATTTTGGTGTTTTGAATATATTTTAACTATTTTAGACATTTACTTTTGACTATTTATGTATATTTTCAAGTATTTTAGACAATTTAAAAGTATCTTATATATTTTGGATGCTTTTAATATATATTAAATCTAAAAATAAGTAATATATTTAGGTATATAAATCTATTTCGGTTACATTCGGGTATCCGAGATATTTCGGTTCGGGTCGAGTTCGGTTTCGGTTCTTTAGATACCAAAATTTTGAACCCGTTCGGATATTTAATCAATTTCGGTTCGGATTCGATACTATTTTTCCTGATCGAGTTTGGTTCGGTTCTTCGGATCCGGGTTTTTTTTGCCCTGGCCTAGGAATGTTAATTTTATCCCAAAAAAACTGTTATATTTACTGGATAGAAAGGGGGACGAGTGATGACCCATCATAGGCTACAATGGCTGCCATGTGAAGGCCACATCTCTCTCTTTATCTCATCACTTTTTAGTAATCATCTCCATTTTCACCATGGACCCAAAATTTCACCAGCGTTTTAGGTATTACTGGTTTTCCCGTTACCACCCGCAAACGCAGCTTTTGCGGTTGGTAGCGGTTGTTGGCGTTTTGCAACAATCGTTCAAACCGCTCCAAACCGCTCCAAATCGCTCTAAACCTCATAAATTCAAAAGCTGGTTCCAGCTAGTGTTTGCGGTTGCGGATGGTTGCAGAAGGATAAATTTTTTTTTTTTCTAAAACAATTTAAATACAAAAATAAAAATATTCAATAAAAAATTTAAATTAGAATTATAAAAATACTAAAATATATCTATTATATTTTAATTAATATTATAAAACTTTAAAATGAAAATATTTTCTATAATTTTTAAAAAGTTTAAACTATAACTTTCTAAATATAAATTTTATATTTATTATAATATTATTATTTTTGATATTTTATAATGATATAAAATGTAAATATTGTTCATTTATTATTTAACCGCTGTTGCGTTTGGTAGTTAACCATTCATAAGTATCCCGCAAATGTACCAATTTCTAACTGCAGAACCAGTCGTATAAATCTCTTAAAACCGCTAGAAACCGCAACCACCCGCATCCGCAAACTCCCGCAGCCGCAATCGCAACCGCTGCGGTTGAACTAGTCAGGCCGTTAGTTGTCTTAGATAATGCTTCTATTATTGGATTTTGCTGTTCAACCAACCTCCATTTCACCTTAGTTAATGCGGGTAAATTATCTGGTAAATTTCGGTGTGGATGTGACATACACCTCACCCTCCTGATTTTATAATCCTAAGATTTTATCTTTTTTCTGGTTCAATTACACATGCATGTTTTTTTCCAACAAATACAGACTATATAGACCCTGCATACATACATATATAATATTTTAAGTAACTTTTGAATAATTTCTTCTTCTAGAACTCTTATCTTAAAAGTTATAAAAAATAACTCTTATCTCATATTATATTTTCTCAGCTTTTTGTTGGTTCATGAGATTCCTTTTTCCTTTTATCCTATGAAGCCGAAGGCTAAATTCAAAGGCCCAAAAAGCAGAGACTCATGATGACGCATGTCTCAATTATTCATACACATACAAACAACATTACACGCATTTCACCACCATACCAACCACACATATCATATCATATACACATCGGCTTAAATAAATATGTATGAATCTTCAATATGAGATTCGGAAAGGAACCCTTTTCAGTTCTCATTGTCACTCCCTAGTGGTCCAGTTCTTTGTTTTTTTATTAGTGGCATCAAAAACATAAGAGATATGATGATATTCTCCTAACAAAAAAAATCTGTAACTCATATATTTGAACTATACGAATCTATGGAGAACATCTTAACCTTTCAGAGATATTCGCTGCGACAAACATAGATGTAGTTGAGTAGCTTTAGCTGACAAAATAAAGTGATAGCGAAGCAGTCACAAAAGACCCTCACAAGTTCAAAGGAATCACAAACTAAGAAAGCTCTAAATACCACACACACTTGTGTTCAAAAAAGAAGAAGAAAGCTCCACATACCAATCATAGAACAACTTTAACATCCCCTTATAAAATTATAATCCAATGGGTTGTATTTAGTCCCTTCACTAAGGTTAAATACATAAGGACTAGTATGAGAAATAAAAGTTTGCATCTTTACTCACCATCGGCATCAAAAGAAGAGCATTGCCAATATAATGTCAGTTTCTTCAACTAGTTTAGCTTGCTCACTGACCCTTACTATGGGTTGCATTGCACTCAACCAAAAGGAACACGAGAACACCAGCTAGTTTATTCAAAGACTTACCTATACGCTGCATCACTATCTAATTCAAGAATGATTATAGCTAAGGAGGGAGGTTTTAAGCATCGCTATCGTCACTACTATCATCATCATTCTCGTTGTTTCCGCTACGGTCATTGGAGATGTAGACTCCAGGCTGGATCGATCGTCTCCTAGTCCTCGACGGAAGGATATTATCCAAATCCACCTCCGCCAAAGGATCATCAGACAAATCGCTTTCATCGTACTCATCACCATCCTCGTCATCGTCATCATCATCATCATCATCATCGCTATCGTCACTTTCATCAACTTCGATCAGTTTTCCTTTTCCTTTGTCCTCTCTCGATATGCCTTTACCTTTCCTGTCGATCTCATCTTCAATCGAATCCTCCTCCTCCTCCTCTTCTTCTTCTTCCTCTCCAACTCCACCGTCTTGCTTCGCTTCAGCAGTAAGATCGCCAGGCACGCCGTTCTCATCTTTTTCCGATACAAAACCAGCTGCTTTCTCAAGCGAAATCGATGATTCTGTTCCAATTTTCAGATTCTCGACGCCGGACTCAGAATCAGCAGAACTCAACGACGAAGGGTTAAGCTTCTGAGCCTTGTTCGCCACATTATCCTGCTCTTGGCAACAGAGAGATCCGATTTCCTCTTCGCTGGAAACGAAGAGTCCTGTTGATTCTCAACGTCCGCCATAGATGAATCAATCGTCTTCCTCGCGCTACAGAGACTTGCGGTTGCTTCGAGGAAGATTCAGAGTTCGTTAACACTCAATTTTCATAGGGTTTCTCGATTACTTATCCAACTTCTCTTCGGTTTTAATTTATAGATTGGACTCAGCCCATTAGCCCATTAGCCCAACGTGCCAGGGAGATACTAAACCGGGGTAATGCTAATATCTTACCGGTTTGGTTTTCTACTTGTGTGAGTTTATAATTCGAACCGGTTATCCATTATGATTGAAGAAGTACAGATCCATCGGAGAAGAGACATTGAGAAACAATGACTTCGAGGTATTGGGTGGTGTCTCTACCAGTGAAGGACTCTTCTTCCACGTTATGGAATCGTCTCCAGGAGCAGATCTCCAAGCATTCCTTTGACACTCCAGTTTATCGGGTACTCAGATTCTACTCGATTTCGATTGAAATTAGCAGATCATCTTCAACTATTCTCGTGTTTATGATCTAAGCTCGTTGGTTGTTGATTTCAATTTCGCAGTTCAACATTCCTAACCTTCGAGTTGGAACGTTAGATTCTCTGCTAGCCCTCGGCGATGATCTGCTCAAGGTAACTCATCTGATCACAAATTTTGATCTTTTGCGTTTTTATTTGAATTGAATGAGATGTGTGCAGTCAAACAGCTTTGTGGAAGGAGTTTCGCAGAAGATCAGGAGACAGATCGAGGAATTGGAGAGGATCTCTGGTGTGGAGAGCAACGCTCTTACTGTTGATGGAGTTCCCGTTGATTCTTATCTCACAAGGTATCTGCTTTTTTTTTTATTATATTCACAAAGAGTTGATTGGTGATTTAGTGGTGACTTGTGATGTAAAGAGCGAAACTTTTTTTTTTTATTGGTGTTAAGGTTTGTTTGGGATGAAGCTAAGTACCCAACGATGTCACCTTTGAAGGAGGTTGTGGAGAATATTCAGTCTCAGGTTGCCAAGATTGAGGATGATCTCAAGGTATTCACGCTGTTAAACCTTTACGCAGAATGGTTCCGTTGGTGTAATACGAGTGTCTTTGTGAAGAGTAGTTTGGTAGTTTAAGTTTTGATTATAAACTTCTTTTGTTGGTCAAGTGGATTCCTGTGGTTCGAATGATTGGTGTTAACGACTCTGATTGCACATATTGTTTAGGTTCGTGTTGCTGAATATAATAATGTCCGCGGTCAACTCAATGCCATTAACCGAAAGCAAAGTGGAAGGTAAGCTTTTTGTTTTCTTTCTCTTGTTCATACTATAAGAACAAATTGGAACTCGTCCTTTCTCCAAAAAAAATTCAATTTGTTGTCTCTACGATCTAAGTTCTGTTTGCAACATGTTCGACAATGTGAAGGGTTTAGCATAATACCAAGTGATCTTCCAGATTAATGATGTTGGTTGTTATCTGCTTAGATGTTTTATATAGTTTGTAGCAATGTGGCTGATCTTCCTCCAATTCTTTTTGTTACAGCTTAGCTGTTCGCGACCTCTCAAGCTTGGTTAAGCCAGAAGATATTGTCGCATCAGAACATCTCGAGACTCTTCTTGCAGTTGTTCCAAAGTATTCCCAAAAAGACTGGCTAGCGTGTTATGAGACATTGACCGACTTTGTGGTAAATTGATGATTTGTTGAGTTTATGAACCAATTGTAACACTTATTATTTATTTTTCGCGTGGGAATCTTACTCAGTTTATCCTTACTGTTTTCAGGTTCCTAGGTCTTCGAAGAAATTGTTTGAGGATAATGAATATGCTCTTTACACCGTCACTCTCTTCACTCGTGTTGCAGATAATTTCAGGACAAATGCACGTGAGAAAGGGTTCCAAGTGAGTATGCTCTGTTCAAGCTTCTGATATCACCTCTAGAGCTTTCTTAGAAACTATACTAGTAGTAGTGATATTTCCTTAGAACTGCTTTTATTCACTGTGAAAGTTAAGACATGGTTGATGCTCAAAGCTTTGTTCATAATATGATGTACACCGTTTTCTTTTAGGTCCGTGATTTTGAACACAGCGTTGAAGCACAAGAGACTCGTAAACAAGAGCTAGAGAAGCTGGTTCAGGATCAGGAAAATTTGAGAAGCTCTCTTTTGCAGTGGTGCTACACTAGTTATGGAGAGGTATACTGTTTACATATCACTCTGTATAGCTATATCATGGTAGAAATCAACACCCATCTGATCATCGGTCTATATGTGTAGGTTTTCAGCTCATGGATGCATTTCTGTGCTGTGCGTATATTCGCTGAGAGCATAATGAGATATGGTTTACCTCCGGCGTTCTTGGTAATTTAAAGACTCCAACCTAACTTATGTTTTTATAGAGAATCCCTCTAACTCCCTGACCAAATGACTTTATTTTCCAGGCATGTGTCTTATCTCCGGCTGTTAAAAGCGAGAAGAAAGTACGCTCCATTCTTGAACGCTTGTGCGATTCTACCAACAGGTGTGTTAAAAGTCTCTGTCTTTGTATCGCTCTAGGCATAAAAACTGGTTAGCGTTGGAGTTATGATCTTTTTAACATAGAAATTGCAGAACTTTGAGGAGAAAAATGTATTTAGTTATGAAAGATCATTTGCCCACAAGATCTATAAGTGTTAATTCATCTCTATATAATAAATAGTTTGATGAGATATTGAGCTGAGTGTTTGAGTCTGATTGTATGAAAACAATGCAGTTTATACTGGAAAAGCGAGGAGGATGCAGGAGCCATGGCTGGTTTAGCCGGTGACTCCGAGACACATCCTTATGTCTCCTTCACGATCAACCTTGCGTAGAATTGATGAGAGATGCTTTATGCTTCTTCTACATCTCACACTTATATTTGTGTATGTTCTATATATATATATTCCATTTTATTATTCGTGATAATTTTTCGAAATAAAAGAAATAAATATGAAGGTGGCACTCAAGAGAGACATGTGAATGTAATTTTATTTTGGCCGGAGCCTTTGTAGACTCCGATGACTGATACTTGTGGAAGAAGAGAGGTTTGTTGACATGTTGTTACCTGGATGCCTTTTTTTTTTATATTAAGCTGATTCGTTTTTACTCTCTGATTCGAGACAAACCATTTCTTTCAACATTGTAGTATAACTACTACCGGTGATGAAATTACACACCTGACGAAGTGGCTATTGAACCAAAGTGGAACATTGCACAATTACCTAACGTGGCTTGCAGGTATTACTTGACCAGGACTCAGGAGCAACCAAGTAGACTACAGCTTTGATGCGGCTAGTGTTAATATTTTTTGTTTTTTTCTTGTTGCAGCAACTGTGATGACTACAGAGACCTAGATATACGCAGCGACCCAGCTCTCTTAACAGAGAAACAATGGTCATGTCCGGATCCACAATGTGGGAAGATATATGACGGAGAGCAGATGGAGAATAGGCTTGTCCAGATCGTGAGACAGAGTGAGAAAATGTACCAGATTCAGGATCTATTGTGCAATCAGGTGAAAGCAGCTCATCTGACGGAGCAGTGTGAGTGTGCTGGATCCTTTAGATGCAAAGAGAGTGGTTCGGATTTCCTCAAGCGGATGGAGGTTTTCTTGGATATTATTAGTTGAGTTCGAGGTCAACGAAGAAGAAGAAGCTCCAAATGGAAAATGATTCTTGTTATTATATCTTTCTGTTACAAGTTGCTTTATATAGCAACGGTCATCCGGTTTACAATAAACCAAAATCTAATAAACTCTATAACCGGTTTATATCAACCCGAATTGAATCATGTATGTTAATATTCCCCCTCAAGACGACGAGTATAAAGAAACGTAGAGACATCTTGCCAATCAAGGAATGAAATAAACCAGGAAACAATGGCTTCGTGAAGACGTAAGCCAGCTGATTCTCACTGCGAACATGCAAAGTCTTGATTAAGCCACTCACAATGCAACTTTCTTACTTAGTTTCATCGATTTTAATCATGCATGCATGTATTTCAGATTAGAATTGTTTAATTATAGCTTTGAGTAATATATGTTTATGTACATAACTTGTAAACTTGATGATCTTTGAAACCTGAAAAGAATTCATATTCTCTGAAAATGTTTGAGTTTGGTCTTAGACTTTGATGTTTCAAATAAACACTGTAGCCTCAGTTCTAGTTAAATGCAAACATAATGGAAAATCATAAGAAACAAAGCACATAATCAATAAAACATAAAGAAATGTTATGATTCTTACATACTTCCAAATATGCTTATAATCGACCAAAAAGGCATTCTATATATTAGAGATCAGACTCTCAAAATATGGCCTACAAAATTTATGTGAATGGATATCGATTATACGTACAGATCTTGTTTGGAGATTGAGTATTACCAGATTCCCTGAACATGGATGTGAGAGCAACATCTTCTTCTTCTTCTTCCACATTGTCACCGGTAACCAAGACTCATCGCCAATCCAAGAGACTGGAGTAGAAAGATAATCAATCGTAAAAATCTTCTCCCACATGTCTTCTGATGACTTTAATCTCCAAAACTCTTTGTCTAGTAGACTGGTGGTTGTCAATATACACAAACGATTATCCAGAGTGCACATGCTACTATGATAAGGAACTGAACTAGAAGTAACTGGATGAATCTTAGGCAGCAACCGAAATTTTTCAGTATGAATATCGAAAGCTATTACGTCGATTTTGTAGTTGTTATTTAATTCCGTGAACCAATAAACTGACCCGTTGGCAGATTCGGGCACACCATGAATGCGGTAACTTGGAGTGCAAGTCAAGTATCTCCAAGCGTTTGTCCTAAAATCGAAAACCTCACACGTGGTGACTCCCTTGTTTGGAGGGAATGGAAAAGAATTATACAACCACTCTAATTTGTAATCAACGGCCTTCACGAATGCTGCAGCAGTGATTAGTTTCGCTGGAAGGTTTGTGGGATTCAAAATCTGAAACCTAGATAGAGGAACATATCTGAACCAACGAGTAGCTGGATTAACTACATAACTAGATTTTGAGGACTGTACGCAGAAAAGACCGTCACAGCTTCTAGAATAGTGGATCCATCCAAGGAGCCCTAGAGGGAAACTGAGTTGAGTGTTAGATAGAGGACGAGTACCATCTAAGCAAAATGGCTGAAACTCAATCTCTGTCTTGGTGATTGGGCCGGAGAACAGCATGTGACTAGGATGATTTGTTGAGATGAAGAGATCAAGCTATATGAAAGAAGGATATCAAAGGCACCAGACTTGAGAAGTTAAGGCACCAGACTTGAGAAGTTAAGTACCAGACTTGAGACTGTAGCTACAGTACTCGGCCAGAAAGGAAGAAGCCCATGACAGCCTGTCTCAAACTCTTAAAACCCTTGTATCTTCTCTATATAAACTTGATAATCTCTTCATTAAGATAAGGGCAATATAATAAAAAGTCTCTGGTCATTTTTGAATTCTCTCTCTCTAGCCTTTAATCTCATTTCCAAATCTCATTAATCTCTAATCTCTAATCTCTTTAATAATCCTCTCAAATCTCTTTCTAATCTCATTTATTATTCAAGATGTCTAGAAATCTTATGGTATCAGAGCCAGGTTGAATGTTCTTGAGTTCTTGAGTGTTCTTGAGATTATCCAAGGCTAGATCTTTGAAAATCTCAAGAAAGTTTCTATTGGTGTTTTTACTGAAGAACTAGCCTAAAGCTGGTTTCTTTTGTGGTTTGGAGAGCTCAGATCCGTGTTCAAGCTTAAAGGTCAAGTCTTTGAAGTGTATTGGTGCTTTTGTGTACTAAAGGAGAGGTCTTTGAGGTGTTCTTAAGGATCTAAGTGAAAAAGTTCAAGTCTTTTCAAGCTAGTGGGTTACTAGAGTCAAGATTGAAGCTTTTTGAAAGATGGAAGATAGTGGTGGAGTCTACATGAAGATTGCTACCAAGTTCAAGGGAAACAACTACCTTGTGTGGTCTAGGATGGCCAGGAATGCTATTGGAGGCAAGGGATTGCTCAAACATCTCACATCCAGTGTGATTCCAAAGCAAGAGATCAAAGAAAAGGAGGAAGAAGAGGACGAAAGTGAGACTGCCTATGATAAATGGCAACAAGCTGATTGTATGGTGATTAATGCTCTTCTTGCCTCCTTGGATCAGAACTTGATGGATGCTTATAGCTACTGTGATACAGCTAAAGAACTTTGGGATACATTGAAGCAAATCTATGGAAACACCTCAAATCTCAATAGGGTCTTTGAAGTGAAGCAAGCTCTCAATAGTCTAGTACAAGAGGATATGGACTTTGAGAAGCATTTGGGCAAGTACAGAGCACTGTGGTCTGAACTAGAGATGTTGAGGCCAAATACCATTGATCTAATGGAGCTTAACAAGAGAAGGGAGCAGGATAAAGTCTTTGGACTGCTTCTCACTTTGAATCCAGCTTATGGAGGGTTCATTCAGCACATGTTGAGAGATGAGACTCTACCTAACCTTGAAGAGGTGTGTGCTAGGATCCAAAAGGAATATGGGAACATGGAGCTGTTTAACAAGAAGGGAAAGGAGCTAGCTTTGGCAAATCAAGCAGCGCAAGCTCAAGGAGATCAGGGAGAACTTGCACAAGCTAACAAGGCCATCCATGGCAAGTATGAGAAGTTTGGTGGGAGTTGTGATCACTGCAAGAAGCAAGGCCACAAGAAGAGCCAATGCTAGATCCTACATCCTCATTTGAAGCCAGCCAAGTTCAAAGAGGCCAAAGCTCACATGGTGGAGAGTAGTGGTGGTGGTGCAAGCAAGGAACAGGCTGGAGAGATGGATAATGGGAAGTCTTTGGTGGCTTATACTGGTGGTTCTAGTTGAAGAGGCAGCACTATTGGTGATGAATACTTGAAGAGATCAGACTTGGATGTTCTCATCAAGCTCTTCAAGGAACATGGTAACACCCTTGCATACTCTCATGGAGCTCCTATGATTGCTAGAACTGATAGGTTACTAGAGGACTCATTTGACATGTATAATCATCTTAGAAAGGGTATCTTTGATAGGATTGATCATGCATATGATTCTGCTCATGCATATAAGCCCTCTAGTATACTAGCGCATCTAGCTAACTCCACATCTAGGTCATATAAGCCTCTCATTGTTGATTCTGGTGCATCTCATCACATGATAAGTGACACTAGATTGATTAACAACATTGAACCTGCTCATGGTAATGTGATGATAGCCAATGGTGCTAAAATTCCTATTAAAGGAATAGGAGAGCTCAAGCTATTTGATAAAGATTCCAAAGCGCTTTATATGCCTGATTTTACTTCTAATCTTCTTTCAGTTAAGAAGTGTGCTACTGATCTGAATTGTAATGTCATTTTCAGCCCTAACAGTGTAAGATTTCAGGATATTGAAAGCCATAAGGTGCTTGGAAGTGGAGTTACCAAGGGAGATCTTTATGTGCTAGAGAATTTGAGTTTCTCTGCTCCTAGTTCAAAATTTAGTTGTTCCTTTTCTTCTGCTTCTACCAGTCTAAGCAAGAATGCATTGTGGCATGCTAGACTAGGACACCCTCATAATAAAGCTTTAAAACTGATGTTGCCAGGTGTTTCTTTTGAGAATAATGATTGTGAAGCTTGTATCTTAGGCAAGCATTGTAAAACTGTTTTTCCAAACTCTTCTACTATTTATGAAAATTGCTTTGATCTTGTTCACTCGGATGTTTGGACAGCTCCCTGCTTATCTAGGGAAAATCAGAAGTATTATGTCACTTTCATTGATGAAAAATCCAAATACACCTGGTTAACTTTAATTCCAACCAAAGATAGGGTGCTTGATGCATTTAGAAATTTTCAAACTTATGTGATTAACCAATATCATGCCAAGATTAAAGTTTTCAGGTCTGATAATGGAGGAGAGTACATAAGCAATGCATTCAAGCAACACCTATCTGACAGTGGGATTCTTCACCAAACTAGCTGTCCATATACTCCTCAACAAAACGGTGTGGCTGAGAGGAAGAACATACATTTGATGGAGGTCGCCAGGTCCTTGATGTTTCAAGCCAATGTCCCAAAGAGATTCTGGAGTGATGCTGTCGTGACTGCTTGCTACTTGATCAACAGGACACCTACTCTTGTGCTACAAGGGAAGTCGCCATTTGAGGTGCTCAATAAGTACAAGCCAGTTCTCTCACATCTCAAGGTCTTTGGGTGCTTATGCTATGTAATGGTTCCTGGTGAGTTGAGAAACAAGCTAGAAGCAAGGAGCTCCAAGGCTATGTTTATTGGATACTCTACCAGCCAGAAAGGGTACAAGTGCTATGATGAAGACACTAGGAGAGTGAGGATCTCTAGAGAAGTGAAGTTTGTGGAGGAAAGAGGGTATTTTGAAGAGAAGAACCAAGAAGATCTGAAAGATTTGGCTTCAGATAGAGCAACAGTCTTGAGAACTATACTGGAGAATCTTGGTGTCAATGTGAACCAAGGAGGTGGTAGTGCACCAAGGGATGCGCCTACTACAACAACAAATGGAGGTCAAGAGAGTGCACCAGTGAGTGCACCAGTTACTGATGGAGTTCATGTTCCTACTCTTGATCATGAGGGGGGGAATGAATCAAAGACTCTTAACCAAGGGATGGGAGAGAGTAGTTCAAGTGGTCAAGAGAGTTCTAGTTCTCATGATCAAAGTGGTGATCAAGGGGTGGAGCCTATGAATCATCAAGGAGGAGCTGAGGCTAGTGGAGATGATGCGCAAGAAGAGGACAATGTGGAAGAGCCAGAACCTGTACAAGGTCCCATGTTGAGGAGGAGCACACGGAATAGGAAGCCTTCCAAATGGGTAAACACGAGAGTGTACTACAATGCCCAGGCTGTGGAACATCCTTCTCAAGCTGTGTGTTCTTTTGCTCAATATCCAGAAGAGCATTGTGCATTTCAAGTGAGCTTGGATCAGAGTCATGTTCCAAGAAGCTATGAAGAGGCAATGCTGATACAAGAGTGGAGAGATTCAGTTAAGGCTGAAAGTGATGCTATGATCAAGAATGAGACATGGTATGAGAGTGCATTGCCAAAAGGGAAGAGAGCTGTTTCTAGTAGATGGATCTTCACCATCAAGTATCTTCCAAATGGAGAGATAGATAGGCGCAAGACAAGGCTTGTTGCAAGAGGTTTCACTCAAATATATGGAGAGGACTACATTGATACATTTGCTCCAGTTGCTAAGCTCCATACTATCAGGATTGTACTCTCTTTGGCTGTGAATCTCGAGTGGGATCTTTGGCAAATGGATGTGAAGAATGTCTTTCTTCAAGGAGAGCTAGAAGATGAGGTTTACATGCATCCACCACCTGGTCTTGGGCATCTGGTGAAGAAAGGGAATGTATTGAGACTAAAGAAAGCTATATATGGTCTCAAGCAATCTCCTAGAGCTTGGTACCACAAGCTGAGCACTACTTTGAATGGAAAAGGATTCCACAAGAGTGAGCTTGATCATACTCTCTTCACTCTCACTTCTCCCTTGGGTATTGTTGTTCTTCTCGTGTATGTTGATGATATCATCATCACTGGTAGTGATAAGGATGGTATCAAGGCTACCAAGGAGTTTCTCAAATCTGTTTTTGAGATTAAAGACTTGGGAGAGATGAAATACTTTCTTGGCATTGAGTTGTGTAGAGCCAAGGAAGGTTTGTTCATCTCTCAAAGGAAGTATACACTTGATCTCTTGAAAGATGCATGTGCTTATGGAGGAAAGACAGCCAAGATGCCCATGGAAGATGGGTACAAGGCGCCACGTGAGGGGGAGCTTGAAGATAGCAAGCCTTTTCATGATCCAAAGCTTTATAGAAAGCTAGTGGGTAAGCTCATCTACTTGACCATCACTAGACCTGATATTTGCTTTGCTGTGAATCAGGTGAGCCAGCATATGCAAGCTCCAAGGGAGCATCACTGGCACATGGTGGAGAGAGTGCTCTTGTACCTGAATGGAACACAAGATCTTGGAGTGTGGATGGGCTGCAACAGAAGCACTGAAGTGGTGGGCTACTGTGATGCAGATTGGGCAGGAGATAGGACTGATAGGAGATCAACTACTGGCTACTGCACATTCATTGGTGGTAACTTGGTTACTTGGAAGAGTAAGAAGCAGAAGGTGGTTTCATGTTCTAGTGCAGAAGCTGAGTATAGAGCCATGCTGAAGCTTACCAACGAGTTGGTGTGGATCAAAGGGATCCTGAAGCACTTGGAGATTGATCAAGCTACACCAATGACCATGCATTGTGACAACCAAGCAGCAATCCACATAGCCTAAAATTCTATGGTTCCAATGATACTAACAATTTGTGTGATATTTCAACCATTGTAAATGTTATGTTAGACCATATGTCCAAGCGATCTCCATTTTTCATTTTGCAAACCACATAACTCAAATATGCAACATCAAACAAGAACATGCATACTTAAATAATATGGTCACATAATTACTAAATAGATTACGTAAACTGATAACCATTTTCACTACAAAACATATCCTTCCATCAAATATACATATACTTGACAGAAAAACATCCTTTATAACTACTGATGGTATATCATACAACAAAAGGGACATAGCCTGTCACATAGCACAACAAAAGTCTATACACCGCTATATCACAACAAAAAGTTAGTACCCAAACTTACCCGGTCCTAAGCGTCTAAGGACACCATATATAAAGTAACATAGCGCAGTTGGGGCAGCGCCCCCACTCCGTCGATCCACCAGCAGGTCGTGCACATGGTAGGTAGGGTATCTCGAGCAACTCCACATATCTCGGACAAACAGCAGTCAAATGCCCCATCGCTCCGCAAACAAAACACCTCGGGTATAGATCAGATCCTCCAAGATAAGTCGTAGTATGATATGGGTATCCATGAGGATCCACATATCCATCTTCGACACCAGTGAACAGCTCGCTACCTTGTCCATAAGGGAAGGACTGAGTAGCGTAAGGATCTCCAAAATAAGTCGATCCTCCGGGAGCATAAGCTGGAAAACTCGATGGTCCTCCGGTCTCGCAAGTAGTCTGGGGTAATGGTAACTCTGTCGTGGCTGTCTCCATATATGGAAAGCTGGAAGGCTCTCCAATATCATATATGATCTCCGGGAATGGTAACTCCATCGTAGCGTCCTCCGCATATAGAAAGCTGGAAGGCTCTCTGGTCTCAAAGATAGGCTGATAGTGGGGTAACTCGATCGGCTGAGTAAAAGGGTCATCGGTAATCATCATTTCTGCGTCGTCCTCACTGTCTCCAATAGACTCCATAGGCTGATAAAAGAGTGTCAGCCATCCTGTCTCAAGCTCGTACTGCTCATCAGTCATCGGCATATAAGCGGGATCGGGTAATCCCGGTGACATAGGGAAGATGGGTAGCTCAAATGCCTCTAAAGGTGGGGACCAAGATGGCATCTCTATCTCTGGCGTCGGAGGAGAAGGACCATGATCCTCAGCAGGGTCATAGCTTGGTGTCTCTCCTGTAGTGTCCGTAGACCAAATAGTGATAGGGCTCAGTGGCGCTACTGAAGGTATCTCCAGAACATCATCATCTGACTCGGTGTCATCATCTGAAATGATAATAATAGGTTCTGGAACCGCCACATCGTCTGACTCATCATCAGAAATGATGATAGGTGTCGGGATCATCTCGGGCACGACCTGATCAAAATCATGGGGCGCGGACAGGTCTGCCAATGTAGGACTAGGCAAAACGTCTAAATCCTCCATAACTTCAAATATCCACCCTACCACTCCAGTGCAACAACCTGTGGAATCAAAGTTACAAAAATATATATGGGTTAGACGAAATTCTAATAATATAATCTAACAAACCCCTTCCCAACGATTGGACACGACCGGATTTCCTAGAGAGTGCATTGGCGACTCCTTTTGACTCGAAAATTATTGAAAACGTTTGAAAACACGGGAACCAGTGAGCATAATCGTAACCATGCTCTGATACCACCTCTGCAATCTCTAAGCAGAAGCTCTGATACCACCTCTGTAACACCCCCGAACCGTCCTAGGCATATGTCAACCCACCGGCCAACAATCAAACAAGAACATGACCGACGGACGACCCACACCAAGGGTTGGAGATGAAAGGCCAACCGGCCAGCCAACAATCAAACAAGAACATGACTGACCGTCCAACCCAACACCATGGTCCGAAAGCGCTACGTGACGGGTTAGGGACGATCCGGCCAGAGTCATAAAATTTACTCTACGACCTAAACCATTTCGTCCAAGCCTTTCCTTTGGTGATCAAGTAGAGGTGCTCCTCAGATTAGTTCAGATCAGTCAAAGCTTTGAAGCCGATACGCTACCCGGAAGTCCGAATATCGACCAGAAGCTAAGGGAGGTTCTGTCCAAGTTCTGATCAGTCCAGTCCAGCCCGTCCAAGATGTCAGCATTGGGTTTTGGCTAAGCTCTATCTCCGACCAACAAGCTGCTAGAACACTGTGAGTTGGTTTGTTTGAGTTCCACTTGGAACTTAGAGAAGATCGAGTATTCATATAGAGTAGAATGCTCACACTGTTGCTTGGTAGTCCTTAGGGTTATTTATTAAACCGGACTCAGTTTAACACGGGCTATGCTGAGATGAAATGGAATTAAGACTGAGATAATAACCTGACCAGGACTAGGATGATCTATTATAGTTGAACTAAGATTGAGATGAGATGCATGTCTTGATTATTTACTACTTGGTTGATTAGTTATGGATTAGACATGCCTTAGTGATAATTGCTTGGTAGTGATTATTGTTTGTGCAGGGATTGTGGTAATGTTGTTGTCTAGGGGATCTTTGGCCATATAGGCCGATCTCCTAGTTGTGATGTTGATACTACGGGTCTTATGCCATATAGGCTGGACTACGAGTATTGGTTGATTTTGTCGTAGACTCCTATATATTGTTTAGTTTTGGGTTGGAGTCTTGTCCCTTAGGTCTTTCCTAGGGATAATTGTGTCGAGTGTGTGTTGCCGATAGCAGGTGCGAAACCCGCCCATGCTAGGCATGTTGAGGGGTGATTAGTGTTTCCTCACCCTCGTACCCAGCGGGTTCAAGGAAACCCCTTATTCGCTGGATCGGGAAGACTCAGATAGACGGGATCATGGCCTATGGCTGAGTGATTACACGACGGTGTAACGTGGCAGTGACCCGAAGGACTGTGGGCTGTCGCGCGGTGACCCGAAGGACTGTGGGCCGCGGTCGGTTGAAAGTTCCTTCTTCTGGCTCTTCCATGAGAGAACCAAGCACATTGAAGTAGATTGCCACAAGGTGAGGCAAATGATTGGTCTTGGAGTGATTCTACCGTGCTACACCAAGAGTGAAGATCAGTTGGCTGATGTGTTCACTAAGGCTGCGCGGAAAAAGACTATGGAGTCCATCCATATCAGGTTGGGACTCATAGATCTTGGCAAGAGAAACTAGTACCCCTTGCCATGAGGTCTTTACTCTTTTTCCCTCATCAAAGTTTTGTCCCAATGGATTTTTCTTTGGTGAAGTTTTTTTAATGAGGGAGATCTCATGGCTTCCAAGCTTGACTTGTTCCACATGGTCAAGCTTGAGGGGGAGTGTTGAGATGAAGAGATCAAGCTATATGAAAGAAGGATATCAAAGGCACCAGACTTGAGAAGTTAGACACCAGACTTGAGAAGTTAAGTACCAGACTTGAGACTGTAGCTACAGTACTCGGCCAGAAAGGAAGAAGCCCATGACAGCCTGTCTCAAGCTCTTAAAACCCTTGTATCTTCTCTATATAAACTTGATAATCTCTTCATTAAGATAAGGGCAATATAATAAAAAGTCTCTGGTCATTTTTGAATTCTCTCTCTAGCCTTTAATCTCATTTCCAAATCTCATTAATCTCTAATCTCTAATCTCTTTAATAATCCTCTCAAATCTCTTTCTAATCTCATTTATTATTCAAGATGTCTAGAAATCTTATGATTCACTAGGTATGAACGGGCCATCTTCAAGTGTTTTTCTGCGAAACTATGAGACGTGATCGTCAAGCTCCATTGGTTTGAGAGAGACTTGAATCGGATTAGGGTTTTCACGGGAAGTCTTATGAAGATTTCCTCCACGACGTCGTTTGGTAGTGATGACGGGGCTGTAACTCGCTTCTCGTTCACTTCTATTTCTTCATGCATGCAATCCCTTCCGTCGCTGACCTCTTCTTCTCTGCTATGAATGAATTGCATCTCTTTTTTTATGATATCTTACGCCACAAAATAACAAAGTGTAACAAGTTACGCGACACATATATATAAGAAAAGGCACTAGGGTTATTTGGTAGTTATCGTTAAGTACTTAACATTCATGATCAGGAGGAATAATAAACGTATCCCCTATAATTGATTTTGTCACATGTCTTCTTTACAATCGTTTTCACAAAAACAATATGACATAACTATTAAAATTGATGACATGACTTATATCTTAATATGACATAGACAATTACATTTAATGTTAATTTATAGTTTTGGTAAATTTTTAAAATATGTTAATAACTCATATATTACATTTAATGTTGATTTAAATTTTTAGAATTTTTTTTAGAATATGGTAATAACTCATAAATCACCATTAAAATAAATATATTCAAATATGGTATTACAAATTTCGAAATATCATTTAATTATATATTTTTAAATTATACAATTTTATTACTAAAATTTTCAAAAATGCATACAATTTTTTTAGAAAATTATAAAAATTTAATTATAATATCATTATTTTCTTATATTTCTAAATTTTTTATAAATATTTTTTTAATTTAATTTTTTGATAAGTATGCAATTTTTTACAAATTTATTAATATATTTAATTAAAATAAATAGATAGAAAAAGCTATCTAAGATTATAATTTTAAATATATACATGCATATTCTTAAATATAATTTAAAATAAACAAAATTATTTTTATCTTCATTTTTATGTTTAATTAAATCAAATTTATATTAAAATATTGACAAGTAAAAGAAAATATACAATATTAATAAAATTTTATTTTTAAACATAATTTATATTTATCTTTAAAAAAATATTTTAATTGTTTTTTACTGCACATGGTGTAGGAAAACACCTAGTTATCTTTAATTGCAACAAACATGATAAAATCAATATAATTTAAAATATTATCATTAGATGTTTCCAGTACTAAATAGAATAATATTAGCATTTTATTTTGCGTCTAGCATGCTAATCACTAGGTATACTATGTTTTGTTTTTCTAATCAGTAATGCCAAGAAGGTCATCGCAACATGTTGCCAGGCCAGACCAAAGCAGTGCATGTTACACTGGTGTGATTAGATCTAAGCCTTTTCTAGTCAACAACTTTCTTACTTAGTTTTATCCATTTTAATCATGCATGCATGTATTTCAGATTAGAATTGTTTAATTATAGCTTTGAGTAATATATGTTTATGTACATAACTTGTAAACTTGATGGTCTTTGAAAACTGAAAAGAATTCATATTCTTTGAAAATGTTTGAGCTTGGTCTTAGACTTTGATGTTTCGAATAAACACTGTAGCCTCAGTTCTAGTTAAATGCAAACATAATGGAAAATCATAAGAAACAAAACACATAATCAATAAAACATAAAGAAATGTTATATGATTCTTACATACTTCCAAATATGCTTATAATCGACCAAAGGCATTCTATATATTAGAGATCAGACTCTCAAAATATGGCGTACAAAATTTATGTGAATGGATATCAATTATACGTAGGGATGTTACCTACAGGGTTAGGGCTCGGCCCTCTTTTATTTATTATAAGCCCAGCCCTATTTTAACCCAACCTCATTTTGACCCTATTATAATCAAGGGTTAGGGTTGGTACCAGGGTTAACTCATTTAATTGAAAAAAATATTTCATTTATTTTTGTTCTTAAATTTTAAAGATAAAACTAGAAAAATTAAGATATCATATGATTCTTTCCTCCAATTTGTTGAGCATCAAAATCAAAAGTTTTCCTCCCAAAATCGCAAAATCGAGTTTTTGCTCCACAACTAAGAATAAAATTTTTCCGTCAAAAAAAAATTTGTGTTTTTTTCCGCCAAAACCTAATTTGAGTTTTTCCACCAAAACCACAAAATCAAGTTTTCCCGCCAAAACCGCAAAATCGAGTTTTCCCGCAAAAACCGCAAAATCGAGTTTTCCTGTCAAAACCGGCAAATCAAGTTTTCCCGCCAAAACTGTAAAATCGCGTTTTCCCGCCAAAACAGCAAAATCAAGTTTTCCGCCGAAACCGGCAAATCGGGTTTTCCCGCAGAAACCGCAAAATCGAGTTTTCCCGCCAAAACCACAAAAACGAGTTTTTCCGCCGAAACCGGCAAATCGAGTTTTTCCGCCGAAACCGGCGAATCGAGTTTTTCCGCCGAAACCGGCAAATCGAGTTTTCCCGCCGAAAACTACAAAATCGTGTTTTCCCGCCGAAACAGCAAAAACGAGTTTTCCGCCGAAACCGACAAATCAGGTTTTTCCGCCAAAACTGCAAAATCGAGTTTTTCCGCTGAAACCGCAAAATCGAGTTTTTCCGCCAAAACTAAAACCGCAATATCGAGTTTTCCCTACAAAACCGGCAAATCGAGTTTTCCCGCCAAAACCGTGAAATTGAGTTTTACGGGTTTTCCAGAAAAACTTAATTTAATTTTACGTTTTCACGGGAAAATTCGATTTTGAGGTTTTGGTGAAAAACTCGATTTTGATTTTTTGGCGGGAAAACTCGATTTCGAAGTTTTGACGAAAAACTCGATTTTGCGTTTTTGGAAGGAAAACTCGATTTTGTTGTTTTAGTTGAAAACTCGATTTTGCGGTTTCGACGGAAAATTTCGTTGTTCAGTTTTTGGCGAGAAAACTCTACTTTAAGTTTTTTTTGATGAAAAACATTATTAAATATTGTATAATAGTTGTGTGAATCAAAATAAAAGGGTTAGAATTTAAACCCTGGTCCTATTAGGGCCAACCCTATTTAAACCCTGTTTAAAAAATGAGGGTTAGGGTTACAAATGGGTTTGCAGGGTTAGGGCTAACCCTGTCAGATTGAGCCCATATTAACATCCCTAATTATACGTACAGATCTTGTTTGGAGATTGAGTATTACCAGATTCCCTGAACATGGATGTGAGAGCAATATCTTCTTGTTTTTCTTGCACATTGTCACCGGTCTCCACCAAGACTCATCGCCAATCCAAGAGAGTGGAGTAGAAAGATAATCAATCGTAAAAATCTTCTCCCACATGTCTTCTGATGACTTTAATCTCCAAAACTCTTTGTCTAGTAGACTGGTGGTTGTCAATATACACAAACGATCATCCAGAGTGCACATGCTATTAAGACAATGAACTGAACTAGAAGTAACTGGATGAATCTTAGGCAGCAACCGAAATTTTTCAGTATGGATATCGAAAGCTATTACGTCCATTTTGTAGTTGTTATTTAGTTCCGTGAACCAATAAACTGACCCGTTGGCAGACTCTGGGTCACCATAAATGCAGCCATAAATGCGGTAACTTGGCGTACAAGTCAAGTATCTCCAAGCGTTTGCCCTAAAATCGAAAACCTCACAAGTGGTGACTCCCTTGTTTGGAGGGAATGGAAAAGAATTATACAACCACACTAATTTGTAATCAGCGGCCTTCACGAATGCTGCAGCAGTGATTAGGTTCGCCGGAAGGTAGGTGGGATTCAAAATCTGATACCCAGACAGAGGAAGATATCTGAACCAACGAGTAGCTGGATTAACTACACAAATAGATTTTGAGGACTGTATATGCAGAAAAGACCGTCACAGCTTCTAGAATAGTGGATCCATCCAAGGAACCTAGGGAAACTGAGTTGAGTGTTGGATAGAGGACGAGTACCATCTAAGCAAAATGGCTGAAACTCAATCTCTGTGGTGGTGATTGGGCTGGGGAAAAGCATGAGACTAGGATGATTCACTTGGTATGAACTGGCCATCTTCAAGTGTTTTTCTGCGAAACTGTGAGACGTGATCGTCAAGCTCCATTGTTTTGAGAGAGACTTGAATCGGATTAGGGTTTTCACGGGAAGTCTTATGAAGATTTCTTCCACGACGTCGTTTGGTAGTGATGATGGGGCTGTAGCTCGCTTCTCGTTATGATGATGCATGCAATCCCTTTCACCGTTGACTTCTTCATCTCTGCTATCAATGAATTGCATATCTTCTGTATGCACACTTACGCCACAAAATCTAACAAGTGCAACAAAGTATGGGACACGTATATATAATTAAAGCCACTAGGGGTTATTTGGTAACTATAGTTAAGCCCTTAGCACTCATGGATTAGTACGAATATGAAACGTATTATCATCAATTGCAACAAACATGATATATCATATCAATTTAATTTCAAGTTTTTCTTATTGATGATGATGATGATATGTATTAGTTTCATCAATCTAATAATGGATTTCAGATTAAATAAATAAACGTAATTATCTGACACAATTAATAAACTCTAAAACAATTGATGTGAACTCTAAAACAATTTATGGTGGTAGAGATATATTTTTAATTGTCCTAAATACAAAAGAAAAACTAAAATCAGAAAAAGCAAAAATCGTTGATTTGTTAGTGTTGGCTACCCTTGTGAACAGATGCATTCCGTATAGGCTGACCAAAGATGAGAGGAAACTGAAGAAGACACAAGTGTTGACGTTGTAAACAAGCTTCAAGCTCTTATGCTTTCATCTCCTAATCGCCATAATCGTGTATTCCCAAAGGTTTTGATGTTTCTTAGATTATAAGATGTGTTTTGTTTTGTCATTTGTTTCAGGAAGCTAATTAAGGAGTTGGGGAATTTAGAAGCAAATGTAGTATGTGGAGGAAGAATGTTATGGTGGATGCAAAGGATTGTCAGAGAGATCATTGGTACTATTTTCTAGTTGATTAGTTTTTTTCATTTGTTTCTCCTGGCTTTTGGATTCAATGAAAAGCTTCATCTACCAATGTGAACAACTTGAAACATGAGATGCAAAATTTCTTCAAACACATGTGATAGATATATAAGAGCAACATTATAGGTGGTCCTTGATTTTGGGTCCTTAGGAGTTAAGGATAAAATTAAGGGTTTTTCCTTAAAAATTAGATTATTGGTGGGACTCTATAAAGTCCCTTAGTAAATTAATTTTTTTTTAATAATCAATGATTCATAAATTACATATAAATAGATATAACATTAAAATAAAATAGAAAAGATTTTCCAAAGTTGTTAAACAAATTATACAAAACATCTTAATTAAAATCATACAAACATTTTATTTAATTGATAAATAACATAGAAGCAAATAACATTATATGTTATTTGGAAAATGTCCAAATTTATCCCATATATGTTCAATCAAATCTTGTTTTAATTGTTGATGGATATGTGGATCCCGAACTTCTTTACGACGAGTAATTATATTGCCGGGTCTTGTAGCCTTTTTGACGGTATATGTGAAATCGTCATCTTGAAATTCTTCAAGAGTGTTTGAGTTTCGTTCATCTTGGACAATCATATTATGGAGTATTAGACATGCTCTCATAATATTTGATATTTTATTTTTATCCCATAAATTAGAAGGATTTCTAACAACGGCAAACCTAGCTTGCAGGACCCCAAAGGCACGCTCGACATCTTTTCGAACGGATTCTTGGCTTTGAGCAAATAAAGAATTTTGGGCACCTTGTGGCAGTCGTATAGATTGAATAAAAGTCGCCCATTTTGGATAGATACCATCAGTCAGATAGTACGCCAAATTGTATTCCCTTCCGTTGACACAGAAGTTTACTTGAGGAGCATTCCCGTTAATAATGTCATCAAAAACAGGTGATCTGTCCAGAATATTGAGATCGTTCAAAGTACCTGGAGCTCCAAAAAATGCGTGCCATATCCAGAGGTCATATGAAGCAACGGCCTCCAACACAATTGTTGGTTTTCCGGTTCCTCGTGAATACATTCCTTTCCAGGCAGTGGGGCAATTCTTCCACTCCCAATGCATACAGTCAATGCTTCCAACCATCCCGGGAAATCCCCGTTGTTCACCAACATGGAGTAGTCTCTGAAGATCCTCTGGTGTGGGACGTCTGAGGTATTCATCGCCAAACAAGTGGATTATGCCGGCGGCAAAATGGTGCAAACATTTCCGAGATGTTGTTTCACCAAGTCTTAAATATTCGTCTACGGGATCAGCTCCACCACCATACGCCAATTGACGAATTGCTGCGGTACATTTCTGGAGAGGAGAAATACCCGACCGTCCGGTTGCATCTTGTTTTGGTTGAAAATACTCAACTTCAGTAGATAGACGATGCACAATATATAAGAACAATGGCTTGTTCATTCGAAATCATCGGCGGAACAAATAGTGCGGATATGTTGGAGTGTCGCTAAAATAATCATTCCAAAGCTTGTTGTGACCATCTTCCCGGTTTCTCTCGATAAAAATCCGTTTTTTTCGCTCTTTTGGTTCGGGAATAGGATCAAGATCTTCAAATATATCATCAAATACGGTATCAAGTTCATCATCATCAGCTTGATGGTAATGATAATGGGAGGAAGAAGCCATTTCATAAAAGAGAGAAGAAGATATGAAAGAGAGAAGTTCAAGTGTTTATAAAATAAGATGTGTCTTACTTATAGTTGGTCTTTAGTTCACCTTGTGACTCTTTAATTCATCTTGTGACTCTCGTATATTTCCCGTGATACAAACAAACAATGCAAGGTACTTGTTCTGACTCTTTAATTCATCTTGTGACTCTCATATAGGGGAAGATCACGAGTCATATAGTCTTGTGACTCTCTATATGTCTTCCTTTTAGATAATAACTTTATAAATATACATAATGTGATGATGTCAAACATTCAAACATAACAAAAAAATAATTTACTTAACCATAACTATATGTCTTCCTTTTAGATAATAACTTTATAATTCATACATAATGTCGATTAAAGGAAATGATTCAGATACACATAACACAACACCATCTTCATTTACTTAACCATAAAGAGAAAGGCCATTAAAACTGTGACGACAAGCATGACCACAACAAAGTACTCAAATCCCTGCCTAACCTTCGATTGTTCCTTGCCTATATCAGACACGATTTTCTCTACTCTAGCGAGCCGCTGGTCAGTCTCATATTCACTGTAAAGTGAAAGGTTTTCTACCTTTTCCGATAGCTGAAGCACATGTCTATCTCTGGCTCTCATCTCTTCCATCACGGCGACATCCCACCATTTCCAAACATGGCACTCGCCATCGTCCACGTTCTCACATGTGTAGTATCTTCTACCTGTGGTGAGCACACACGCAGATAATGGTCACAACTTATTCAAGACTATATGAGCACACACGCAGAAAACTTATGCAAGACTACTTATCCAACTAAATAAGCACCACAGTAGCAATACTATTACTTAACCTGGATCATTCCGAGTGGTAGATGTTGCAAGGAGAGGCGTTGCACCACAATAGCAAGTCTGTGGGAACCCATACTCAACCTCTGGTTGGGGCGGATATTGAACCTGACTACGACCCTGAGACCCTAGCTCAACTTGGTCACGTCTAATGAGATCTTCTGTCTCGCTGTAGCCACCGTCGTCTGAGTTTCCAAATAGGTCGTCTGACTGGGAAGGCTGGCTGTAGGAGTAGTCAAGTCCCATCTTCAAGTCCACCTGCATAAACACATAGTAATTAGTAATTATATAAGTTGTTTGCAGTATGCTAAACACTTACGAATTCTTATTGTGGTTGCAGATGACACATAATCAAGACAAGGAAGACAAGCAACAAAAGAAATTAAAAAGACTTAGTTAATATTACGCATTTAAGCAATCAACAGCCGTAGGAACTACATTAGAGTACTTAAAACAGAGAATTTAAAAGACATAGAAGCAAATTCAACACATACTAAAACATAGATTGTATCCTAATCTTTTAGAAATACTTGGCTAAGAGCTTATTCTTCACACCTTCCTCCGGCTCAGTTAATGGTTCTTTCTTGGCGAGGAGACTGTCTAGTATGGCTAGCATTGACAGTCTCTCCTTCATAGCCAAATCCTCTTTCTTCATTTCCCATATGGTCGTATAGTCAGCAACAGACTTCCCTTGAACAGTCGACCTTTTTTGCTTAGCGGCCTTGCAACCTTCAGGCCGGACCTCCTGATCAAGGACAGTGGTGCTTGGATCTATCTCACCATCCTTCCTCTTTGAACTGGCAGTGGCTTTTGGAGTGTTAAGGCTTAGCCATTTTTGTTCAAAACGTAACACACACCAAGCATGCTCAAGGGTGAACTTGGTTTGTTGATCAGAGTAGAAGATGTCGTGAGCCTTCTTGAGAACATCAGTGTCACTCTCACCACTGCCTATTTGTCTCTCTGCTGCTGAGTATGCCCCACAGAACTTGGTAACCTGGTCGTTTATTCTGTGCCACCTCTTCTTACAAGTAAGATCCCCTCTCCTTTCACCATCCTCTTGACCATGTGGACTCTCTGTAAAATACTCTCCAACCCGCTTCCAGAACTTCCCCAACTTCTGGTCATTTCCAACTATGGCATCCTTCGAAGTGTTAAGCCAAGCAGAGATAAGTACCTCATCATCAGCTGGGCTCCATTTGCGTCTAACATGACGCTCTACTGGCGTGTGTTCAGCTTGTTGTGAACTGAAGGGAGGCATCTCAGATTCTCCATAGTTAACACTTGAATGAAAACTTTGATAAGGAAAGTTTTCATTCAGACCACTACCATCTTGACTGTTAAGCAGTCCTACGTAACTAGAGGACGGGGTTTGATAGTTTCGTGGATCCATACGAGTTATAACAGATAAAGATTTGAGAGAGAGTTGTAGAATATGAGATGATAGAAGAGAGAAAGAAGTGTGTAAATTTAAAGGGAATGAGATGGGAGTTAGCAGGTGAAGAGTATTAAGTTTTCCTCATAAAGACTAACCATAAACAAGATATGTCTAATCTGAAGTTATTAACCTATCTACGCTATCAACTCAGGACGACAGTGCCTCATTGCAATCCAGCTAATATAGGTAACATTAACAACATAAACGATTTCCCTCATTGCAATCTATTGAAGAAGTAAACCACAATTCTAATTCTAATTTGTTAAAAAAACTTCACATTTTAACAGACATTTTGCAACCATGAAACAACCATAGAATCTATAGCCGACCATACAACCAAACATAAATCATACATTTTGCAAGCATGTAACATAAAGAACCATAGAATCTTGTGAATCTATACGTTTTTTATATATCTATACCAAACCTGGAGCCGACCATACAACCAAACAAAAATCATACATTTTGCAAGCATTTAACATAAAGAACCATAGAATCTATAGAATCTATACGTTTTTGCAAGCATAAAGAACTGGAGCCGACCATACAACCAAACATAAATCATAAATCACAAGACTGGAGCCGACCATACAACCATCATAAATCTACACAAGACTGGAGCCGACCATACAACCAAACATAAATCATACATTTTGCAAGCATGTAACATAAAGAACCATAGAATCTATAGAATCTATACGTTTTTTGCATGCATAAAGAACCATAGAATCATATAATCTATACGTTTTTTATATATCTATACCAAACCACCACTTCAATCACAAGAACCGACCATAGAAGCTATATCACAAGAGACGACAAAATCAAATCAAACATAATTTCAAATCCTACTCGGTTTCAAATCAACCAGTGAATCTACACAGTCCTACTCGGTTTTAAAGACATACCTTATTGGGTCGATTCTGCAACGATGTCGAAAGGACTGAAGTCGCCAATGAATCTCCCACGCGGAAGCGAACCGAGGCAGGTGGAGTTAGCCAACGGTATTGATGTGAGCGATTCTCGGTTTGATTTTACTTCGCTTTTGGAGCTCGCGGTGTCGCCATCGGAGATTGAAGAAGACGACTGATTTGCGAGAAGAATGAAGAATCAAGCCGACTAGGGCACCCCTTCAATCTCGAATACATCCTCCACTCCTACGCTGCCACGTAGCTCACGGGACGCGTCCAAAAATCCCTTAGCTTAGGGCCGAACCCATCAAAATCTTTTCTTTTTTATTTATTTTTCAGCCCAAATTCGGTAAGGGACGGGCTTAGGGCCGCCCGATAATGTTGCCCTAATATATCAATAATATTGTCTTGAACTTTGATATCTTTGTCTGTTTGAACTTTGATAAAGATAGAATTGTCTTCATATGCAATTTGCAATTTGGACACCAAATGAAAGAAGACAAAGTGACACCAAAGAAAACATAACTAATCACACACAGACCAATGCTTAAGGATTGAATTTAGACCCTTAAAAATCCAAATCCCTAAGCATGTGTCACATGTTCTCCCATTGAAAGTTTAGTTAGGTTTCTTGACATTTGTGCAGTTTTTGTCTTAAAACTAAATGACAATGTCCTTGTCACAACTTGTCTTTGGCTCCATACATTCTTCATTGCCTTGGTTGTTTTTTCTTTCCTTGTACGTAATGTTGTATAAAGTAATGTAATGACTCAAGATGAATAATCTTGGAGATAATGTGTGGAAAATAGTAAGCAAAAGGACAAGAATGGAGAAAAATTGAACCACTTTCTTGTTCATACTGACACAGTCACAGTTTACAAGGAAAAGTAAGACTTTGAGGTTAAATTCTTGTAACTCCCAACCAATTCCTTTAACTTAATGCCAAAAGCCAAAAAGGCATCAATCAAGTTCACACAATCTTTTGCTCTCCTCTCTCTATATATAGATAATAGCAAGCCAAAAGAGACTTAAAGAGAGAAGCATGTTGAAATCAAGAAACATGGGCAAAAGAAAACAAGAGAAGAAGTCACAAGAAGTGAAGTACCTTGGAGTCAGGAGGCGTCCATGGGGAAGATATGCAGCTGAAATCAGAAACCCTTTCACAAAAGAGAGACATTGGCTTGGAACTTTTGATACAGCCGAAGAAGCTGCTTTGGCTTATGATGTTGCTGCTCGTTCCATCAGTGGCTCTCTAGCCAAAACCAACTTCTTCTACACTGATAACATCTCTTTACAACCACAGCCACAACAGTTCTTACAGTCATCATCAGACAAAGCTTTTTTTGCTAACCCTGTTGCCTCTTTGGAACCTAATATGAGTTTGGGATCTTCTAGCTTCTGTTTTCAGCAAGAAAACAACCATTTTCTTTCTCCTAATCTCACTAACAGTTCCTCACACTATTGTCATGATGATGATCATGTTGGTAAAATCAAAGAGATTTCATTACCTTCTTTGCCTAATGATATGTCAAGCAGTTTATTTAGTCGTCAGGACAAAAGAGAGGAAGATGGCAATGCAGACAAGATGAAGCTTGGCTCTGTTCTCACCGATGAAGCTCATTCCTTTGAGTATGACTTCCTCTTAACCGGCATGCCACTTTCTCTTCTCAGTGATTATAATGAAGATCTTCCTCAGATTATGGGATCTTCTTCATCTTTTATCTGATTAGTGTTGTATCTTTCTTTAGTATTAAAGACATGCTTCAAACCAGTGTTATGTTTGAATAAGGGATGTAACATGTTTGAATAAAGTTTATTACTATAAAATTGTAGAGCACAAATACATAAACTCGGGAACTACAATTCTACATTCCGAATCACATAACTGTATAAAAAAAATGGAGCAGACATCTTCACTTCCAGTTATTGGCAACAATGTCAGCCAAATCAACAACTCTCTGAGAGTAGCCCCATTCATTATCATACCAAGCAATCACTTTAACCATATCATCTCCCATAACCATTGTGAGAGAAGAATCAATGGTGGATGACACATCAGAGCACCTGAAGTCGACAGAGACAAGAGGCTCATCGCAGACATCGAGTATACCTTTAAGCTCGTTCGCAGCTGCATCCCTGAACGCAGCGTTGACTTCTTCAGCAAAAGTCTTCTTGGAGACTTGCACAACTAAGTCAACCACCGAGACGTTGGGAGTTGGCACACGCAATGCGATGCCGTTGAGCTTTCCTTTGAGGTTAGGGAGGACAAGAGCCACGGCTTTAGCTGCTCCTGTTGATGTTGGAACGATGTTTAAAGCAGCTGCTCTTGCTCTCCTTAGATCACGGTGGCTTGCATCCAACAGCCTCTGGTCACCAGTGTATGAGTGAGTGGTTGTCATTGTGCCCTTGATGATCCCTACCATGTTTAACACATCACAACATTGATCAGCATTTTTACACATTGAAAAGCAACTTATGAGTTCACATAGGCCTTGGGTTCGGTTTCGTTTCTTTCGGTTTTAGAGATGTATGAACCATTCAGTTACTTATGAAATTCGGTCCGGTTTTGGTTTGGCTCTTTCGGTTTTCGGGTACAGTTGTAGGAACCGGCTAGTATCCGATAAAATTTTGGTTCCAGTTCGGTTCGAATTTGGTTTCAGAAATATAGGAACCACTCGGTTATTTGTGTTTGATTTCAGATTTGTTTTCTTCTGTTCATTTTTCCGGTTCGGTTTTCAATTTTCGGTTCATATGCCCATGCCAAAGTTCACACTACAATATACTGATTGTATGAGATGCTTACCGAATTTCTGGTCAAGAACCTTGACGAATGGAGCGAGACAGTTAGTAGTACAAGAGGCGTTGCTGATGATTGTATCTTCATGGCTGTAAAGTTCAGCATTGACACCACAAACGTAAGTTGGGATATCTCCTTTACCAGGTGCAGTAATCAAGACCTTCTTGGCTCCAGCTTGAATGTGCTTTCCAGCACCTTCTCTGTCCACAAACACTCCGGTTCCTTCGATCACAAGGTCAATGCCTAGTTCTCTGAAACACCATCACAAAATTTTAAGATCAGTTTGAAGAATGATACAATCTTAAGTGTGTTTTTTTAACTCACCCCCAGGGGAGATTAGATGGGTTACGGTCAGAGACAATCTTGATGATCTTTCCATCAACGGAGAGAGCAGAGTCTCCTGAAGGCTTGACATCAGCATCAAAGATTCCAAGGGTTGAGTCGTATTTGAGGAGATGCGTTGCTTGTTTGACACCACCAGTGTCGTTAATGGCAATGACATCAAGAGGAGAGTCTTTACGACCATGCCAACACCTCAAGAAGTTCCTACCGATCCTACCGAAACCATTGATGGCTACCTTAAGCTTGGCCTCGGTCACTCCTTTACTGTATCCACCGTTGCTTCCCATCTACAACACATAAACAAAAAAACAAAGTGTATGGTTTAATAAAATGCATTAATGGCTGATCATGGCATGCACGCTTGTTCTTGATAAGATATATAACACAGAAGCAATAGAGAGGAAAGGAACTCACTGCAGAAGTCTGGAAACTGACGAAGGAAACAAACTCATCGGAGGAAGACTTCTTTCCGAAGGGAAGAGCAGAGGAGTTTCGTAGTCCTGAGAACTCAGAGAAGCCCTGTAAAGCAAAGACATGAGAATACTAGATGATGATGATAAAACATTCGATTATGAGGAAGGACGATGAGACAAAACCTGAAGAGATGGTTTGGCGACAGAGAAAGTAGCCGAAGCCATGGCTACAAGAGAGAAGTTGAGGACAGAAAGCAATGTTGAAGCAAGAGATTAGTAATATAGGAAAGAGAATTGCTGAGCTGGAAGGCAAAGAAGATGAGATTCTGGATAGCTTTGTCATTCGTTCGTTTGTATGGTTGTGATTTACCACTCTCTTCCCTCTTCACATTTGGTATATGATTTATTATTCACTGATCTTTTTCTTCTCAGTTGGGCTTCACAAGTGGGCTTCTCCATCATGTGGTCAGCATTTGCACGGTTATATGCCTTGTTCTAATCTTCCGACATACTTACCGTTAGGACCATTGAAAAGTCAAAACTAGATTCTCTGACACATCTTTGCTGCAGATAAAAATCACACTCTTTTTTTTTGTAAACAAATCACAGATTCGTTATAGTAGTTAGAGCTTTCATGTAATGTGAAGCCATTTACAAAGATTGCACCTCAGCCTTGTACATATACCAACCCTACTAAGAGTTTTATCAAGGAGATGATAAAATGTACAGACTTGACAGATTACACCACTGGAAGTGATACTTCTACAGTCTACAGAGCCTATTTGCAGGTCTATGTGAGATTGTTTCTCTGTACTTTTTGGCGCATTGACTCTATATAAAGCCATTCCAAGACACGCAGGAGAACCTTGTGTAGTTAACTCTAGCTCTCCATAGGACTAATCAAATACATAACTAAACATAGCTACTCACACAATACTGAGGAAATAAACTTCGCATGGACAAAGGATCATCCTTTCTTATCAATCATAACATCAATTATTCAATAATAACCAACACATGCTTGCACATTAAACGAGACCACCAAGATTCATTAATACGATTCAAGAAACAGTCACAGCAAGCTTTACATCATGATCATAGTAACATATCAAGAAGCAAGCATACGACAGAAAATGAGGTAACCACTAATTAAAAAAAAAAGATCAAACCCTGAGAATCTGCAGCTTTGTCGAGAAAGCAATAGCAACCCAATCAGGCTGAGAAGACGACCACTGAAGCTGCTCAATCTCAGCACCAGCGGTGTAAGCAAGAATCGGATCAAGCCCACCTTCAACCTGCTGCCCCATCGACGAAATATCCCAAATCAAAGCCTGCGAATCATCCCCTGCAGTACAGATATGAGACGAGCTATGAGGAGCCCAAGCAATTGCATTGACACTAGCCTGATGCCTCTGAAGCTCCACCACAGGAAGCGCTGGGAAACGAATGTCAAGCACAACAACCTTAGCACTGTCCATGATGATAGTCGCCATGTACCTAGGATCCTGCTTGTTCCAACCAAGACGCACTAACGGAGTATCAGGCTCAGAGCTCTCGTAGATAATCGTCGAATGCTCCTTATCACGAAGATCAAACACTCTCACAGATCCATCGGCCGAGACCGACGCGAACACACCAACTCCACCCCAAGCAATGTCTAACACTTCCTTATCGTGAGCGATAAGCTGTGTATCAACAGCCTCGCGATCAATGTCCCAGATCGTGCACGTCGTATCGGTGCTCGAAGTCCCGATCCGTCTTGGCTCAGCTTCGTTCCAGTCGAAGGAGGTTAACGGTCCACAGAACTCGCTGTTCTTGTTGCTGTTGAGGCACGACTTGAGCTCGACGCGGGAGTGATCGTCGGCGATTCGCCAGAGACGGAGGAAGTCGCTGGAGGTGGCGAGGAGATCGGGGCGCTGGCACTCCTTGTCGGGGATGAAGATGGTCTTGGTGGGAGGGTAAGGGTGCTCGAAGGCGAGGTTGGGATCGGAGCGGATCTCGCCGTTGGACTCGTCGAGCTGCACGATCTCGACTCGGTTCGGGTACTGCTCGAGGAGGCTGGTGATGGCGAGACGGTACTTTTTGTCGCGGCGGACGCTCCAGTTCATGGCGTAGATCTGCCATGGTGCTTCGTATGTGTAGATCTCTGATCGTTTCTGCTGCTCATCGGAACCGTATTGGATCGGGTCGCTGCTCGTTCCCATCGTTGCATCAAGAAACCCTAGAAACCGCCTCCCTCCGCTCCTCCTTCAGGTTCTATCACTCACTCGGAGAAGATGGATAATCTTAATTTGTTATAATATTATTTAATTCGGTACCTTTTTGTCAAAACGCTGCGTTTCAAACAAAACGTTAACCGTTTAAACCAAAACCAAAACGTTGTCGTTATGAGCAAAATGATGCCGTTTTTGTAATAAAAGAGACCTCTTCATAGTTACCTCCTCCCCTCTCCTCACCATAGATTTTCTGGTGGAAAACAGAAACTATTAACCAAAAAATATGTTAATCCTCAAAAATATTTTATATTATTCATTCTGATCAGATCAAATCTAACAGAAATGCTTCAGATTCCTCATGAGGTTTATTTTCCCTCATACTGTACATCAGAAACAGAGCATTTGACATAAAAGAAGAAGATGCATTTGCATCATCAAATTCAAAGGCAACAACAATATAGAAATGAACTTTTAAGTTCAACAATAACAAAAAGAAGAGATTGATTCATATGATGTTTAGATTCGGATCGTTTCGATGAGAATCTGCAAAATCTCTGACTAGTCGCTTCAATGCTCGACCGTGTTTCCCTTGCATATGTCCCCCTCCTAAACTGTTACTACTACTTGCAAAGTTGCAGCTTTTGTTCTCGAGGTAATCGATCCCTGCACCTCCCAGAGCTTCTGACCATTCCCTCACTATCTTTTCTGCTTCTCCTTGCTTTAGATACTCGCTCGGAAGTGCCCACACCTGAATACAAAACATACAAAACCATTACAACAAACAAAACAGAGCCGGAGTTCGGTATTGATGTGATCACTAGAGATAGAGAGAAACCGCTGAGTTTAGCCATCCTTGGAGAGACTTCCAACACAAGATCTCTTTCCATGAAGTTCTCTCACATAAACTGCAGATTGCAGCTAACTGTTGAAGTATTGTCGAACACTTATGGACCTTAAAACAAAAACAGAATCCAAAGGTAAATCAAAGATCCCAATGCATCACTACATTTTGAGAGATTTTTACTAGAATGATTTTTACCCTTGACATAGCTGCAACTCCAAGTAGAGCATAGACTAGATTAGACAAAAGTCCCTCTCCACAGTGAGATACAACCTGGACGGAGACGACACTGAATGATCCTTCTGATTTGCAATTCACGCTTTCAATCATGGAAGCAAGCGAGACCTCCAAGAAATCTGTGCACGTCAAAAACACAAGTGTATGCTTATGACCATAGAGTCTGTTATAGTAAACCACTGCAAACTTACCTGACAAGTAAGAGAGTGCAGCTAAAGCAGCACCTCGGTGCATAGCTGTACAACTAATAGCCGCTTTTTGGAAAGAAATTTCAAGAAGTGTTCCAGAATTACCCAACAGTTCCTGTTTCAATCAAAAAGAAAATATAACCAAACCTTCACCACAAGATGAAAAAGAAATTTTATACTTTAACGAGCAAAAGGAATGGATGCAACACCTTATGACAACCGCGGATTAATGCTGACGCAAAATTCACATATGCTTCCACCAAATCGGGTTCTTGGTCGCATATATAGGACGAGTTTATTCCCATCAGTGATGATGCTTGAGTAAATCTCTCAAACGTGGTGATAAACAAGGAACCGTATTCTTCCTTGTGACAGAATTCTTCAGCGATTACACAGCCTGTGATAACAAGTGTGTAGAAAGGCAAATTTTCAGAGAACTGGCCGATCAATAACCACTAATTTATTTAAGCTTGCATCTCGGAAGATTATTCTCCAGCAGTGGAGCATGTACATGAATTAAGAAACCTCACCTGTTCTTATGTAACACTCTTGGCTTTGAAATGACAGAAAATTTCTCGATAGACACTCCAGTACACTGGGCAGTAGCAGCATAAAGTGCTCACCTTTAACAATGCAAATTTAAGGAGTTAAAATGTCAGTGAAACCAACTATAATACAAAATCATATGCATACTCAGACTCTTGCAGTAAGAAAGCAAGTTATCATTGGTTCTGAGAAATTATCCACTACTGTAAAGGCTTTGGAATAGAGAAGTGGTCCAGGCTTTGAAGGCATAACAAGACGAATGTAAAGTAATATAATAAGGAGATGAGAAGTCTGAGACCTGACGACTGAACTGCCACTGAAAGAGCACGGCATGCTGCAGCAGCCAAACTTCCACTCTCCATGTGTTCAGACCTAAATAGCTTCTCCAATATGGGCCAGAATACAGTCAACAATGAAAGAATTGGACCGTCCGCCACAGGGACAGATGACAGAGACGTCGCAAGGTGACTGAGTACAGTTCCAATCCTGAATCATTGAACAAATGAAGAGCAAAGTCATCAAATCTTATATTCTTATGGAGTTTTGTACACCTAATTAAAAAAAACTTCCAGAGTGCAACCTATTAATGATAAATATTCAATAAAAAAATATGGCAGGGTGTTCACAGAAACAGACCTGTAAAGACCTCTTGTAACAGAGCTCAGCATCCGAGTGTAAGTAGCTGGATTCTGTCTACCAGAAGACTCAACGTCATCATCTACCTAAAATCATATATGGTATTAGTTCAAATTCTATTTCAGAGGTGGATCATTTGTGGAAATTTAGCTGATTTCTTCCTTTAATACAGAGAAAGAACAAAAAGAATGACCAAGAGCCTTGAAGAATAACTCTAACCGAACAATATAAAACACTTACAAGTGTTGACAGAACTCCATAACTTGACGAAAGCAATTGAGTTAATAATTTATTTTGTAGCTCTTTGTTAGCAACAGATCCAAGAATCACAGTGATAGCGCTAATGACTTCTTCTTCATCTTCTAACGCCAAATTCCACTGCTCCAAGCACTAAGAAAGGTAAAACTACAATTATTCAGGGGACGAGATATATGCATAAGTGTAACTTGAAGCTTGTTTTAGAAGTACTGAAAGGGTGTGCATGAAGCTAATACCTCTCCTATCCACATTAAGATGTCTAAATTTGATGTTTCCTGGATTACAGCTGGTGCATCTTCACAAATTTTACGCAGAGCAGAGGCACAAGCATGTGTACAAATAGGTTCAGAAATCCCTCCTGCAAGAAATAATCTGAAATCACAAAAACCATGCATTATTTAGATTATCAGACCAACTTATGTTATAGGATATTAACATACACATCTCCTTACAGGAGACTGAAAATACGAATTAGAAAATAAAATAAATAAATAAAAACTTTTTAAATTGTATTGTATTATGTTAAACGGTCACTGAAGAAAGTAGACTTACAGCAAGGGTCTAGCATTACTTGGAGAAACAGAGATCCATCTTGAAAAGGAGCCAACAACATCTGCCAGTGATCTGTATACCTAAAAGTTCATCATGGTCAATTGTTGATTTTGCATTTAAAGTACAATAAAATTATTGGTAAGCCAGACGACAAGGAAAATGTATGAAATGACATACAACACATAAAAATCCCTTCAGTTCGCTGGATGGCCTGACAGAGAATGCAGAAACCAATTGCGCGATCAATGAAAAATCAAAAGCCTCTCCCTCTTGCAAGATAACTTCAGAAACCTGACACGGTAGAATCCTTAGTAAAGACACGGATAAACAATACAAACTGCAACTCCTGAAAAATGTGAAGCTTAAAGATATCATCCCTGATTAGAAAAGAGGTCAGGTGTGCTCACCGCATTAAGAGCAAACAACTTCGCCTCAATCTCCCTCAAGGGCATCGAAACATCTGAAGAAGGCAGGCCACCAAAAAACAACTACAGGTATATTGGCAAGAAAAGGTTTAAAATAACTGAAGACTTTCACAGAACATGAAAGAGCAAAAACTACTTATCAAGCAACCATCTAACTGAAGTAATACAAAACACCACAATAATGTTGTTCGGTTTGAGACAAGCAAAGTAATAACCTAAAAGACTCAGCGTTATACAGAGCATGGTTCACTAATAGAAAGTGAACAGATCCCATGAGAACTGATCAGATTCGGAAGAAACAGGGAAATCTGTTTTCAGCGTGACACAGTAAAACAGGGGAAAAAGGAAAATCCTGCCTGATTCATAATATAAATTCGTCGTGTAGCAAATACTGAATTAACTAATGGCTTTTAAATTGTGAAGTGAGGGCACACCTTACTCACAAATGTTGTAGGATGAAGTAGCTGACAAATATCTACCAAGAGCTCAAGAAGATTATTTCTAAAATGCAGCAGGCCATCAGGCAGGTCAAGCCCTGGAGACTCATCACTGGAGGTAAACTCATCAACCTGAAGATAGATTGCTAATCAAATTTAGAAGCACAAAGAAACACTATCAGTACAATAAATAAAGCAGTTGTTCAATAATTTGTGACTCTTGTGAATATTCAGGAAATGACAAACTAAAAAAATCAAATATTACGTTGATACAGTGAGATTGGTTTTTCCCAAGGTATTGCTAGTGCTGCAACTAGTATGATAGCTTAAATACACTTACAAAAATGAAATAGACATTAAACTTAAGAAAGTTTCCAAGATGTAACCTGAGCGCGCAGCACAAGAGCATCAACTAAAGCTGAGAGAACTGGTAAAAATATATCTTTCACACGATTTGTCTCATTCTGTCTGTTTCCACCTAGGCTAAGTATATACGTTGCAAAAGTTGACCTAAAAAGAGGGAAAAAAACAAGTATGAGCATCTTTCTGATAGGAGGATGGAAAGAAAAATGTTAAAGTCACATGGTTGTAAAGGAGCATAATAAGAAAGATACCAAAACTGTACAGTCGAGTCTGCAATTTCCCAGTCTTCACTTGGAAATGACACACAGCTGAAAAGTAATTGAGGGGGCAGTGAACAAGAGTACTGTAAGATGTTAATAGGAACCGAAAGAACAAGCCATGTTTGGAGAAGAAGAAAAACATTGAGTAAGAAGAAACTGAGAAAATCAGCTTGAAATTGCAACTAACAAAGGAATATGGGTTAAGATGCTAAAGCGCATTGGACAGATTAGGTGCCTATTTGGAAAAACAAAGACACAAACAATAAATGCCTTATACACACCTCAAAAGGGCATCAGTCAAAATAAGAGCTTCATGACTTGCTTCAACGATCAAGCATGGTGCCTAGAACATATTGCAACCCAACATGAGTCTCACAAAAAGAAGAAGAAAAAAATATATAAGTTAAGTGAAGAGTAATAACACCCTAACATGCATACTCATAAGAGGATAAAATGGAATAAGTACTTACAGCCTGTCCGATCTCAGACATCAAGCAAGCCAGGCCAGAGACAACTTTTGGATCAGCATTTATAAGAGCTGGTTTTAGAAGTGTATCTCTGAGCAACTGTACTTTGTACAATAAAACCCGAGGAAGATCCTGCAAGAAGAAGACATATCAAAACTAATGGAATCCAAAAGCAGATTCAGTTTTGCTATTGACCGATAGAAGATAATACGTTGATCTAAAACCCTATGCAACAAGATCGTCATATTACATGTGTTGAACCAATAAGACCAGAAGACAAAAATAGAAAGATATCAATAAAATGTAGTTCAAACATACCTCATGCCGAGTCACAAGTTCAACAAGCACCTCAATGGCGAGATCAAAAGTAGTACCCTACGGAACACAGAGCGGAGAAATCAAAACCCAAGGCAATTTGTAGAAAAGAGACAGGTAACTTAAACTACACCAGTAATGAAAATCACCTGCAGAGCATTGAAGACATAGTTAAGAAGGGGATGTGATGGCACTGCGCCTTGTGGAATCTCAGAGAAACATCCAGCACGGACCTAATGATAACGAGTAAAGACATTAAATTCAAACCCAGAAAAAGAAAGATCACCACAACACAATTGCACGTGAAACACAAACCAACATACCCAACTAAGTAAGCAACGAAGTATTTTCCGGTTGTCGTGCTGCGGGTAAAGAGGGGAGACGTATTGCTTCTCAGACTGCTGGAGTAAGAAGTCTAGAACCATGGAAGTATGCGAGAGCAACTGTTACAAAGCCAAACGCCAGGTAAGTACAACAAAGACAAAAAAAAACACAAGATGATAAAAGGAACAACCTCTTGACGAAGATCAGACTGATGAGAAACATGGCGAGAGTCAGATATCTCTTCAGGAAGCACAGTGAGAAGCTCAAGCAAGACGACATTGCCATCATCATGAGCCTGAAGACTCTGAAGCGCGAACATAAGCTTATCAAAAGGCTTCGAATAAAGATCCGCGTGTAGAAGAAGCGCCGAGAGAGCTAAACATATCTGCGTCAAGAGCTGCAAAATCCCCAAAACTCCCAACACTGACTCATCACAAAAACACACATAAACCCCAAAAAAATCATTCCTTTCTAACGGATAAAACTTACCTGAGGAACGCCGGAGCTGTATCTCTTGGCGGCGATAAGAAGCGCGTTGAGAAGAGCGTCTTTGGCATTCGATTGAAGATTCGATGCTTCGTTCTGAATCTGAAAACCAACACAAAAGGAGAGGGTGAAAAGGGTTTTCGAGAATCGAGGAGGAGATGATGAAAGGCGAGACCTTTCGGCGGAGAATCTGGGCGGCGAAGAATTGGAGGTCGAAGAGAGAGACAATCGGAGAAGTGAGGAGAGAGGTGGAGACGTCCCAAGCTTCGGGAGTTTGCTGGAAGTGAACAAGCCATTGATTGGCGGCGACTCTGTTGGAAGAGAGAGGATCGTGATTCAAGACGTGAATTGCTTCTGCTACTTTCCTCTGTAACTCCTCCATTCACTCTAATCGTTTGTTCATCCCACACTCGTCTTCTTCTACTCTGTTCTACCTTTCTTTTTTTCTTCAACTAATATTTAATGCTTATTTAATTCTTTTTCTCAGTATTCGGATTCGATTCGATAATCTAGTTAGAAAGCAAAAAAAAGAAAAATATATTGGGCTTATCTTAAGTTAAAGGCCCATTAAACTTAAATTCGGTTCAATTAGTGCAAGACCAAGATGAAAACCTTGAGACTGCGTGCCGTTTTGTGGTTTGCGTCAAGAATATTACCCAAACGAGAGTGAAAATGTTAAACAATGGATATCAAATCTATAAACCCAATACGACCAAACTGTCCACTTCATGTCCCATTAAATAACTTGAAAACCCTATTAAGGATATCATTATGTTCTCTCTTTTTTTTGAAACACATAAACTTGTCATTCAATGCAAAGTAGTTAGGCAGCTGCCGTCACATGGAGCTTCTGCCTTCTGCACAGACACATGCTTACCAGAAGATGTGGCCATTGTTATCTTTCTTTACCAAGCTCTGGAAAACAGAAGTAACAAACGATTACATCATGGTTTTATAGTGACAATGAGAACAATCTAGACTAAGTATAATGCCAGCTCATGATGACAGCTAGAAAGGTATCAATCTCCTTCTCCAACGGATAGAAGAGAATCAAATCGGTTGGAGAGTTGCACTGTCATTGCCGTACTCTTTTGTCTCTGAGACTGGCATTTGGTCTGATCATCCTTTTGTCTTGTGGGCTTCGTTAATGTGGCTCTTTGGGCTTGAACAGAAGATGCCGTGTGAGCCACTCTTACAAGACATGTGGGTTCTGATTTAGGAAATGGATTATTCCAGTTTCAATTTGGGCAATTTTAGTACCTAAACCAAGACAGCCTCTTACGATTCTGTAACTAGCCGATCACTTGGTACAAGAGTGCAATGCAACGTTCAGTAAAATTTCATGTATGGCCTAAAGTTTTGTGCCCATGTCATTGGTTCTTTGATACAGTCCAATAAGTATCTGTGAGATCATTGTGTCTTCCATTGGCCAACGAACTTAGCTATTTGATTAAAATGTTTTACTATGTTTTCCCACTTCCTGGATATCACACTGATTGCTTTGCACGTAGCAAGATCAGCACATATGGAGTCCACGAAACAAAGATCTTAATGGTCAATAATCTTTTGTATATTTCTATAACCATTTATGAATTATATATAATTGCGTTCTTCTCCGCGTGTTGTTATCTTTTATTGTTTAGCCTTACCTAGTCGTGCGACGAAACATCAGATACGTCACCTTTTGATTCCATATGACAGTTATACAACACTGGACCGACACACACATAATATAATTTACTGTAGAACACTAAGTCAATATAATGGTCTAACTGGTGTAACGCTGTCTTTTACCAATGTCCAAAAACTCCTACAATACAAAATCTATAAAGACCTATAAAATCTTGTAATAGTGTCTATACAACTATTGATACATAAGATCGCAAGATCCTCTATCTTCTCTCTTACCTCGTAGGACTATCTTTCTCTTTCTTGGTAGGAGAATGGAGAAAGATAACAGTTTCATGGATCCGTTTCTGACCTCAACGGAGGAACTTGACCAGGCAACTCAGAAAGCATTGATGAATTATCTAGGAGTCGGAAGCAGAGCATCTTCTCTTGTCTCATTCTCCTCTACCGCCGTCGATATCCCGCCGATCTCCAACGTCAAAGACTTCACCAGGGAGTTTAGAATTGAGTCTAGGAAGCTATGGAAGCTAGCCGGCCCGGCCATTTTCACATCGATGGCCCAGTTCTCTCTAGGAGCCATCACTCAGGTTTTCGCCGGACATATTAGCACCATCGCCCTCGCTGCCGTCTCCATTGAGAACTCCGTCATCGCCGGTTTCTCCTTCGGTATCATGGTACGCATGTGAATATTTTGCATATTTAAAAACAAGACAAAAACTATTTATTATTAGGTTAAATACCATTCGATTATTGTAATAGTTTTAGTACATTTGAGCTGTGTTTTTATTTGCATAGATGTAAAATTGATGCCTTACGTATAGACTATACTTTGCAAATTAATAAAATTTCAAATTTATTTTAGAATCTATAGTAGTTATATGAACAAGTTGATGTGTTATTTGCATATTGACTATTTCAATTGTATGTCATCAAAAATATTAAATTTATAGCATGAACAATATAGTCTCTCATATAATTATTCACAAGCAAAATAAATTAAAATAATACAAAAGTAAGAGAGAAAGTAGATAGAATTTTTTTAGAGACTCTCATATTTTTATGAGGAATTCATCATGCATATGTCACTTATATAATGATTCAATTATTTAAAATAAATAAAATGATTATATAATTATATTTTAATTTTTAATTTTTTTTTAAACTTATATAGTGTTTACCATTGATAATGCTCTTACGTCCATGTATGGTGCAATTGCAAACATGACTAGCTTGGAATGGGAAGCGCGTTGGAAACGTTATGCGGACAAGCGTTTGGAGCAGGAAAAGTATCGCTGCTCGGCGTTTACTTACAACGTTCATGGGTGATTCTAACCGTAACCGCTCTCATCCTTTCTCTTCTCTACATCTTCGCCGCTCCAATCCTAACCTTCATAGGCCAAACCGCGGCGATCTCGGCCATGGCCGGAATATTCTCCATCTACATGATCCCACAAATCTTTGCCTACGCCATAAATTTCCCGAGCGCAAAGTTTTTGCAGTCGCAAAGCAAGATCATGGTCATGGCAGCAATCTCTGGTGTGGCTCTTGTGATCCACACGTTGCTCACGTGGCTAGTAATGTCTAAGTTCCATTGGGGACTTCCCGGTTTGGCTTTTGTGCTTAACACGTCGTGGTGGTTCATCGTTGTGGCACAAGTCGTGTATATATTTAGTGGTACTTGTGGAGAAGCTTGGTCTGGATTCACGTGGGAGGCTTTTCACAATTTGTGGGGTTTTATCAAATTGTCCTTGGCTTCTGCTGTCATGCTTTGGTGACTTTCAAACCGGTTTTCCCGGTTAATTTGGTCCAGACTTGATCCAACGCTTTAATATATATATTCTTACCTTTGTAGTTTGGAGATTTGGTATTTCATGGCACTCGTATTATTTGCTGGATATTTGAAGAATGCTGAAGTCTCCGTAGCTGCCCTCTCCATATGGTAAAATTTATTATACTCTGTACTTGAAAATATAATAAACACTTTTCTTAAACTATATCATTTCTTCATGATATTTAAGGTTCATTCCCGGTTATTTAGGGCATCTCCAATGAGACTCTATTTTTTCTTCTATAATTTACATTAAAATAGAATAACATTTTTTTATATTTCACTCTATTATAGAGCAAAAAAATAGAATCCCATTGGATACTGTCTCAGTACCATTCTTTCACTTACTTCCATGATCTCTTTTTCTATTCATCTATTCAGATTAACACAAAGATTCTCTAAATAAGAGTAGACCTAACGTGCCTAGTAGTCTATTTGTTTTGTCTTTTGAGGCCAATATAGTTTAATACTCTAATTAAATATTTCACACATTTTTAATCTAATATTTCTGGATTGAATTGACGTACATACACGTCTACTCATTAATAACTCGTAATATAAGAACTAAACAAAATAAGAAAATTCGAATTTCACTACTTTCATTAGAAAATATTGTCTAACTATTTGTTTACCTTAACGGTGTGTTAAATGAAGCATGAACATTTTGGGATGGGCAGCAATGGTTTCAGTAGGGATAAACGCAGCAGTAAGGTAAAATACCCCGTGTGAAAACTAACTCTTTGCAACTTCAACAGATCCATAAGTGCCAAGCTAATAAATATGTTTTGGCAGTGTGAGAGTGTCAAATGAGCTTGGAGCTAGCCACCCAAGAGCGGCCAAGTTCTCTCTAGTTGTTGCCGTGATATTATCGTCAGTAATGGGAATGGCTATAGCCGCGGTCCTACTCATCTTCCGAGACGAGTACCCGGTTTTGTTTGTGGAAGATGAAGTTGTTAGGAATGTGGTTAGAGAACTCACGCCAATGCTTGCCTTTTGCATTGTCATCAACAATGTTCAACCTGTATTGTCTGGTAATACTCATCAAAATCTCATTCGGACTCCTAGTATTTTTTTTTTTATTGAACTCTAATACTATGTAGGTAATAATCCGCGCATTGCGAATGTGATTATTAGTTTCGTTATTTTTAATAAAAACACATTAAATCTATTTAAACTGGATAGATTATTTTTTTGATTTTTAATCTCCTAAAATATAACTATTATTTTAAATTAATATTTATTTTAGTTTATTCGGTTAGAATGTTTGAATTTTTAGTTTTTTTTTCGGTAAAAACCAAAAAATACTATTATTTGTTTATTTCATGTTATGAATTTTAGATAATCGTCATGTCGAACCAATGGTTTCATATCATAGTTTGTAAACGGATAATAGTTCAAGAAAAAAAAAAGAAAATTATTATAACAAATCATTTCACTACAATTTGGTCGGTAGTGAAAGAAACATTAAGAAAAAAATATTTCAACTTCCAAAAAAAAATAGATACTTCAGTTATGGTAAATACTTAGTTACAAGGTGCTCACATCAAAGTGCACATGTATGTGTATGTAAAAGTATATAGAAATAGTTGACAAATATATAAAAATATTGTTAATTAATATTAAATGACATTTTTGTTCTAAATAATACATGAAAGATAAAATTAAAATTAATTAAAAATTAAAAAGGCCTTGACATTAGTGAATTTTTTTATATAAAGAAAAATCAATTGTATCCGTAAATAGAGGTGGACACATATCGAATATCTGGGTATTTGAAGGCGTTCATGTCGATTCAATCTTTAGCCACCTGGATAGTCGGTGACTCTGATATCCAAAATGATTTAGAATTTTAAAGAATATCAGATTTGATCCGTAAATAAAATAAAATTTTAAAAATAATTGAAAATTTTAATAATAACATTTTATTACAAAAATAAAATATTATTTAACTTTTTAAATTTTAATACCTAATATAATAAATTTAATTCATAACAATATTGTAAAACTTATATAAACTATAATATATATAGCATATATATATATATATAATTCTGTACATATATGTATATATATATGCATATAACAGATCGAATTTGATATCCGTTTCTAAAAGTATTGATATTTGTGATTTGCTTTTTTTTATTGTATTTTAGTATTTGATTTGTTTCGTAGAGTTACGGATATCCATATTTTTTTGTTCAAATCAAAACGGATAATGAATCGAATCAAAATATACAAGTATTTTCCCCAACTTTATCCGTAAACAATAAAAATAATATATATATAGTTTAGCTTTTGATTCGTTATTTGTTTTGATTTGAACCGAAAAATACAAAGTTTTATTGGAACAATGCATGTGAGTTTTATATTAAAAAAAATACAAAATATATAGTATGAACACATTTATGAATATAGTGTGAACGTGTTAGTATATTTATTATCAAATCATTGTGAGACTACCACGTGTCTATTATAGTGTGAGTGCATTTATTATAATGTTTCTGCTTTAATAAGGGATGTACGTAAACCTGTAACTCAATAGTAATAGTATTAGTAGTACTAGTTGGATAAAAGTGAAATGGTTTATTGAATTTATATGATATTATATATATATATGGAGTTCAAATTTTATCGGATGCATGTGACATTATTATGGTAAATAAAACTTGGTTATGTAGGAGTGGCTGTGGGAGCAGGATGGCAAGCGGTTGTTGCCTATGTGAACATAGCTTGCTATTACTTATTTGGAGTCCCATTTGGTCTATTGTTGGGATTTAAGCTTGAATATGGAGTAATGGTAATGAAATTACACATCCTTTCTAAACCCTTTTATTAATGGGACGAAAGACTAGAGTTTTTTATTTTACGGAAACACTATATATATATTGATCAGGGAATCTGGTGGGGGATGATGACGGGAACATTTGTTCAATCGATAGTTTTGACTTGGATGATCTGCAAAACCAACTGGGACAAAGAGGTGAAGAACCAAAACACTTACTAGAGTTAGTAAACAAGAAACTAATTAATCACTGAATATTTGTTCTAATCAGTTGAGCGATATGTTTGTAGGCTGCAATGGCAGAAGAGAGGATAAGAGAATGGGGAGGATCAGAAGAGAAAGAGAATCTTTTGAACTAACAAGAGTGTTTTACTTTACGACATTTTTCTGTCCGAACCATTATGAATTTTGATTCCCTTTCTAAACAGCTTTGACTTATTATACTCTGACAAAATACGTCATTTTTTTTTTCAGCAATAAACATTTTGAATTTTGACAATTGGTATATATCTTTAAGAAAAATGAGCAAAGCACGTGAACTACTAATCGGTTAATGAATAGATTCACACATCCCAAGACCCGATCAAATCTAGTTGATCCATTTAGTATAATCAATTAAGATAGTGTGACAGTCTCAGGTATGCATGTCAGCATGTGATAAACCCATTTGGTCTATTCTGATCCTACTGAGTCTTCTACTCCTTCGGGCATGGAGGTATCTCTTTCTAACACTCTCCTCGCTGATCCAGTTAATCCAAACGAGGATGATCCTCATTCACTTGCAACAATCTCGATACTTGAGAACATGTGTATGTTTCCAACAGTTATTTGCATCAACGACCTTATAGAGTCTCCGATCTTGGAGTCTGCTCAAAAATTATCATCAGTCACCACTCCTATTGCTGACACAATTTCTACGGTCCAAATGGATGGTAATAGAACAGCTGAGCCTGACTTTGGCTCTAACAAATTTGCTTTATTGTTCAGTGCGGAGGAAGAAGAAGATTCATCAGATTTGGAAAAAGATTTGGATTCGATGGATCTCATGACACCTCCGGGCAAAATAATCCTTCGAAAAAGACCAGTTAAACCCTCAACAAAGGCTAAGGAGATGCATTGGCATTCAACAAGTCGCGTACGGGGAAACAGAGGACGTGGGAACCGTGGTTAGAGTTGTTCTGCTGCGAACTCATTATCAATTAGAGATTGATCTGATTGTTTCTGGTTCATATCATGTTTCCTTTATTTTGTAAAAACATTTAAAAAACTGTACGACTTCGGCCGTAGCTTTAATAATAATATGGTTTAAAAAAAAATTAATTCACTAAAAACAAGGAACACGAACCCCCAAGTCCAAAAAAAATTTAATTTTCGAAGAAAAGCAACCAAACAGTGATCCATTCAGATTCTTATGAAAAAAAGATTCTGGTTCCAAATAAAACTGAAACTACTACTTACTGCTGTAATTGTTTATGGTTTGATAATACCTTTTGATCTACCCTTTTTTTTTTGTCAATGACCTTTTGATTTACCAATGTTGTAAAAAAAGGTCCATGCATAATCACAACTCACTAGTAGTCTAGTATTCAGCATAATGAATAAGAAAATCCAAATTTGAGTAATCAATTTCTCACTGAAGATTTTTCTTTAATTATTTGCTAACCTTAATGGTGAATGCGTAAAAGTATAGCATGAATATTTCGTTTACTACATTACAGTTTTTAATAAAAGTGATGATATTAAAGCGGCCCATTTTTTTATTTTATATCAAGGCCGGCCCAGTTGACTAAATAATAATACAGAAAATACAATCCAAATGTCACAGTCACTTTATACACTCTTTTGCTTTCTTCATCAGACTTTGGCTATCTCAAAAACATTACAGATTCATATTTCTTTCCACAAAAGTCTCGATCTTCTTTATTGACATCATCCTTAATCCCTCTTTTGGTTTAAAGGTTTTGTATATAACAACACTACTCTCTCCTCTGCGAAATCAACACAAAAGATGGATCACGATCTCGAGATCTTCCCCTTACTCTCCTACGCCCTCCACCACTCCGATCCCGCTTCACACGCGCCACCGTCTCTCTCCATCCAACACTCCCTCGCCAATCGCTACCCTCTTCTCACAAACCCCCACGTCATCTCCACCCTGATCGAATCGATCCCCAGCACAATCACACAGACCCTCCACGTCTTCACCTCGCTAGGCCCTCGCCCCGATCCTTCGTCCGTCTCCTCCGCTCGAGCCAAGATCGCTCAGATCCGAGAGACTGATCCATCCTCGTTGTCTACCGAGGATGCTGCCAAGGAGGAACAGATCTACGTTACGGTTGTGAAGTTGGAGGAAGTTCACGAAGGGTAACTAACTATTAGATTAGTGTATACCGGTTTATTATGGTTAAGAGATAACCAACTGGTTTAGAACATTGTAACAAACTTTAATTAATACATTGATTATACTCTGTTCAAATAGGTACGAGAAGCAGCTTAGGGATTTGGAGGAGAAGCTGAGTGAGGTTTATGATTCGGCGGTTGAGTCGTTGGACGGTGGCGATGAAGTGAACGAGGAGGTTCTTGAGATTCTCAATGGTGGAGGAGTTGAGAGGATTGATCTCTCTGATCGTCGGCTTAAGCTTCTCCCTGAAGCTTTAGGGAATAACGTCTCTTTGGTTTCGTTGAATCTCTCTCGCAACGATCTCAAGGTAAAGCACCAATCTTTCGATTGATACCCGAACGATGTAAGCTTAGTTTTGTTCTGTAAAGCACGAAACTTGAATCGTTCCCACATGAATGTTTGTTCGTGGATACTGTAAAGCTTGAAACTTTCGATAGATACTGTTTGCTCGAACAATGTTGCTTAGTTTTGTTTAGTAAAGCACGAAACTTTCGATGCCTAGGTTTTGGATTTAGCTATATGAATCTTGCTTCATGTGAACAATGGAACTAAACATGACGAGATCTTGATCATTTGCAGTTACTACCTGATACAATCTCAGGGCTTGAGAAGCTAGAGGAGCTTGATGTATCTTCAAACCTTCTCGAGTCTCTTCCCGACTCTTTCGGACTGTTACTTAACCTGAGGGTCTTAAACGTATCCGGGAACAAGCTAACTTATCTCCCGGAGAGCATAACTCAGTGCAGGTTTTGTGATTATAATACGTTTTGTTTCCTTTAGTCTGATGCTGAAGAGAGTTGTTTTTCTTTTGTAATTAGGTCACTAGTGGAGTTAGACGCGAGCTTCAACAACTTGGCTTCTCTCCCTGCAAACATTGGATACGGGTTACTCAACCTGGAAAGGCTATCAATCCATTTGAACAAACTCCGTTTCTTCCCTAACTCCATATGCGAGATGCGGTCTCTAAGGTATCTAGACGCGCACATGAACGAGATCCACGGCCTTCCGATCGCTATAGGGAGACTCACGAGCCTCGAAGTCTTGAACTTGAGCAGCAACTTCAGCGACTTGACTGAGCTACCCGACACCATCTCTGATTTAGCTAACCTCAAGGAGCTAGATGTCAGCAACAACCAGATCAGAGTCTTGCCGGACTCGTTTTTCAGGTTGGAGAAGCTGGAGAAGCTGAACTTGGACCAGAACCCGTTGGAGTTCCCTCCGCAAGAGATGGTTAACCAAGGCGCTGAAGGTGTGAGAGAGTATATGAGGAAGAGATGGGAAGAGATGGTTGAGGAAGAGCAAATGAGGAGTGTGATTGAAGCTGAGAAGCAACAAGGTGGAGTAACGGGTTGGCTTTCTTGGGGAAGCTCCATTGTTAGTAATCTTCTTTCTGGTGGTACTCAGAGTGGTGGAGCTAACAAGCCTAAAGAAGACTCGTATATGGATCAACTGCTCTAAAATTTATTTGTTGTGTACGTGAATGTCTTTGATAACTCTTTCTGGTTATACCTTTTGACTTTTTTTTTGTAGAAAAAGTTCATAGTTTTAAGTCAAGACGGTATACTGTCATATTCTATATGCAAATTGGCCCTCAGTAATCGTTCTTAGAGCATGATTATCCGGGGTCTTTAGTGGGTTTCTTAGTGCGTGGGCCCCTACAAAACCCTTAAAGATCGGTTACAAAAACTACTAATTAAGAACCGATCTTAGTGAGTTTTTTACACTGTTCGCGGGTCCCACTGACACGTGGTGGTCCGCGATTGGTTTGCTTTTCAATTTTTTTTTTTTAACAACTTGTGGGTTTTTTAGGGATAATCATGGCCTAGGCCCGTTGTTATTGAAAAGTTTTTTTTTATTTTAGTCCAATCAAATGTCGGATGACAAAAAAAAATTGAAAACAAAATTAAATTATTGTTATGAAAGTAAGAAAGGGAGGCATCAAAATATAAAAGATGCGGGGTCCGCTGTACTATTCTACTTTTTACCTACTATATAAACGATTTCGATCATTTGAAAATCATCCCTCCCACTTCTCTTCTCACTTAATAATAAACTCTTTCTATCAGTGTTATTTATTTCTACGGATATAAAATTCCGCTCCTATTTAAACTCTCGCGATACAATAAAATTTCGGTTCTTTTCATAACACGTTATCACCACGATCGTTCTCTAATTTGGTAAAATTTATTTGTATCATTTATATTCTACTATAATGGTCGGTATACTGCTCCTACTATTATTTATATCATGTTAAAATGGCCGGAATACCGCCTATATTATTTATTAATAATTTAATTAATTTATTGGTCGACCGACCCGCCTTATATTCTGTTTATTGTTAATTGGTCGGCCGAGCCGCCATATAATTTATTTATTACTTTGCATTGACCGGCTGAGTCGTCGCATGATTTGTTGCCATAATTTTTACTTTTATTAATTTTTATGAAATTATATAGATTTGATTGACTGTTTAATACGATATTTTCATACTGATTTTTGGTGCACTCGATTTAATCCCAACGGTCACAAAGAAAAATTTCAAAATTTTTTCCCTTTTCAAACGGCTATGAACAGTGTTTTTCATCACTCATTTACTTCATCCAAAACATTTCATATTCTCTTAAATATTTTCAAATCGCTTCATTCCGATTTTTCATTGCAAGAAAGATGATTCGCATATTTTTGGTCTTGTGTGCAATTTTTATTTTTGCTTCTATGTACGGTCTTTTTATTGGAGAATTTGCTCCTAGAGAATTTACGCTTAATGTCGTTTACTTTTCTATGTGTTGGTTCTCCTTGTAATTGCGTGTATTATTAATATAAATGGTTCGTTTTAATATTACGAAATTTTAATAAAATATATTATTTTGTGTTTTAGAAATACAAATGGCAAACATCGAGAAACTCCAGTTCCTGGCTGTGAAAATAACTGGCGAAAATTACGTCGAATGGGTCACAAACGTGAAACCATATCTAGTGATGAAAAAGATTACCGAAACAATTATAATCGGTAACAAATCGCCATCCGAGCATATAGCCGAACCGATAATCTTCATGAAGAAGGATTTAGATGAAAATCTAACGCACGACTATGCAAGCGTCGAGGACCTAGCTGGACTGTGACAAGCTTTAAAAGAAAGGTTCGATAACCAGAGACAAATTAACCTCCCTCACGCTCTAGAAGAGTGGAAAAATCTGAGGTTCCAAGATTTTCAAAAGGTTGGGGTGATATCTTGCATATTTGCATTGTTCTATCCATTCATCCATGAGCATTTTTATCATATAGATTATGATTTAGCCATGTCTATGTTGCATTTTGCATTCATTGTCCTTATTAGGTGCTGGAGTGTGCCATGGAGTGATTTGAGATGTTTGGGAGCATTGTGATCCAAAAGAGGGTGAAAGATGAGCATGGATGGAGCCTTTAGAGAAATCTTCTGTTGCTAAGATTTTGTGGAGACACAGAAAATTGAGTTAGATTTCTAATGGAAGTGGTTTCAAGTCATTTGAAGATGTAATAAAGGAGTTATGACCAATTTACTAGAGGCATATCCACCCTGTTCGAGCATCCTGGAGCGACCTCTCAGAGCGACCTACCGAGGTCGCTCCCAGCCAGAGCGACCAGTCCAGAGCGACTACCTCAAGTCACTCCCAGCCAGAGCGACCAGCTCAAGTCACTCGCATTTTGACGCGGCGAGACACGAAAAAACGCGTCGGGAACGACCTCCTGGAGCGACTATGCTAGGTCACTTCGCGTGTTTTGCTTGGATGATTTTTATGTTATTTCAGGGGCCTTTTTGTCATTTGTTTTGATGTTTTACACTTTCTAAACCTAAGTTAAGTACTTTTGTAAGCAATTGGAGGCAGGAGAATCTCTTTTGGGGAGAAAAGAACGAGTGAAAACTTCTTTTGATTCAGATTTCATTGCTTTCATCTTGTGTTCTTGTTGATTTCTTATCTATTTCTCTACATGATTAATCTGAAATCCAATATGAGTTTAAGAGGAATCATGGAGATTAGTGAGTAATCACCTTTTGAATTTATGGGTTAGGGAGATCAAGGGTGATTAGGTTAGTTCTACGATGTTTTAGTGTAGATCATTCTTGTTCCTTGCTAGTAGAGTATTCATAATGCATCTTCTGAGTTGGCCACTCAAAAGTTGATCAATAGACATTTCCCACCCAAAAGGTGTTTGATTAAATGCCTGAGACAACTCTCCTAGGCTTTTAGTATACTTTGCCAAAGACATTTATTGTTAAAGGTGCTAAGATAGCTAATAGACTTGTTAGTAATGATTGCTTTCATATTATTCAACCAAAGACATTTGATGTTTGAGATATGTTAGCAAATGAGCATTCATCTAGACATAAAGCTTGCTTAGAATTGTGTCTAGGCTTAAGGTTGATAGTTTGATTGATCATTTGCCATCCTTAGTTCGATACTTGATCACCCAAGGTCTAATCCTTATGCCCATGAGTTCTCTTTTCCCTTAGTCAAGAAAATATCATTCTGTTATTGCTTTCTAGCATTAGTAGTAGTTTAAAACCCATCTAAATCATTGGTTGCACTTAGATTAAGTGAGTACTTGCATTCTCAGTGCTTTGATATCCCTCAGAACTGGTTCGACATTCACTATACTACAACATTTGTCTTACGAGCCTTGAAAACTCCTAATATCATGGGGATTACAATTCCGCTGTCCTGAGGATAGTTGCACTCCTGAAGTATTGTGGTAATCCTATCTCTGAGGCAGAAATGATGAATAAAACATATAACACTTTCCACAAACAGCTTCACTTCTTGCCCGAAATTTACAGAAAATGCGGGTACACGAGATTTTCTGAATTGATGGTTGCGCTCATGTTGGCTGAAAAGAACAATGAGCTCTTGATCAAAAACCACAATTCCCGACCTACGGGACCCAGAACATTTCCTGAAGTGAATGCTACAGCGATAGAAAATTCGGAAAGGAGAAACCAGACCAACCGCGGTTATGGTCGCCGTTTCAATAATAAACGTGGAAAAACTTACAATCCCAAATGGAAGGGATCTAACAAATGGTTTAGAACCGAACAAGTTTCCAAGGGTAAAGAAAGTCACGAGGATACCACCCAGAAGCGTGGGACAGTGTGTTACAGATGTAGATGTAAAGGACATTGGTCTCGTACCTGTCGTACTCCTCCACATCTCTGTAAGTTATATCAAGAATCCACGAAAGGCAAAGCTAAAGAAGTGAACCTCACTGAAAACTTTGAAGGGACATCGTACCACGATGCCTCCGACTTCACAAATGAGCTGGACTAGATTACTCCTGAAGAGAGCCAAAATGCGTATAATAAGACTATTGAATAGTTTTCAGTATTGTCATGTGTAATTATTATATTTCCTGTTTTAAACAAATAATGATGTTTTTAACGTCACCTTAATGTATAATTATTGTGTGTTTCCTTATATGATTATTATATGAATGAATTTTATTCTTTCTTTTATTAATATTTATGACAATTTCAGAAATGGATCAAAATGCTAATGGAGCAAAATCCATGAAACGGATTCGTGAAATATGCATACCAGATAGTGGAACAACGCACACTATTCTGAGACAAAAGAGATATTTCTCTGATATAAAACCGACAAGAATTATCGTCAATACAATATCAGGTCCTGCAGACGTGATTGAAGGAACTGGTAAAGCAAACTTTAAGTTGCCGAATGGAACAAAATTTTCCATAAATAATGCTATATATTCTCCAAGTTCTAAAAGGAATTTGTTGAGTTTTAAAGACATATATCTTCACGGATATGATACTCAGTCTGCAACTGAGGATGGAAAGAAATACATGTATGTAACTTCTGAGAAATGTGGCAGAGTTTCTGTGAGATTCCTCTCACTAACGAAGGGTTTAGCTTGTTACCTTGTTGCCGCCATTGCTTAAGAACCATGCTGTTCTTTGAACCGTAGTGAGAGAGAATATACGTTGCATGTTGCCGAAGACTATGAATCATCATGATGCTCGAGAAAAGTCGTTCACATCGTTCCATCCATTCATGAAGCTTTGTACCGTCAAATTTAGGGAAATCTGGAGGTTCTGGGGGATTTCTAGGTGCTTGGGTATGTAGATCTAATAATGGTTGATGATTTCACATCTTCTCAACCTGTTTGTTAGCATCGATCTCTGTTCTCGTGTACATCATGAGAGGTTCGAAGCTCAAAAGCTCTTCTTCCGTTTTCTTCGTCGTTACAAGTTCGTCTCCCATTGCTCGGGTTAGACGTTAGGTTTAAGATCCTTTGGTGAACAGTATTCACCGGTGAACAGTGTCCCGATCTGAACAATGATCTTAAGAACCTAAAGCTCTGATACCAAATATAAAATCTTGAATTGTATAAAACTCAATGATAAGAATAACTCTCTTATTAATCTTAAGGAAAACTCACTCAAAAACCTAAAGCTCTCACACAATCACAAAACTCATAAGTTATACCACACATTGGTATCTTCTTATATAGAGATTAGATTTCTCCTAAACTCTATGAACTTAAGATATTTCATATTTCATTTTCCTAATCCTTTTACAAAACCATAATTCGGTAGGATTAGATCTTTAACTTATATCTTAAGATTCATTTTCTTTCAAGCTTAATCCAACAAAATTTGCTCTTCGATCTTCATTAGTAACAAAAAAACGATCCACAATTGTTTATTTAAATTTAGAATTGAAATCCAAACTAAATTCACTATAGATAAGGCAAAATAAATTATAGTTTTGAAAATTACCATATTGCTAGGGCATCCAAAGCGAGTTCAGGGTTTTTGAGAAGTCCTGCGAGGAGAACAAGAATCTGAGCATACCAAGCCTCAAGGCAGAGCAAAGCCGCTGATAACCGGAAAAAGTCCCAGAAGCCGTCAAAAGCTTTCCAGCTAAACCCAACCCACGTCCGGCGACATCTAGGGCTCATCTTAATATACATGATCTGAGGCCAATGATCCACCACGAGAGACTGTGAATCAAGGAGAGACCAACCAAGCCCCACTCGAGCTTAAAGACGGCGAGCCATGAGAGGAGTAAGTGGAGGACGAGCGTGGTGGCTGGGATGTAAGCGCTAGGCGTGACGATGCTCTGTGACTGGATGAATTTTTTTATAGGGAAGTTACATGCGTCAGCGAAGATCATAGGGATCATACCGTAGACAAAGATGGAAGCCGTTGATGCCACGTCAGCTGGCTCGCCGAGTAAAGTGAGGAGAGGTGTAGAGAAGATGAAGAGTAACGTCACCGGAAGTCCGGTGAGGAGTAAAACCACGGTGGATCTCTGTAAGTAGACGCCGAGCATGTCGCATCTGTGAGCTCCGTGGGCTTGCCCACATAATGTCTCCACTGCACTTTCCATTCCAAGCTATGTTACCAGCAAGCAAACGAAAAATGTTGAATAATATTTTCTTCAAAAGTTGTTTCATAAACATATATTTCTGTTTGTATAAATTTTGTACTATATAGTAATAGTAAATTGTAGCTATAAAGAAATTAATTGTGTTTATGGAATTGCTATTGGTTTACTTTATCGAAAACTGATAATCACAAAACAAATGCATTAATTTGTGATACAAATATAAAACATTATTAAAATTCATCTTTGTTAGATGAAGTAGTATTTCATTTTAGATTTGATTTTTGTTAGAGAGAAAATGTGAATAGTACCATGAGACCGAAAGTGAACAACAGCTGTTTCCTAGAGAAGCTGCGGCCAGTTGCATACTTCCCATCCGACCGGCAAAGATACGAGTGAGCATGGACATGCCATTGTTGATCACGTAGACGAAGAGAACCGGAGCTGCAAGGTGGAATAGAAACTTGATCTCTATCAACGCCGCCAAGTAAACTCGCCGGTAATAAGGCAAGTGTGGGTCTTAAACATCATCTAAGTAAAGGTTGCTGCATGTTTTTCACGGCGGATACGACTTCCGAACCCATATATAAGAGCATGATTAACCCATAACCACCATTAAAGTCTCTTTGTAATTATTTTAGTAATTAAATGTTGATAAGAACTTTAGTCAAGGAAAGGGGGTTGTGATCAAGGAAAGAAACTACTCCAAAGAAACATTGTTTGAGGAACGCCTCCTACTCGAGAAGGAGAAATATCTTGAAGATTTCTCGAGCACCAATACATGACGACAGCCTGATAAGTGCTGACGTGAGCGCAAAATAGTCCAACAATGATCGCTTTCCTCTTCTTTCGAAATGTTAATGCTTCGGAGTAGGGGTGGACAAAAAAACTGAACCGAACAAAGTTAAACCGAACCAACCGAACCGAAACCGATTCAAACCGAACAAATTATATTTCGGTTGAATATTTTTCCAACCCGAATGGTTCGGTTTTAAACCGAACCGAACTGAGAAACCGATGTGTTTTGTAATTATTTAAATTAAAAATATTAATAATACTAACATACTAAAATTCTAATACTAAACCACATATTTTCTATTTTTTATTGATTAACATATATTTTTCTGACCTAATATATAACTATCAAACTACTTGCTTTAAAATATTTCATTTATTGGAGGCTTTTTAATTTTAGTGATGTTAGTTTTTTTTATTTTAGTTAATTTTCATTTGTTTTAATTTTTATATATACTTTGTGATTTTTTAAAGGTTTTTGTTTGAGTTTTATATTGAATTTAGTTCACATAGTTTATGTTTACATAATTTATGTTGTAAAACATAATTTCCTTTAGGAAAAATCTAATTAAACTGATCCAAAAAATAAACCGAATCAAATACAAATCAAACCAAATACAAACTGAACCGAATATAAACCAAACCGAATGTAAACCGAACCGAACACAAACCGAACCAAACAAACTATGGTTTACATTAGTTAAAAAAAATATTAGAACCGAACTGACTAAACCGAATCGAACCGTGAAAATAACCGAAGTGCCCACCCCTGGCTTGGAGGAAGGATATCGATGAGTGGGCCTAGTCCAGGCCTAAGTTAAACTGCAGACCCAACGAGCAGGACGGTTACGGCCCAAAACCAGAATAACAATTAAAGTCGAGACTCTCTATAAAGACCAAAAAAAATTCAAAATATCTTTATCGCCCTCTCGAAGAAAAAACCTAGCGCAGCAGTCTGTCGCCATGGACGCATCCGTGATCAAAGTAATTATTCTTATCATCGCTTTCGGTTTCTCGAATTAGTTGTCTGATTAGATCTTATTTACTTTAGGGTGTGGAAGGTCTGGAATTGAACGGTAGTGATGCAGCGATTCGAAAGAGCAGGTTCGTTTCTTTTCTTTTTTTTGTTTGAGATTTGTATATCTAATTAGATGGATCATGTGTTATTGTGTCTCACGGTAATTAATTAATTAATATCCTTTTGCAATAATAAAGCAGCATTAGAAGGATTGCGGTTGAGGGATACGATAGTTCCTCTCGTAAGGATGTTGTTGAAGAGGGCCTGAGAAAACACTTCGCATCACGTGGAATAAAGCTAATACATGCTTTTGCTCACGAACTCGACTTCAATCGTACTATTCTCTGCAGGTTTGTGACTTCTTCCTCCTCCAGCTTGATCGTCTATAATAATCTTTGTGTGTTACAGATGCGGATTAATCTACGTTAACGAAGAAGATGAAGAAAAGGCGTTGACGTTTGATGGAAGTGACATGGGAGGACGTATTTTACGATTTACGGCTTACCCTTTTGACAGCAATCGCCTTGACCATTTCTTTGCTACTCCCGAAGCACAAGACAAATACCGACAGCGCGTGTAAATTGATTTTTTTAATTTTATTTTTTCCTTTCTTATTTATTAACCTGTTTGTTCTTGTCCTAATATGATGTCCTGCTATTTTAGATTGAATGTTACAGGATTTGATACTTCCCTTGCTGAGGATGAGGTCGAGGAGATGGCACGTGGGGTTTTCCCTGGATCCTATTGTTCTGTTTTGGAGGAAGTGGTTTTCGTTCATCTCCGTGGAAAAGATGCTGTTGAAAAGGCTCTGATACTTAGCGGACGTTCTGTGGGAGGCTTTAATCTTGTTGTTAATGCTGTCCTCCCACTAAGAAAGGATAGCGGCGGTGGCGTCTCTCTCGCACGTACGTTACATTCTTCATTCTTTTTTTTTGTGTGTGTAAAACCGTTCATTCATTTGTATGTTTGTTTCAGGTATTTTGGCTATGGCTGAGAGAACTGAAGCAATTAGGTTGGCTAAGGGTAAGAGAACTAAAGCAGCTAGGTTGGCTAAGGCTGAGAGAGCTAAAGCAGCTAGGTTGGCTATGGCTGAGAAAGATAAAGCAATTCTATCTGAGGGAAATCAGAAGTCGATCATGACTACCGACTAGAAATCTCTCTCTCTCTCTCTCTCTCTCTCTCTCTCTCTCTCTCTCTCTCTCTCTCTCTCTCTCTCTCTCTCAAATGCTGTCTCTTGTTATTTACCTGTCTTGCAATGCCACCTCCTCCTTTTCTCTTTTCTGGATGTTGAATGTTATGTTTTGTCTGGATTTTAAATATGTTTTTATGCGTCTGTGTTGTTTTCTATGATAAAACTCTGTAATAACACTGACAAACTTGGTTGTCCAATCAAGTTCTCAGTAAAGACTTAAGGTTATCATATCTACGTTCCACAAAATTAAATATTTATCCAAGTCCTCGGCTCCCTTGTCCACCTAAGCCAGTTGATCATGCCAAGCTATCTCATTCTTAAAAGTTAACATTTACCTTATCATACACAAGACTCTCTGTTCTTGCACTTGGTCTGTGAGAAACAATGTAAAATTATGAAGAGGCTTATTAAGTCTATGGAACTTCATTCTTCGAAGCAAAACGAAACAAAAATAAAATAGAGATGGAGCGAGTTTCTTCCATAGAGAGTAAAATGCCTAACAGGGTTTGAAAATCATATCTCTTACTCCCAACTGTGCGTTGCCCAAAATGAAAAGGGAGGGCGTGGAGATAGAACCGAAGGCAGTACGAATCCCAGTCAGAGATATTACTAATCAGAGCTAGATGATCACGAACACATGTGATATGTTTGGTATATCAGGGTTTGGTTTCAGACACTGAAACTTAAATTTAATGTACAAAGCATGTTCTTGACAATAAGCTAGATTAACTGTTTGTCTCAACAGTGAAGAGTCTGAAGCTAAGCTTTGAAGAAAGATGGTATACCAACGCCATAAAAATGGTTCTTTTGTTGTTTTTATTCACACTGTTCTGCACCGTATGGCAACATGAAAAAGAGCAGCTAATGTATATGGTAATAATATTGTTTACTTCCATAGTTAAAACTGAAAATAAAAGAAACGTAAAGCAATAGGAATAAGACAGCTTGCATATGAGTTTCTTTACTGTCAGAAAGAATCTCTTCGTAGAGAGATGTACCTCACCAGTTCTCACTCCCCTTTTACTTTTTGCATTTAATTTCGTTAATACAACGGTGAGAGACTATGTTAGAGCTAACCACTAATGGTGGCTTAAAACTCGAGCAAACGTATGAAACAGGTGAATTCCTGCAAGAAATAGAAGGCAAGACCTTTAGAATCGGTTAGACTTTGAGACTGGGTTTAAAACCTTTCGGGGTTGGGATGACTGGGACCTGTAGATGGCCAAGAGCGTGCTGAGCACGTTTTTTAGCCACGAAAGCTTCAAAATCAAAGTACATGTGTCATCATCACAAAACAACACTCAACTACTTCTCAAAAGAGATGTATGCATGCATGCTTTGTTAGAAAACTACAAGTAGAAGAACTACAGGGGTTCGTTTTTCAAAAATAGGTCTAAAAAAGAATTTTGGAGAAAGACCAATGTCTTCATTGCAAATTAAAAAAAAGTTAGTCCAAAAGCGAAAACAAAACAAAACTCCTTGATTTCCAGAGTCAGAGATGTAAATCGTCGACGGGTGGTAAAGATGTACGAATCGGCGAACGTCTCCGACGACGCAGATCGTACGGCTTTCCGGGCGAGCAGAGAAACAATACAAACTTTACTACGAACAAGACTCAAAGTTCTCGAGAAAGTAAGCACCTTTTTGTTTTAAAATCTCCTCCCATTCATCACTTCCATTGTTGAATCCCTTCCTCTTATTATTCACTTCAAACTTCGCAGGAAGAAGCTACCTAAACCGGTCGATTTGTCATCGGTTCTCGATTTCAATTCAATTTCACAAGATTTCAACAAGACCACCCCACGGAATTAGGGTTGCAGAGTCTGATTCCTCTGTTTTCTGCATCGAGAATCGTCCTGGTAAAGTCAAAATTATGATCCAATAGAGTCAGGTTTTTGTAATTTTTGATTGTGGGTATGAAGATTTTCAATGAAAGGTTGAAACTTAGCAGTACAAATGGATCAGAGAGAGCTTGACCAGTTTTCCTCAGCCTCCGAATAGGACAAACCACAATGCTATTTATGGTCCCGTTGCTGATTTGTTTGATTCAGCTAAAGCAAACAAGGTGTTGGTTCAGGCCGAAATGCAGATATCTTCATTTATAGCTACAAGCCGAAAGAAAACATATTCATTAATAAAGTAGTTTAGGAAAAAAAACAAAAAAAACAAAAAAAATTGTAGAACAAACCCGTAGTCAAATCTACATTTGTTGGCACCCAGATACCGTACCCGTTCGTCGATGAGTAGCATCTCCAGGCCGATAAGCGTCTTCTTTACTGGGTTTCAAATCTCCCATAAATGGATGAGGCGAAATTGCAACTGAGCTTCGTGGTGACCCAGCGTGACATCTTTGAAGAACATGACTTTCTCATCGTAACCAGAGGAGACAATTGACTTCCCATTCGGTTTCATCGCCATGAATCTAGGTTAGAGCAGATCAAGGGTTTTGATTTTTTCAAACAAAAGTAAATCAGTATATAAAGGATGAGGAATAGAGGAAACTGAAACGAAATCATTAAGAAGAAATTGATTGATTGAGAAGAAGAGGAGTTTTGATTGAGAAGAAGTAGATCGATTGAGGACTCTAGGGTTTCAAGCAGAGAAGACGAAAAGGTAAATGGGAAGCTCTCGTGACTAATCCTCGTGATCTCCGTCTTTATCGGGTTCACGCGAAAGGTGAAAAAAAAATAAAGGTCATAAACGATGCGAACAAAGCCGAGAAGCCCACTCCAAATAAAAAGAAAACATGAAGCCCAGAAGCAACTTAAGCATGTCTGATGTGTCCAAACGAAATGCTCTGATTGGCTGATTATTTTTGGTGATGTGGCAGCCTACAAACTCAGCATATTGGTCTTTTATTATTGTGATTCTTGATTTTGGTTAATATTAGGATTCGTTTGTAATAGACTATTACTAATAGTTAAGGTTTTTTCTTATTTCTTTCTTTATTTTGTGGGGTTGTTCTGAATTTTGTATAATCAATTTTTTTTTTCTAATTTGAAAAATGTATTTATAGTTGAAAACATCTATGATGGTTGTAACAATTTGTGTTTTGTATTTGTTATATATTGATTGTCAAAAATGAAAACAAAATAAGGCCATATCTTTCAACTTTGAATAGAACTCAACCAAAACAGTGACTCTTACTTTTTGGGTGAATCAATGAATTTTACTCACTAGAGAAGCATAAGTCCGTAGAATTTTGTTTTCGCTTCACAGATTATGTTAACATGAATTAAGACAACCGATCACTTTTCTTCTAGTTCGCCGAAGCCTTGCTTGAGCTTCAACTAATGATGCAGAAATCATCTAAAATTTAAGTTATAAGTAAAATTACTAGATTTTGAAGCGCGAGATAATTTTCGATAAAAATTGTATATAATTATATTTTTTCTTTATTAAAATAGATCTAGACATAAAATATGTAACTTGAAATGCGAAGCGTACAAAAGAAATTATAATTTGTATCCGGTTTTAATGTACAAAAATATCAAAGTGGATCTTGTAAAATAGTAAAAAACATATCTAAATCTGATGTGTTATTAGTCGAATCTAAACGAATTATACCCAAAAACATACACAAAAAAATTTCAGAAAAAATTGGAAACTGATATAAATGTTTAAAATAATCACAAATATAAATATTTAAACATAAATATGTTCTTGAAATGATATCTAAAAATAAATTTTAAATAAGTAACTAAAATAAATTGGAAAAAATTTTACTTCTACGCTTTCTTTGTTACCACATTTTAAGTATACCAGTAGTATAAAGACATTTTCATAAATACACTTTTCATTAATGACCAAAAGACCATACTACCCCTAACCCTATCTCTCTGGCGATCCTCTTTTCTTACTCTCTCTCTCACGATCTTTTTTCTTCCTCTCTGCCTCCGATTCACCGGAGATCCACCGTCTCTCTCTCATTCCACCGGTTCTCTGCGGTTCACACTGTCGAATCCTACTTCTGTACAAGATTCCCAACTGGTATGCATCTAATTTCTCCTTTTTTTTGTTTGTGTCGATTAATTTTGCGAAATTTCGATTTTGTGGTTACTCTAGTCGAAAAATCAAACAAGGTTGCTTTAGACTTCTAATTTGTACATGTCGATCTAAGATAAACAGTTTTGATTGTGAAAACATTGAGTTTTTGACAACTTAAGACCCTTTATAACCCTTTGTAAATCTAAGTTATTTAGTAATGTAATTGATATGTTCAGTTCGCGAGAAGCTGTGTTCAAGCTTATATGAGAGCCACAACCCTGCCAGCACACATTTGCTTCGATGTACAATGGTAATCACCATTTTCATCATTGACTCTTGTTTTTCTCTTAAATCTTATTGAACAATCCTTGACATTTTTTTTTTGTTTCTTCTTGTGTCTTAAATTGCAGAATCTGTTCCCTTTAGCGAACTAATCTCCTCTGATTCCTTGATTGCGAAACCTCTGTTTCTCAGTTGTTGATTTTGTTCCATTTACTTTTTTACTTGCTCTCTCTCTCACATACAAAGACCATAGCTTTTCCACAAGTTTCGTGGCAGAAAATTTTCAGGCTTTCTATATCAGATTTTGAGTGTTTGGTTACTTTAACAGCCCGCTTGTGCTGATGGATCTGGAAACTGAAAATCGAATAGCTTTGGTTCTGTTGAGAGAAGCAGCAGAGTTGAGGAGACAAGCTGAAAAAGATGGTACCTGAGCTTATATTGAGAAGCCTAATGTAAGGCATCGACCTAACTCGAGGTTTCTCACAGCAACTGTCCTTGGTGTTCAACAATGTAATGCTTTTCTTTCCACCCTTTACTTATTTTCGTTTTACAAAAGTTGAGATTGAAAAGGATAAGCCTTTGCATTGCTATAGTGTGTGATATTCTTTTGTTCGTTGAAGCAATAGCTGTATGTTTTTGGAAGAGGATTAGTTTAATTGTTGGTGAATGGTCGATTCACAATAAGAAAGTTGGCAGCATCTGAAAGTTTTGTTTTGGGTTCTGCGTTTCTTAACAGTTCAATGTTGTGACTTACGTGTCTGTCTAGTACTCAATGTAGCTCAACATGTTAATTATTTACTCTAATCTCTTGCATGTTTCTTGACCATAATACAGCAAACAGAGCGGTAGAAACCAATGAGATGTGGTAGGCTCAGGAGCAAGAAAACGAAAGGCTCAAAAGAAAATCAAGAGGAAAGCAGCAGCAGCAGTAGCCAAATGAAGCGGAGTAGTAGTTTCTCGAAAAGGAGTTTGGATAAGAGATGTAGCTCCATTAATGAGGAGAGAAATATCACTCATCAATCATCATCGGACAAAAGATTGTACTTGGATGATGATGATGAGATTGAGTCTTTTCTCCGATCACTGTATATATGTCTATTTGCTATAGCTTCTGTTACCTTTAGCTTCCTTCATCTTCTGAGTCTCTTTGTAAATGACAGGAACAAACGTGGGAGAGGCTCTGTTGGTCCTAGGATGGATGAAACTGTCCCTTATCTTCCCACCGAGAAGGTTGATCAATTGCAAAGTTCTGATACAAGGGAAAGGAAGGTAGTCTTGCTGCAGCTTGGGCTCTAGCTAATCTATATTATCTTGCATGTTAGAAACCTCTTTTAAGGGTTTATAAAACTATTTATAAGAACTTATAAATCATTTATAAGGTTTTATAAATATATTTATAAAAGTTTATGAATCTGTATATAAGGGTTTATAAAAATATTATAAGAGTTTAATAATCTTCATAGCACAATTAATAACATCCAGAGGTTCGTGGGGATATTGAGTTTGCTGTATATCGTTGCGTTCTTGGCGAGTGTCTCCAAGAAGAATGGGGAGTGTTGGAGAAGTCTCCGGAGGCGGCTTTAAATGTGGATCAGACGATCTTCGTGGCTGTGGCGGAAGACGTGGAGAGGAGCAAAACGATGGTGTTATGGGCGGCAAGAAACTTCTCCAGTAAGAAGATTTGCTTGCTTTACGTCCATCGTCCTGCTCGGCCTGCCTCCTGCAGTGAGAATCTTCTGCTTCTCTTTCTCTCTGACTTAACTGTTTTGTGGTGAATTATAGAATATTTCTGGATGTTGAATTGTTCTTGAGTGTAGATTTGCTCATGAATCATGATTGAACCTTACCGAGTCTATATATATATCCTTTAGTTGATTGTGGATGATGTTGATGATGTACCTCTGTTTGCTAAGAAAATCTGAGAAAATGATATAATTGTTTTATAAAGAAGAGGCAGAGAAACCATATCAAATTATATCATCATAATAAAATCCTTATAAGGCTTTATAAAGATAATAAATAATTTGTAAATGTTTATAAATCATTTATGAAAATTTAGAAATCATTTATAAACCTTTATCAATAGTTTATATATATTCCTATAAATGATTTATAAACCGTTATAAAATCACTTATAAGAATATACCAAATATTTATAAAGTTTTATAAAATCATTTATAAATATTTAGAAAGGTAATTTCATTTGTAAAGTCTTAAAAATCATTTATATGAATATATAGAAACTTTTTATAAGGGTCTATAAATCATTTATAAGAATTTGTAGAATATCAAAAGGTAATTATTTTATGAAGTCTTATAACATTTTATAGAGGCTTATAAATCTGTATATAAGGGTTTATAAAAATATTATAAGAGTTTAATAATCTTCATAGTACAATTTGTAAGAGTTAATAAATCTTTTTCAAGAGTTTATAAATCTTTTATAAGATTTTATAAATCTTTACATTTAGAAGTAAAATGTTCATAAAGCTATTATAAGTGTCTATAATTCTATTAAAAATGTTTGTAAATTATTAATGAGAAATAAAATATTATTTATAATGGTTTATAAAACAATTAATAAGACTTTATAAGAGTTTATAAAATCAGTCTATAAGGCTTTATAAGGATGACAAATAATTTATAAATGTTTATAAATCATTTATGAAAATATAGAAATCCTTTATAAAATCACTTATTAGAATATACCAAATATTTATAAGGTTTTATAAAATCATTTATAAATATTTAGAAAGGTAATTCATTTATAAAGTCTTAAAGTCATTTATATGAATATATAGAAACTTTTTATAAGGGTCTATAAATCATTTATAAAAATGTTTAAAATTATTTATAAGGGTTTATAAAATCATTTACGAGGATTTGTAGTATTTCAAAAGGTAATTCTTTTATGAAGTCTTATAGAATTTTATAGAGGCATATAAATCTGTATATTAAGGTTTATAAAATATTATAAGAGTTAATAATTTTTTTCAAGAGTTTATAAATCTTTAATAAGAGTTTATAAATCTTTACAAACATTTAGAAGTAAATATTCATAAAGCTATTATAAGTGTCTATAATTCTATTATAAACGTTTAGAAATTATTCCATTCCACAAAGTATGATGAGTTCTTGTTCTGGATGTTCATCATCTGCTCATCAACCTCCTTAGTGCTCAGCTTTCCACGGAACACAGTGGATGCAGTTAAGTAACGTATGTCCGTGACGAGGGTCCGCAGCGCACATCATGTTCTTCGCATCCCACATCTGCTGGGTCAGCTCAGGGACACTCAAGGCACTGTATTGCTGTGATCCTCTCGATGTCAACGGAGCAAAACCCACCATGAAGAAGTGGAGCCTTGGGAAAGGGATCAGGTTCACAGCGAGCTTCCTAAGGTCGGAGTTGAGTTGACCAGTGAAACGAAGACAGCATGTAACACCACTCATTGTAGCCGAGATGAGATGGTTCAGATCACCGACTTGCAAATCACACAAAACAAACAAGTCAAGACCCAAACGTTACATTAAGGTTAATGTATACAGAGTCTTACTCACAGGAGGGGTTAGAAAGCTTGAGGGTACGGAAGCAGATGTCGTAGAGAGCCTCATAGTCGAGAACTATACACTCGTCAGCGTTTTCAACGAGCTGATGCACAGAGAGCGTTGCATTGTATGGCTCAACAACAGTGTCGGAGACCTTAGGAGAAGGAAACACAGAGAAGGTCATCATCATACGATCTGGATACTCCTCCCTAATCTTAGAGATCAAAAGCGTTCCCATCCCAGATCCAGTTCCTCCTCCCAACGAATGACAAACTTGGAAACCTACACAGAGATCAAAACCAAATGTATCACAACGATAACAGCATCAACGAAACCTAAATCAAATACATCACAGAGATCTCAAATCAAATCACGCACGACGATAAAACAGATTGATACTAGGAGACAATCTGATCAGAACCAAAAAGTGTTGATCTTGCTCTGAGTTTGGCAAATCATTATCCCCCTTTCCAATTTTTATTATACTACTCAACTTTATTATTATCAACATTTTATTATAAGGTATTTCTAAAAACTTATTTAAATAAAAAGTTTTATCAGACCAACCAAAACCTACAACATATCAAACAAATGATTTTTAATTAGCACCATAACCAAAATCTTCACTACTGTTTAATATAACAATGATATTTGTATATCAAACACTAATTGACGATGTGCAAGCGTATATAGATTAGGACCGATATCTAGTATAATTACTCTCAAAACGACAAACTCTAAGTTTGGTCTATCTTCTCAAAGTCTAAGCAAAACCTGCCAATACTGTTTAATAACAATGATACTTGTGTACTTAACACTAATTGACAAAAGGTTGAAACTTGAAATGAGAAGTGGTTATCTTACTACTCAGACGTTAATTCCTTATAAATAAACCTTCGATTATTTCAATCTTAGTTTTATATATAGACGTGTTGCGACAATACTACGTACCTAAGTTCCTTTAACAGTAACCCATATAGGTATATCATGTCGAACGGTGGTACCAAGATTTTCCAATAATTCAAAGTTTCAGTTTGAATCCGAAACCAACCATGTAACTTCTAGTTCTCGTTTTATGCTGTCATTCAATCGGCTACTGTTCAATTGTTTCAACATTGTTCGAGTGTGAAGTGCTAGTTACGAATGTGTGTAGATGTAGATGTGTTCCAGACTGGTAGCATTTCTCTTTGTAATTCAATATGTTATCTCTAATCTCAAACGACTCCAACGTAAACTTGCAAATTCCCTAAACTTTAATGCATATATGAAAAACTCAATTTATTCTCTTAAAAATACTCATACATCATCAATGGGGTCGATTAACTGTAATCTTTTAATTATTGTAAACACCTTACATTAAAAATCATGTTTTCAAGAATATGTTTTTGGTTTAGTGATTAATCTAATATATTTTGGCAATTTTAATTTTTGTGGCTGGATTTCTCAAATGATAAAACACTTCATAAGTGTTATGAGCAGTATCATTTTATAATTTTCCAATTTTTATACTCCATCCGTTTTTTAATATAAGTCGTTTTAGAAATTTTTTTATGTTTTAAATTATATGACGTTTTCGGTTTTCTATGTAAAATTTATTAACAGTTAATGTTATATGACCAATGATAATATACATTCTATTTTATTATTGGTTGATTCGTGGTTAGGTAAATAATTAATTATGTTTTTGTTTAGAAAATGTAAAAAATTAATAATTTTCTTAATTTGTGTGCACAATTTTAAAACGACTTATATTAAAGAACGGATGAAGTATTGAAAACTAAATTGTGGTATTACTCAGCGTGTGTATGCATTTAATGATGGTTGGCTATAAATTAATATATAAATCAATAATATATAGGTTAAAATTTAAAAATCTCGATAGTCAAATCAGGGAGTAATAATTATGCAACGCATGGGTGCGCAGGGAACACATCATAAATTCATAGGGGGCAAAATGATGAGAATGATCTTTTCTGATGGCTCAAAAGGTCACTCACTTTTTCATTTTTCTAACCTATTTTGTATCACAATTTAACTCGATAAATAAATTAATACTCCATATAATAGAGGAATTTCTCCTTAAGAAAACAAAACAAATATAGAAATCTGATTTATACTACTTATCCCTGATCAATGATCATTATTTCAAGAGAATATGTATTCAGTTTTCTGTTTTTTTTTTAACATGATTGTTGTTGTTCTTGGAAGAATGAATTAGGTTGATGAAAGTAAAGTCCGCGTTTCAAGGAGAAAACTTGATTGATGGAATTTACAGTTTTTGTTTTTTTCAAAGTACTCTCTTTCTTTGTCGTTAAAAATCTTCTTTTCTCGACCCACACCATTACTCCCTCTTTCGAAATCTATCAAATCATGTTTCGACTGGTTACACACTTACACTATACTCTCACATTATTCTTTAATGGAGAATAAGAAAATCCAACAAGAAATATGTTATGATGTCCAAGGGAGAAGGTACATCATATACTATGGAGGCATGTGCATCCATTAAAATATCAATATTTACAGTTTTATATGTAAAATCAATGAAATTGTGCTAGATATAGTGGTAAAATCTCTCATGTGCACCAATAATGTTTCGAGTTCGAGGCCATCTTTTGCTTATATTTTTATTTCTATAGACAGATGCACCCATTACAAAAAAAAATTTAGCTTCACCCTTGATGATGTCCCGTGCGATATAAATAAGGAGCAAATATATATTATAGCGGTTAATGCCTTATATATTATTTGTGAAACATTACAATTTCTTTTTGTAGTTACATAACATCACTAGGATGATTTTTAGAATTATTAGAGAAATAAGTTGGTCCATCTAATTATATAATAAACTTTTTATTAAACTAACCATAAATTCATTATTAATGTCATTTATTATTTCCTTAAATAAAAATTACGGAATTACCTAATGTGGGTAAAATATATATGACAATTAATGATTTTGAATAATAAATATGTGATAAAAAATGTATCTTCTATCAAATTTGTTTAATTTAAAACTATTAAAATAATTTAAAAAAAACACAATAACCATATTATAAAAATTTAGATTTTTCTGTATATTTTATATTTTGAATTTTAGAAAATGACTATAAATTACTAAAACTGTTAAAAGCCTCACATTCAAATTTTGCGATCCATGGTTTAAAATTTTTGTTATGACAAAATACAAATGATTACAAAATCATATAAGTAAAAGTCTAATTTAATTAATCATTAAGATTTAATATATATATGTATATATATCATTCTAAATTAAACTATAAACCATATTGAATAAATAAATATTTTAGTTTCAAAATTTACTTTGAATAATTTTTTTTGATAAAAGTTTTGAACTGACATTGATAATTTTTTTTAAATTATCAACTACTAAAATTATTAATCTCATAATGAAAATTTTGTTATCAGTAATTTAAAGTTTTTGCTATTAAAAATACACATGATAAAAAAAACATATGAGTAGAAAATATCATTTAAAAAAAAATAGACATTAATACTAAAAATATACTATGTATGTTAATATCATTTAAATTAAATTACATATCCTATCAATTTTTTTTTAAAAAAATGTTTGGATTAATAAAATTGATTTATACGTTCGCACCAATTTAATTATAATATGTAATAGTTACTGACTTTTAATTATTCAATATATATTTATTATTTCATAATATGTAAAAACATATAATACATAAAATAATTTTTATAAATACTGTGTATTCCGCGCAAAACGCGGATCTTAATCTAGTACGTAAATATATTGTGATCAGTGATATTCGGTTCAAAACAAGATAACAATTCTCATGAAAAATGAAAAACTGAAAATAATATTTGTTGGACTTATTTGTGAAATAACAACAAAAAAATAGTTTTGTAGAGAGTTGATAGAGAGAAGAAGGAAGAAAAATAGATGAAAATGTGTAATTTTGGTTAGTTAATGAATTATGTTTTTTATAGTGAGTGCAATTTTTATTAGTTGTTTATACTTTTTTTTTGACTAAGATGGATTTTTAACTGAATGTATATTACTGAAATTTCTTGTTTGTTTAGTGTGTTTGGTTGGTTAAGCTCATTTGAAGTTCTATTCGTTCAGTTATGAGATAAGCAATTGGTTTAGCACTTTAGCTTGAATTTCACCAAGACGACTAGGTTTGGATTTAGTTCATACATGCTCATTCTTAAGCCAAACCTTAGGTATTTTCAGTTTGATAACAAACCAATACTCCTGTGTTAAAAAAAATGAAATAAATACTCCTGTGTTAGTGGAAATAGAAGAGGTCATTTACATACACGAAATTAACTCACAACACGAGCCAAAGTAGTAGTAATTGATTTCGTGGCTTTGGAAATCACAAAAACACATTTCCGTAAAAGTAAACCAATCGCGGTCCGTATTAAATCAGTGAGACCCGCAAACAGTGTAAGAAATTCACTAAAATTGATTTTTAATTAGTAGTTTTTGTAACCGATCCTTAAAAATTTTGTGAGGACCCACACACTAAAATTTTTACTAAAGACCCCGGATAAACATGTTATTAGTTCCCAAAAATTGAAGAATCTCTCTCAATGATCATCTTTTTCAATTCCAACTAACTTCCTTTGTGGTTTAGGCTTACCATATTGCAGTAATTAATATAACCACTATTATTATACCACTGACACAATGTCATGCATGGACAACGGGTACAAAGGCTGTTTTATTTATCAAATAGTACTTTTAAATTTCTATGGTTCTACTCAACTTTCTTTTTCCTTTTTTTTTTTTTTTTTTTTGAAACACCTACTACTCACCTTATAATGGATTGTTGTAACGTGAAGCACGGGAAGACATGCATGATTTTATTATTTCTTGACAGAAGCAATAAATAAAAAGCAAGCATCTGGTTCTTGAAATACATATGGTCTTAGCTTGTATATACACATACATATACGTTTAGACAAACCTCAAATCCTCTTCGTACAATAATACATGCAAGAGGTCAGGCATACACTGCAGTGTTGCTGCCTACGCATATCATTTGTTTCGTACTTTCTCTACTTTCAAAAATCATTAATTTTATTTTTAATTTTCTCCATCTTTTGTGTTGAAGGATATAAATCACATTAGAACAAAAACATACTACTTCCGTTCCTGAAATTAAGATGTTTTAGATTTTTTTATTGTTCCACAAAGATAGATTTTCTATATTGTTAAGGTACTTTTTTATATTTTTGAGGAACATTAATTGAGAATATTTGAATTGATTAAATTTCATTGGTGGAAAGTTATTGGAAAGTGTATAATAAAGTAAAAAATAAATTAAATTATAAACATTTATTAAATTCTTAATAAGCATGTATATTCTAAAAAAATCTTAGTTTCAGGAACAGAGGGAGTACATTAATTACCGTTTGATTGGTAAACACACGTTGTTAATATATAGGTTGAAAACGAATGTACTAATTGATGAATTAATTTGTTAGTATCTTTATTAGTAGTCTCAACTAATTGATTTTATCGTTTACTATGCTAGTCATTTTAAAATAATGTAAAATGTTTCTACAATGTGTGAAAACTTAAAACGTTATTGGTCAGTTAAAAATATTTTAAAAGTTTTATTTGTCCATTTGCATCATCACCTAATTAAGAAAGAAAACTACACTAATACTAATTCATATACTAAAGTAACTTTTGATTTCCTAAGTAAATTATGGTTTTACGTAAGTATTCCCTCTGTTTCTGAAAAAAATATTTTATAGAGTACTCACGCATTTTAAAAATATAATAAATATTTACAATTAAATTTATTGTTTATTTCACTATACATTTTTCAATAACAATCAATCAATAGTATTTAATTAATTCAAATATTTTCAATTAATTTTTCTTAAAAACATACAATTTATCAACATTAACTAGTAAAAGTACTTTCAAATTCTAAAAAATCTATTATTTCGGAACAAAAAAATAACTCCAGAAAATTTTTCTTTTGGAAACAGAGGGAATATGTGTTAAACAATTTGATGCATCTATAAATACCTAGAAGCACCATCTCTGTCGAGTGTCAACGTACCAACATCTGATCTTCCACATCTCTCCTTACTTTTGTCCTTCAACACACAAACATGGAAGAAGCCCTAAGAAAGTTCAACGAATCTACCCACTCCTTCATACCCGGTTACGAACCCGACCCGATTCCTCTAACGAGAATCTTTGCCAATGATGCAAACTCCCCGCAGGTTAATAACACACCGTCTTCAAAGGAGGCAATAGTGACCATCACCGGATCTGGCAGGACAAGGTACCGTGGCGTTCGCCGAAGGCCGTGGGGACGTTACGCGGCGGAGATACGTGATCCCACGTCGAAGGAGAGACGTTGGCTCGGAACGTTCGATACGGCGGAGCAAGCCGCTTGTGCTTACGACTGTGCAGCTCGTGAGTTTCGTGGATCTAAGGCTCGGACCAACTATACTTATCCTGTTACTAATCCTGTTGCCGAGCCTAGATTCTCATTCTCCTCAAAGAAATCTATGAAGGCCGTTCGTTCTCCTATACCGTCACCGCAGAAGATGAACACAAAGTCTCTCTTATGGTATTCCTCTCACGAAACAGCGACTAACGACTCCTCCACTTCTTCTTTCTCCTTGACAAAAACGGCAAGCATTTCCTCTTCGGCTGATGAAAACTACACAGAGTTTTTCCCGCAAGAACATTCTGATTCTGGTCTCTTGCAAGATATCGTTCAAGAGTTCTTGAAGAAGAAACGCAACCAGCCTCCGCCGTTGATACCACCGCCACCGCCATCTCCACCGATGGTTGGACATCTTAAAAACTTCCGTGAATTCTCCGCCAACAGTTTGTTTCAACCGATGGTGGAGACGTCAAAATTAGATTGCTACGGAAACATTAGTTATCAAGATGGTGACTCCGGTTTTTTTTACGGCATGAGCTCCGTTGCAGACGGTGGTTTTACTTATGGATCAGACGCGTGGGGGTTATCATGAAATGTGTTAGATATTCATCATTTTAGAATATTCTATTATATATAACTTTTTGCACTTTGGATATTACCTAAAGAGTTCTTAATTTAAGTTAAACTTAGCTATTTCCGTAGCTTTTGTCATCTCTTAAGACTCTTGTATCCATGTTTTTTGTAAGCTTTACATCCCTGTTCTTCGGATATTTCAGTTATATGAAAGCTTAATTATTTTGGATATTTCAGTTTTTATTATTTTGGTCTTCGTGCCTGCATGCATTTCCGTATTTAAAACATGTTTGACAGTCTATACAGTTATGTATATATTTGCTGTTCTACAATTACCACTAATTAAAAAGGATGTTTTAAGAATATAAAGTTACAAATACGATAGTTGAAGGAAATTAATCATATTGTTCCAGTCTAAATGAAAGATGAAGTGTTTTCGATTAAGGCTTCTAATACATACAGAATAAAATATTTCATTTGTTTAGCAATTGTATCGACCTATTTAAAAGTGAATCCGCAGATGAAAAAGTGAGACGTTTTTTCGTCCAAAAGGCAGAGTTTGTCTCTGTCTTCTCCACCTTGACGTGCTCTCTTGTTTTATCACCATATGAAAAGCTTACTTTACTAGCAAAAGATCAATAAATAATTCAAAGCCATAGTAGTATACAGTGCAATGAGCGTTTGGGTGTTGTGTGTATCGTCACACAAATTTGCAAATGTACGTGTTCCGTAGTTATTGCGGTATTCATTTCAAAACATAGTAACATATAGTATAATCAAAATTTTAAAATGACACTCTTGATATAGACCGACAAAATGATATTCTCTGATTTTAAATTTTTTAAAAATGATACTCTTGATAGACCGACAAAATGATATTCTCTGATTTTAAAATGATACTCCTTTCTTCCTTCTGGATTCTCTTCACATCAGGCGAAAAACCTTGTACGTGACTGTGCATCTTCAACCATGAGCTAGTGTGTTCTTCTGAGTTTCCCCTTTTAGGAAAGTTTTGTATCAAGGCACTCTTTACTAAACCCTTTTGAGTACATTTCTCTTTCTATCTCGATTTCGTCGGGATTTGGTATGTATACGAGGATTGGTGTTTTGCATGTGTTCACCACTAAGAGACGTTCTTGTGCTCATGATCGGAAGAGACAAAAATAATGTTAATTTGTTAGTGTAGACTCATGAACATGAACAAAACGACTCCATGGCCCAATGGATAAGGCGCTGGTCTACGAAACCAGAGACTCTGGGTTCGATCCCCAGTGGAGTTGCAATTTTTTACGATTTCTGATGACCAAAATGCTTTTGATTTTGTTTTTGTCGAACCAAAGTAGCTAAAATTTCAAAGCGGAAGGCAAACATATACATGGGGTCATTTCATTACTTGTGAGTAATGTTTTCAGTTCTATCATTTTTCTTTGGAGATGAAAAGAAGAACGTCATTGTGTACACCAACTTCAGATTTAAGCTGAATAAATAGAGAGCAATGTTGAAGCTGTGACTGAAACAATCTTTCAAGTGTTCTTGTGACACCCGTCACCTCCAATCCGGAGATCATCGGGCCACCAACAATATCTCGTATAATAAAAGCCCATATACCCAATTACACTCACCCAAAGCCCAATAAAATCCGAATAAAAAGCTCAGTAGCACCAAATCCGTCCAAATATCATATACTCATCTGTCTCACCTGCAAGGGGCAAATGAGGGGTGAGTAACGGGGAAGTCACTCAGTGAGGTATGGGATACTAAACCCGAAGTCCATGGACCCGGACAGAGCACTCCGAATAAATATAATTTAATCCTAACACGTTGCAAACACAGTACCTAAAGTACCCAAAGATCACACAACAGTCCTAGCGAGGTGCACACTCGCTGCCCACTAACAGGCCAAAACACTACCGAAAAGGTGCTCGGTTCATACACACACCGAACAAGTGCTCGGTAACACACGCCCGTAGACGATTTATCGACCTCCTGGGTTACGCGTCAACCGGTCGACTATAGCTGACCGTAACCTCCACACAATCCGGCATACAGAAGTCCGTCTCTGTATCCGTCTCAAACAATCACATAACTCCTAATAAAAGAACTATTTTTATTTACCAATTTTAAATGAAACAATCATTGTTGAATCCTCTAACACCCTAGTTCCGGTTTAAGCAAAGAACCTAAAAACTAAACAGACAATAACATACTCGATTTCACGTAGACGGAAACACATTAGAAATAAATTATATTTATTCAAGGTCCTAAGCCGTGTAAGAGGAATTCGAGAAAAGACTCTCACCTTAGCTAATATTGGAGATGAATCACAAAAATGCTCCAAGAATCTCGTCCAACAAAACTCAGTCGAACTTTAGAATTAATTACTTGAAATACAAGTAACACTAAAGTTGCATGATTGCATCCTGCGCGCGTGTGCAAGAATAAGGTTTACGTTATATATGTTTCTTGCAACACAGGAACCAAAAACGATGGTACTTAACCTCACGGCTTAAGCTTCTTGGACTCCGTCGACGGGAGCTGTGACTCAAGTGGCTCACGGTTCATAATGGTGCTGATCGGTGTTGGTAATGTCGAGACGCTGACGGATCTGGTTTCACTCTCTCTTTCTTAGAATCCGCATGTTCACGCTATCCATTGAATGGATCCGACGTGAGCCAAGAGCATGGTAACATCGATGGATCTATTGCAACAAGATTATGACAGTGGCATGACGACGGCTCCGGTGGTGATAATGAAGATGATGACTCCGGTGGTGGGACACGGCTTGATAATGGTGGCTGGATAAAACTCCGGTGATCACGGCACGAGTCCGTGGTGGCATGGCTTGCTCCTCCTTTGGCTCATGGTTAACGATGGTGGTGAATGGTGTTAAACGCCACAGCTCCAGTTTAGATCGTTCCTCCTCCATCTCTCGGTTAAGTCAGTCATGACGAGGGTTGATAAAGGCTCCGGCGCGGCAAGGATCTCAGACCCTGCTCCGGTGAGATGATCATGACGGTGGTGATCCTCTGATGAAGACTATGACGAATGGTGGTTGGTGATGGAAAGCCCCGCTGGTTTCCGCTTGTAAAAATGTCGGCTAGGTTAACATGAGGAAGGAGATGCATACGGTTTTATATATATCGCTTTGGTTTACCGATCAGTTTGGTTTAGTCCAATTAAATAATCAAACCAATTTCAATATCGGTTTAGAAAAACCGGATCGTTACAATTCTTCCCCACTTAATTGGAATTCGTCCTCGAATTCAAGTCTCTATACTCGTCTGCTAGTTTTATTCTCCAAAATAAAATTTCAATATTCAATCCTCATCTTAGACTGGATCTATGAGGTTTCCTCCTGGATCTTATATCTCTCTTATTGAACTTTGATCAATATGGTCATCATTTTTTGAACTGCTTTCACTTGTCGTTTTGTAATCTCCACAGATTCGATGAGTGACTACATTTTTTTTTTTTTTATGGATTACTTGGTTGCTGCTGCAAAATATGCTTGGCCCTCACATAGTTTTCCTCAATACTGCCACATGGAACACGTCGTGAAAGTTTGACAACTCTGTTGATAACTGCAATCTATAAGCCACAACTCAAATCCACTCCAGAATAAGGTACAGTCTCATATATCTCAGTTTAAGCTTCTGAATCTTAGATCCTTTTTGAAATGTCCTCATTTCAAGTACAATAAATTATCCAACTTAACTTCCACGTCCCTCTTCCTTTAGGTTGTTCTTGATCATTTTTATTTGCTTCAACGTCCCTTAAACCATTGGTTTCTATACATTAGAGTGCTTCCTAATTTTGGTCCATCATAGCATGTGGGCGAATGATCTTCCGTAAAGAGCTTCATAAGGTGATATCTGAATTCTCGAGTATTAACCATTACTGTACATGAACTATTTCAGCAGTAAATATTTTAATTTCCTCAATTTTTTTTTTTGTTTTCCTCGCGAGCTAAGCACAAGTCATGGGCATGTCCTCTAGATTTTAACTTAGCGATACGGTCCATGTTCGCTCATACATTAATCTTCATGAAAATTGACTTCCATAGTCCAATGAGGAAACCCACAATCGACATATCCCATTTCCAATATGTAAGAAGTAAATTGTGTAATAATCCCATAAATATTTGATGTTCTGTTTTAACCATCTGACAAGTCTGACATAGACACAATGTAGCTACATCTTTTTTTTTTTCCACTCTAGGCCAATGATATTAACACTTCATACTATATACATCTTAGGCTTCAATCACTCTGAAAGTGTAGTAATCTTTTCCGAATCTCTAGCAACTCCTGCTTCTGAAAACCACATGACCCAAAAATCCAATTTTTTTTTCCCTTTTCCAGAAACTACACCTACTCCGTTAGCAACCAATTTATGCTCTCCAAGCTTACCTAACACAATCCGTGACTGCTCAACATGCTCCTCTCTGCTCCAAGAATAAATCAGGATGTCCTCGATGAATACAATTGCGCACTTATCCAAGTGTTTACAAAAACGTCATTCATAAGCTTCACGAATGCTAACGGTGCCTTTGTTGAGCTAAGTGGTATCACTACAATTCATAATATCCATAACATATACAAAATCCACATCCGTAAATACTCCTCAGCTATAGCAATCTGATGGTATACTGATGCCAAGTCAATCTTCAAGAACCATGAACCTCCATGCAACTAATACAACAAATCATCAATATGCGGAAACGGCACTTATCTTTAATGGTCACTTGTTCAAACGTCTGCAGTCAATAAAAATTCTGAAATCCGATCCTTCTCTATCGCAACAACACTAGTGGTCCCCATGGTGAAATACTCAGTCTGACAAAATCCTTATCCGATAAGTCTTCCATCTGCTCTTTCAGCTCGGTCATCTTTGCTGCCGCTAATCGATATAGAGATCGTGAAACTAGTGATGTCCCTGACTCAACCCCGTTCGTAAGAAAGACTCCTCTTGCTGGTGATAGCCCTTCCAAAGGCCTCAAATACATCCACATACTTTGTAATATCTGAATGATCCTGCAGCTCATACTGTTTATCATTCTTAAGCATCAAAATGGTCGCCAAAAATCCCTCTGCTCTTATATCAACTCCTGAGCATGTAGCATGCATGCAATAGAAACTCCCATCAGCTCCAGCAATATCAACTCTTGCCCTCAGGCAATCCAACAGTACTAGATGTCGTGACAACCAATCCATTCCAATGATGATATCGTGAAACCGTAGCTCCATCTCTGACGAGTCCCCAAAAAAAAATCAGTCCTCCGAGCATAAGTGTACACTGCAATGAATATAAATAGCTCCCATGTCCCATGCTAGCTGTTTGAAGTTTTGAACTGACACATCTCTGAAACAATCAACAATGCCAACAACTGGCAAACAAAACTAAGCGTAACTCCAATATCAACACAACGCAAGCTGCTGCACCCCAATTCAAAAGCGATCTCCACGAGTTCACAAACCAAATATACCTCCAAAATAGTCAATATACTCGTACACAAAACAACACATGCCAACCAATGGCTCATACGTCACACCATGTAATCTCCAGTAATGAAAACTCGTGGAACGATTGCTTGAAGTAGGGTGGAAGCAGAAACGTCACATATCCACTCATTGATAATCTCGGAATCATGACCAAAGAAACTGATAACTCCTGAGAAAACTGACGAACTGAGAAATCACTCATCTGCTGCTGAACATCTGGCTAGAACCCTGTTAGTCGAAGGATGAATGACGATGATTTTACTCATCGTCATATAAAGAGACAATTGAATTAATAATTACTGGACAGAATGGTGCTAAAAGAACTTCACAAACTTTTTTTTTTATTATTATATATATAAATTATTTTATACTTTTTTTTTTAAAACGTAGAAAACCGAATCCCCTAATCGCCATCCCGGGTCGAGACCGGGACGGAACCCCGCTCTGATACCAAATTGTGACACCCGTCACCTCCAATCCGGAGAACATCGGGCCACCAACAATATCTCGTATAATAAAAGCCCATATACCCAATTACACTCACCCAAAGCCCAATAAAATCCGAATAAAAAGCTCAGTAGCACCAAATCCGTCCAAATATCATATATTCATCTGTCTCACTTGCAAGGGGCAAATGAGGGGTGAGTAACGAGGAAGTCACTCAGTGAGGTATGGGATACTAAACCCGAAGTCCATGGACCCGGACAGAGCACTCCGAATAAATATAATTTAATCCTAACATGTTGCAAACACAGTACCTAAAGTACCCAAAGATCACACAACAGTCCTAGCGAGGTGCACACTCGCTGCCCACTAACAGGCCAAAACACTACCGAAAAGGTGCTCGGTTCATACACACACCGAACAAGTGCTCGGTAACACACGCCCGTAGACGATTTATCGACCTCCTGGGTTACGCGTCAACCGGTCGACTATAGCTGACCGTAACCTCCACACAATCCGGCATACATAAGTCCGTCTCTGTATCCGTCTCAAACAATCACATAACTCCTAATAAAAGAACTATTTTTATTTACCAATTTTAAATGAAACAATCATTGTTGAATCCTCTAACACCCTAGTTCCGGTTTAAGCAAAGAACCTAAAAACTAAACAGACAATAACATACTCGATTTCACGTAGACGGAAACACATTAGAAATAAATTATATTTATTCAAGGTCCTAAGCCGTGTAAGAGGAATTCGAGAAAAGACTCTCACCTTAGCTAATATTGGAGATGAATCACAAAAATGCTCCAAGAATCTCGTCCAACAAAACTCAGTCGAACTTTAGAATTAATTACTTGAAATACAAGTAACACTAAAGTTGCATGATTGCATCCTGCGCGCGTGTGCAAGAATAAGGTTTACGTTATATATGTTTCTTGCAACACAGGAACCAAAAACGATGGTACTTAACCTCACGGCTTAAGCTTCTTGGACTCCGTCGACGGGAGCTGTGACTCAAGTGGCTCACGGTTCATAATGGTGCTGATCGGTGTTGGTAATGTCGAGACGCTGACGGATCTGGTTTCACTCTCTCTTTCTTAGAATCCGCATGTTCACGCTATCCATTGAATGGATCCGACGTGAGCCAAGAGCATGGTAACATCGATGGATCTATTGCAACAAGATTATGACAGTGGCATGACGACGGCTCCGGTGGTGATAATGAAGATGATGACTCCGGTGGTGGGACACGGCTTGATAATGGTGGCTGGATAAAACTCCGGTGATCACGGCACGAGTCCGTGGTGGCATGGCTTGCTCCTCCTTTGGCTCATGGTTAACGATGGTGGTGAATGGTGTTAAACGCCACAGCTCCAGTTTAGATCGTTCCTCCTCCATCTCTCGGTTAAGTCAGTCATGACGAGGGTTGATAAAGGCTCCGGCGCGGCAAGGATCTCAGACCCTGCTCCGGTGAGATGATCATGACGGTGGTGATCCTCTGATGAAGACTATGACGAATGGTGGTTGGTGATGGAAAGCCCCGCTGGTTTCCGCTTGTAAAAATGTCGGCTAGGTTAACATGAGGAAGGAGATGCATACGGTTTTATATATATCGCTTTGGTTTACCGATTAGTTTGGTTTAGTCCAATTAAATAATCAAACCAATTTCAATATCGGTTTAGAAAAACCGGATCGTTACAGTTCTATGTGCAACGAATCCAAAAGTGTTGAATCCAAATTCAACCAACATAGAAAGGTACAAACGTTAATCACAGCTTTGCGATTGCTTACTACTGAAACAGCAGTGTTGGCAAACAGAATTTTCAAACACAGAAGAACAGAGTCTGTCTCCAAAATTCTGAAGACACAATAATTGTCACAGAGAGAGAGAACAGAGTCTGTCTCAACGAGCAGAAGACCAAACAAATACAATTAAGAATAATAAAAGGAGAAGAAACCATTAGGCTTCGATTTCCGAAGATGAATCAAATACAAAAACATAAAACTAGTCCCCCCAAAATTAGGTTTGAATTCAAAGGAGATGAATTTTTCTTTTATTATTAAATATTATTTATTATTAAAGCTTCTTCAAAATATGGGAACCAAACTCCAAAATCTCATTCCACATTCATTCTTCCGTCTCCTTCTTTTACCATCGATCCCTGGACGATGATGACCTGTGGCAAAACCCCCAAAATGTCAGTTTAATCGCATCCAAAGATGACAAACATCACAAGGAATAACTAAGGTTTGGATCTTCACACTAATGTCAGCATCATTTCCAAGATACTAGACTTCTACATGATCATCTCTTAGATTCTTATCAAGTAGTATAATGCAAGTCCGTTCTTTTGTTAAAAGACTAACCTGTCGACGTTCCTGTTGCTGAAGAATCCACGTTCCTTGCTTCCTTGGAAGTTTCTTCTATCATCACCACCTGTGCCTCGTGATCTAGGCCTTTCCATGGATTCCACACTCCTACCATCTTCAACTGATCCACCCCGGGAATGAGGTCTTTCGGAATAGTTACCTGTTCTGCTGCCTGCACCTGATCCAGGCCTCTCAACTGCTCTTGGCCTGAACCTGACTTTGTCGTCTAGCTCACGGATCAGTGACTCCAGCTCTTTTTCTTTCGCGCTTATAATGTCAGTTATGTTATGGTTATTGCTGTCGGATTCTTGTTGAGATTCTTTGCTATCAGCTGTGATGGTTGCTTCCTTGTCAAGTTTCTTCCGAAGTTCTTCAATCTCTTCCTTCAATAGTCTCTCTCCTTCTGTTTCAGGCCTGGAACATATTTGTTTCACAAGAAATAGATCAAAAGTGAGCTAATTGGCAAAGTCATCAACATAATCACAGATAAGTTACTCATGTACTTACTCAATACAACACAACATCAAAAGAAAACAACGAATACACTATAACTTAAGTTAGGCAAGTCATTCAATTAGTTTCCATTTCTAAAGCTGAAACACTAAGCATATGTGGCAAAACTATCTGAAGTCTTCATTTGACAACAGTTTCCTATCCTCTATTTGGTTCACCAGTCAACAACTTAAGTAAGTATACAGATGAAGAAAAGACCTGTCAACTCTGCGATGCTCGAGTTCAGAATCCATCTTGCGCCAATCTTTCCCTTGTTCCTCCAACAACACTTCCCGAGGCTTTGCGTCCCCAAAAGGATTCACTTTCGGTCTAGGCTTCACCACATTCTCCAACGTTAAGCTCTCAGACCTATTAGACTGAGCACTTGACGGCCTGCTCGACTGTGCGCTCGATGGTCTGCTCGTTTGAGAGCTTCCCTTCTTAGCCTCAATCTCCGAGTCAAGCTTCTTCCAGTCCAATCCTTTCTCCGCAAGAACTTGCTCTCTAGGTCTTGCTGCTCCAAACGGACTAGCCTTACTCGTCTTCACACCAGTTTCAGTTAGAGTCTCACTCACACCACTATCAACAACAACAGCCTTTCGTGGTTCAAGAACAAGACGACGACGCTCCTCCTGATCACCACCTGACCCAAACGTAGATGGTTTTGAGAGAGACACGTGGCTTTTACCTGCTCCCCAGTTATCAACCCCGTCAGCTTTAGAGTATCCACCTCCATCACCTCCATAACTACCACCACCACCTCCATATCTGCCTCCTCCACCACCACCACCACCTCCATAACTGTCACTACCACCACCTCCATATCTGCCTCCTCCACCACCACCACCTCCATAACTACCACCACTACCACCACCAAAACTGCCACCACCACCACCACCACCATAACGACCTTGCCGTCCCTGATCAAACACCGGAAGCGACTTCTTCCCTTTCCCCCAATCATCAGCCTCATCAGCCCTAGACTGCAGTGGGAAATCAGAAACCCTAGAACCCCCTCTCTGATCATCATCAAACCCGCCATAACCTCTCCTCCCACCACCATTAGAATCATCTCGATCTCTCGACATTCCCCCACCAGACCTTCCACCGTAAGAAGAGAAGCCTCCGCCAATACCACCACGCTGCATTTCGTCCTCAGAGCGTTGCCTAGGCCCAGTAGGAAGCTGAATCATCTGCTCCCTCGTCAATCCAACAGAACCACCCTTGGTGAACTCCGATAAAGTCATCTTCTTTTTCTTCTTAGACTTGGTGGAAGTCGCAGCTTCCTTCAAGCTAGGGAAGCTCTGCGCATCCGCCGTAGCTTGCTCCTCCTCGGCACGCTCGGCCTCATCGGCCCACGCGCCGATATCACCCCACGGTTTCAACATCGGCGATTTCTCAATTTCCAAAATAAATTCGAAACTTTTTCACAGATCTGAATAACCGGGTTCTTAACCCGGAGCTCCGAGTGAGAAAAATCGAATCAATTAAAAAGATGAAATTTTTTCAGAGGAAAATTTAATTAAAAGTTGGATTTTTTTTATTCCTTCTGTTTGTTTTGTAGGTTCTACGGAACGGAGGAGGAGCAATGGACGGAGAAAGAGATAACATACGCGCCGTGTAGGACAGTGTAGTACACGAACCTATCAGTGACGAGTAAAGTAATGGCTAGAACGTTGTGGTGTACGCTACGTATTAGCAAGGTGACGGTTGACTTTATGAGGAAACGAGTCATTGTTTAAAGCCCATCATTTTATTAAATTTTTTGAAGTAATCTTTTTATGTACTCATATGATTCCACGTTGTAATAAAAGATACACATAAAACAACATTTTTTTTTTGTCAACCTCAAACATAAAATTAAAATTTAAAGAACAAAAAATTTGTGAACACTATTTTCTTTTTTTTTTATTAATGTGTTTTCATTTAGTTTTCAATATTTTTTATAAATAGTTTTCAATATGATTGGATTATACGAGCACAAGTGTTGTTTTTGTAATCTTTAGCATGCTTTCTCATTTAGCTTCATGTGTCGACTGCAGAGTTTTGTGATAGTAGATCAGAAGCAACATTGAATTCAAGAATGTATTGTATGTGATCAAAACACAACCATTCATGTTTTAAATGAAGTCAACATACTACTTTAGAACATCTCAAACCTGTCTTCAAACGCCCACAAAACCCCGTAATACACAATCGATCTACAACTGGGAATCGATTATAACTATCATCCGAGTGACAACAAGTGATCGATCCATCACCAAACTCACAGTTCAAAAAAAAAAAGGCAAAGCAATTGTTTCTGCCTTTTCTTCACCACACGCTGTAACCACCGTCCCTTTTTCCTTCCCAGCCTCCTGTTGGACGATCACAATCAGCAATGATTCTATACATTTTGATAAATCTATTAGAGAGAAGAAAACAAGATTCAATCACACGAGAAGATAAACTAACTGTTCACAATTAACTTCTCTTAGACTTTCACAACTAGAAATTAATTCCCAAAGTTCAACCATGAAGACATGCACAACCAAACTAGTTGTAATTAATGTCTGAACAGATCATAGTAACACATTGCATATCTCTCATCACCTGAAACTTTAAGACGGAATAAGTGCCAAAAGTGTTACTGCTTATCAAGCTTGAGCATTTGTCAATACACATATGCTCAAACGAAGATGACAAACATTGTACATTGAAAATGAACCAATGACAAAACAGAAAGAAAGAAAGCAATATAAAACGGAAAAGACATCAAGATTTATTTAGATGTAAGCAAACAAACTTAATTTTATACTATTAAGCCCAAGTACCTCAGAAACCATTAACCGGGACTTTGTCTCTTGCGGATAAGATCCAAACATTCTAAGAAGACATATTAATTAGCAAGTGCACATCTCCCTTCCGACAAGGCTCACCAGCGTCTTCCAAGAAGATTTATTTCAATCCAACGATGATGATTTGTCTCCAAAAGGATCATAAAGCATATTTAGAAAGCTTTTGTCCAATTCACCACTTGATAGCATATCCATAACAATCTTTATGGTGGAAGCATCTGAAGAGAACCCACACCTCTTCATTTCTTCAATGAGTTGAACTGAAGTTGTTATGTCACTACCTCGAAGATGTGCTCTAATAAGTGTATTGTACGTACAACCATCTGGCTCATACCCATCTTCCTTCATTTTTCTAAACAATGCATCCGCTTCAGACAATGAGCTCCTCTTACATAATCCTGACAACATTATGTTGTATGACTGAATATCACGCTTCACTCATCCATCATCCTTAATATGAAGAGGTCTAAATGTCCAGAATCCTTCGGCTTTCCTCTGATAACCCGACTAAGAAAAAACAAGACAGTCATCTTCAATCTATCTGGACAAGGTGGCATAGACAACATCTTCTGCTTTACATCGCTGATGGTGATCTTCTTTCTGTCATGGAAGTAATAATCCACAAACTTATAACCCCCAACTTCTCGTAGTTTGGTGGATAATCACCGCAGTCTAAGCCAGAAATGAGGGCATGCTCCCTCATAGAATAGCGGATGGTTACACCATTAACCGCAAACCATGCAACATCATCTTCTGGAGTACAAATGGTGCGCAGGAGTAACATCCACATCCCCGTGAGCTTCAGGTTATCTTCGTCTGGCATGTGGAAGAAATGTCGAAACTGAGGATGGCTTGTGAACCATTCAGCCTCAGGCTTACTCTTGATGAGCTTTACTGTTTTGGTCACAAAACACTTAGTTTGTATCTTGGAACTCTTGGGGAACTCACTGCTTTTGAAGTGGAACTCAAGGGGTTGCATTGGTTGCATTTCCTGCAATCAAAATACATATATACATGTTAGTAATGCTAGTAATACAAGAAGTACTAGTAGTACTACTAATTACTACTCAACATTTCTCACTAACAATAACAATGAATAGAAAATATATACCTCTCTTTCGGACCCCTCCCTTTCGGATTCATCTGAGGCTGAGAGCGATTCTACACTCAGTGCTCTCACTGGCTCTCTCACTGGCCTACTCTTCTTACTGCTCTTGTGAACTCTCGGTTCCGGCTTTTTTGCAATTGAGTCCGGTTTTTGGATTCTAAGAGATTGACGACGCCTTTCATTGGGGACTCCCTTTTGATTTCCTTTCATAACTTCCTACATTACAACACTCAATGAAACTAAATTCAAACCGCAAAACAACAACACAACATCAACTAAGTTTCTCCAATACAATTTTATTAACAAAAATTAAATACAATTTATCACTCAAATCGGAAACACACAAAAAAACGCATCAGTCTACATACAGATTCGATGTAATATATACCTAAACAATAGATTTACCAAGTTCTTATCCAATTTCAAAGCCAATATCTAAACATAAGACACATTCAAAGTTTTCCCCAAATTTGTTTTCAAATCTACATACAAATTCGACCAAATAACAACCAAATAAAGGGAAACTAATCACTTACCACAAGGAACGAAGATGGAGCCTCGATTTCGACAAAGAAGGAAGAAGAAACGAAGCGGTCTAGACTTTAGGGTTTCAGACAAGAGAGACAAAGAGATAGTTGAGACACAAACGAACAAGGAAGAACAAAGATGGATTTTCGAATTAGATGGAGAATGAACAAGGAAGAACGAAGATGGATACTCTAGGGTTTCAATCTCCGATTTCGCAATAGAGAGTGTCGAGAGGGGAGAGACGACGAAAGGAACGACATTTGGAGAAGGGAATGAGTTGAGTAAACCAAAACGATATCGTTTTGGTTTAGCTGGGTCGGGTTTTAGGGTTTGTTATGTGTGGGTCGGATCTTTCCGGTTGAATCTTGTAAATATCTAATTTATGATATGGACAATCCGTTTTTAGCCACTTTTTCTATTTAAAAAAAATTGAAAAAAAAATTATATTATAATAAAGGGATAAACATAGAGTTTTTAGGGGGATAGAGGGTATACGGAGTCCACCATTCGATCAATCAAAGACATTGCTTCAGAGAGTCCATCTTGGAGACAAAGCCCATTGACAAGAGTGTTGAGGGTGATGAGATCTGGTACATGTTGGCTTAGGACCATACAATCAACTAACTCCACAGCTTCAAAGACTCTGCCCTCGAGACATAAGCCATTGAGGAGGGTGTTAAATGTGACTGTGTTAGGCTCATACCCAAGTTTGAAGATCTTTCCCATAGCAGAAAAAGCAAAACCGAGTTTACGACACCGACAGAAGCAATTGATGACAATACTCAGCGTGTAGAGGTCATGTGAAATCCCATTCAATTCCATTTGGTTGCAGAGAGCTAGCACTAGATCATACTGTTTTGTCCTGGCAATGCCACTAAACAATCTGTTGAAATCAATGACCGTAGGAAAAGGACGAGACAGAATCATGGACTGAAAGAGAGCAACAGCATCATCCTTCTTTATACTGAAGAGTCCACTTCTCAATTTCTCTTTGTAAGAGAGATTTCGATAGCTGCTGAGACCAGAGAAGCCTTGCAAGCAGAAGAAATCTTATGAGCTTTGGAAGAAATCATTTCTCACAGAGTACCTGTCTCAGTTGAACGGAGATGAACCAATCTCAAAGTAGTAAGAAGATTCCATCTCTGTGTCCTCAACATCATCTTAGAGCTTCAAATGAATCGCCCTCTTCTTCTTAGGCCACACAAAGATTCGATTCTCTGAGTGACTGAGCTTTGGAAATCTTTGTGGGACAGGGAACAAAAAGAAGAAGAGTAGAAGACCGGTTTGGTGATAATTTCGTGTCCAATTAAATTTCGTGTCTTGTCTTTTAAAAAAAAAAAAAAAAAAAAATTCTTAAGTATGTATCGTGTCTCGTCGGTCGTTATTTATGTGATTTTAATTTGTTTTTTTTTGTAATGTCGACCAAGTGAAACGCCGTCGCTTCAATGGGATTATTAGAGTAGACACTAGACAGAACTCGAGGACAATATCGCCCGCACCTTGTTCGACTGAATGCATCAACGAGCTTCTCTTTGGTATTTAACCATTATAATGAATACAGAGACATCAAAGGTCCTTTTCCCTAACAAAAATTCAGCTATGCATTCACATCAGCAAAACAAAATGTTTTCTCTTCTTTTGACTTGAGTTTTGCAAATCCAAAATGATCGAAAAGAAGAAGATGAAAAACATCAGGATGTGATGATCTAATTGCTCATATCTCTTTCTGAGATCTTAGGTAGTTCATGAGAGGACCAATTCCCCCACCTCGCCGCCACGAGCCTCCACTTGAACTCTTCCCTTTCTTGTTCCACCCATTGTTGGCTTCAGACAGTTTTGCCTTTTTCGCACTTACAGCTTCACTTAGCTCTTCCCAAGGGTTCCCTTTTCCATTCTCTGAAATTTACATAAGTTCAACGATAAAGTATGATAAGTTTCCATGTCAATATACTAGACTGCGTTCAAGATTGTTGAAGAAGTACCTTTCACAGTGGTTTGCAAACCGTTGATGTTTGTGTTCAGCTTTACATTAGTAGCTGCTTGGTCAGGCTTGGTGGCGACTTCCACCACGTCTGAGCTGCTAGTTTTGACGCTGCGGACATCAAGCAGAGAAGAGAACTCAACCTGCAGAAGCAAAGTCTTTCTTATATATCAGAACTCCGATGCTTAGCAAGCAAACAACTAAAAGAACATGACATAGTGTAAACCATACCTCTAAGGATCCATCTTCGTTATAAAGAGATGTGTCAGCTTGCATCGATGAATCGTCGTCCTCTTCTAACTTCTTCTCAATTGGATATCCTTGAACAGGCATCAACATCACCTTCTTGGAGCCTGGATCATAGTAGCTTATCTTTCCCACCTACCAGGAGATGTACATAACGTAAATGGCTTAGGTATTTTGATTGACCAACAGGCTCAAAAAGGAAAGTCAGAAACTTTACTCGGAAGGAGGAAACTTCAGGAGTCCAAGATGATGTTAGCTCAATGAGGCGGTACGCAATAATATCTCCTTTCTGAAACATTTAACAAATCATGAATGAGGAGAACAAAAATGTTGAATCTATAACTCAAGGTGAATACTATTTAAGCAATACCTTTACTGAGCCAGTGTAAGCCACAAGCTGTTCATAGTCGATCTGACCGTTAGCAAGTGTCTCTGCCTCAGCGGGCTGTGTCTGATGATAAGTATCATTCAAATCCCAAGCATATCGTTTGGAAAATCCTGTCTTCTCAGTACCCCATTTTTGGCCTTTCTTCTTCGTCATGTTTCCGTTCCACAAGAAATTTTCCTAAACATTATCAAGTCATATGATCATTAAAGATTTCAGATTCATCAAAAGCTTAAAGAAACAAAGGTAGGGGTAAGTCATACCGCAGGAGGTTCAGTTTCAGGGGAAGCTTCATCTGATTCATCTGAAAAGTAAGCTAGAAACGGTTAGGAGCCACAAGAATGCACGAGAGTTCAGTATAATAATAATTTACCGAGTGGCTTGAAACGAATGTGGCCTGGCCTCACTTCAACAGGAACCACTTCATCCCCAACGCCATCACCTTGTTCATCTGGCTGCTGCTTTTCGAGAGCTTCAGAGTGATTTTCCTCGGTTTCTTGGTGGTCTATAGTGATAGTGATAGCTGGTTTTTGGCTGGGTGCTACAACCATCTGCATATGGTTCTGTTGAAGCTGCAAATTGTATAACAAGAAAGAAGATATCAGTGTTGCTTAAAGGAGTGATAGATACATGTGTCTTATCATTGAAGTATCTAAAGACAAACCTCTTCCTTCTCTTGTTTTGTCTTTTCTCTCAACCATTGCCGTTTAGTCTTTTTACGCCGAGCACTTCTACTAGGTGTCTTAAATTAATATAAGGAAGAGTTAGCTTCACATTCATTGTCGCAAAGAAGGATACGATAGGACGCTAATGGAGCATATAAAACAAGCAAATCCCTGCATCTACATTGTTCAATCTTTCATAATATAAGAAACAAACACAAGACATGATATGATCTTCCAGTTCCTAGAGAGACAATGAAGTAAACTCGAACCTTTTTAGTTTCAGCAGACATGTCGCACAGCTCGTCAGGCTCATTGCTCTCTTCTTGAAGCGAGGACCTGAAATTTGAAAGCAAGGCAATGGAGAAACAACCAGTGAGAAATAATTCATGAGTTTCTAGCAAGTTTTCACAACACTTACTTCTTTGACTTGGTCATGGTCATAGACTTTGCGTTAGCATCATTCTGTTCATCATTTTCATCTCTCTGTACATCTATTGTTTTCCTCTTCTTCTTCTTTACATCATCGCTTTTGTTTACAACAGCTGCGTCTTCTCTTTCCAGTGGAGTTTCTTCAGTAGTAGCTAACTTACACTTCTTCCTCCTACAAAAATCATCAAACGTGAATAACAACTAACACACATACAGGTGAGTAAGAGTCGTTCTGGTCAAGATCCTACTTAGAACTTAGGCTTTTGCTCGAAGCTTTACGTTTCTTTGAAGTCTTCTTCTCCGCCACAATCTCTTCCTCTTCCTCAGACTCACTTTCATATCCTCCAGTTTCCTCATTACCAATAAGCACCGCAACAGGACATATCCGAGCCCTCCTCTCTTCAATCTCAATCGCAGCACAAACATTCTCCTCACTGTCTTCCTCAACAATCTCCAACAAAGACTCCTTCTTTCTCTTAACACTACAAAACAAAAACGAAAACTTTAACACCAAAAAATGCATTACAAGACCTAAACATGGTGAAACTAACCAAACGATATCTTTATCCTTTAACACACAGCTCGACTCGAACGGCGGCAAAACGAACCCATCCATCTGGAAAAATCAAAGATAAAAGCTTTCCATAAGTGAATGTAAGTCTGACATTGAACACCAGGGCACACAGAGAAGCAGGCGTACGTATAGAGAGAGGCCATGAGGACAAGCTTCGAAGAGGCTAAATGTGTAGAGGATATGATTAGAAAACTCTGAAACTGTTCGGTGATATTTAGGATTCAGAACAGCCCAGCTCCGCTTTAGACCTTGCTTCTTCTGGTGTTTGCTCAGAATCCGTTGATTCTCAAAGACCAGACGAATCCTCACCATCTCTTCCGCCATTGTAGACGAGTTTCAGAGAGGAAAAGAATGATATTTCGCTAAAAGTTTTGACCTTTCCGAAATCCTTAAACCCCCCTGTCTGTGTTCCCCAAGACGGAGGAGAGAAGGAGAAAGCGAGAAAAGATTAAAGACCAAACCTAACACTCTAGTTCGGAAAGAGGTTTTTAAATGGAGGATTTAAATAGGGTACATAATGGACCTTGTTACAAGCCTATTTAAGTAAAGCCTCATATTAAATGTTGGAGCTAAGACTCTAGTTCACAAAGAGGTTTCTTTGTTAAACTATTTTAAGAAACAAGTTAACGGCCCAATTACTTAATAGCACAATAATTAGATGGCCCATCACGGCCCAGTTAGCTCCTCTGTGGTTTACTTTGCCCGGTGCTCAAGAAACGATCTATTCCTTTTTTTTTTTCTCGTCTTCGTTCGTCAGTTAGAGCTTCTTCATCTTCTTCTTCTTCTCGCTTAACCCTTCTTTCTCTCATTTTGATTACTTTTCTTCGACAAGGTACGTTTACATCCCTAATCGAGCTGTAGTATCGTTGATTTTTCTTTTAAACGATGAAGGCTTAGGGCTTATATCTCGAGCTAGATCTGATTTTTTTTTAGAGGAAAGCTCTTTACTTGACTTCTGGGTTTTGTTTATCTCACGCTAGATTAACTTTAAACCTTACATAGCTTCTCCTATAATCGATGGGAACTTGTATTTCTGTAGGGTTTTAACAATGAAGCTTGATACTAGTGGGTTCGAGACCTCCATGCCAACGATTGGATTCGGCTCCAGCAACGATATGCTTGATGGGTTTTCTACGGTGCCCTCGTTTGATCTTCCCCGGACTACAGATGTGAGTTTTTGATTTTGTTGATTTGATGAAATTGTTTTGGCTTCTTAGGAGAAGCAATGTTGGTGATTGGTTTTGGTGTGGGGTTTCAGTTTGATGGGTTTCAGAAAGAAGCAGTACAGATGGTGAAGCCTGCGAAAGGAACAACAACACTCGCTTTTATCTTCAAAGAAGGTGTCATGGTCGCTGCTGATTCTCGTGCTAGCATGGGTGGATATATCTGTATGTTCTCTTTCTTCACTTTACTCTTTAGTTTATATCTTTGCTTTTCGTATAGTTGACTCTGGCAGAAGATTAAGTTAGCTTCTTGTTGGCTTAGTTTTGAGCTGGATTGTTAAGTAAATCTTATAATTTACATTCTGTTGGCCAATGATAGTGAGGCAGTATAGGAAAGGAAGCGTTTGTATTATTGCTACTGATGTTTCTTATTGGTTTTCTGTATTTAGCCTCACAATCTGTGAAGAAGATTATTGAGATCAATCCTTATATGCTTGGTACAATGGCTGGAGGAGCTGCTGACTGCCAATTCTGGCACAGGAATCTTGGAATTAAGGTACCTATCTCTGTTTGTTTTTCCTTTGCTGTGTGAACTGATGTTTAGATCTTGCGACTTATCTTCATTTTAAGTGATAATTGGAAAGGTTTTGGTTGTATTATGGTGACCTTGAAATTATATGAATCTCTTTAGGTTAATGCATGCATTTTCTATCACATAGTTAATGGCTTTAGCATCCTTGTTCTGGAACTAACCATTGTTGTAAGTAGTAGTACTTCAGTTACCTTTGTTGTACTAAGATACCAAATAACAAAATAACTTTAATTGATGACTATAAAAGCTTAGTAAGATCAAGGTTCGTGATGCAAACTGCAAAGTGATGCTTTACATTTGAGTGGGTATAACTCAGCTTTTGTTTAGAATATTTTGGCATGTTGATATTGTTTACCTATGCTGTATGTTGGTTTTCATTTGTTGAAACTATGGCTAATCTCTTGATTTATTTGTCTATCCAAGTGCCGTCTACATGAACTGGCAAACAAGAGGAGAATCTCTGTTTCCGGAGCTTCAAAACTTCTCGCAAACATGCTCTACTCATACCGTGGAATGGGACTTTCCGTCGGCACCATGATCGCTGGATGGGACGAAACTGTCAGTGAAACCAACTTCATATTTTTATCTTCTTTTTTTTTCTCACCCTTGAGAATCTAACTTCTCCTTGGATATAGGGTCCTGGACTATACTATGTCGACAACGAAGGAGGAAGGCTCAAGGGAGACAGGTTTTCAGTTGGTTCTGGTTCGCCATACGCTTACGGTGTACTAGACAGCGGGTAAGAACATGTTCATCTCTTTTGTTCCAATCCCAATAGCTAAAACCATATTCTAATCTTGCTTCTATCATTAGATACAAGTTCGATATGTCAGTTGAAGAAGCTTCCGAGTTGGCAAGGAGATCAATCTATCATGCGACATTCCGTGATGGAGCCAGTGGTGGTGTTGCTAGCGGTAAGTAGCCTCAGATGTGATGCTAAATTTTCTAGATACTGAATTTTTGGCTCATAAAATAAGATTTTGTCTCTTCTCGTGTGATCAGTGTACCACGTGGGTCCTAATGGATGGACGAAACTGTCAGGAGACGATGTTGGGGAGCTACACTATCACTACTACCCCGTGCCACCAGCCATTGCGGAACAGGTCATGGAGGAAGCAGCTGCCGAGTAAAACTAAGACTTTCTTTTACTTCCTAATCAATTCACTCCCTTTCTTTAGCTTAAGCTCTGGTGTTCACTCTATTAAGATTCTCCTTTTTATTTTCTGCAAACACATATTCTCTTTACTTTGTTCAAACAGCTTTTTCAACTCTTCAGTCTTTGTTTCAACCGTGAAATTAGGAATATAAGTTGAATAATTATAAAGAAAATGTTTGGTTGAAAAATATCAGTTCATGAACGTAAGTTCACATCTAAATACTTTCTAATTCTTTACATCTAGATGATTAATGTGCAATCTATATAGGCAAAACCGGCACGACCAAACCCAACAGTAATAGTATAGTCGACAATAACTTACGGTCAATTCTCCTATATAGACAATTTTCAAAGTTTGGTCACAAAAATAAATCACAAGGACGAAAATGATCAAAATATTTTATTTAATAGTTAAAAAGATCCTAATACCCTAGATATATAAAAAATAAAAAAATAAAAAAATAAAAAAAATTAAATTTTCTTTTTATAGTTTTAGATTATATGTTTTCAAATTCGAACTTTTTTATAAATTTTTTTTTTTGAATTTTTTTTTTAAAAATTTCTTTTTGTAATTCGAAAATACTTTTTGAAACTATTTTTAAAATTTTTATTTTCAAATTTTTAATATTTATTTTTTATTTTATAAAATTTTAAATCTCAATCTCAAATCCCACTCCTTGACTCTAAAACCTAATGTTTGAATTAGTTAACCCTATGGGTATAAATGTATTACCTCTTTAATGAAACATTTTGGTCATTTTGATCTTTATAGTCTATATTTGTGACAAAAAAAATTTAGTGCTATCCTGAAGTATTTTTCATAACTTATTCCTGAATTTTTTTTAATATTGTTTACTTTCAAGCCATAAGAATAAGAAGGCAAAGTTCAAACAACTCGCTAGAACTAAACTATAAAAAATCGTGACATAAAAGCTCAAAAGAGTATAAAGAGAGAATTCGCTAAAGATTGAGATAGTACCAACCAACATACTAGTTTTTGTACTAATTTTCAAAGCGTAAACTTTACTGATCAGCTTCCTTACTGAGTAGTTATTGCAGCTAAGGGGAACATGACGAGTCAGAGGGCTTTTGATCTTTGATCTCTTACCATTTTCACTCTGCCACCGAAACGTTGAAGAGGTTAAGCAAATCAATCAAACACCAAAACTGTCATTCCACAAGGATCCAAAATTTAACGAGAAGACCGCCGTTCCACCAAGTACCAAAAACTTTTAAAATTTTTGGTCAAAATCCATATAAAAGCCCGAGTAGACAAACACACAGTGCTACACTGACGTAGTATTCGTCGGATTTGCAGGTCAGTTATAAGATATGATCCAATACTGATCAAAATAGATCATCATAACTACAAAACGCAGACAAAAAATACGAGAGGATAACATAAAAGAACAGAAGACATAGAAAAATGAATCTTTGTCAAACGTTTGATGTTTTCAATTCTAACAAATAAGTGATGTTTGGACCACAAGTCATTTTTTGGCGGCTAATATGATTATGCTTTTGTCGCATTCAGGGGCGGATTTACAGTATAACGAACGGAGGCACGTGCCTCCGACTACTTTATAAATACTACTTAGTTAAGCGTGTCATTATGATGATCGTGGAACAACCGGTGAACATGTACCGGTTATATCGAGTTTATTACAGTGTTCGAATCCACCTCGTTGCTTTTTACTTATATGATTATATCCTCTTGCTGTACAATTAATGTCTTTTTGACACGTACAATATCTTTGTTCAAAGCTATTGTTAATATTATTATATTTCTGTTACCATAATTTGCCTTTCTTTTTTTTTTTTTTTTTTGACATCAAACATTTACAGATTCATATTGACTCTGTAAACCAAAGTGGTAACTCTGCATCCATATTTTGCTTTTTTTTTTTTTTTTTTTTTGACATCAAATATTTACATACTCATATTGACTCTGTAAACCAAAGTGGTAACTCTGCATCCATGTCTTTCTTTGTTTGTCTTTTCATAGTTCTTTCTATTGTAATTTATATTTCATTTTAGATTTCAACTTTTTAGTACATTTTAAGTTCGTATTTTAGTAGTAGACATTAGCAATTGCTAATAAAGAAATAAAACTAATTAATCAATTCATTTTTATTTAATATTTTAGAGTTTAGTTCCTTGTGATATGATGACTATAAAATGTTATGTATGTTGATATGCTGTTATGTATGTGTAAATTTGAAGACTAATTTTTATATATATTCATATTAATTCTAATTGTAACAGTATGCTGTTGAGATTAGTTACATTTGTAAAACAATTAATAATTATAAAATTATTTTATAAAATTTGTTCTGAGTTGAACTACATTAAATTTTATTATTTTCTTTGCAGTTTTTAGTTAATTTTTAATGATTAATAGTTTATAATAATTTTAAATATATTGTTATTTACTTTATATAAATTAATTTAATATTATTTATTATATCTATTAGTTATGTGCCCCCAGCAAATAATCGGTCCGCCACCGGTCGCATTCATGATTCCAAAGAAGATAGTGATTATGCTTCTACTGCAACTTGCAATAATATGTCGTCATAAACGTCCTTTCACTTCATCTCTTCAAGAAACAGCCACAAAATATATATGTTCAGCGTAGCATTTTCCCACTAAATTCGAAACAAACAAAAAATCCGAAAATAAAAAAAACAAACTGAAAATACATTTTCTTTCCTTTTTTTTGGACTGAACCTGAAAATAGATAATAAATATTTAGGAACAATGAATTCTATAACCAAAAGAATGAAACTTGCACATCAGTCTACGTCGAAGGAAGACTTATTCTTTAACAAGTTTTGTGTTAAATCATTGGATATTTTAATAATCGAATAGCAGAAGAAGCCTGGCTCATACACCGTCCAATCAACCAGTGCCATATTATCCAAACAACCAATCATATCTCATAACCAATTCTAATGGATTAGACTTTTGTGTCATTTATAATGCTGAAGAAGATAATTTCCACAAATTTAGCAACTTTCAACCACTTGATTTTGTAGACCTAACGTGTCGGTTAGGTCATCTATCTAGTGGCCCTATATTATATACACAAGACACGTTGAAGTTATACACTCATCTCTCCAAGAACCATAGCTTAGAAAGAAAGAAAAAATGGAGATTTTGCTCTGTTTCTTAATGGTTTCGCTTCTTACTCTTGTATCATCCATCTTTCTTAAGAAGTTTAAAAACTCAAAATTTAATCTTCCTCCAAGCCCTTCAAGTCTTCCCATCATTGGGAACTTGCATCATCTCTCAGGATTGCCTCACAGATGTTTTCATAACCTCTCACTCAGATACGGACCAGTGATGCTTCTACGTCTCGGCTTTGTTCCAGTGGTTGTCATCTCATCGAGTGAAGCAGCTGAAGCAGTGCTCCGAACTCATGACTTGGAATGCTGCAGCCGACCAAAGACGGTCGGGACAGGAAAACTCTCTTACGGCTTTAAAGACATCTCATTCTCGCCATACGGTGCTTACTGGCGTGAAATGCGAAAAATCGCGGTTATCGAGCTTTTAAGCCTTAAGAAGGTTCAGTCATTTAGGTATATAAGAGAGGAAGAGGTAGATTTCGTGGTGAAGAAGGTAACCGAATCTGCTTTGACACAATCTCCTGTAGATTTGAGCAAAACCTTCTTTTCACTCACCGCGAGCATCATTTGTAGAGTAGCTTTAGGACAGAACTTCCACGTGGACGGCTTCGTTATCGATCAAGAAAGGATTGAAGAGCTTGTAACCGACGGAGCAGTAGCTCTAGGGACTTTCACTTTCTCTGACTTCTTCCCTGGTGGGTCTGGAAGATTCTTAGACTGGTTGTTTCAAAGAAACAAGAAGATCAACAGAGCCTTTAAAGAGCTTGATGCTTTTTATCAGCATGTGATTGATGATCACTTGAAGCCAGAAGGAAGAAAAAATAAGGATATTGTTTCCTTGTTGTTAGATATGATTGATAAAGAGGATGCAGATTCATTCAAGCCTAGTATGGATAATCTCAAGGCAATCGTCATGGTAATTTTTTTAAATAATTGTCATGTTATACCCACTTGATTAGGTTAAAAACTATATTATATAAGATTTTTTTTATGTTTGTTATGTGATTTTTTAGGATGTGTTTCTTGCGGGGATAGATACAAGCTCTATAACAATGATTTGGGCGATGACAGAACTCGTTAGAAACCCAAGAGTGTTGAAGAAAGCTCAAGAGAATATTCGAACCACCTTGGGAGCCAAAAGGGAAAGAATCACTGAAGATGATCTAGGCAAAGTTGAATACTTGAATCTCATTATCAAGGAAACATTCAGATTACATCCACCACTTCCGTTTATAGTGCCAAGAGAAACAATGTCTCACATCAAGATCAACGGCTATGATATTCCCCCGAAGACGCAAATCCAAGTTAATGTATGGACAATAGGACGTGACCCCAAGCGTTGGACCGACCCTGAAGATTTCATCCCTGAACGGTTTGCTAATAGTTCTGTAGATTTCAGAGGACAACATTTTGAGCTATTACCATTTGGTTCTGGTCGAAGGATGTGTCCGGCGATGCCAATGGGGGCTGCTACTGTTGAGCTAGGATTGATGAATTTGCTTTACTTTTTCGATTGGGGATTGCCTGATGGGATGAAAATTGGAGACATCGATATGGAAGAATATGGTACTCTCTCCATTGTCAAGAAAGTACCTCTTCAACTTGTACCCCTTCGACGTTATGGATGTGGAGTCCAAAAAGTTTAATACCATGGAAAGATCACGAACATGAAAGGTAAGATTCATCGGATATTGTTGTATTTATGTAAGAATTGATGTTTGAAAGATACTATATCAAGAAATAATAAAAGTTTATTCGTTTCTAAAGAAAGTTGCGGTCATACTCATACCTTGTTTTCCATTTTATAAAACAAGTTATTTAACATCATAACATCGTTCAAACATGATTTAACCTGTTTTTCAAAACTTAAATAGTGTTGAATTATATAATAGGTTAGATAATGTTTGACCAATAGATGCCGACTGAACAGAATTACATATACCATCCAAGTGGCTACATGCATGCATGGGAACAGAATTATCTCAATACGGTGAAGAGGCAAAACACTATCCGGTTACTAAGGCAGTGTTGCCTCTACGTTGGTGAGGTGGTCTAGATATACGAGCAATATCTACCGCCAACAAAACCATATTGGGAATATATGAAATAATCTACTCTTTTTGTGATTTTTTTTTGTTCTTTTTAAGTCATTTAATTTTTCTTCGTAGACTCGTAGTACGTACTACGTAGCATGAAAGTATTGTATTCCTCTTCTTATTCAAGAAAATATACTTCCAACCACTCGGAGATTTGCACTTTGTTGAGTATCCGTCTCCTTGTCCTAAGTGATCGTGACCAATCCAACTTTGATAGTTAGGCCATTTCACTTGATTCCCCATATCTAGCGAGTAGTGATCGTTTTTCTCACTCTAAATGATCAATATACTTTTGAGTCTTGACAGCAAATATAAACCAAGACATACAAGAGCTACAACTAATTAACATATTTGTAAGTAATAACAACAGTAATAAAATGGAATAGAACAGTACACCATCATTATTGTTAATTCAATATAGCTAGTGCACTAATAAGTTTTATCAGGTTTTATAAAAAAGTTAAATGAGGTTCAGTTTATATGAAAGGAGCCATTTGACGTCTCTAGTTTTTTTTTTTTTTTGAACATCATTTGACGTCTCTAGTTAATAAATGATCGGAATACAACTTATAAGTTTGCACCTTTTAGACCACCTCCATTGCAAACCGAATTTTCAGTAGATACTTCATCCATAAAATTTCCAAATATTCGTGATACATGTCATAGTAAGAGTTGTCTAATTTTGTATACTAGCTTAAGACCCGCGCAATTGCACGGAATGAATGTTATATATAAAAATATTTTTTATATTATTATTTATGTGTTCATTTATGTATTATGTATATAATTAAGTTAGAGTAAAGACATAAATCAAAATAATACATCTTGTTTATTTACGATACTTTTTTGGTAAATAAATCAAAACCAATCATTTTATTTATTTTATATGGTATATAACTAAATTTCAATGACATGGACATAGATATATAGTATATTTTAATATAAATATTTATTATTAAAAATTCATACTCATATGATAAACACAAAATTTTTAATGTGCAATTTTTGAATGCAAATTTCAAAATTAAAATATTAAGGTCTCAATATTTTTCAAGACAAATTTAGAAATTATGATATTTAAGTATTTTTCTATGTTATATAGTTTAATTTTAAACTATATTAATATATAATATGAATGTCTAGTAAATGAGACTTCATATTTATACGATTTATGATCATTTGTATCTTGTTATTACCAAAAATTAAACCATTAATCACAAAATTTTAGTGTGAGACATTTAACGTTTTTAGTAATTTATAGTCGTTTTAAAAATTCAAAATATAACATATAAGAAAAACAATATTTTTTTATTATATGGTTAATGTGGTTGTTTAATATCTTTTAATAATATAAAATTAAAAAAAAAAGAAGATAAGATACAAAATTATTATCAAATATTTATTATTCATAATCATTAATTGTCATATATACGTTAATCATATTAGACAATTCTGTAGCTTTTATTCAAGGAAAGTGCGAGAATATTCTTTTGTACAGTATTTATCAATTTAGTAGGTAATTTAATAAAAAATATAATATAAATTAAGATGGGCCAACTTATTTCTCTAAAAATTCTGAATTTCATTTTCATGGTGACACGTGACTACAAAACAATGTTGTAATGTTTCTCAATTATTAATATTAAGGGATGTTAATAACATATTAGTAAAATAATATAAAAGGTATTTTCATTAAAGGAAATGTTCTCAGGTAATCAAAATTCAAAATGACTACTTATTTAATCGATTACGTTGGATTATTACCGACAGCGACTCCCACACTCATATGACGAATCAATAATTGCCCTTTATGAAAATATCTAATGGAAAAAGAAATAAATAAGATAAAGTTAGCAATTTTATAATGGAGTAGTGGTTAAGCTCTTCGATTAAAATACAAAAGACTGAAAGAAACAAAAACAGGACACGGCGGAACATGTCAATCTCTCTCTGTTTCCTCTGCCTCTTACCTCTTATCTTTATCTTCTTGAGAAAACTTCAACCCTCGAAATGGAATCTTCCTCCGGGCCCACCGAAGCTTCCGATCATCGGAAACTTACACCAACGCGGAGAACTACATCCCAGGAACCGTAGGAACCTCTCCCAAAAGTACGGACCAGTGGTGCATCTCCGCTTCGGATTTGTCCCCATGGTCGTGATCTCATCAAAAGAAGCAGCAGAGGATGTGCTCAAGACTCACGATCTTGAGTGTTGTAACCGACCAGAGACTGCCGGGATCAGAATGATCTCTTACAACTCCAAAGACATCGGGTTTGCTCCTTACGGTGAGGAGTGGAGGGCCATGAGAAAGCTCTCGGTGGTGGAGCTCTTCAGCTCGAAAAAGATTCAGTCCTTTAGGTATGTTAGAGAGGAAGAGAATGACTTGCTGGTCAAGAAAATCTCTGAATCTGCTTCGAGTGAATCTCTGGTGAGTCTGAAGAAAACCCTTTATACGCTAGTCGGGAGTATTGTCTGTAGAGTAGGGCTAGGGCAGAATCTACATGAAAGTGAGTTCATCGATGAAGATGGTATAGCTGATATTGTGCAAAGGTCTGAGCTGCTCACGAGAACTTCTATGTTCTCTGACTTGTTTCCCGGAAGAATCGGTGAACTCATAGATTTGTTCACTGGGCAGACAAAGAGACTAGAGAATGCTTTCTCGGAACTCGACACGTTCTTTCAGAATGTTCTCGATGATCATCTTAAGCCTGGAAGAAGAGTACAAGAGGGGTCAGATATTATCGATGTGATGATAGATATGATGAGGAAGCAAGACTCTTTCAAGATCACCACATATCATCTCAAAGGAATGATATCGGTAATCAAAAACAGGATATTAATTTAACTTTTATTTAACTATAGATAATTATGATAGTACAAAACTTTGAGAAATATTACTAACGATTCTAAATATTATTACAATTTAAAACGTTCATTTGTAACATGTTTTTGTGTTATGTCAGGACATTTTTCTAGCAGGGGTTAGCACAAGCGCATCCACAATGATATGGGCAATGACTGAGTTGATCAGAAACCCTAGAGTGATGAAGAAAGTACAAGATGAGATTCGGACAACACTTGGAGACAAGAAAGAGAGTCTCACAGAAGAAGATCTAAACCAGCTTCACTACTTTAAGCTAATGGTCAAGGAGATATTTAGGTTACACCCAGCAGCTCCACTTTTGTTACCAAGAGAGACAATGTCTCACATCAAGATCCAAGGCTATGATATTCCCAAAAAAACACAGATCTTGATCAATGCTTACGCGATAGCACGTGATCCGAACGTGTGGAAAAACCCTGATGAGTTTGATCCTGATAGGTTTGTAGATAGTTCAATAGATTACAGGGGATTAAACTTTGAGCTTTTACCGTTTGGTTCTGGTCGGAGAATCTGTCCAGGGATGGCGATGGGGATTGTCATTGTTGAGTTTGGACTTTTAAACTTGCTTTATTTCTTCGACTGGGGATTGCCGGAGAAAGAACCAGCCGAGAAGATCACCACCGGAGATGAAGTTGCTCTTGACCTCGTTCAAGTTATTCTTCCCTAAATATTTGGTTTTTGGCAACTTCTTATATATGGGTTATCAAATGTTTGTGCTATATTAAGCTTGATTCTGAACTAGAGCTGCCTTTTAAGTTTTAAGTATTAAGAATATTATTTTTTTTTTTGAATAATATGTAAAATTTATTCAGAAAAAGTTATGTTTTACAGACTAAGCTACTTGAAATTTGAGATTTTGAGGTTTTTGAAAAGAAACAGATTTTCCAAAGCTTCTATCGTGTGGCAAACCAAGCCTGAAGAATAGTTCCGTAACGTCGAGCCCTCCTTGAACCCAACAAGAGACACTGGTTTCGAATCTGTCTATCAATAGTCTTGATCATTACGGAGGCCGGTGTTGGGGAATCTCCATGCCTACGATTGTTCCGTTCTCTCCAAACTGTGTAGAGGATCACTTGAAAGCTATATCTCAGGAGATAGATCTGTAGCATCGGCTGGGTATTATCTGACAGTAACTCACTGATATCTTGCCACCGAGAAGAAAATCTGGAAGGCAGGATGTTGCGAGTCAGGTTCTGCCATATCTCTAGGGAGTAGCTACATTCAAAGAACAAGTGTTCCCTGGTTTCCAGTTGATGTTGACATAAAACACAGCCAGGGTTTAGTCCAGAGTTCCAGAGGAGCATTTTGTCTCCAGTGGATAACCGATTATGCATCGCAATCCAGACCATGAAACTGTATTTCGGAGTGGAGGAAGGGAACCAGACAGTAGAGTACCAGCTAACTTCCGGTTTTGAGTCACGAATCAACAGCCAAGTGCTTTTTGTGTCAAACTTTGGTTTGAAAGTGTTCAGATTGTGTTTCCATAACACAACATCTTTCCCAGGATTCATTTTGCTCCTCTGTTTATTCAATGCTTCCTCAATCATAACATAAAGATCATATCTATGTCGCCGTGGGCGACGAGTCATAGCAGATTCCACCGTTGCGGTAAAAGAGATTCCCATATCAATACAACCCCTTGCTCCCACAATGTCAAATAAGCGACCCATATCTGACCATTCATCGAACCAGAATGAGGTACCACGTCCATTGTTAACTTCAATGTGATGAAACTCTTTCGCTTTATCGCGATACTTCAACAGTTTACGCCATACCCATGATCCTAGCGTTGAGTTTGAATGAACTGCCCAGAACGTCTTTCCCTTGAATAGATATTCTTTAACCCACCTAGCCCATAGAGAGTGAGAAGATGTGACCCTCCATATTAGCTTCAGACAACAAACTGCATTAACTTCTTTCAGTGGCCGTAGACCCAGACCCCCTTCATCTATCTTTGTCGTGACCACCTCCCAAGCAATCTTTGCTTTTCTAGCGTTCAACTCCGGACCTGTCCAGAGAAAAGCTGAGCACAAACTATTAATCTCCTTCAGACATTCTCCTGGAAGGCAAAAAGATGACATCCAGAAGTTTATAATGCTCATGAGCACGGATTTTATAAGTTGCAGTCTCCCAGCCCTAGATAAAAAACGATTTGTCCAGAGACTAATACGCTTTTTTAGCTTCTCAACAAGAGGCTAATCTTATTAAACCTTATGATAATCTTCTATTTATCAATTTCATTATAAATCTCTAAGTACTTATAATTAGTTAGAAGGACAAGATCAGATTTTTAGTCAACATTTGTAGAAAACGTAGAACAAGGCCTTTATGCAAAATCTGATTATTAAATTCTCAATAAGATTATAATAAACTATAAAAGTATAAAACTGAACTTTGGAATAATTAACACTTGGTAATAAAAAATAAATGGTTTTATATTAATATATACAATTAACTTGCACTAGTGAAAGAAACAGTTGACTTTACCCTCTAGGTCATTTTATATCAAGATTGGTTTTGGATTTTTCTATATATTCAAAGATTGATTCGTGTCAATCATGAATCCACCTCTAGAACACGAAAGAGTTGTGGTTTCTTTATTACTTTTTTTCTCGGCCTGGTTTTTTTTATTTTAATCGATTACAATTGGATCATCTTCAATTATTAGCAAAATACCCATATTTATTGTAAAATATAGTAACTATGTATAAATAAATTGTTAAATACTTAAATTCTTCAACTTAGTATAACAAAGAGTAACAAAAACCTAAAGAAGAAACAAAAGAAAGAAAGAGCAACGAAAATGGCAATGTTCCTCTGTCTCTTTTTCCTCTTACCTCTTTTCTTAATCTTCTTGAAAAATCTCAAACCTTCGAAATGGAATCTGCCTCCGGGACCAAAGAAGCTTCCGATCATCGGAAACTTACACCAACTCCATGAGCTACCTCCCCGGAACCTCTCCCAAAACTACGGACCAGTGATGCTTATGCGTTTTGGCTTCGTTCCCGTGGTGGTGATCTCATCTAAAGAAGCAGCGGAGGAAGTACTCAAGATCCACGACCTAGACTGTTGTAGCCGACCAGAGACAGAAGGGACAAGAAAGATCTCTTACAACTTTAAAGACATCGGATTCGCTCCTTATGGCGAAGAATGGAAGGCGATGCGAAAGCTCTCAGTGATCGAGCTCTTCACCACAAAAAAGTTTCACTCTTTTAGGTATATAAGAGAGGAAGAGAATGACTTGTTGGTCAAGAAACTGATGGACTCTGCTTCAAAGCAATCTCTGGTAAGTCTGAAGAGAACCCTTCACGCATTAGTTGGAAGTATTGTATGTAGGATCGCGTTTGGGATAAATCTACATGAGTGTGAGTTCATAGATGAAGATAGCATCGTGGATCTTGTGCACAAGTCGGAGATACTCGAGATGACTTCTATGTTCTCTGACTTTTTCCCTGGAGGGATCGGTAGATTCATGGACTGGATCTCTGGTCAGAACAAGAGGCTGGATCATGTTTTCTCGGAGCTTGACACTTTCTTTCAGAACATTCTCAATGATCATCTTAAGCCTGTGAGAAGAGATGGAGAGAGGTATGGTATAATCAACGTGATGATCGATATGATGGAGCAAGAGAGAGATGGAGACTCGTTCAAGCTCACCACGGATCATCTGAAAGGAATGATCTCGGTAATGTTTTTTGTTTCTATTTTGAGAAAGATTTGTCAAAGACTTGTGACTCACGGTATATTTTATTACCAGGACATATTTATTGCAGGGGTTAGCACAAGCGCCTTCACAATGATATGGGCAATGACAGAACTTATCAGAAGCCCTAGAGTGATGAAGAAAGTACAAGATGAGATTCGGACAACACTTGGGGACAAGAAAGAGAGAATCACAGAAGAGGATCTAAACAAGCTTCACTACTTTAAGCTAATGGTGAAGGAGATATTCCGGTTACACCCAGCAGCTCCACTTTTGCTACCGAGAGAGACAATGTCTCACATCAAGATCCAAGGCTATGATGTTCCCAAAAAGAGACAGATCTTGATCAACGCTTACGCGATAGCACGTGACCCGAACGTGTGGAAAAACCCTGATGAGTTTGATCCTGACAGGTTTCTTGACAGTTCAATAGATTACAAGGGATTGAACTTTGAGCTATTACCGTTTGGTTCTGGTCGGAGAATCTGTCCAGGGATGGCAATGGGAATCACACTTGTTGAATTAGGGTTGTTAAATTTACTTTACTTTTTCGATTGGGGATTGCCGGAAGAGGTAGAAGCTGAGAGGATCATTAAAGACAACGATATTGCTCTTGACCTCGTTCAAGTTACTCGCCACTGAAAATCTGATAATGTACTTTTCATTTCTTGTGCAACACGTCTTGTCACACTAAGCTCCAACTTTCATCAGAAACATCTTTTAAGAACTGTGTTTAATGCTTTCGGCATGCACTTGTTGGTAGATTTGTACTTATGCTTTTATAAAAACTAGCAACTACCACAGTTATAAACATTTTCTTACTTATTGCGTCTTCATGACACATGAAGCAAACCAAATAAGCGTTGTAAACATTTTTAAATAGCTGTTTGTTTTTTTTTTTTTTTGCTAACCGAATATCCTGGCCCCACTGAGGTGGTCCAGACTAGAGACCGAAGTGAGCATGGACGCTGCCAGGGCGTCACCATGTGGCTCACCGTGTAACGGTCTTCAGTCTCGGGTGCTGCAGCCCACGTGTAAATTCCGCAGTGGCCAAGGCTCGAACCCAGGGACGGACAGTCCAGCTGGAACTCCTATACAAGTAGAGCAAAGCAACTTGGTTAAAGCTGTTTGTTATATGTAATTCAGGGGAACGAAGTCATAAACCAAGCACATTAGATTATAAACATCTGCATCCAAGATCTCACCTTAACAACTGTCTCACTACTCTTGTGGAATATAAATCATTAAAACTCACTTATAAGTCTTAATATACGAGTATCAACCCATCAGCAACAACCTCGGTTTCAGATTCTTTTTTTGCTTGTTACTTACGCTTTGGCTTTGGCTTCAAGTGCTTCCACAAGTTCATCAGATAAACTACACCTTCTTTGAGAGTAGCCTTTCTTCCCTCTTTGAAGTTCCAAAGCTCAGGCACTATGTACCTCCCACTTCCATTATACTCGTTCCTCTCCATCAGCGCTTGTGTCACAGCTTCAAACACTTCATCCCCCAGCTCTTTCTTCAGTTCCTTCAGCTTCTCATCTTCTTCATTCAGCACCTCCTGCCAAAAAAAAATTGTAGACAGTCTAAGAGCATTGTTTAAGAGAGAAGACAAGAAAAGAAGAGGTGTATTGTATTGTTGGTACCTTGTGGATTCCGTCTATTTGGATGACCTTAATCGGATGCCAAGCCGAGTCTCTCAAGTGGTTGTCCCACAAGGAACAGAGCGTTGCTGCTTCAACATCAGCTTCTTCAGCTGGATATCTCTCTTTGGCTAGTTTCTGGAACGGTTTCTCATCCAATGCTCCCATTCTCTTCACAGATATCTGACCACGTAATGTCAACTCTTGCATTGACTGCACAAAGCTTAACCATGGTTAGTATCATAACATCAAATGGCAAAGCACATAGGGAGAGAGTACTGTTGCTTACTCTGATCAAAGCCTTGCGAGCATCCTGAAGCTCATCGTTAGTGTAGCCATGTTTAACAACAAGAGCCTGATAGAGTGACTCTTGGTATTCAGACTCCTCCTCTTTCTCCTTTAGTTTTTCTTTAGTCTTTTCTATCTCTTCCTTCATATCAGGATCTTCCATGTGTCCCATCACCTGCAGCCCACCCCTCATTCTCTCTATCTCCAGCTCCCGTGCCAGCTCATCATCCAGTTTCTTCTCCAAATTTTTGACTCTCTCACGTAACTCATCTTTCTCCCTCTGTAAAACAACACATCCAGCAAATCAAAACAGACACTGCAACTTCAACATTATCCATGCAATAAAAGAAAAAAGCCTATACCTGTTGCTGTTTTGCCAATCTCGTCATTTCTTCATCAGCTTTGTTTTGCTCTTCAGTAGCCATTAAGTTCTGACAAACAAATTAAAAGATTTCATCACAAATCATTGCGCAAACTTTAACAAAAAAAAAAAAAAGGATTTGTACAAAGGATGTTGAACATTACCTTCTGTTTTTGCCATTGAAGCTTTCGTCGCTCAGTTTTGTTCAGCGTTTGACATTTATCAAGATATCTCTCCCTCTCTTCAAACTCTTTCCTTTGAGCTTCCAGATGCTGAGCTGCCTTCTCATGTTCATTTTTCACACTCGCCAAATAATCACGCGCCTTTTGCTGCATGCTACTCATCTCTAAACATTGAAAAAGTTAAAAACAGATTAAGCTTCAGAATACTAATTTAATTTCATCAGTAAGTAAGAGAGAGAAAAACATTACTTTCATTATGAGCGTTGATCATTTCATCCTTCTCTTTCATACTCCTCTGAAGCTCTGTACTGGTTTCTTTGTACTTGCTCTCTATCTCTTCAAGGTTAGTGCTTTTGGTCTCGAGTGTGTTTTCCAAGTTGGAGACAAGCGTGAATGCCCTTCTTTGTTGCTCTGCTTCTTTTCCAGAAACAGTCACCAAGTCCCCTTGCTTCCTGAGGTGGTCTCCAACTACAGTTCTCGAATAATAGTCCTCCTTTTTCGCTATCCAACCGTAAAGCTCTTCACCAAGATCACGTGCAGAATCGTAGTCTCTCTTCCCACACTGATTGACTTCAAAGTGCTTCTCAAACATGGTGGCGTTCCTGTAAGCTTCCCAGTCTTTGCCGAAGTAAACAATCGCAAAACCTGTGAAACCAACTCTGCCGTTCCACAGTGGCTCCACTTTGTGGGGGTTAAACCCTTTGCTAATAAACTCTTCCCTAATTTTGCTTCCACTCTCGCCAGCGAACTTGCCTGTTTTCTCATTATAAATTCTACTGATGTTGGCCAAGATCCCTTTCCATGGATGCACAAACATCAGACCATCATTTCGAGCAGCCAAACGATCACGCCTCTGAGGATATCTTGGAGCACCATGGCTGAGACCACTCTGTTGGACAGGTTTTTCACTCTCTTTAGCACCAGCAGTGAGGCAAGCTCTCTTGGAAGGGTGTGTACTGTCTTGGTTGCTCAAAGAGGAGCTGGGTTTAGGAGAAAACATCTGTCTTTCTTCACCGCTTGGTACAGGATCATCTCCTCCTGAGACAGACATAGGTTCAGCTTCAGCGATACGTGGTGAACTGGATTTGACAACGCTGCTATTCACTTCCCCTGCAGCAGAACTTGAAGAACCAGTCTTCCAGTTTCCGGTTAACACCTCTGTAGGAAGAGAAGAGACATCTGATGATGGTCTTTCCAGAGGGCGGAGATACTTCTTCATGTATCTCTCAAGTGCGAGATGTCTAGCGCCATCCTTAGTGCGGGAACTGCCGCTAATGTTGTAAGCATGACGAAGCAAGTCGTCAAAGTTGTAGTCACGCTTGCGGTCAATGTAGCAGAAGGGACACCTGAAGAGAGAGTCAGAGATCTTGACCTTGCGAGTGCCATCTTTCAGCTCACAGTAGTATCTGTACTCCAAATCATCCAGCTCTCTTCTTGAATACATTTCAACCTGCAACCACAAAGAAGCAAAGGAACTTGGTATAAATACATAATTACACACTAATCACTGAACCTTATACCTGAAGATCATGAAAAAGTTGACGTTTTTACTCTTCTACAAAGATCAGAGTAATAAAACAACAGAGAACATCATAAAGACACGAACTTTAGTGAGGCTGAGCTACAGAACACACAAAACCCATTCAGAACCTGAGATTCACTAACCCAGTTACAGAAACTTACTAAAAGTTGACATCTTTGGAAAGATCAGAGTAAGAAACAACCCAGGAGATCATAAAGACACCAACTTTAGTGAGACTGAGCTACAGAACACAAAACCCTAACTCAAATCCAACGACATTTCGCTAACTAAAAGAGAAGATCAGAAAAGTTGAGGTCTTTACTCTTCTACAGAGCTCAAAACGCGAAGAAAGAGAGACTCAGAACTGTAAACTCGTAAATCAACGAAACGAAATGAAACCCATAAAATAATTTTCAGAAAGAACAAATTTTGCAGATGTCTGTGGATACAGTTTAAGGAGAAGTGTAAGGGAAAGACGCGGGAGGAGAGAGAGATGCGAAACTTCTTTGGAGAGCGATCAAGAGGATGACGACGAGTGTGAGTATCCTTGGGAGTTGGGAGCAGGTGGGAGAGACGCACGTAAGCTCGTTGGAGTGGAGAGGAATAAGTGAAAGACGAAATATGCAGAGTAGCGAACAAACACGTCGATTGTGTGGCTTAATCCTCTAGCGCGTGCATAGGAATGGTCATTGTAGACCAAACCAAACCATGATAAACCAATCTCAGTTGTCTTAACTGGAATTGAATTTGCTTTGATTCGGTCTAACGCTTCCACACCGAATTAATCAAACGGCTATATGTTCTATTTTCTATGTTTTTATTTATAGTTCAGTTATAATTTCTATTGAGATATTCATATGAAAATATCTATCTTATTAAAACAAAAACATTGCGTCGGAACCAACTTGCTTCTACGTAAATTTTTTTTTTAAAAGTATACTATATATATATAATTAATTCGACTATATACTAATCTTAAGCTTAACACATTTAATATTAACTATCATATCCTAAAACTAGCTTTTTTTATGGTAATATTATATATCATCATTATTAATGTTGAAATTTATAAAGTAACCGTTAGAGCATGATTAACGCTAAAATCCATTTGGGATTCTTATTATTATTATTTTTTTGATCTAATTAAAAAAATTAAAAAAAAATAATCGTGGACAACCACGTGTCAATAGGACTCATGAACAGTGCAAGACTCGATTCTTATTTCAGCATTTTTGCAACCATTCTTGGGCATTTCGGTGGGGCCATCCCTTACTTTTTGGTAAGAACCCCAAAAAATATCCTGATAATCCTGCTCTTAGATCCGTCTAGACATTGCGTATTTGTAAAAAAACTTTATAGCGCAATTATTATTGTAAGATTTTAAAAAGGCAAATATCTATCGAACATTTATGTTCATGATTATAGAAAATGTCACTGCATTTTTACCTCATTTAGAAATTCATTAAGGTATATTTAGAAAACATTTTTGAATCAAATTAATTTCGCCTAATAAGTAAATACATTTTGTCTATGCAAATATGGGCCACACGATTCAAATCAAAAGTTGAATGAACCATTTGATTTGAAGAAATATTTTACCAAAAATAACAATTCACAAGAAAAAAATGCTTACGTTAAACCATACATCATATATCATTTTGGTAAATTTGAATAAAAATGTATATTATAAAAAAATAAAAACTAAAAATATTTAAATCAATATTTTTAATTCAACCCGACAAACCAGACTATTAGGTTAACCGTGAATGGATTCTGGGTCAATAGTTTAATAAATTTTAAAATATAGTTAAATTTTTATGTGCTTTTTTAAGTGCGAAATAATTAATATTTTATGATACAATTTTCATTAACAACATTGCAAATGTTTTGTTAATTTTTTAAAAATGTCTATTTAAAATCAGACAAAATCAAACATAATACCTATGTAAATATTTCTTAACATGTAATATGTTGCAATGTTGCATACCAATTCGTCTATGTAATATTTTTTGTCGTGTAATAGCATAATTAATTAGACATTAAAAAATATTAAATATTTTGTGCAGTTCAAAATCTAATTTTTTTAAATGAGCTGCATAATACCTAATTTTTTTATAGACTTAAAACATATAAAACCAAGAGTAACCAAACTGAAATTTTATGGGAATGCAAGATCATCATTTATCCAAAAGACATCCAACAAACTGAGGTTAGGACTTTTGGAAAAGAAAAGGAAGAGAAGATTGCAGAGTCATACTGAATATGGAGAACTTGTATCAGCACCAATGGTCAAAATGAATCCAACCAGAACTAAGAAGAAGACTCATCAAATGATAACGACCTCCTCCATGGCTCGAATGATAATTTCACATCCTGTAGAACGTTTTGTGAGTTTATTAACCTTGTCGTATATTTCTGATTCCACAACATTTCGAGGATCATAAGCTGTGGGGCTCAGAATAAATTTCTTCAGTACTGCTGAGTTTCCAAGAAAGTAACTGGTTGCTTTCATCTTCCCTTCCTCGCATTGTAATTTTTCTTGTATCTCAACACACTCAAGAGTCGATGACACACACCGTGGCACATCTGTGAGTTCCAACCCCTCCTTCATCACCTCTGAATGAACAACCTTCTGCAAAAACAACACACAAACACAAACTGCTGAGTTTTCAATAATACACATGTCCATAAAAACATAAGGACAATAATGGTTTTACCAAGACTAGGTGTTTCAGATTGGGGCAACACTCAAGAAAGGCTGGCAGAAACTGCAATAACTTGCTATGAAACACTGCTTCTAAACGGGATAAGTTGTTGAACTTTGGAATCATTCCTGTTTTTGAGTAATGATCAAGGGCCTGCACTGTTTTGGCAGAGATGATCATATGTCTAACACTCGATATTCCATTGAGAAAATCACGGATCTCATTGCTCTTTGATACGTCCCAAGTATTAAAAAGCACCCAGAATCCGACAACAAACTTGATATCAAGGTTAACCATGATCAAAGAAGTCAGGTTCTTTACCACAATGCTATCAAATTGATCTTCTCCAAGACTCATATACTCTAGCCCTGGAGCATCAATCTCAAGTGTGCAATTCACTATCGAACCGACATATCCATTCCTAAGCGGCAGCACACGAAAACTCTTCAAGCTCTGAGACCTCACACGCATAGCCATAAACTCATCATGCCGACGTGCATAATCATCTTCCAGATCCCTCACCAAAGTCAGCTCCTCGAGAACAGGACACCCTGAGAGAAGCTTCTCCAGATGCACACGCCATTTGACTTCTTCAAGATGCATGAATTTAAGACAAGGCAGGGAAACCAAACCAGGATCCATAAGACCAGAAGAGGAGAGCTTTAAGTAAACCAATGTCTTGCTCGTGTAGAGATTCATAGGCATCATATCAACAATAGGATAGAGAGAATTGTCGTCCTCTAAACAATGGGTACTGCTCACAACATCAAGATGCTGTGTCCCCCGGTCAATCATCATACCGATCCGATCCCTGAACCCATCTATCATTGTGTCTCTGCACTGAACCTTGACTTTAAACAGAACTGACTCAGGGCTAAACTCGAGAAGCTTGTCAATGAAGCTTAAGAGCAGTTCATCAGCATCATAAGGAATAACAGAGCAATTTAAGTCAAGACCGGGAACGCTTAGATACAGATTCTCCCATCTCTTGGACAAAACACTTGTCTGCACCGATTGATTTGTCGGAAGGTATGAGAGTATTTGAGTTAACAAACATTCCGGCAATTCGCTGATCCTGTCTCGCCCAGACATCACCAAACGAAACCCTAAGAGCATCAACAAACAACAAACAGCATAAAAAAGAAATCTTTGATTGAAAGAGTTTCTCTAATCAATCACAAAACTTTAGACTACAAATGAAACGAAAGATTCGTAGGGGGTTTCTGAAGAATTCACCGTGGATTGGGTTTGAGTCGCCGGAGGATTGTATCGGCCGGAGTGATCGAAAGCGAGAAAGAGAGAGAGAGAGAAAAGTGACAACTTTTTGTCTGAAAACGGAACTGATTATTCAGCATTTATACGGTTGAAGCGGTTCCGGTTCCATGAGAGCGTTTCAAAAATGAAATTGAAGGCTGTCTTTATCGTCGAATATATTATAAATATTTCTTTTATTGGTTAAATCTTCATGTTAAATGTCATTGTAAAATTCATGGAAATCGACTGTAATTCATGGAACTTTCGATATCGTTTAGTATTTTTACATTTGAAGCGGTTACGGTTCCATCTTCAGAAGAGTGTTTCAAAAATAAAGGTTTGTCTTTATTGGAGTATTAAATATTTCCTTTAGTAAAATAAACATTTTATTGCCATCGAAAAATTCATTAAAGAAAAATGTTTTAAACCTACTTCATTTATCATTTCATAATAGAGTAATAAACAAACAAAAAATAATTTATTCCATTTGTGCAGTAAAATTTATTATAAAAAGAAAAATAGAATAAGATTTAGAGTATATTTACTTCGTACTTATTTTTATTTCATTTTAGAGGAAAAAATGATGTTGGATTGGAGATGCCCTAATAATCGACTATTTAAGGAAAAATACATCTTTTTCATTATCAATACTAGGAAACTAATCCGCTCTTTCACAGATATATAATTTTTTTACTGAAATTCCAAATTGCTTTAACAATATAGTAAAAAGATATATCTAATAGTTATATTTTCATTTTACATTTTCAAAAATTATATTATTTTATATATCTCATATATTTAAGTTTTTATCACACATAAATTGTGAGATAAATTATGGAGGCAAACCGACCATAAACTAATAACAAATCAAATCAATAACAAAATATGTTAAGCTCAACATTTGAATTATTTTTTTCCTATAAAAAGTAATGAAGTCAGCGGAGAACAAAAAACATGTCGTGCTATTATATATAGACAATGATGGTGGTGTATATAAAAAAATTAAGATGAATGTATTAATTAATTAATTAAAAAGGTCTGTTGTTCAGAAGTTAAAAGAAAAGAATGTAAAAAGGTGTGTCGTTAAAAATTAAAGGGATAATTTGAAATATACACTGTTTATCATTTGAAATTTGAAAAATACAATTCTCTTTTTTCTTTTTGAAAACTACACTTTATTGTATATGATAAAACATATTTATCCTGATTCTAATATTACAAATTTAAATAACTAAAATGTAAATACAAAAATATTATTATTATTTATGTGTGTCAAAATTTATATTTGAGATAAATACATAATATTGTTGGGGTCTATTTTTCACGAAATAGATTGAACTGTTTTACAAGTTCATCAACCATCATTAAAAATAGGCAAACTACACACTTAAAAAACTGTTCAAATATGGCATAAAATTAACTGCAACTCCACGAATTCTTATGTGCCCATATGCACAAAGTTCTTAAACATACTATCTTCCATGTAATCATGCTAATCAAAGTACAAATTTACAGTAATTAATAAACTGAAACAAAAAGAAAAGAGATACATCAATGCACCGTTTGTTTTTATATATCCTGGATTGTTTTCACGAGTGTCTGATCTAATATCAAAACAAAAAAAATCTTCAAGGGATCATTAGTATTTGCTAAAGAAGTTTGTAATGATTGATTGGTTTTTGTTTCTGAAAAGATCCTAAGAACAGGTATATTGAATAGTGATGAAATATTTAAAAGCATTTTGCCGGGGAAGCAACAGTGGATCTAGTCGAGCTTGTGTTTCAGATTATGGATACTTAATTTTTTTTCTTAAAGTTCAAAAATTGGTTACATTCTCGCGTGGGGGTTAATAAGTTTTCTCCATTATGACGGTGACGACAGAGATTTCCAACAAGATAATAATATATTGTCGCATGAATAAAATTTTAAATAAGATTTTATATAGATATTAAGATTATTATTAAGAAAAGAAAAATATAAAACCTGATTGTCGTTGGATTTACTTGTTAAACATTTTAAAATTAAATATTAGAACACATATAAACATTTAAATAGGGTATTTTGGTCATTTTATCTATAAATAAGTGTAGTTTTCAAAAACAATAATAAGCAGTGTAATTTTCAAAATATAAACTCATATGAAGGTATTTTTCCAAATTTTTCCAAAATTAAAAGCATCTGAAAAGGCACCTTGATCAAAAACTAAAAGAAACATATGAAAAGGTGTTTTAAATTAGAATCTCAATCTATGGTTTTAGATAATATATCTACAATATATAATATATTGATAAAAATTTCTAAAATCATACCTATTTATCTACAAAAACTCTTGTTATACTAATTTCTAAATCACAATCTTAAATCTACAATATTTATCTAAAAAATGATAACTTTCCAAATATAGCAGTTTTTAAAATTTTATTTTAAAAATATAACCTATTGATCAAAATTTCTAAAAGCATACCCATTTATCAATAAAATATCTTGTTATCCTAATTTTTAAATCACAATCTCAAATCTACAATAGTTTCCTAAAAAATGAAAACTTTATAAAAATAGCAGGTTTTGGAAAATTTATTTAAAAATTATAACCAATTGATCGAAAATTCTAAAAGCATACTCATCTATCAACAAAAACTCTTGTTATCCTAATTTCTACATCACAATCTCAAATCCACAATATTTATCTACAAAATGATAACTTTCCAAATATAGCAGTTTTTAAAAGTTTATTTTAAAAATATAACATATTGATCAAAAACTCTAAAAGCATGCCCATCTATCAACAAAAAATCTTGTTATCCTAATTTCTAAATCTCAATCCCAAATCTAAAATATTTTCCTACAAAATGAAAAATTTCTAAAAATAGTAGGTTTTGAAAATTTATTAAAAAATTATAACCTATTGATCGAAAATTCTAAAAGCATACCCATCTATCAACAAAAACTCTTCATATCTTAATTTCTAAATCACAATCTCAAATCTACAATATTTATCTACAAAATGATAACTTTCCAAATATAGCAGTTTTTAAAAGTTTATTTTAAAAATATAACCTATTGATCAAAAATTCTAAAAGCATGCTCATCTATCAACAAAAACTCTTGTTATCCAAATTTCTAAATCTCAATCCCAAATCTACAATATTTTCCTACAAAATGAAAAATTTCTAAAAATAGCAGGTTTTAGAAAATTTATTTAAAAATTATAACCAATTGATCGAAAATTCTAAAAGCACACCCATCTATCAACAAAAACTCTTGTTATCTTAATTTCTAAATAGAAATCTCAAATCTACAATATTTATCTACAAAATGATAACTTTCCAAAAATAGCAGTTTTTAAAAGTTTATTCTAAAAATATAACCTATTGATCAAAACTTCTAAAAGCATGCCCATCTATCAACAAAAACTCTTGTTATCGTAATTTCTAAATCTCAATCTCAAATATACAATATTTTCCTACAAAACGAAAATTTTCTAAAGATAGCAGGTTTTTGAAAATTTATTTAAAAATTATAACCAATTGATAGAAAATTCTAAAAGCATACCCGTCTATCAACAAAAACTATTCGTATTTTAATTTCTAAATCACAATATGGATCAAAAATTCTAAAAGCATACACATTTATCTACAAAAACTCTTGTTATCCTAATTTCTAAATCACAATCTCAAATCTACAATATTTATCTACAAAATGATAACTTTCCAAATATAGCAGTTTTTAAAATTTAATTTTAAAAATATAACCTATTGATCAAAATTTCTAAAAGCATACCCATTTATCAACAAAAAATCTTGTTATCCTAATTTCTAAATCACAATCCCAAATCTACAATATTTTCCTAAAAAATGAAAACTTTCTAAAAATAGCAGGTTTTGAATTTTTTTTAAAAAAATTATAACCAATTGATCAAAAATTCTAAAAGCATACTCATCTATCAACAAAAACTCTTGTTATCCTAATTTCTAAATCACAATCTCAAATCTACAATATTTATCTACAAAATGATAACTTTCCAAATATAGCAGTTTTTAAAAGTTTATTTTAAAAATATAACCTATTGATCAAAAACTCTAAAAGCATGCCCTTCTAGCAACAAAAATTCTTGTTATCCTAATTTCTAAATCTCAATCCCAAATCTACAATAATTTCCTACAAAATGAAAACTTTATAAAAATATCAGGTTTTGAAAAATTTATTAAGAAATTATAATCAATTGATCAAAAATTCTAAAAGCATACTCATCTATCAACAAAAACTCTTGTTATCCTAATTTTTAAATCACAATCCCAGATTTACAATATTTGTCGACAAAAATGATAATTTTCCTAACATAATTGGTTTTAGATAATATATCTTCAAGATATAACATATTTATCGAAAATTTTAAAAGCATACCTATCTATCAACAAAAGCTCTTGTTATCCTAAATTATTAATCACAATCTCAAATCTACAATATTTATCTACAAAATGATAACTTTTCAAATATAACAGTTTTTAAAATTTCATTTTAAAAATATAGCCTATTGATCAAAAATTCTAAAAGCATACCCATCTATCAACAAAAACTCTTGTTATCCTAATTTCTAAATCACAATCCCAAATCTACAATAATTTCCTAAAAAATGAAAACTTTCTAAAAATAGCAGGTTTTGGAAAATTTATTTAAAAATTAGAACCAATTGATTAAAAATTTTAAAAGCATACCCGTCTATCAACAAAAACTCTTGTTATCTTAATTTCTAAATAGCAATCTCAAATCTACAATATTTATCTACAAAGTGATAACTTTCCAAATATAGCAGTTTTTAAAAGTTTATTTTAAAAATATAACCTATTGATCAAAAATTCTAAAAGCATGTCCATCTATCAACTAAAACTCTTGTTATCCTAATTTCTAAATCACAATCTCAAACCTACAATATTTTTCTACAAAATGATAACTTTCCAAAAATTTCAGTTTTTAAAAGTTTATTTTAAAAATATAACCCATTGATCAAAACTTCTAAAAGCATGCCCATATATCAACAAAAACTCTTGTTATTCTAATTTCTAAATCTCAATCCCAAATCTACAATATTTTCCTACAAAATGAAAAACTTCTAAAAATAGCAGGTTTTGGAAAATTTATTTAAAAATTATAACCAATTGATCAAAAATTCTAAAAGCATACCCATCTATCAACAAAAACTCTTGTTATCCTAATTTCTAAATCACAATCTCAAATCCACAATATTTATCTACAAAGTGATAACTTTCCAAATATAGCAGTTTTTAAAAGTTTATTTTAAAAATATAACATATTGATCAAAAACTCTAAAAGCATGCCCTTTTAGCAACGAAAACTCTTGTTATCCTAATTTCTAAATCTCAATCCCAATTCTACAATATTTTCTACAAAATGAAAACTTTATAAAAATATCAGGTTTTGGAAAATTTATTTAGAAATTATAACCAATTGATCGAAAATTCTAAAAGCATACTCATCTATCAACAAAAACTCTTGTTATCCTAGTTTTTAAATCACAATCCCAGATTTACAATATTTTTCTACAAAAATGATAACTTTCCTAACATAATTGGTTTTAGATAATATATCTTCAGGATATAACATATTGATCGAAAATTTTAAAAACATACCCATCTATCAACAAAAGCTCTTGTTATCCTAAATTCTTAATCACAATCTCAAATCTACAATATTTATCTACAAACTGATAACTTTCTAAATATAGCAGTTCTTAAAATTTTATTTTAAAAATATAGCCTATTGAACAAAAATTCTAAAAGCATACCCATCTATCAACAAAAGCTCTTGTTATCCTAATTTCTAAATCACAATCATAAATCTACAATGTTTTTCTACAAAAAGATAAATTTCCAAAAATAACAAGTTTTGGGAAATCTATTTAAACATTATAACATACTGATCAAAAATTCAATAAGCATACCCATCTATCAATAAAAACTCTTATTATCCTTATTTCTAAATCGAAATCTCAAATCAACAATATTTATCTACAAAATGATAACTTTCCAAATATATCAGTTTTTAAAAGTTTATTTTAAAAATATAACCTATTGATCAAAACTTCTAAAAGCATGCCCATATATCAAAAAAAAACTCTTGTTATCCTAATTTATAAATCTCAATCCCAAATCTACAATATTTTCCTACAAAATGAAAACTTTCTAAAAATAGCAGGTTTTGGAAAATTTATTTAAAAATTATAACCAATTGATCAAAAATTCTAAAAGCATACTCATCTATCAACAAAAACTATTGTAATCCTAATTTCTAAATCACAATCTCAAATCTACAATATTTATCAACAAAATAATAACTTTCCTAATATAGCAGTTTTTAAATGTTTATTTTAAAAATATAACCTATTGCTCAAAAATTCTAAAAGCATGCCAATCTAGCGACAAAAACTCTTGTTATCCTAATTTCTAAATCTCAATCCCAAATCTATAATATTTTCTTACAAAATGAAAACTTTCTAAAAATAGCAGGTTTTGGAAAATTTATTAAGAAATTATAACCAATTGATCGAAAATTCTAAAAGCATACCCATCTATCAACAAAAACTCTTGTTATCTGAAATTTTAAATCACAGTCCCAGATTTACAATATTTCTCTACAAAAATGATAACTGTCCAAAAATAGCTGGTTTTAGATAATATATCTTCATGATATAACATACTGATCAAAAATTCTAAGAGCATACCCATCTATCAACAAAAACTCTTATTATCCTAATTTCTTAACCACAATCTAATATCTGCAATATTTATCTACAAAATGATAACTTTCCAAATATAGCAGTTTTAAAAATTTTATTTTAAAAATATAGCCTATTGATCAAAAATTCTAAAAGCATACCCTTCTATCAACATAAACTATTGTTATCATTTCTAAATCATTATCCCAAATCTACAATATTTATCAACAAATTGATAACTTTCCAAAAATAGCAGGTTTTAAAATTTTATTTTAAAAATATAACCTATTGATCAAAAATTCTAAACCATGCCCACTTATCAGCAAAAAATCTTGTTATCCTAATTTCTAAATCATAATCCCAAATCTACAATATTTTCCTAAAAAATGAAAACTTTCTAAAAATAGCAGGTTTTGGAAAATTTATTTAAAAATTATGACCAATTGATCAAAAATTCTAAAAGCATACCCATTTATCAACAAAAATGATAACTTTCTAAAAACTCTTCATATGTTAATTTTTGAATCTCAAATCTACAATATTTATCAACAAAATTATAACTTTTTAAAAATACCAGGTTTTGGAAAATTTATTTAAAAATTCTAACCTATTGATCAAAAATTCTAAAAGCATGTCCATCTATCTACAAAAACTCTTGTTATCCTAATTTCTAAATCACAATCTCAAATCTACAATATTTATCTACAAAAAGATAACTTTCAAAATATAGCAGTTTTAAAAGTTTATTTTAAAAATATAACCTATTGATCAAAACTTCTAAAAGCATGCTCATATATCAACAAAAACTCTTGTTATCCTAATTTCAAAATCTCAATCCCAAATCTACAATATATGAAAAATTTCTAAAAAATAGCAGGTTTTGGAAAATTTATTTAAAAGTTAAAACCAATTGATCAAAAATTCTAAAAGCATACTCATCTATCAATAAAAACTCTTCATATCTTAATTTCTAAATCACAATATTGATCCAAAATTGAAAAGCATACCCATTTATTTAAAATTATAACCAATTGATAGAAAATTCTAAAAGTATACCCGTCTATCAACAAAAACTCTTCATATCTTAATTTCTAAATCACAATATTGATCAAAAATTCAAAAAGCATATCCATTTATTTACTAAAACTCTTGTTATCCTAATTTCTAAATCACAATCTCAAATCTACAATATTTATCTACAAAATGATAACTTTCCAAATATATCAGTTTATAAAAGTTTATTTTAAAAATATAACCTATTGATCAAAACTTCTAAAAGCATACCCATCAATCAACAAAAACTTTTGTTATCCTAATTTCTAAATCACAATCTCAAATCTACAATATTTATCTACAAAATGATAACTTTCCAAATATAGAAGTTTTTAAAAGTTTATTTTTAAAATATAACCTATTGATCAAAATTCCTAAAAGTATACCCATTTATCAACAAAAAATCTTGTTATCCTAATTTCTAAATCACAATCCCAAATCTACAATATTTTCCTAAAAAATGAAAACTTTCTAAAAATAGCAGGTTTTGGAAAATTTATTTATAAATTATAACCAATTGATCAAAAATTCTAAAAGCATACCCATCTATCAACAAAAACTCTTGTTACCCTAATTTCTAAATCACAATCTCAAATCTACAATATTTATCTACAAAATGATAACTTTCCAAATATAGCAGTTTTAAAAAGTTTATTTTTAAAATATAACCTATTGATCAAAACTTCTAAAAGCATGCCCATATATCAACAAAAACTCTTGTTATCCTAATTTCTAAATCTCAATCCCAAATCTACAATATTTTCCTACAAAATGAAAACTTTCTAAAAATAGCAGGTTTTGGAAAATTTATTAAAAAATTATAACCAATTGATCAAAAATTCTAAAAGCATACCCATCTATCAACAAAAACTCTTGTTATCCTAATTTCTAAATCACAATCTCAAATCTACAATATTTATCTACAAAATGATAACTTTCCAAATATAGCAGTTTTTAAAAGTTTATTTTAAAAATATAACCTATTGATCAAAAACTCTAAAAGCATGCCCTTCTAGCAACGAAAACTCTTGTTATCCTAATTTCTAAATCTCAATCCCAAATCTACAATATTTTCCTACAAAATGAAAACTTTATAAAAATATCAGGTTTTGAAAAATTTATTTAGAAATTATAACCAATTGATCGAAAATTCTAAAAGCATACTCATCTATCAACAAAAAATCTTGTTATCCTAATTTTTAAATCACAATCTCAGATTTACAATATTTTTTTACAAAAATGATAACTTTCCTAACATAATTGGTTTTAGATAATATATCTTCAAGATATAACATATTGATCGAAAATTTTAAAAGCATACCAATCTATCAACAAAAACTCTTGTTATCCTAAATTCTTAATCACAATCTCAAATCTACAATTTTTATCTACAAAATGTTAACTTTCCAAATATAGCAGTTTTTTAAAGTTTATTTTTAAAATATAACCTATTGATCAAAATTTCTAAAAGTATACCCATTTATCAACAAAAAATCTTGTTATCCTAATTTCTAAATCACAATCCCAAATCTCCAATATTTTCCTAAAAAATGAAAATTTTCTAAAAATAGCAGGTTTTGGAAAATTTGTTTATAAATTATAACCAATTGATCAAAAATTCTAAAAGCATACTCGTCTATCAACAAAAACTCTTGTTATCCTAATTTCTAAATCACAATCTCAAATCTACAATATTTATCTACAAAATGATAACTTTCCAAATATAGAAGTTTTTAAAAGTTTATTTTTAAAATATAACCTATTGATCAAAATTCCTAAAAGTATACCCATTTATCAACAAAAAATCTTGTTATCCTAATTTCTAAATCACAATCCCAAATCTACAATATTTTCCTAAAAAATGAAAACTTTCTAAAAATAGCAGGTTTTGGAAAAATTATTTAAAAATTATAACCAATTGATAAAAAATTCTAAAAGCATACTCATCTATCAACAAAAACTATTGTAATCCTAATTTCTAAATCACAATCTCAAATCTACAATATTTATCTACAAAATGATAACTTTCCAAATGTAGCAGTTTTTAAATGTTTATTTTAAAAATATAACCTATTGCTCAAAAATTCTAAAAGCATGCCAATATAGCGACAAAAACTCTTGTTATCCTAATATCCAAATCTCAATCCCAAATCTACAATATTTTTCTACAAAATGAAAATTTTCTAAAAATAACAGGTTTTGGAAAATTTATTAAGAAATTATAACCAATTGATCGAAAATTCTAAAAGCATTCCCATCTATCAACAAAAACTTTTGTTATCTGAAATTTAAAATCACAGTCTCAGATTTACAATATTTCTCTACAAAAATGATAACTTTCCAAAAATAGCTGGTTTTAGATAATATATCTTCATGATATAACATATTGATCAAAAATTCTAAAAGCATACCCATCTATCAACAAAAACTCTTGTTATCCTAATTTCTTAATCACAGTCTAATATCTACAATATTTATCTACAAAATGATAACTTTCCAAATATAGCAGTTTTTAAAATTTTATTTTAAAAATATAGCCTATTGATCAAAAATTCTAAAATCATACCCTTCTATCAACATAAACTATTGTTATCATTTCTAAATCACTATCCCAAATCTAAAATATTTATCAACAAATTGATAACTTTCCAAATATAGCAGTTTATAAAATTTTGCTTTAAAAATATAACCTATTGATCAAAAATTCTAAAACCATGCCCATTTATCAGGAAAAAATCTTGTTATCCTAATTTCTAAATCATAATCCCAAATCTACAATATTTTCCTAAAAAATGAAAACTTTCTAAAAATAGCAGGTTTTGGAAATTTTTTTAAAAATTATAACCAATTGATCAAAAATTCTAAAAGCATACCCATTTATCAACAAAAATGATAACTTTCTAAAAACTCTTCATATGTTAATTTTTAAATCTCAAATCTACAATATTTATCAACAAAATTATAACTTTCTAAAATTACCAGGTTTTGGAAAATTTATTTAAAAATTCTAACCTATTGATAAAAAATTCTAAAAGCATGTCCATCTCTATACAAAAACTCTTGTTATCCTAATTTCTAAATCACAATCACAAATCTACAATATTTTCCTAAAAAATGAAAACTTTCTAAAAATAGCAGGTTTTTGAAAATTTATTTATAAATTATAACCAATTGATCAAAAATTCTAAAAGCATACCCATCTATCAACAAAAACTCTTGTTATCCTAATTTCTAAATCACAATCTCAAATCAACAATATTTATCTACAAAATGATAACTTTCCAAATATATCAGTTTTTAAAAGTTTATTTTAAAAATATAACCTATTGATCAAAACTTCTAAAAGCATGCCCATATATCAACAAAAACTCTTGTTATCCTAATTTCTAAATCTCAATCCCAAATCTACAATATTTTCCTACAAAATTAAAAATTTCTAAAAAATAGCATGTTTTGGAAAATTTATTTAAAAATTATAACCAATTGATCAAAAATTCTAAAAGCATATCCATCTATCAACAAAAATTTTTGTTATCCTAATTTCTAAATCACAATCTCAAATCTACAATATTTATCTACGAAATGATAACTTTCCAAATATAGTTGTTTTTAAAAGTTTAATTTAAAAATAAAACCTATTAATCAAAAATTTTAAAAGCTAATTTATCAACAAAAATTCTTGTTATCCTAATTCTAAATCTCAATCCCAAATCTACAATATTTTCCTACAAAATGAAAACTTTCTAAAAATAGCAGGTTTTGATAAATTTATTTATAAATTATAACCAATTGATTGAAAATTCTAAAAGCATACCCATCTATCAACAAAAACTTTTCATATCTTAACTTCTAAATCACAATCTCAAATCTACATTATTTATCTACAAAATGATAACTTTCCAAATATAGCAGTTTTTAAAAGTTTATTTTAAAAATATAACCTATTGATCAAAACTTATAAAAGCATGCCCATCTATCAACGAAAACTCTTGTTATCCTAATTTCTAAATCTCAATCCCAAATCGACAATATTTTCCTATTAAATGAAAATTTTCTAAAAATAGCAGGTTTTGGAAAACTTATTTAAAAATTATAACCAATTGATAGAAAATTTTAAAATCATACCCGTCTATCAACAAAAACTCTTCATATCTTAATTTCTAAATCACAATATTGATCAAAAATTGTAAAAGCATACCCATTTATCTACTAAAACTCTTGTTATCCTAATTTTTAAATCACAATCTCAAATCTACAATATTTATCTACAAAATGATAACTTTCCAAATATTTCAGTTTTTAAAAGTTTATTTTAAAAATATAACCTATTGATCAAAACTTCTAAAAGCATGCCCATATATCAACAAAAACTCTTATTATCCTAATTTCTAAATCTCAATCCCAAATCTACAATATTTTCCTACAAAATGAAAACTTTCTAAAAATAGCAGGTTTTGGAAAATTTATTTAAAAATTATAACCAATTGATCAAAAATTCTAAAAGCATACCCATATATCAACAAAAACTCTTGTTATCCTAATTTCTAAATCACAATCTCAAATCTACAATATTTATCTACAAAATGATAACTTTCCAAATATAGCAATTTTTAAAAGTTTATTTTAAAAATATAACCTATTGATCAAAAACTCTAACAGGATGCCTTTCTAGCAACGAAAACTCTTGTTATCCTAATTTCTAAATCTCAATCCCAAATCTACAACATTTTCCTACAAAATGAAAACTTTATAAAAATATCAGGTTTTGGAAAATTTATTTACAAATTATAACCAATTGATCGAATATTCCAAAAGCATACTCATCTATCAACAAAAACTCTTGTTATCCTAATTTTTAAATCACAATCGCAGATTTACAATATTTTTCTACAAAAATGATAACTTTCCTAACATAATTGGTTTTAGATAATATATCTTCAAGATATAACATATTGATGGACAATTTTAAAAGCATACCCATCTATCAACAAAAACTCTTGTTATCCTAAAATTCTTAATCATAATCTCAAATCTACAATATTTATCTACAAAATGATAACTTTCCAAATATAGCAGTTTTTAAAATTTTATTTTAAAAATATAATCTATTGATCAAAAATTCTAAAAGCATACCCATCTATCAACAAAAGCTCTTGTTATCCTAATTTCTAAATCACAATCATAAATCTACAATGTTTCTCTACAAAAAGATAAATTTCCAAAAATAACAAGTTTTGGGAAATCTATTTAAAAATTATAACCTATTGATCAAAAATTCTATATGCATACCCATCTATCAATAAAAACTCTTGTTCTCCTAATTACAAAATCGAAATCCCAAATCAACAATATTTATCTACAAAATGATAACTTTCCAAGTATATCAGTTTTTAAAAGTTTATTTTAAAAATATAACCTATTGATCAAAAGTTCTAAAAGCATGCGCATATATCAACAAAAACTCTTGTTATCCTAATTTCTAAATCTCAATCCCAAATCTACAATATTTTCTACAAAATGAAAACTTTCTAAAAATAGCAGGTTTTGGAAAATTTATTAAGAAATTATAACCAATTGATCGAAAATTCTAAAAGCATACCTATCTATCAACAAAAACTCTTGTTATCCGAAATTTTAAATCACAATCCCAAATTTACAATATTTCTCTACAAAAATGACTTTCCTAAAATAGCTGGTTTTAGATAATATATCTTCAAGATATAACATAATATAACATATTGATCAAAAATTCTAAAAGCATACCCATCTATCAACAAAAGCTCTTGTTATCCTAATTTCTTAATCACAATTTAATATCTACAATATTTATTTACAAAATGATAACTTTCCAAGTATAGCAGTTTTTTATTTTAAAAATATAGCCTATTGATCAAAAATTCTAAAAGCATACCCTTCTATCAACATAAACTATTGTTATCATTTGTAAATCACTATCCCAAATCTACAATATTTATCAACAAATTGATAACTTTCCAAATATAGCAGTTTTTAAAATTTTACTTTAAAAATATAACCTATTGATCAAAAATTCTAAAACCATGCCCATTTATCAGCAAAAAATCTTGTTATCCTAATTTCTAAATCATAATCCCAAATCTACAATATTTTCCTAAAAAATGAAAACTTTCTAAAAATAGCAGGTTTTGGAAATTTTTTTAAAAATTATAACCAATTGATCAAAAATTCTAAAAGCATACCCATTTATCGACAAAAATGATAACTTTCTAAAAACTCTTCATATGTTAATTTTTAAATCTCAAATCTACAATATTTATCAACAAAATTATAACTTTCTAAAATTACCAGGTTTTGGAAAGTTTATTTAAAAATTCTAACCTATTGATAAAAAATTCTAAAAGCATGTCCATCTATATACAAAAACTCTTGTTATCCTAATTTCTAAATCACAATCACAAATCTACAATATTTTCCTAAAAAATGAAAACTTTCTAAAAATAGCAGGTTTTGAAAAATTTATTTATAAATTATAACCAATTGATCAAAAATTCTAAAAGCATACCCATCTATCAACAAAAACTCTTGTTATCCTTATTTCTAAATCACAATCTCAAATCAACAATATTTATCTACAAAATGATAACTTTCCAAATATATCAGTTTTTAAAAGTTTATTTTAAAAATATAACCTATTGATCAAAATTTCTAAAAGTATACCCATTTATCAACAAAAAAACTTGTTATCCTAATTTCTAAATCTCAATCCCAAATCTACAATATTTTCCTACAAAATGAAAAATTTCTAAAAAATAGCAGGTTTTGGAAAATTTATTTAAAAATTATAACCATTTGATCAAAAAATCTATAAGCATACCCATCTATCAACAAAAACTCTTTATATCTTAATTTCTAAATCACAATATTGATCAAAAATTGTAAAAGCATACTCATTTATCTACAAAAACTCTTGTTATCCTAATTTCTAAATCACAATCCCAAATCTACAAAATTTATCTACGAAATGATAACTTTCCAAATATAGTTGTTTTTAAAAGTTTATTTAAAAAATAAAACCTATTAATCAAAAAATTTAAAAGCTAATCTATCAACAAAAATTTTTGTTATCCTAATTCTAAATCTCAATCCCAAATCTACAATATTTTCCTACAAAATGAAAACTTTCTAAAAATAGCAGGTTTTGATAAATTTATTTATAAATTATAACCAATTGATTGAAAATTCTAAAAGCATACCCATCTATCAAGAAAAACTTTTCATATCTTAATTTCTAAATCACAATCTCAAATCTACAATATTTATCTACAAAATGATAACTTTCCAAATATAGCAGTTTTTAAATGTTTATTTTAAAAATATAACCTATTGATCAAAACTTCTAAAAGCATGCCCATCTATCAACGAAAACTCTTGTTATCCTAATTTCTAAATCTCAATCCCAAATCGACAATATTTTCCTATTAAATGAAAATTTTCTAAAAATAGCAGGTTTTGGAAAACTTATTTAAAAATTATAACCAATTGATAGAAAATTTTAAAATCATACCCGTCTATCAACCAAAACTCTTCATATCTTAATTTCTAAATCACAATATTGATCAAAAATTGTAAAAGCATACCCATTTGTCTACTAAAACTCTTGTTATCCTAATTTTTAAATCACAATCTCAAATCTACAATATTTATCTACAAAATGATAACTTTCCAAATATTTCAGTTTTTAAAAGTTTATTTTAAAAATATAACCTATTGATCAAAAGTTCTAAAAGCATGCCCATATATCAACAAAAACTCTTGTTATCCTAATTTCTAAATCTCAATCCCAAATCTACAATATTTTCCTACAAAATGAAAACTTTCTAAAAATAGCAGGTTTTGGAAAATTTATTAAGAAATTATAACCAATTGATCGAAAATTCTAAAAGCAAACCTATCTATCAACAAAAACTCTTGTTATCCGAAATTTTAAATCACAATCCCAGATTTACAATATTTCTCTACAAAAATGACTTTCCTAAAATAGCTGGTTTTAGATAATATATCTTCAAGATATAACATATTGATCAAAAATTCTAAAAGCATACCCATCTATCAATAAAAACTCTTGTTATCCTAATTTCTTAATCACAGTCTAATATCTACAATATTTATCTACAAAATGATAACTTTCCAAATATAGCAGTTTTTAAAATTTTATTTTAAAAATATAGCCTATTGATCAAAAATTTTAAAAGCATACCCTTCTATCAACATAAACTATTGTTATCATTTCTAAATCACTATCCCAAATCTAAAATATTTATCAACAAATTGATAACTTTCCAAAATAGCAGTTTTTAAAATTTTACTTTAAAAATATAACCTATTGATCAAAAATTCTAAAACCATGCCCATTTATAAGGAAAAAATCTTGTTATCCTAATTTTTAAATCATAATCCCAAATCTACAATATTTTCCTAAAAAATGAAAACTTTCTAAAAATAGCAGGTTTTGGAAATTTTTTTAAAAATTATAACCAATTGATCAAAAATTCTAAAAGCATACCTATTTATCAACAAAAATGATAACTTTCTAAAAACTCTTCATATGTTAATTTTTAAATCTCAAATCTACAATATTTATCAACAAAATTATAACTTTCTAAAATTACCAGGTTCTGGAAAATTTATTTAAAAATTCTAACCTATTGATAAAAAATTCTAAAAGCATGTCCATCTCTATACAAAAACTCTTGTTATCCTAATTTCTAAATCACAATCACAAATCCACAATATTTTCCTAAAAAATGAAAACTTTATAAAAATAGCAGGTTTTGGAAAATTTATTTATAAATTATAACCAATTGATCAAAAATTCTAAAACATACCCATCTATCAACAAAAACTCTTGTTATCCTAATTTCTAAATCACAATCTCAAATCAACAATATTTATCTACAAAATGATAACTTTCCAAATATATCAGTTTTTAAAAGTTTATTTTAAAAATATAACCTATTGATCAAAACTTCTAAAAGCATGCCCATATATCAACAAAAACTCTTGTTATTCTAATTTCTAAATCTCAATCCCAAATCTACAATATTTTCCTACAAAATTAAAAATTTCTAAAAAATAGCAGGTTTTGGAAAATTTATTTAAAAATTATAACCAATTGATCAAAAATTCTAAAAGCATATCCATCTATCAACAAAAACTTTTGTTATCCTAATTTCTAAATCACAATCTCAAATCTACAATATTTATCTACAAAATGATAACTTTCCACATATAGAAGTTTTTAAAATTTTATTTTAAAAATATAACCTATTGATCAAAATTTCTAAAAGTATACCCATTTATCAACAAAAAATCTTGTTATCCTAATTTCTAAATCTCAATCCCAAATCTACAATATTTTCCTACAAAATGAAAAATTTCTAAAAAATAGCAGGTTTTGGAAAATTTATTTAAAAATTATAACCAATTGATCAAAAATTCTATAAGGATACCCATCTATCAACAAAAACTCTTCATATCTTAATTTCTAAATCACAATATTGATCAAAAATTGTAAAAGCATACCCATTTATCTACAAAAAATCTTGTTATCCTAATTTCTAAATCTCAATCCCAAATCTACAATATTTTCCTACAAAATGAAAAATTTCTAAAAAATAGCAGGTTTTGGAAAATTTATTTAAAAATTATAACCAATTGATCAAAAATTCTATAAGCATACCCATCTATCAACAAAAACTCGTCATATCTTAATTTCTAAATCACAATATTGATCAAAAATTGTAAAAGCATACTCATTTATCTACAAAAACTCTTGTTCTCCTAATTTCTAAATCACAATCCCAAATCTACAAAATTTATCTACGAAATGATAACTTTCCAAATATAGTTGTTTTTAAAAGTTTATTTTAACAATAAAACCTATTAATCAAAAATTTTAAAAGCTAATCTATCAACAAAAATTCTTGTTATCCTAATTCTAAATCTCAATCCCAAATCTACAATATTTTCCTACAAAATGAAAACATTCTAAAAATAGCACGTTTTGATAAATTTATTTATAAATTATAACCAATTGATTGAAAATTCTAAAAGCATACCCATCTATCAACAAAAACTTTTAATATCTAAATTTCTAAATCACAATCTCAAATCTACAATATTTATCTACAAAATGATAACTTTCCAAATATAGCAGTATTTAAAAGTTTATTTTAAAAATATAACCTATTGATCAAAACTTCTAAAAGCATGCACATCTATCAACGAAAACTCTTGTTATCCTAATTTCTAAATCTCAATCCCAAATCGACAATATTTTCCTATTAAATGAAAATTTTCTAAAAATAGCAGGTTTTGGAAAACTTATTTAAAAATTATAACCAATTGATAGAAAATTTTAAAATCATACCCGTCTATCAACAAAAACTCTTCATATCTTAATTTCTAAATCACAATATTGATCAAAAATTGTAAAAGCATACCCATTTATCTACTAAAACTCTTGTTATCCTAATTTTTAAATCACAATCTCAAATCTACAATATTTATCTACAAAATGATAACTTTCCAAATATTTCAGTTTTTAAAAGTTTATTTTAAAAATATAACCTATTGATCAAAAGTTCTACAAGCATGCCCATATATCAACAAAAACTCTTGTTATCCTAATTTCTAAATCTCAATCCCAAATCTACAATATTTTCCTACAAAATGAAAACTTTCTAAAAATAGCAGGTTTTGGAAAATTTATTAAGAAATTATAACCAATTGATCGAAAATTCTAAAAGCATACCTATCTATCAACAAAAACTCTTGTTATCCGAAATTTTAAATCACAATCCAAATTTACAATATTTCTCTACAAAAATGACTTTCCTAAAATAGCTGGTTTTAGATAATATATCTTCAAGATATAACATAATATAACATATTGATCAAAAATTCTAAAAGCATACCCATCTATCAACAAAAACTCTTGTTATCCTAATTTCTTAATCACAATCTAATATCTACAATATTTATTTACAAAATGATAACTTTCCAAATATAGCAGTTTTAAAAATTTTATTTTAAAAATATAGCCTATTGATCAAAAATTCTAAAAGCATACCCTTCTATCAACATAAACTATTGTTATCATTTCTAAATCACTATCCCAAATCTATAATATTTATCAACAAATTGATACCTTTCCAAATATAGCATTTTTTAAAATTTTACTTTAAAAATATAACCTATTGATCAAAACTTCTAAAAGCATGCCCATATATCAACAAAAACTCTTGTTATCCTAATTTTTAAATCATATTCTCAAATCTACAATATTTATCTACAAAATGATAACTTTCCAAATATTTCAGTTTTTAAAAGTTTATTTTAAAAATATAACCTATTGATCAAAAGTTCTAAAAGCATGCCCATATATCAACAAAAACTCTTGTTATCCTAATTTCTAAATCTCAATCCCAAATCTACAATATTTTCCTACAAAATGAAAACTTTCTAAAAATAGCAGGTTTTGGAAAATTTATTAAGAAATTATAACCAATTGATCGAAAATTCTAAAAGCATACCTATCTATCAACAAAAACTCTTGTTATCCGAAATTTTAAATCACAATCCCAGATTTACAATATTTCTCTACAAAAATGACTTTCCTAAAATAGCTGGTTTTAGATAATATATCTTCAAGATATAACATAATATAACATATTGATCAAAAATTCTAAAAGCATACCCATCTATCAACAAAAACTCTTGTTATCCGAAATTTCTTAATCACAATCTAATATCTACAATATTTATTTACAAAATGATAACTTTCCAAATATAGTAGTTTTAAAAATTTTATTTTAAAAATATAGCCTATTGATCAAAAATTCTAAAAGCATACCCTTCTATCAACATAAACTATTGTTATCATTTCTAAATCACTATCCCAAATCTACAATATTTATCAACAAATTGATAACTTTCCAAATATAGCAGTTTTTAAAATTTTACTTTAAGAATATAACCTATTGATCAAAACTTCTAAAAGCATGCCCATATATCAACAAAAACTCTTGTTATCAAAAATCCTAAAAGCATACCCATTTATCAACAAAAATGATAACTTTCTAAAAACTCAAATCATTTAAAATCACAATCCCAGATTTACAATATTTCTTGATCAATAGGTTATATTAAATTTATAATATTTACAATATTTACAAATAATTACAATAAAAGCTCTTTGTAAATGATAACTTTCCCAACATAATTGGTTTTAGAAAATATATCTTCAAGATATAACATATTGATGGAAAATTTTAAAAGCATACCAATCTATCAACAAAAACTCTTGTTATCCTAAAATTCTTAATCACAATCTCAAATCTACAATATTTATCTACAAAATGATAACTTTCCAAAAAAAGCAGTTTTTAAAATTTTATTTTAAAAATATAACCTATCGATCAAAATTTCTAAAAGCATACCCATCTATCAACAAAAGCTCTTGTTATCCTAATTTCTAGATCACAATCATAAATCTACAATGTTTCTCTACAAAAAAATAAATTTCCAAAAATAACAAGTTTTGGGAAATCTATTTAAAAATTATAACCTATTGATCAAAAATTCTATATGCATACCCATCTATCAGTAAAAACGCTTGTTCTTCTAATTTCAAAATCGAAATCCCAAATCAACAATATTTATCTACAAAATGATAACTTTCCAAATATATCAGTTTTTAAAAGTTTATTTGAAAAATATAACCTATTGATCAAAACTTCTAAAAGCATGCCCATATATCAACAAAAACTCTTGTTATCCTAATTTCTAAATCCCAATCCCAAATCTACAATATTTTCCTACAAAATGAAAACTTTCTAAAACTAGCAGGTTTTGGAAAATTTATTTAAAAATTATAACCAATTGATCAAAAATTCTAAAAGCATACCTATCTATCAACAAAAACTCTTGTAATCCTAATTTCTAAATCACAATCTCAAATATACAATATTTATCTACAAAATGATAACTTTCCAAATGTAGCAGTTTTTAAATGTTTATTTTAAAAATATAACCTATTGCTCAAAAATTCTAAAAGCATGCCAATCTAGCGACAAAAACTCTTGTTATCCTAATATCCAATTCTCAATCCCAAATCTACAATATTTTCCTACAAAATGAAAACTTTCTAAAAATAGCAGGTTTTGGAAAATTTATTAAGAAATTATAACCAATTGATCGAAAATTCTAAAAGCATACCCATCTATAAAAAAAAACTCTTGTTATCCGAAATTTTAAATCACAATCCCAGATTTACTATATTTCTCTACAAAAATGACTTTCCTAAAATAGCTGGTTTTAGATAATATATCTTCAAGATATAACATATTGATCAAAAATTCTAAAAGCATACCCATCTATCAACAAAAACTCTTGTTATCCTAATTTCTTAATCACAGTCTAATATCTACAATATTTATCTACAAAATGATAACTTTCCAAACATAGCAGTTTTTAAAATTTTATTTTAAAAATATAGCCTATTGATCAAAAATTCTAAAAGCATACCCTTTTATCAACATAAACTATTGTTATCATTTCTAAATCACTATCCCAAATCTAAAATATTTATCAACAAATTGATAACTTTCCAAATATAGCAGTTTATAAAATTTTGCTTTAAAAATATAACCTATTGATCAAAAATTCTAAAACCATGCCCATTTATCAGGAAAAAATCTTGTTATCCTAATTTCTAAATCATAATCCCAAATATACAATATTTTCCTAAAAAATGAAAACTTTCTAAAAATAGCAGGTTTTGGAAATTTTTTTGAAAATTATAACCAATTGATCAAAAATTCTAAAAGCATACCCATTTATCAACAAAAATGATAACTTTCTAAAAACTCTTCATATGTTAATTTTTAAATCTCAAATCTACAATATTAATCAACAAAATTATAACTTTCTAAAATTACCAGGTTTTGGAAAATTTATTTAAAAATTCTAACCTATTGATAAAAAATTCTAAAAGCATGTCCATCTCTATACAAAAACTCTTGTTATCCTAATTTCTAAATCACAATCACAAATCCACAATATTCTCCTAAAAAATGAAAACTTTATAAAAATAGCAGGTTTTGGAAAATTTATTTATAAATTATAACCAATTGATCAAAAATTCTAAAACATACCCATCTATCAACAAAAACTCTTGTTATCCTAATTTCTAAATCACAATCTCAAATCAACAATATTTATCTACAAAATGATAACTTTCCAAATATATCAGTTTTTAAAAGTTTATTTTAAAAATATAACCTATTGATCAAAACTTCTAAAAGCATGCCCATATATAAACAAAAACTCTTGTTATTCTAATTTCTAAATCTCAATCCCAAATCTACAATATTTTCCTACAAAATTAAAAATTTCTAAAAAATAGCAGGTTTTGGAAAATTTATTTAAAAATTATAACCAATTGATCAAAAATTCTAAAAGCATATCCATCTATCAACAAAAACTTTTGTTATCCTAATTTCTAAATCACAATCTCAAATCTACAATATTTATCTACAAAATGATAACTTTCCACATATAGAAGTTTTTAAAAGTTTATTTTAAAAATATAACCTATTGATCAAAATTTTAAAAGTATACCCATTTATCAACAAAAAATCTTGTTATCCTAATTTCTAAATCTCAATCCCAAATCTACAATATTTTCCTAAAAAATGAAAAATTTCTAAAAAATAGCAGGTTTTGGAAAATTTATTTAAAAATTATAACCAATTGATCAAAAATTCTATAAGCATACCCATCTATCAACAAAAACTCTTCATATCTTAATTTCTAAATCACAATATTGATCAAAAATTGTAAAAGCATTCCCATTTATCTACAAAAACTCTTGTTATCCTAATTTCTAAATCACAATCCCAAATCTACAAAATTTATCTACGAAATGATAACTTTCCAAATATAGTTGTTTTTAAAAGTTTATTTTAAAAATAAAACCTATTAATCAAAAATTTTAAAAGCTAATCTATCAACAAAAATTCTTGTTATCCTAATTCTAAATCTCAATCCCAAATCTACAATATTTTCCTACAAAATGAAAACTTTCTAAAAATAGCAGGTTTTGATAAATTTATTTATAAATTATAACCAGTTGATTGAAAATTCTAAAAGCATACCCATCTACCAACAAAAACTTTTCATATCTTAATTTCTAAATCACAATCTCAAATCTACAATATTTATCTACAAAATGATAACTTTCCAAATATAGCAGTTTTTAAAAGTTTTTTTTAAAAATATAACCTATTGATCAAAACTTCTAAAAGCATGCCCATCTATCAACGAAAACTCTTGTTATCCTAATTTCTAAATCTCAATCCCAAATCGACAATATTTTCCTATTAAATGAAAATTTTCTAAAAATAGCAGGTTTTGGAAAACTTATTTAAAAATTATAACCAATTGATTGAAAATTTTAAAATCATACCCGTCTATCAACAAAAACTCTTCATATCTTAATTTCTAAATCACAATATTGATCAAAAATTGTAAAAGCATACCCATTTATCAACTAAAACTCTTGTTATCCTAATTTTTAAATCACAATCTCAAATCTACAATATTTATCTACAAAATGATAACTTTCCAAATATTTCAGTTTTTAAAAGTTTATTTTAAAAATATAACCTATTGATCAAAACTTCTAAAAGCATGCCCATATATCAACAAAAACTCTTATTATCCTAATTTCTAAATCTCAATCCCAAATCTACAATATTTTCCTACAAAATGAAAACTTTCTAAAAATAGCAAGTTTTGGAAAATTTATTTAAAAATTATAACCAATTGATCAAAAATTCTAAAAGCATACCCATATATCAACAAAAACTCTTGTTATCCTAATTTCTAAATCACAATCTCAAATCTACAATATTTATCTACAAAATGATAACTTTCCAAATATAGCAATTTTTAAAAGTTTATTTTAAAAATATAACCTATTGATCAAAAACTCTAAAAGCATGCCCTTCTAGCAACGAAAACTCTTGTTATTCTAATTTCAAAATCTCAATCCCAAATCTACAACATTTTCCTACAAAATGAAAACTTTATAAAAATATCAGGTTTTGGAAAATTAATTTAGAAATTATAACCAATTGATCGAAAATTCCAAAAGCATACTCATCTATCAACAAAAACTCTTGTTATCCTAATTTTTAAATCACAATCCCAGATTTACAATATTTTTCTACAAAAATGATAACTTTCCTAACATAATTGGTTTTAGATAATATATCTTCAAGATATAACATATTGATGGAAAATTTTAAAAGCATACCCATCTATCAACAAAAACTCTTGTTATCCTAAAATTCTTAATCACAATCTCAAATCTACAATATTTATCTACAAAATGATAACTTTCCAAATATAGCAGTTTTTAAAATTTTATTTTAAAAATATAAACTATTGATCAAAAATTATAAAAGCATACCCATCTATCAACAAAAGCTCTTGTTATCCTAATTTCTAAATCACAATCATAAATCTACAATGTTTCTCTACAAAAAGATAAATTTCCAAAAATAACAAGTTTTGGGAAATCTATTTAAAAATTATAACCTATTGATCAAAAATTCTATATGCATACCCATCTATCAATAAAAACTCTTGTTCTCCTAATTTCAAAATCGAAATCCCAAATCAACAATATTTATCTACAAAATGATAACTTTCCAAATATATCAGTTTTTTAAAGTTTATTTTAAAAATATAACCTATTGATCAAAAGTTCTAAAAGCATGCCCATATATCAACAAAAACTCTTGTTATCTTAATTTCTAAATCTCAATCCCAAATCTACAATATTTTCCTACAAAATGAAAACTTTCTAAAAATAGCAGGTTTTGGAAAATTTATTAAGAAATTATAACCAATTGATCGAAAATTCTAAAAGCATACCTATCTATCAACAAAAACTCTTGTTATCCGAAATTTTAAATCACAATCTCAGATTTACAATAATTCTCTACAAAAATGACTTTCCTAAAATAGCTGGTTTTTGATAATATATCTTCAAGATATAACATAATATAACATATTGATCAAAAATTCTAAAAGCATACCCATCTATCAACAAAAACTCTTGTTATCCTAATTTCGTAATCACAATCTAATATCTACAATATTTATTTACAAAATGATAACTTTCCAAATATAGCAGTTTTTAAAATTTTATTTTGAAAATATAGCCTATTGATCAAAAATTCTAAAAGCATACCCTTCTATCAACATAAATTATTGTTATCATTTCTAAATCACTATCCCAAATCTACAATATTTATCAACAAATTGATAACTTTCCAAATATAGCAGTTTTTAAACTTTTACTTTAAAAATATAACCTATTGATCAAAAATTCTAAAACCATGTCCATTTATTTGCAAAAAATCTTGTTATCCTAATTTCTAAATCATAATCCCAAATCTACAATATTTTCCTAAAAAATGAAAACTTTCTAAAAATAGCAGGTTTTGGAATTTTTTTAAAAAATTATAACCAATTGATCAAAAATTCTAAAAGCATATCCATCTATCAACAAAAACTTTTGTTATCCTAATTTCTAAATCACAATCTCAAATCTACAATATTTATCTACAAAATGATAACTTTCCACATATTGAAGTTTTTAAAAGTTTATTTTAAAAATATAACCTACTGATCAAAATTTCTAAAAGTATACCCATTTATCAACAAAAAATCTTGTTATCCTAATTTTTAAATCTCAATCCCAAATCTACAATATTTTCCTACAAAATGAAAAATTTCTAAAAAATAGCATGTTTTTGAAAATTTATTTAAAAATTATAACCAATTGATCAAAAATTCTATAAGCATACACATCTATCAACAAAAACTCTTCATATCTTATTTTCTAAATCACAATATTGATCAAAAATTGTAAAAGCATACCCATTTATCTACAAAAACTCTTGTTATCCTAATTTCTAAATCACAATCCCAAATCTACAAAATTTATCTACGAAATGATAACTTTCCAAATATAGTTGTTTTTAAAAGTTTATTTTAAAAATAAAACCTATTAATCAAAAATTTTAAAAGCTAATCTATCAACAAAAATTCTTGTTATCCTAATTCTAAATCTCAATCCCAAATCTACAATATTTTCCTACAAAATGAAAACTTTCTAAAAATAGCAGGTTTTGATAAATTTATTTATAAATTATAACCAATTGATTGAAAATTCTAAACGCATACCCATCTATCAACAAAAACTTTTCATATCTTAATTTCTAAATCACAATCTCAAATCTACAATATTTATCTACAAAATGATAACTTTCCAAATATAGCAGTTTTTAAAAGTTTATTTTAAAAATATAACCTATTGATCAAAACTTCTAAAAGCATGCCCATCTATCAACGAAAACTCTTGTTATCCTAATTTCTAAATCTCAATACCAAATCGACAATATTTTCCTATTAAATGAAAATTTTCTAAAAATCGCAGGTTTTGGAAAACTTATTTAAAAATTATAACCAATTGATAGAAAATTTTAAAATCATACCCGTCTATCAACAAAAACTCTTCATATCTTAATTTCTAAATCACAATATTGATCAAAAATTGTAAAAGCATACCCATTTATCTACTAAAACTCTTGTTATCCTAAATTTTAAATCACAATCTCAAATCTACAATATTTATCTACAAAATGATAACTTTCCAAATATAGCAGTTTTTATTTTAAAAATATAACCTATTGATCAAAACTTCTAAAAGCATGCTCATCTATCAACAAAAACTCTTGTTATCCTAATTTCTAAATCTCAATGCCAAATCTACAATATTTTCCTACAAAATGAAAAATTTCTAAAGAATAGCAGGTTTTGGAAAATTTATTTAAAAATTATAATCAATTGATCAAAAATTCGAAAAGCATACCCATCTACCAACAAAAACTTTTGTTATCCTAATTTCTAAATCACAATCTCAAATCTACAATATTTATCTACAAAATGATAACTTTCCAAATATGGAAGTTTTTAAAAGTTTATTTTAAAAATATAACCTATTGATCAAAATTTCTAAAAGTATACCCATTTGTCAACAAAAAATCTTGTTATCCTAATTACTAAATCACAATCCCAAATCTACAATATTTTCCTAAAAAATGAAAACTTTCTAAAAATACAAGGTTTTGGAAAATTTAATTAAAAATTATAACCAACTGATCAAAAATTCTAAAAGTATACCCATCTATCAACAAAAACTCTTGTTATCCTAATTTCTAAATCACAATCTCAAATTTACAATATTTATCTACAAAAAGATAACTTTCAAAATATAGCAGTTTTTAAAAGTTTATTTTAAAAATATAACCTATTGATCAAAATTTCTAAAAGTATACCCATTTATCAACAAAAAATCTTGTTATCCTAATTTCTAAATCTCAATCCCAAATCTACAATATTTTCCTACAAAATGAAAAATTTCTAAAAAAATAGCAGGTTTTTGAAAATTTATTTAAAAATTATAACCAATTGATCAAAAATTCTAAAAGCATACCCATCTATCATCAAAAACTCTTCATATCTTAATTTCTAAATCACAATATTGATCAAAAATTGTAAAAGCATACCCATTTATCTATAAAAACTCTTGTTATCCTAATTTCTAAATCACAATCCCAAATCTACAAAATTTATCTACGAAATGATAACTTTCCAAATATAGTTGTTTTTAAAACTTTATTTTAAAAATATAACCTATTAATCAAAAATTCTAAAAGCTAATCTATCAACAAAAATTCTTGTTATCCTAATTCTAAATCACAATCCCAAATCTACAATATTTTCCTACAAAATGAAAACTTTCTAAAAATAGCAGGTTTGGATAAATTTATTTATAAATTATAACCAATTGATCGAAAATTCTAAAAGCATACCCATCTATCAACAAAAACTTTTCATATCTTAATTTCTAAATCACAATCTCAAATCTACAATATTTATCTACAAAATGATAACTTTCCAAATCTAGCAGTTTTTAAAAGTTTATTTTAAAAATATAACCTATTGATCAAAAATTCTAAAAACATGCTCATCTATCAACAAAAACTCTTGATATCCTAATTTCTAAATCTCAATCCCAAATCTACAATATTTTCTACAAAATGAAAAATTTCTAAAAATAGCAGGTTTTAGAAAAAATATTTTAAAATTATAACCAATTGATCGAAAATTCTAAAAGCATACCCATCTATCAACAAAAACTCTTGTTATCTTAAATTCTAAATCGCAATCTCAAATCAACAATATTTATCTACAAAATGATAACTTTCCAACTATATCAGTTTTTAAAAGTTTATTTCAAAAGTATTACCTATTGATTAAAACTTCTAAAAGCATACCCATCTATCAACAAAAACTCGTGTTATCCTAATTTCTAAATCTCAATCCCAAATTGACAATATTTTCTAAAAATAGCAGGTTTTGGAAAATTTATTTAAAAATTATAACCAATTGATAGATAATTCTAAAAGCATACCCGTCTATCAACAAAAACTCTTCATATCTTAATTTCTAAATCACAATATTGATTAAAAATTGTAAAAGCATACCCATTTATCTACTAAAACTCTTGTTATCCTAATTTCTAAATCACAATCTCAAATCTACAATATTTTTCTACAAAATGATAACTTTCCAAATATATCAGTTTTTAAAAGTTTATTTTAAAAATATAACCTATTGATCAAAACTTCTAAAAGCATGCCCATATATCAACAAAAACTCTTATTATCCTAATTTCTAAATCTCAATCCCAAATCTACATTATTTTTCTACAAAATGAAAACTTTCTAAAAATAGCAGGTTTTGGAAAATTTATTTAAAAATTATAACCAATTGATCAAAAATTCTAAAAGCATACTAATTTATCAACAAAAGCTCTTGTTATCCTAATTTCTAAATCACTATCCCAAATCTACAATATTTATAAACAAAATGGTAACTTTCCAAAAATAACAGGTTTTGGAAAATTTATTTAAAAATTATAATCAATTGATCAAAAATTCTAAAAGCATACCCATCTTTCAACAAAAACTCTTGTTATCCTAATTTCTAAATAACAATCCCAAATCTACAATATTTATCTATAAAATGATAACTTTCCAAAAATATCAGGTTTTGAAAAATTTATTTAAAAATTATACCCTATTGATCAACACTCTAAAAGAATACCCATCTATTAACAAAACTCTTGTTATCCTAATTTGTAAACCACAATCCCAAATTTACAATATTTTCCTACAAAATGAAAACTTTCTAAAAATAGCAGGTTTTGGAAAATTTATTTAAAAATTAAAACCTATTGATCAAAAATTCTAAAAGCATACCCATCTATCACCAAAAACTCTTGTTATCCTAATTTCTAAATCACTATTCCAAATCTACAAAATATCAAACTTTCCGAAAATAGTACGTTTTAAAAAGTTTATTTTAAAAATATAACCTATCGATCAAAAATTCTAAAAGCATGCTCATCTATTAACAAAAACTCTTGTTATCCTAATTTCTAAATCTCAATCCAAAATCTACAATATTTTCCTACAAAACGAAAATTTTCTAAAAATAGCAGGTTTTGGAAACTTTATTTAAAAATTATAACCAATTGATCGAAAATTCTATAACCATACCCATCTATCAACAAAAACTCTTCATATCTTAATTTCAAAATCACAATCTCAAATCTACAATATTTATCAACAAAATGATAACTTTGTAAAAATACCAGGTTTTGGAACATTTATTTAAAAATTATAACCTATTGATCAAAAATTCTAAAAGAATACTCATTTATCTACAAAAACTCTTGTTATCCTAATTTCTAAATCACAATCCCAAATCTACAATATTTATCTACAAAATGATAACTTTCCAAATATAGCGGTTTTTAAAAGTTTATTCTAAAAATATAACCTATTGATAAAAAATTCTAAAAGCATGTCCATCTATCAACAAAAACTCTTGTTATCCTAATTTCTAAAACAATATTTTCCTACATAATGAAAAACTTTCTACAAAAACTTTCTACATAACAAAAATTCTAAAAGCATACCCATTTATCAACAAAAGCTCTTGTTATCCTAATTTCTAAATCACTATCCCAAATCTACAATATTTATCAACAAAATGGTAACTATCCAAAAATGGCAGGTTTTGAAAAATTTATTTAAAAATTATAACCTATTGATCAAAAATTCTAAAAGCATACCCATCTATCAACAAAAACTCTTGTTATCCTAATTTCTAAATCACAATCCCAAATCTACAATATTTCCCTACAAAACGATAACTTTCCAAATATAGCAGTTTTTAAAATTTTATTTTAAAAATATAACCTATTGATCAAAAATTTCTAAAAGCATACCCATTTATCAACAAAAAATCTTGTTATCCTAATTTCTGAATCACAATCCCAAATCAGCAATATTTTCCTAAAAAATGAAAACTTTCTAAAAATAGCAGGTTTTGAAAAATATATTTAAAAATTATAACCAATTGATCAAAAATTCTAAAAGCATACCCACCTATCAACAAAAACTCTTGTTATCCTAATTTCAAAATCACAATCTCAAATTTACAATATTTATCTACAAAATGATAACTTTCCAAATATAGCAGTTTTTAAAAGTTTATTTTACAAATATAGCCTATTGATCAAAAATTCTAAAAGCATGCCCATCTAGCAATAAAATCTCTTGTTATTCTAATTTCTAAATCACAATCCCAAATCTACAATATTTTCCTACAAAATCGCAATATTGATCAAAAATTCTAAAAGCATACCCATTTATCTACAAAATCTATTGTTATCCGAATTTCTAAATCACAATTCCAAATCTACATATTTATCTACAAAATGATAACTTTCCAAATATATCAATTTTTAAAAGTTTATTTTAAAAATATAACCTATTGATCAAAACTTCTAAAAGCATGCCCATATATCAACCAAATCTCTTGTTATCCTAATTTTTGAATCTCAATCCTAAATCTACAATATTTATCAACAAAATGGTAACTTTCCAGAAATAGCAGGTTTTGGAAAATTTAATTAAAAATTATAACCAATTGATCAAAAATTCTAAAAGCATACCCATCTATCAACAAAAACTCTTGTTATCCTAATTTCTAAATCACAATCTCAAATCTACAATATTTATCTACAAAATGATAAATTTCCAAATATAGCAGTTTTTAAAAGTTTATTTTAAAAATATAACCTATTGATGAAAAATTCTAAAAGCATGCCCATCTATCAACAAAAACTCTTGTTATCCTAATTTCTAAATCTCAATCCAAAATCTACAATATTTCTCTACAAAATGATAACTTTCCAAATATAGCAGTTTCTAAAATTTTACTTTAAAAATATAACCTATTGATCAAAAATTCTAAAAGCATACCCATTTATCAACAAAAGCTCTTGTTATCCTAATTTCTAAATCACTATCCCAAATCTACAATATTTATCAACAAAATGGTAACTATCCAAAAATGGCAGGTTTTGAAAAATTTATTTAAAAATTATAACCTATTGATCAAAAATTCTAAAAGGATACCCATCTATCAACAAAAACTCTTGTTATCTTAATTTTTAAATCACAATCCCAGATCAAGAATATTTCTCTACGAAAATGTTATATTTCCTAAAATAGTTGGTTTTAGATAATATATCTGCAAGATATAACATATTGATCAAAAATTCTAAAAGCATACCTATCTATCAACAAAAACTCTTGTTATCATAATTTCTAAATCACAATCCAAAATCTACAGTATTGATCTATATGATAACTTTCCAAATATAGTACTTTTAAAAATTTATTTTAAAATATAACAAATTGATCAAAAATTCTAAAAGCATGCCTATCGATTAACAAAAACACTTGTTATCATAATTTCTAAATCACAATCCCAAATCTACAATATTTTCCAACAAAATGAAAACTTTCTAAAAGTAGAAGGTTTTGGAAAATTTATTTAAAAATTATACACAATTGATCGAAAATTCTAAAAGCATACTCATCTATCAACAAAAACTCATAATATCCTAATTTCTAAATCACAATCTCAAATCTACAATATTTATCTACAAAATCATAATCTCAAATCTACAATATTTATTTTTAAAATATAGCCTATTGATCAAAAATTCTAAAAGCATATCCATCTATCAACATAAACTATTGTTATCCCAGTTTCTAAATCACAATCTCAAATCTACAATATTTCTCTACAAAATGATAACTTTCCAAAACTAGTAAGTTTTGGAAAATTTATTTAAAAATTATAGCCTATTTATCAAAATTCTAAAAGCGTACTAATCTATCTACATAAACTCTTGTTATCCTAATTTTTAAATCACAATCCAAAATCTACAATATTTCTCTACAAAATCATCACATTCCAATATAGCAGGTTTTGGAAATTTTATTTAAAAATTATAACCCATTGATCAAAATTCTAAGAGCATACTCGTCTTAATTTTTAAATCACAATCCCAAATCAACAATATTCATCAACAACATGACAACTTTTTAAAAATACAAGGTTTTGGAAAATTTATTTAAAAATTATACCCTATAGATCAAAAACTCTAAAAGCATACCCATCTATCAACAAAACACTTGTTATCCTTATTTCTAAATCATAATCACGAATCTACAATATTTATCTATAAAATGATAACTTTCCAAAAATATCAGGTTTTGGAAAATTTATTTAAAAATTATACCCTATTGATCAACACTCTAAAAGAATACTCATCTATCAACAAAAACTCTTGTTATCCCAATTTGCAAACCACAATCCCAAATTTACAATATTTTCCTACAAAATGATAACTTTCTAAAAATAGCAGGTTTTGGAAAATTTATTTAAAAATTAAAACCTATTGATCAAAAATTCTAAAAGCATACCTTCTATCAACAAAAAGTCTTGTTATCCTAATTTCTAAATCACAGTCCCAAATCTACATTATTTTTCTACAAAATGAGAACTTTCCAAATTTAGCAGTTTCTTAAAAATAACCTATTGATCCAAAATTCTAAAAGCATACTCATCTATCACCAAAAACTCTTGTTATCCTAATTTCTAAATCACTATTCCAAATCTACAAAATTTCAAACTTTCCGAAAATAGTACGTTTGGAAATTTTATTTAAACATTATAACTTATTGATCAAAAATTTTCGTTAAAAAAAAAGATCGAAAATTTTAAAAGCGTACCTATCTATCAACAAAAACTCTTCTCGTCCTAATTTCTAAATCACAATCTCAAATCAACAATATTTATCAACAACATGATAACTTTCTAAAAATAGCAGGTTTTGGAAAATTTATTTGAAAACTATACCCTATTGATCAAAACTCTAAAAGAATACCCATCTATCAACAAAAACTCTTGTTATCCTATTATCAACAAAAACTCTTGTTATCCTAATTTATAAATCACAATCTCAAATCTACAATATTTTTCTACAAAATGATAACTTTCTAAAAATTGCAGGTTTTGGAATATTTATTTAAAAATTAAATCTTATTGATAAAAAAATTCTAAAAGCATACCCTTCTATCAACAAAACCACTTGTTATCCTAATTTCTAAATCACAATCCTAAATCTACAATATTTTCCTACAAATTGATAACTTACCAAATATAGCAGTTTTTAAAAATATAACCTATTAATCAATAATTCTAAGAGCATACCCATCTATCAATAAAATCTCTTGTTATCATAACTTCTAAATCACTATCGCATAATATTACTCTAGAAAAATGATAACTTTCCTGAAATAGTAGGTTTTGGAAATTTTATTTAAACATTATAACTTATTGATAAAAAATTGTTGTTAAAACATAGATCGAAAATTTTAAAAGCATACCTATCAATCAACAAAAACTCTTGTTGTCCTAATTTCTAAATCACAATCCCAAATCAACAATATCTATCAACAACATGACAACTTTCTAAAAATAGCAGGTTTTGAAAAGATTATTTAAAAATTATATCCTATTGATCAAAAACTCTAAAAGCATTCTCATATATCAACAAAAACTCTTGTTATCCTAATTTCTAAATCACAATCCCAAATCTACAATATTTTCCTAAAAAATGAAAACTTTCCAAAAATAGCAGGTTTTGGAAAATTTATTTAAAAGTATAACCAATTGATCGAAAATTCTAAAAGCATATCCATCTATCAACAAAAACTCTTATTATCCTAATTTCTAAATCACAATCTCTAATCAACAAAATGATAACTTTCCAAATATAAAAGTTTTTAAAATTTCATTTTTAAAATATAGCCTATTGAACAAAAAATCTAAAAGCATACCCATCGATTATCATAAACTATTGTTATCCTAGTTTCTAAATTACAATCTCAAATCTACAATATTTCTCTACAAAATGATAACTTTCCAAAAAAAGCAGGGTGGGAAAATTTATTTAAAAATTATGGCCTATTTATCAAAAAATTTAAAAGCGTACTAATCTATCTAAATAAACTCTTGTTATCCTAATTTTTAAATCACAATCCAAAATCCACAATATTTCTCTAGAAAATGATCACTTTCCAAAATAGAAGGTTTTGGAAAATTTATTTAAAAATTATAACCCATTGATAAAAATTCTAAAAACATACCCTTCTATCAAAACAAATTCTTGTTATTCTAATTTCTAAATCAAAATCACAGATCTATAATATTTCTATCAAATTGATAACTTTCTAAAAAAGGCAGGTTTTGGAAAATTTATCTAAAAATTGATCAAATATTCTAAAACCATACACCCATCTATAACCAAAAACTCATGTTACCCTAATCTCTAAATCACAATCCCAAATCTACAATATTTCTTTACAAAAATGATAACTTTCCAAAAATAGCAGTTCTTAGAAATTTTATTTATAAAATATAATCTAATGATCAAAAATTCTAAAAGCATACCCATATATCAACAAAAGCTCTTGTTATCATATTTCTAAATCACAATCTCAATTATATAGTATTTCTCTACAAATGTGATAATTTTCCAAAAATAGCAGGTTTTGAAGAATTTATTTAAAAATTAAAACCTATTGATAAAAAATTAAAAAATCATACCCATCTATCAACAAAAACTCTTGTTATCCTAATTTCTAAATCACAATTCTAAATCTACAATATTTCTCTAGAAAAATGATAACTTTCCCAAAATAGTAGGTTTTGGAAAACTTATTTAAACATTATAACTTATTGATCAAAAATTCTAAAATCATACCCCTCTATCAACAAAAACTCTCGGTATCCTAATTTTTAAATCACAATCCTAGATCTAAAATACTTCTGTACAAAAATGATAACTTTCCTAAAATAGCAGGTTTTAGATAATATATCTACAAGATAAAACCTATTGATCAAAATTTCTAAAAGTATACCAATCAATAAACCAGAACATTTGTTATCCTAATTTCTAAATCACAATCCCAAATCTACAATATTTATTAACAAAATGATAACTTTCCAAATATAACAGTTCTTAAAATTTTATTTTAAAATATAATCTATTGATTAAAAATTCTAAAAGCATGCCCACCTATCAACAAAAACTCTTGTTATCTTAATTTCTAAATCACAATTACAAATCAACAATATTTATCAACAACATGACTACTTTCTAAAAATAGCAGGTTTTGGAAAATTCATTTAAAAATTATAACCTATTGATCAAAAACTCTAAAAGCATACCCATCTATCGACAAAAACTTTTGTTATCATAATTTCTAAATCACAATTTCAAATCTACAATATTTATCAATAGCATGACAACTTTCCAAAAATAGCAGATTTTGGAAAATTTATTTAAAAATTATAACATATTGATCAAAAAAATTAAAAGCATGCCCATATGTCAATAAAAATTCTTGTTATCCTTATTTCTAAATCACAATCTCAGATCTACAATATTTCTTTAAAAAAATTATAACTTTTCTAAAATAACAGATTTTAGAAAATTTATCTTAAAGATTTAACCTATTGATCAAAAATTTTAAAAGCATACCCATCTATCAACAAAAACTCTTGTTATACTAATTTTTAAATCACAATCCCAGATCTAAAATATTTCTCTACAAAAATGATAATTTTCCTAAAATAACAGGTTTTAGATAATATATCTACAAGATATATCATATTGATCAAAATTTCTAAAGCATGCACATCTATCAACAAAAACTCTTGTTATCCTAATTTCTAAATCACAATTCTAAATCTGCAATATTTATCTACAAAATGACAACTTTACAAAAATAGATGGTTTTGGAATTTTTTAAAATAATTATAACATGTTGATCAAAAATTCTGAAAGCATACCCATCTATCAACAATAACTCTTGTTATCCTAGTTTTTAAATCACAATCTCAAATTTACAATATTTCTCTAAAAAACTGATAACTTTCCTAAAATAGATGGTTTTAGATAATATATCTCCAAGATATAACAAGATATAACATATTGATCAATAACTCTAAAAGCATATATATCAACAAAAACTATTATTATCCTAATTTCTAAATCACAATCTCAAATTTAAAATATTTACTTACACGACGACAACTTTCCAAATATAGCAGTTTTTAAAAATTTATTTTAAAAATATTACCAATGGATCAAAAATTCTAAATGCATGCCCATCTATCAACAAAAACTCTTGTTATCCTAATTTCTAAATCATAATCCCAAATCAACAATATTTCACTACAAAATGATAACTTTCTAAAAATTACAGGTTTTGGAAAATTTATCTAAAAATTATAACTTATTGATCAAAAATTTCTAAAATTATACCCATCTATCAACAAAAACTCTTGTAATCCTAATTTCTAAATCACAATAACAAATCTACAATATTTCCCTTCAAAATGATAACTTTCTAAAAATAGCAGGTTTTGAAAATGTATTTAATAATTATAACCTATTGATCAAAAATTCTAAAAACATACCCATCTATCAACAAAAACTCTTGTTATCCTAATTTCTAAATCACAATCCCAAATCTACAATATTTTTCTACAAAATGATAACTTTCCAAATATAGCAGTTTTTAAAATTTTATTTTAAAAATATAGCCCATTGATCAAAAATTCTAAAAGCATACCCATCTATAAAAAAAAAACTCTTGTTATCCTAGTTTCTAAGTCACAATCCCAAATCTACAATATTTTTCGACAAAATGATAACTTTCCAAAAATAGGAGGTGTTGGAAAATTTATTTAAAAATTATAGACTATTTATTAAAAATTATAAAAGCGTACTCATCTATCTACATAAACTATTGTTATTCTAATTTATAAATCACAATCCCAAATATACAAGATGTCTCAACAAAATGATAATTGTTAAAAAATAACAAGTTTTGGAAAATTTATTTAAAAATTATAACTTATAGATCAAAAATTCTAAAAGCATACTCATCTATCAACAAAAACTCTTGTTATCCTAATTTCTAAATCAAAATCTCAAATCTACAATATTTCTCTACAAAATTATAATTTTCCAAAAATAGCAGGTTTTGGAAAATTTATTTTAAAATTATAACCTATTAATCAAATTTCTAAAACCATACCCATCTATAACCATAAACTCTTCTGAATTTTTGATCAATAGGTTGTGTTTTGTAAATAAACTTTTAAAAATTTCTATTTTTGGAAAGTTATCACTTTTTAGGGAAAATAATGTAGATTTGAGATTGTGATTTAGAAACTAGGATAACAAGATTATTTGTTGATAAATGAATATTCTTTTAGAATTTTTGATCAATAGGCTGTATTTTTTAAAAAATTCTATTTTTGGAAATTTATCATTTTTTAAAGAAAATAATATTTATGTGCTTACTCTAGTTTAATTATATACATAATACATAAATGAACCCAAATAAAGAATAATATATAAAAATTATTTTTATCTCGCGCAATTGCGCTGGTCTTAACCCAGTCTATCTTATTAAAACATAAACATTGTGTTGGTACCAATTTGCTTCTACGTAAAAAAAAAATTAAAAAAATGTACTATATAATTAATTCGATTATACACTAATCTTAAGATTAACACATTTAATATTAACAATATAGTACCATTAAAATACCCTATTTTATGGTAATATTATATATCACCATTATTAATGTTGAATTTTATAAAGTATTAGATCCGTAAATCTAGAAATTGCATGTTTGTAGAGAAAACTTTATAACGCAATTATTATTGTAAGATTTTTAAAAGGCAATATCTATTGAACATTTAGGTTCATGATTATAGAAAATGTCACTGCATTATTTTGCCTCATTTAGAAATTCATTAAGGTATATTTAGAAAACATTATTGAATCAAATTAATTTCGCCTAACAAGTTAACTCATCTGATATTTCCATATTTATTATACAGTAATATTTGGTCGATGCAAATGTGGACCACACGATTCAAATCAAAAGTTGAATGAACTTTTTTGATTTGAAGAGATATTTTACCAAAAATTAATAATTCACAAGAAAAAAATGCTTACGTTAAACCATAAAAAATCATATATCATTTAGTTGAATAAAAATGTATATTATAAAAAATACTTAAATATAAAATATTTAAATCAATATTTTTAATTCAACCCAGCAATAAACCAGACTGTTGGGTTAATTGGGAATGGACCGTGGATCACTAGTTTAATAATTTTAATATATAGCTAAATTTTGACTCGCACTTTTAAACACATAATATTTAATATTTTTGATGAAATTTTCTGCAAATGTTTTGTTAATTTTTTAAAAATGTCTATTTAAAATATTTTTGTATTTAAATCAGCGCTTATAAACTCTAGCAAGACATATAAGACTGTCTATGTAATATTTATCATCTTGTAATAACATAATTAATCAGATATTAAAAAAATATTAAATATTCAGTGTGGGTCAAAACCTAATTTTTTTAATGAGCTGCATAATACCTAAATTTTTTGGAGATTTTATATAGACGTAAAACACATAAACCCAAACCAAACTGAAATTTTATGAGAATGCAAGATCATCATTTATCTAAAAGACATCCAACAAACTGAGGTTAGGACTTTTGAAAAGAAAAAAAAAAAAGAGGAAAAGAACTTGTATCAGCACCAATGGTCAAAATGAATCCAACCAGAACTAAGAAGAAGACTCATCAAATGATAACGACCTCCTTCATGGCTCGAATGATAATTTCACATCCTGTAGAACGTTTTGTGAGTTTATTAACCTTGTAGACTATTTCTGATTCCACAACATTTCGAGGATCATAAGCTGTGGGGCTCAGAATGAGTTTCTTCAGTAGTGCTGAGTTTCCAAGAAAGTAACTTGTTGCTTTCATCTTCCCTTTCTCCAATTCAAGTATTTCTTGTATCTCAACACACTCAAGGGTCGATGACACACACTGTGGCACATCTGTGAGTTCCAATCCCTCCCCTCCTCCATCTCCTCTGAATGAACAACCTTTGCAAACACACACACACACGCACGCAAAAAAAGGCTGAGCTTTTAATAATACACATATCCATAAAAACATAAGGACAATAATGGTTTTACCAAGACTAGGTGTTTCAGATTCGGGCAGCACTCAAGAAAGGTTGGCAGAAACTGCAATAACTTGCCATGGAACACTGCTTCGAAACGGGATAAGTTGTTGAATTTAGGAATCATTCCTACTTTCGAGTAAAGATCAAGGGCCTGCAACACGAATATATAATAAATATAATACAAGCAAGTGAGAGAGGTTTTGAATAAGAAAAAGTCCATGAATTGTTGTATGAATATATATATATATATATATATATATATATATATATATATATATATTACCTGCACTGTTTTGGCAGAGATGATCATATGTCTTACACACGATATCCCATTGAGAAAATCACTGATTTCAATTCTCTTCGATGCATCCCACGGATCAAAAAACTCGCCAAAGTTGACAACAAACTTGATATCAAGCTCAACCACCAACAAACAAGACAGGTTCTTTACCACGACGCTATCAAAATGATCTTCTCCGAGACTCATATGCTCTAGCCCTGGAGCATCAATCTCAAGTGTGCATCGATCTCACTTCCGAACTGCAATCCCATCTGTGCTTAAGCGGCACACGAAACTTCTTCAAGCTCTTAGACCTCACCCGCATAGCCATAAACTCCTCATGCCGACGTGCATACTCATCATCCAGATCCCTCACCAAAGTCAGCTCCTCGAGCTCAGGACATCCAGACACAAGTTTCTCTATATGCACAAGCCATTTAACTTGTTCAAGATGCAAGAATCTAAGACAAGGCATGGAAACAAAACCAGGATCCCTAAGACCAGAAGACGAGAGTTTTAAGTAAACCAATGTCTTGCTCGTGAGGAGATTCATAGGCATGAAGTCAACAACAGGTAAGATATCACTAAGAGTGTCCTCATAATAATCTGGACTGCTCATAACATCTAGATGCTGTATCCCCCGGTCAATCATTGTACCGATCCGGTCCTTGAACCCGTCTATCATCGTGTTCCTGCACTTAATCTTCACTTTTAACAGACTTAGCTCAGGGCTAAACTCGAGAAGCTTGTCAATGAAGGTTAAGAAGCTTAAGAGCATTTCATCGGCATAATAAGGAATAGAAGAGCAGTCTAAGTCAAGACCGGGTACGCTTAAATACAGTCTGGACCGATTGTTCTGTCGGAAGGTATGAGAGTATTTGAGTTAACAGAGATTCATAGTCATCGTATCAACAATAGGATAATGAAAATTGTCGTCCTCTAAACGATGGGTACTGCTCACAACATCAAGATGATGTGTCCTCCGGTCAATCATCATACCGATCCGATCCCTGAACCCATCTATCATTGTGTCTCTGCACTGAACCTTGACTTTAAACAGAACTGACTCAGGGCTAAACTCGAGAAGCTTGTCAATGAAGCTTAAGAGCAGTTCATCAGCATCATAAGGAATAACAGAGCAATTTAAGTCAAGACCGGGAACGCTTAGATACAGATTCTCCCATCTCTTGGACATTTAATTATAAAACCTGTAGATAAACTTTTAAAAACTGCTATATTTGGAAAGTTATCATTTTGTAGATAAATATTGTAGATTTGAGATTGTGATTTAGAAATTAGGATAACAAGAGTTTTTGTTGATAGATGAGTATGCTTTTAAAATTTTCGATCAATTAATTCTCCCATCTCTTGGACAGGTTCTACAAACCTGATATAGCAGTTTTTAAAAGTTTATCTACAGGTTTTACAATATTTAGATACATATTTATCTACGGGTTTTATAATTAAATTGTTGAGATGGTCATGTTATGATTTCTTTTGGTGTTGCATATCTATTGATTTGTTTTGTTTTAGGTTATCTTAATTTATTTATACTTTTATTTATTTTGTCATTTTTCTGTATTACTTCAGGCCATGGAAATATATAAATATGATTCTATCAGTATCGAATCTATGGTTAATTTTGTTTTGGAATTCATGAGTTTTTTAACACATTTATTTGAATAAATCTTTTTGTTTATATTAAAACAAACTTTTTCTCTTTTTTTTGTTCTTAAGTTTTTTTGTTTAATTTGTTACTTGATTTTGATCCGCGCTTTATAAGCGCGGGATTGTTTTTTGTTAATAAAACTATTAATCTGTTTATTAGTTCATAATAGAAATGATAAATCTATTTTTTCAATCCATGTATATTTGATAAATATTTTGTGACCCGTAGCAATAAACCAAAGGAAATTTGACATATAGTTGCGTAATGTTAACTGTTGTGGTAAATGTATTAAAGTAAAACTATTGTGTGATATAATATTAAGTAAACAAAGTCATCCTATATAGTTTACAATTACGTAATGTTAGTTGTTGGATTGAATTATATATATATTATTTTTTGGTCAAATTAGATTGAATTATATAACAACATATTATTAAAGGGTTTCGTTGGAATATATGAATCATGTTATATATGGTAAATATTAATTGCTATAGTAGAGATAAAATCATAATTAGGTTGTTCAAAAAAGGAAATTCAAAATAGTTAATATCGTTAAGCATAAATATAGGAATGACATGTCATGGTAAATAACTTCAAAAGGTAAGGGCAGAATCCTATGAGAGATTCTAATTTAATAGTATAGGTATCTGGTTTATATGTTTTCCAATTATTTGTTGAGGTTTTTCTTTATATTTTGTTGGTTTGATTTTAATGATAAAAAAGAAAACTGACATATTCACTTCTTTAAAATTTTCGTAGACTTTTGATCTGATGAAATGTGAACCGGTTTTAAATATCTTTTAAGGAGAAACATATATGTACTTTATGCAAGTACGACCTAGTTCGTAAATTCGTATGACTGTCCTATTTTTCTATTTTCACGTACAAAAATAACAAACTTATCTTTGTGCATGTATATAGAAGTGGACTTTGGAGTGGGCTGCTGTAACAAAGCTAGAGCCGAGGCCCACTAACAGTCCACCTAACCAACTTTAACCTTATTTTGTTTTCTCTTTCGACACCAAGAATCAAACAAAAACTCCTTTGTCCTCCTCTATTCTTCATACCGACAAACTCCATACCTAATTTTTTCCTCATCTTCGTTACCCTCCAAGCTCATGCTAGCACCAAATCTGTTCCCGCTTTTTGGTCCGAACAGAACCCCAAATCTTATCATCTCCAACAATCTTTAGTCTCCATCTGAGATTGAATTAAGCCAAGCTTCTTATTCCTTATCAGATTTTGTTGCGATGACCATCTCAGCGACTCCGTCAAGACTTGTTGTCATGTTTATAAAGCCCCGACTTACCGGATGGTCAACAATATCTCGATCTCGATGCGCCCCCAGTTGCTAATTTTTTTGTATTCCTCCGACGATTTTATCTCCGTGGAAAGCACATCCATATTCGGTTCAGTCAGATTGAGAGAGAGAGATTCGCGAATCTCACTCATACCTCCTTAATCGATCAAAGCTCTCCTTCCTAGATTTGACTCGGATTTCAATCCCGACCTGTAACGCTCGTCGACTTTTTTGAGAACAACAATCTGACCAACCAAACCAAGGTTCGAGACCTGAGCTTCCAATTTATTTTGTGGCGAACTTGGACCATCAAGCTTAGGCTCTTCCAGTGAGACTCAGGTACGCCTCTCTTCCTTCTTCTTTCACATTTTGCTCAAAAGAATTTTTTTATGGTTGTGTGGAATGAAAGGATGATGTTCACGGGTTCCAATTTTACCTTTTATAGCAGAAGATTCACCGAGTGGAAGAAGGAAGAGATTCTTTTTTTTTTTAATTGAATGTTAAATTTAATTCAAAAAAGAAAGCCTTGTTACAACTATGTGTATCCCTTCCTAATATTTTCTATACAAGTTTAGATTAGATCAACTAGAAGAATAGCCTTTTTCCTTAACTCATCAACCTCCTCATCCTTTTCCACCTTTTCAAATCTACCTAGCTCTCACTCCTACTAGGCAGCCAGCTCTCACTCCTACTGGATCTCCTCATCACAAATCCACCTTCTCAATTCTACCTAGCTCTCACTCCTACTAGGCAGCCAGCTCTCACTCCTACTGGATATCCAGCTCTCATTCCTACTAGATCTTCCCAACCAGAACTTATAAAATAAGGTTCAAGCTCACCCCCTTCATCGTGTACTAAACCAATAAACCATTCCTCCTGCTAATTCCTTATTGCCTCTCCTCTGCATAATGGTAAAAACATTCCTCATGTTCTTATCCAGCCTTCTTACCAAAACTTCATTCGGAGTAGGTTTCTCATCATGTTTCCTTCTGTTTCTTTCCATCCAAAGTGCATGCACAGTAGCTTGCATCATATATCGAGTAACGAAAAGTTTGATTTTGCTCCAGCTTCTACGCAGAGTAGTGAGTTGAATTAAACTCTCCAAATCTCCCGTGAACTGACCTTGCAAGACCCCTTTCATTAGCACTTCCCATATTTGCATAGAGTAAGGACATTTGAAAAAAGGTGCTCTGCAGACTCCAAAGGATGTCTACACAAAACACACGATCCATCTGCATTGACATTCCAAGTTATTATACGATCTCCAGTGGAAAGCCTCCCTAGCATCACCATCCAAGTGACAAACGCATATTTGGGGGTAGCATGTTTAAACCATACAGTATAGTGCCATGAGTAACAGAGATGCTTTTCTCGAATATTTTTCCAAGTATCACAAGTGAAAAATTCAGCTTTATATCTACCCTTCTCATTCCTCCACAGAGACACATCTTCCTCATCAACCCACTTCTCCTTCATCTTCTCAATTTCCAACTCCACTGCATTTAGAATATGAACTCGATGATGCCTCCTCCTGTGATTTTTACAAGCTTCCACAATATCTGTTGCACGTATGCCCAGATCAATGTGTCCTCTATCACTCAAGACCTCCTGTAGACGACCCATTGGAGACCAAGCTTCAAACCAAAAAGAAGCTTTTCTTCCATTTCGCACCTCCACTTGATATAAACTTTTTGCAATCTCACGACATTTCAGAAGCTTTTTCCACATCCATGAACCACTTTGTGTGTTTTCCTTTATCATCCAAATAGAACCCTTTCTTATAAGATAAGTTTGTATCCAATTGACCCAAAGAGAACGTGTTGATAGGATCCTCCAAAGCAACTTTAGACAGCAAACTAAGTTGACCTCCTTTAAAGGTCTGACACCCAATCCACCTTCTTGTTTTGTTCTGCAGACATCTCTCCATACAACTTTAGTTTTTCTCCCATTTAGCTCCGGACCAGACCAAAGAAAGCTTGAACACAGTCTCTCAATTTCCTTGATGCAACCACTAGGTAATCGAAATGCAGCCATCCAGAAATTTGTCAAACTCATAATAACAGAATTGATAAGTTGTAAACGTCCCGCATATGAGAGAAACCTTCCCGTCCACGAACTCACTCTTTTCCTGATCTTCTCTATCAGTGGGAGATAATCAAGCACAATCATTCTCTTTGTTAACAAGGGAAGCCCCAAGTAACGTACCGGAAGTGACCCGGTAGCAAACTGAAAATCTCTCAAAATCTCTTCTCTCTTCTGCATATTACCCGCCATAAACAGAGTGGACTTTTCCATACTAATCTTTAACCCACTCATTCTGTCAAAAGCATCAAACACCCTGAGAATTCCTTCAATTGAATTCCGAGTTCCATCTGCAAACACCATTAGGTCATCAGCGAAACACAAATGTGTGAGATCAATGTTTTTGCACTTCGGATGAAAACCAATTTGACCTCCATGCGCCGCTTCATCTAACATTTTTGACAGAACGTTCATACAAATAACAAACAGGTATGGTGACAACGAACAGCCTTGTCTTAGCCCTCTCTTACTCTGGAAATAACCCGCCAACTCTCCATTGACTTGCACTGAGAAGGAAGCTGAGGTTACACATAGAGAAATCCAGGAGATAAATTTGTCCGAGAGACCCAAGGCCGTTAAAGTGTTGATGAGAAAAGACCATTGGACTGAGTCAAACGCCTTTGATATGTCTATTTTTCATGGCGCATCTAGCAGAAATATCTTCCTGATGATAGTCTTTAACTAGTTCTGTTGCCAGCAGAACATTCTCCATAAGCAACCTTTCCTCTATAAACGCAGACTGATTTAACGTAATGAATTTAGGAAGCACACCTTTTAACCTGTTTGCTATGATCTTTGAGATAGCCTTATACAAAACGTTGCAACAGGAGATGGGTCGGTAATCTTTCATCATCTTAGATTCCTCCTTCTTTGGTATCAAGGCCAATATGGTAGAGTTTACTCCCTTTGGTAGAAACCCCTTCACAAAGAAAGACTGTATTGCCACTATAACATCGTCTCCAATTACTTCCCACGCTTTCTTGAAGAATTCAGATGTATAACCGTCTGGCCCTGGAGACTTACTACCCGGCATATGAAATATAACCTCCTTTATTTCTTCTCTTGTGACTTCTCTCTCAAGTTTCCTGCAATCCATCTCACTACATTGATACCCCAACAACTCCTTCAGTCTATCCACTGAAACACCTTCGAAATCCTCCGGTTGCTTTGTCATAAACTCCGCAAAGAAACTTTTTACTTCCACTTTAATCTCTTCATTCGTCTTTGCTAGAGACCCATCCGCTCTCTGTATTTCATGGATGGCATTCCTAATTTCTCGAAGCTTTGCTGAGTTGTGGAAAAACTTGTTATTACCATCCCCTACATCAAGCCAGTGCACCTTCGAGCATTGCTTGAGAAACTCTTCTTCTAGCTCTGCCAAACGTTGCCATCTTGTATTTGCTTCATTTTCCGCACGCATAGCCTCCATAGTAGGATTGTTTAACGTCTCTCCCTGCTTTTGACATAAAATCTGATACGCCTCGCTGGTTTTCCTTGAAATATCTCCTAACTTCATCTTACTCAGGGCTCTCAGTGGCTGCTTCAAAGCTTTTAACTGCTTCGTAAGACGAAACATAGCAGAAGTTGAGTTGAATAACTTCTCATAATTCTTCCATTGATCCTCTATTAACGGTTTGAACTCTGGCATCTTCGATATTGCATTAGTAAACTTGAAAGGTTTCCTCTTTCTCCTCTCTTCAATCTCTAGATGAATTATGCACCTCAAGTGATCTGAGCAACCCCCAGAATCAAAAACACAGTATGTATGCCAGTTCTGCATCCACTCCTCATTTATCAATACTTTGTCCAGCTTCTTGCAGATTAAACCTTCCTCCCTTTTATTTCCCCAAGTAAATCGTGGCCCTTGATAACTCATATCTGTGAGCCTACAATGTCTTACAGTATCCTGAAAATCCCTCATTCCCAAAGGAATTCTTGGTGAATTCTCAAAACCCGAATGTTCCTCTCCTTCTAGAATTTCGTTGTAATCTCCAATCAGCATCCATTTCCTTCCTCTAAACATTGGAGCATCAGAATGATGCCTTAAATCTTCCCATAAACTCTTTCTTTCTTCCATTGTATTCAGCGCATAGATGAAAGAGCAGAGAAACTCCTCCTGATTCCCCGGTAATTTTACTAAACAAGTAATTAGCTGGTCACTCTTATATACTGGCGTCATTCTCACCTCCGATCTCCAGACAATCCACAATCTCCCCAACCTGTTGTGCTCATAATTCGACATAAAACTCCATCCATCAAATACTTCTTCAACTATCTTCATTGCCTTCCTTTCTTTTACCCTTGTTTTTATCAACCCTCCAAAAAGAATTTTTTGATCCCTCACCCAATTTTTGACTACTCTTTGCTTAGTTTGCTTGTTGAAACCTCTCACATTCCAGAAGAAACTAGCCATTTTATAGATGTTTGCGAGAACCCCTCTTCATATCTATGATATGATTTGAAGTTTATGTTACCACTCTATGATTCGTCTTTGATAATCTTGGAAGAGGTTGTCTTCTCCCCCTTTTCTTTTCACTCAGTACATCTTCCAACATTTATGCATCTGTAATATCTTGAACAGGTTCCTCTTCTCCTCCCTCTTCTGTATCTTCTTTCTCCTGATCAGATTCTACTCCACTATCTCTTGAAATACTCAATGCCGCAAACCGCGAAGGCGTTACAATGATCATTTGATCCTGCTGGACACCCTGTTTTGGACTTCTTCCTGCTTTCTGAGATACATTCTTCCAACCATTTATTTCCCCCTCTTCCAACTCTAGACTATCCCTCTGTTCTGCCACTTCACTACTCATCGTCTCCTCATTCCTTATTTCTTCCTCACCCTGTTTTCTTTGCTCATCCGTCTCCGTTTATTTCTCACTTCCTTCCTTTTCTTTCATATTCGAGTGCTCTGAACCCTTCTGTTCCCCTTCTTTTTCCTTCTTATTCAGAGCACAAAAAATGTCATAATGACCCCACTTTCCACATTTTGTACACCTAGCTGGAAGCCATGGATATGTGAAACCCACAGTAGTCTCCTCCCCTTGTATATTGTACGTGATCTTTGCCGGTAACTCCTTTGTTAAATATGCCTTCACAAACACTTTAGCTTCCTCAAAGTTCTTGCACGCTAAAGTCTCCGGATGCAGGTGGTCAGGAACTCCCACTAAGCTAGTAATGAAACTAAGCCCTTCCCATGAATACATACTCATCGGAACATTTGTCAAATGTACCCATAGAGGCAGCATTTTCTTCATCGAATCCTCTCCTTCCGGAGCCCATTTTGTTACCACCATCGGAACTCCTGCAATATTCCACATCCCTCGCCTCACTACTTTTTCCCTGACTTTCTCACTTGTGATTCTGATCCTCATCATCTTTGCATCCATCTCATAAACATCCAATTTCTGAGTTTTATCGCCGAACGCCCAAATTTTGTTGACTATAACATGAACCTTTGCAATGTGCAGTGCATCCTCCAGAAAATTCGCAATCACAAAGTCCTCCCATAACGGATTTGCCTTCTCAATAACCTCTGACGGAACCTCCACCAAATGCTTCCCATCTCCCACTGATTCTTCAATCTCATACTTCTTCAGAACTTTTTTCTCTTGTACCTTCGAGACCCAAGTCTTCCCCTGATCCATCAACGGAGGAGGATCAGCCGATACCCCCGCCGAATCCATCTCGACCGCCGTAGAAGGCAGTTGAGATCGTAGATCGCCGATCGCTTTTTTTTCGCCAAAATCGCCATTTTTGGTCTCTAGAAAACGGTGCGTTTCGTTTCTATGAATACAAGTTCGAAGGAAGAGATTCATTGAATGAGGAATCATGGAAGGGGTGGGGATAAGGAATTAAGAAGGTTGTTAATGGCAACATTGAATGCAGCCCTTAACGGCTCGGTTTTCCTTTGCCGTCAAGAAGAAATACAGACAAATCGACACAAATGACAGCTCTTACCAGAGATTGGCCCACTGTAAATGAAACGCAGAGTATTAATAAAAGGGACACGTGTCACAACGACAAAGCTCGACTTTCCTATGTGGAATCCTATGTGGCGTATGGAGGAGAATCAAAACACTACTTTATAATAATAGATAGATAGATGGAATCCTATGTGGCGTAAGGAAGAGAGAGCAAAACACTACTTTATAATAATAGATAGATATATTAGTTTCGGCTCATTGTCATGTAGATCAAACAGATCATATAAAGTCAACTTTAGCTGTCCAATTTTGTAATATGCTACCTTTTTGTAGTGGTACATGTGGGTACTATATAAAATTACATGTTACATCCTATCCAAAGGAACAAGGATTAAATTACTAACTTTATAGACGCAAGTGGTATTAAAATGATTAAAATACTCTTATCAACCACAACAAAAGATTTAAGATTTAAATGTTTTTGATTTTATTATCCCACTGCAGTAAATAACAGTAGACTTTTGGAGCAGTTGGAGTTGGATTGAATCGGATGGATACATTGTCTCTCTTAATCATTGACGTATGTATTAGAGTCCGTACAAACCTTGATTAATGCAAAAGTCGCCTTGCGGAAATCGCCAAATGATTATTCAAATCATATAACACGCTTTCAAACTCCACTATAGAGTTAAAACACACAAATAATTGTCTATATATTTTAGCTTTCATCTAAGCTCAGCTCTTCATCCGAAACACATCAGAACGAAACAAAAACAATGTCAACCTTCCTTTACTTTCTCTATCTTTTGCCTATCTTCTTACTTTCCTTTTTCATCATATCAAAAAAACTCAAACCCTCGAAATGGAAACTTCCTCCAGGCCCCAAGACGCTTCCCATCATCGGAAACTTGCACAACCTCAAAGGCCTGCCTCACGCGTGTTTTCGAAACCTCTCCCAAACGTACGGTCCGGTGATGCTTCTCCGTTTCGGATTCGTCCCCGTGGTCGTGATCTCATCGAGAGAAGGAGCAGAGGAAGCTCTCAAGACCCAAGATCTCGAGTGTTGCAGCCGACCAGAGACGGTCGCGACAAGAATGATCTCTTACAACTTCAAAGACATAGGGTTCGCTCCTTACGGCGAGGAATGGAAAGCGTTGAGGAAGCTCGTGGTTGTGGAGCTTTTGAACATGAAGAAGTTTCAGTCTTTTAGTTACATAAGAGAGGAAGAGAATAACTTGCTGGTCAAGAAACTTACGGAATCTGCTCTGACGCACTCCCCTGTGAATTTGAAGAAGACCCTTTTCACGCTTGTTGCTAGTATCGTGTGTAGGCTCGCTTTTGGGATAGATATTCACAAGTGTGAGTTCGTGGACGAGGACAACGTTGCGGATCTTGTTCATAAGTTTGAGTTGGTTGTGGATGGTATTGCTTTCTCTGACTTTTTTCCTCGAGTGGGTTGGCTTATCGACCGAGTTTCAGGACAGAACAAGACACTGAACAATGTTTTCTCGGAGCTAGACACTTTCTTCCAGAACATTCTTGATGATCATCTTAAGCCCGGAAGAACCGTGTCAGAGAACCCTGACGTTGTAGATGTGATGGTTGAGCTCATGAAGAAGCAAGAGAGAGATGGTGACTCTTTCAAGCTCACCACAGATTATTTCAAAGGAATCATCTCGGTAAGTCTGCTTCGACTTTTAAATTCTTGCCGGCCTCTTAAACCTTAAACCTTAAACCTTAAACACTAAACCATATTCATAAGGTTTGAAACAATTAATAAATTAGTAAATATATTTTCCTGATCAATTTAAGAGTCAAATTATTTATACACCCTTGTTTCAAGAAAATATATGTTTGAGTTTTTATACATAATTAAGAAGACACTAAATTTTGATCATAAGTAAATTATTTTGTGATTTACTATTTCTTATATTTTTTAACCAATAAAAAATTGATAAACACGATTAATTATTTTAAAGTTTACGGTTTATCATTATTATCTAATTAAAAATACAATGAAAAAAATAAAAAAAAAATGTTTTTTTTAATATGGATTATTTTGAAACGTTAGTATTTTGGGAACATGTATTTTTATTTTGCAATATCTATGATCGATCGGTTCTGCTTGAAAACATTTGAACTTAACATGTCTTCGTTTTGTATTAGGACATATTTCTTGCGGGAGTAAACACAAGCGTCATCACACTGATCTGGGCCATGACTGAGCTGATCAGAAACCCGAGAGTGATGGAGAAAGTGCAACACGAGATTAGGACAACACTTGGGGACAAGAAGAAGAGTCTAACAGCAGATGATCTAAACCACCTTAACTACTTCAAACTCGTGGTCAAGGAGACATTCAGGTTACACCCAGCAGCTCCACTCTTACTCCCAAGAGAAACAATGTCTCACGTCAAGATCCAAGGCTACGATATCCCCAAGAAATCCCAGATGATGATCAACATTTACTCGATAGCACGCGATCCAAAACTCTGGACAAACCCTGATGAGTTTAACCCTGACAGGTTTCTCGAGAGTTCTGTAGATTACAGGGGACTAAACTTTGAGCTTTTACCGTTTGGTTCTGGCCGGAGAATCTGTCCAGGGATGAATATGGGAATCGCCACGGTGGAGTTGGGACTGTTGAATCTGCTTTACTTCTTTAACTGGGGGTTGCCTGAAGGGAAGACTGTGAAAGACATCGACTTGGAAGAAACTGGTTCGATCATTATCAGCAAGAAAACAACTCTTGAGCTTGTTCCACTTCTTCATAACTTCAACAAATAGTCAATGCGTTATATGTTTGCCCAAAAAAAGTCAATGAGTTATATGTATATGTCTCATCTTCTTTTCTTTTTTTACTGGTTGTGTTGTTTGGATTTTTGTTCACTTTGTATAATAGGTTAAGCAAATTGAATAGAACTAAATCTTGTATATCGGAAATTAGATATGTCAACTAAGACCGTTTTGCAGCTTGAATCCACTCGGCTCTATAAATTATTTAATTTATGTTTAGTTATATAAATCCAAAAAATTGAAATCTTTCGAAGTAAAAATCTGATATTTTAGAATTAAGCTTGTCTAGGTTAAAACCAGCTCGAAAAATCCAAAAGTTAGCCATTGGAGCAATTTTTAAACATGTCAATTTTATTTGTCTTGATAACTGCATAGACTAGAATCAACGAGTGTGATTGGAAAATATAAGATAAATAAAAGGAAAGAAAAGAGCGAAAACAAGAGGAAAAATAAAAGTGAGAGAGAAAGTAAACTAGAGTAATATATTTACTCTTGTTTGAATTGGAGTAAATTTATTAGTGGGTTTTACTTTCTTTTAACAGTAACCAGAGGTAAGACGACGTAAAGGGGTTCATGGGTTCGGGTTCTTAGGCCCGAAAAGAAAAAAAAATTAAATAAATGGGTTTATTTCGGCGATCCGGCTCTTACGAGTGAACCCGTATGATACGGGTTCAAGCCACGTGTCAACCACCCATTGGCTACGCCATTTTACGTTGACGACGACGAAACTAGGGTTCAGCGTGAGAGGATTCATTTTCTCTTCTCTCTGAAAAAACTAGGGTTTCTCGTTCTCAGAGGCGATTTCTCGTGCGACGCCGACTGCCGGAGCTTTTCTCCATCTAATCGACGACGGACTGTCTCCTCCACGAGCTCAGGTCAGTATCGAGTAGATTCACGGTTTAATAGAATCGATTTTCGGGCTCAAAAGCGATCACGGGAAAGTGTAGAATTTTGTTTGTTTCTACACTTCTTTTTTTCATTCACGGGTTATGTAATCTGATGCACTCTATAAACTATGTCTCTCCTTATTTCTCAAATGTGCAACAAACTCAACTTCTTCTGTTTAAAATTGTCTCTCTACTTCTTCAAATTGTCTCTCTTGAATCTATAAACTTGTTCTATCTCTACCTTTCTTTCCAAAACACTTAACCAAATTTCCAAAAAAAGAAAACAACGTCTTCCTCATCGTCTAATGGCGTAGATGGAAGGTTAAACGAAGCTTTTGAAGAAATGTTCGACCAACAATTTGATCATACCTTCGATTCAATAGTTGATGTTCAAGCCAACAAGCCGAAGAGATGAGCTTATATCGAAAGAGATCGGGAACAAGGAGACAATCTACTATGGAACGACTATTTCAGGGAACATCCTACATACCTACCGGAAATGTTTAGGCGGCGTTTTCAAATGAACAAGCCATTGTTCCTTCGCATTGTCGATCGCCTAAGTAATGAAGTTCCATACTTTGAGCAAAGAAGAAATGCTCACGGAAGGTACGGGCTATCTGCACTTCAACAGTGTACAGCAGCTATACGTATACTAGCATATGGTCAATCGGAAGATACGTATGACGAATATCTCCGACTTGGTGAAAGTACTGCACTTTTATGTTTGAAAAATTTCACTAATGGGATAATACAATTATTTGGAGATGAGTATCTAAGAAGACCTACACTGGATGATCTTCAACGATTACTCGATGTTGGAGAGGTACGCGGGTTTCTAGGGATGATAGGCAGCATCGACTGTATGCATTGAGAGTGAAAAAACTGCCAAACGGCTTGGAGAGGGCAGTACACACATGGTTCAGGAAAGCCGACAATTGTCTTAGAGGTTGTGCCAACACATGATCTTTGGATATGACACGCATTTTTTGGAGCTCCAGGTACCCTCAAAGATATTAATGTTCTTGATCGGTCACCAGTTTTTGATGGCATTTTACAAGGTCGAGCTCCTAAAGTTAATTTCAAAGTCAACGGCCACAATTATCGTATTGCGTACTACCTTACCGACGGAATTTATCCAAAATGGTCAACATTTATCCAATCCATCCCACTTCCTCAAGGTCCTAAAGCAGAGATATTTGTTGAACGTCAAGAATCCGCCAGAAAAGATGTCGAACGTGCTTTTGGAGTATTGCAATCGAGGTTTGCAATAGTTAAAAACCCAACTCTACTATGGAACAAGGAAAAGATATGAAGGATTATGAGAACTTGTGTCATACTGCACAATATGATAGTAGAGAACGAACGAGACGGATACACTCAGTATGATACATCTGACTTCATAGCAGGAGAGTCAAGCAGAAGTTCCCAGGTTGATTTCTCGTACTCTACGTACACCCCTTTCAATATCGGTAATATGCTTGGCATTCGCAATCAAATTCGGGATCAACAGATACATGATCGTTTGAAAGCTGATTTAGTTGAAAATATATGGCAAAAGTTTGGTAATCTAGATGAATAATCTTTGTATGTTCATGAATTCTCATTGTATTGAATAAAAAACTTTTAAAAAATATTTCAAATATTTAATTTTATTCTTATAAACCTCATCTTCAGGTTCACCAATGAAAAAGCAAAATAGATACAGATTCATCACTATTCATGGTCCCACCAAAAATATATTAAAAAATTTCTAACAACTCCAAAAAGGGGTTCACTAAGAGCAGGATATCGGGGAGGGGAAAGGGGTTTTTAGTGTGGTTTTTAGGATGGGGAGGCCACAAAAAGGGGAAAAACCGGTCACAGAAAAGCCGAAATAAGGATCGATGTTAGGTGGGTTTTTGGACTGTTTGCGGGCCCCACTGACACGTGGCGGCCCGCAATTGGTTGGTCTTTAATTTTTTTTTTTTTTTTACTCAAACAAAAAAAATAAAATAAAAATAAAATAAAAAATAAAAAACCCCATGTGGGGTTTCAGCGTTAATGATGGTCTAATGGGGATGCTCTAAGAAGAGGAAAAATGTTTTTAACTGATTTCAGAGTAAAAAGGAGTAACTGATATTTCCCTTCATTATCTACTCTACAAGTGACACACCCAACATTCTACTTTCTACAGCCCTAATCTCAGTGATTTGATTTAACTAACTACATGTTGCGTCAACGTTTCAACAAACGACGACTTTGGTATCATAGCCATTCTTTAATTTGAATGTGTTACGTGTTGCCTTCTAACAACATGTGTCATGAATCGTTACCAAGTTTTGTCATCATCCAAGGGAAAAGTCTAATCTGGTTATCTTTACATTGTTTTAAGACCTTTTGGTCTCAAAGTCATTCTAACATTTTTCTTTATATTTAGCATATTTGAAACTCTGTTTCCGCCCAAACCAAAAAGCAAAACAATGACAATCCTCTCTGTTTTCTCTGTTTCTTAATCTGTTTCATTCCGTTACTCATTTTAGAATATCTCAAACGCCCGAAACGAGAGCTTCCTTCTGGACAAGACAACCTTCCTCCGGGACCAAAGTGGCTTCCGTTCATCGGAATTTTCCAGCTACCTGTTTCATAGCTTTAATTTGAGCGGCAGATCCTACTCTCGAGACAGAAATCCCTACATTAATAGCAGGTCTAATGAGTCTTTCACAGCTTCAACAAAATGTTTCATCTATTTTTCCGAGAACTTCCCCAAAAGTACGGGCCAGTGATGCTTATCATTTTTGGAATAGACATCGTCGTGATCTCATCTAAAGAAGCAGCAGCCGTCCAGAGACTGTCCTCGCCTCTTCTGGTGAAGAATGGGAAACTTCAAGGTACCTCGCTCTGATCAAACTTTTTAACACGAAGACTCATTCTTTTAGGTATCTCAGAGAGCAAGAGAATGACTTGTTCGTCAAGAAATCTCTGAATACGCTTTGAGACGATCTCCGGTGAATCTTACGAAGACCCTTTTCACATTGGTCTCTAATCAGAAACCCAAGAGTTATGAAGCAAGTGCAAGACGAGATTAGGACAAAACTTGGGGACAATCAGGAGAGGGTTACAGAAGATGATCTAGACCAGCTTCATTGCTTAAAGCTCGTGGTTAAAAGAGACATTCAGATTACACCCAACCATTCCACTTTGGTCTCCAGGTGGCCCATGGTCTGGAGACAAGATCCAAGGCTATGATATTCCCAAGAAAGCACTGATCATATGATCAATGTCCATGGGATCGCACGTGATCCAAAAGTCTGGACAGACTCTGATGAGTTTAATCTTGATAGATTTGTCAACAGTACCATAGCTGACAAAGGACTTGAGTTACAGCTATTACCGATTGGTTCTGGTAAGAGAATATGTCCTGAGACGAGGATTGCCACTGTGGAGTTGGGACTCTTGAACCTCCTTTACTTCTTCGATTGGGAATTGCCACAGGGTAAAAGGGTCAAGGACATTGACTTGGAAGAAACTGGAATTATCACTCTCAGCAAAAGAACAGCTCTTGAACCCGTTCCAGTTCTTCATCACTGAATCTAAAGACTCAATAAGAGAAAAATAATAAGAGAGAAAGAATGTTTCCTTGATTCAGCTTCTTGTGTTTTTTTTTTTCAAATAGTGGTGTGACATTGTTACATTCTATAAGTTTTTTATCTGACTACTGATACATCAATCAATAATAGTCTCTGTAAGAGTTGTTCCCCTGGTAACGTCGGTTGTTGCTCTGATGAACTTCTTCGGCAGTAATCTCAGCAGACAGAGTATTAGTCTGCATAGTTCTTCCTACAGGTTCCTTGAGATACATCTGGTCATCCAAGTAGGCCGTGATGTCGGTTATGATCGTCTGCAGATTCGATGCGTCCTTTCTCGCCCTCAGTCTTGGCAAGAAATGCTCTCTGACTATGTTCACAACTTTCAAAAACTGAGATCTGTACCTCTGGTGAAGACCAAACCCTGCCATCTACACACCGACATATAGATACCATAGTTATGATTTAGATGTGTGTGTTTTTTTTAATTCAGAAAACATTATTGGTACCTGGAGAAATGCGTTTAAAGCTGTTGCGGTAGCTCTGGTGGCTGAGGTTTTGTTAAGAAACCGCGCAAGCCAAGCCCATCCTTGTTCAATCCCATGAACGTTAGTAACATTGCCACCTCGAATATCGTTCTGTCATTAAAAAACAGAAGACTCATATTTTGATATTGTAAAATAGCAATGTACAAGACATATAGTTGAATAAGACTCAAAAAACCTGAACAAGTGCACCGTAGAGTCTCATTGTGGAATCTAGTTGTTCATATGCGTCTGAGTCCCAAGCTGACTGAAATAATTACAGAGAAGATTATTAACAATGGTTTTTTAAACAATTTGGGTCAGTCATTTTTAAAAGAATATTAGTTAGTTACCTGTGAGTTAAGAATATGCTTTGGGACAGTGTAATTGCAAGCTTTGTGGAATTCAGCAAGAACAATATCCATTGCTTGTGGAAACTGTGTGCATCAATGGTAAGATGATATTCAGTAACAGCAAAGAGAGTTCTCAGTACAGAACCAACACAAAACTCTAGGATCTTGTACCTGCGAGGTGACGTAAACGATGACGTAGCTGCCTGCAAAATGATCTTTAGCGGATACTATCTGAAAGAATCAACAAATGTTAATGCCATCAGTCTCAATTTTTCTTTATCACAAGAGTCTAGTCCATCATATGAACATATCACAGAGGACAACAATCTGAGTCGATTCCAACATCTAACATAAACAGACCACGTATATAACAAGTTACCTTCTTTGCAAAAGCTGCAATACTGATGGACACCGGACAACGAGGGTCTCTGAATATTTTGACAATTTCGTTGCTTTTCTTACTGCAAAACAAAAAATGCAGAAATAACTAAAGTTAAAAAAAAAAAAAAAGACTGAAGAATTAACAAAACTCTGTAAGAGACGCCTAGACGAGCTTAACAAACCTTCTTCGACTCTATTTGAATCTTTCTTACCAAATGCTAAAAATTGACATTTTCACAAGTAAAAAAAGATCAAGGCTCCTATATTAAAACGCTAAAAGAGACATATACCACTAGAGAAAAGAAAGGGCAAAGCTGTTATCGAATGCCACAGATGATCTTAACCTTGCATGGGGGAAAACTATCAGATTAGATGAAGAAACCATGAATCCTACCTGACATTATCCTTTGTTCCTCTTATTTGCTTTATAGCCCTTGTAATTTGCTTCTCAAAGCTGCTAAAGTCCTACAAAGAGTAATAAAAGAATCAGATGGCTTGTGAGCAAATGGGATGATATGATTAACAAACATAAGAAAAAGATAGATAGATACCTCATTTGGACGTGATCTTAGCGACTGGTTCGTAGCTTCTAACTCTTCGAGCTTCTTCAACCTGTGATTCTCCAATGTCAAAGCACTTTCTGCAGCTTGGATTGATTTACCTAGCATCATTAATAAAGAACAAACACACACGAAATGAGATCATGGCAACGTAGAAGACCACTGTGTATTCAGTAGAAAACAGCCTACCCCCACCTTGAGCATTCGATGCAGCTGAGCTTCTCTCCCTCTCAGTCTTCTCTTCCGCAATTTTTTGTTCAGCAGCTTTGCGATCTGTTGCTTCCTTTTCAGCTGCTTCTTTAGCTGCTTTTCTCTCAGCTTCTTTCTTTGCTTCTTCAGCTCTGAGTTTTGCTTGCATCTAGAAGAAACCAAAACAGAAATAAATCAACCAAGCTGGTTACGCTAAGGATAACAAATATAAAGTTCAACTGATAAAAAAACATACTTCAGCCTCGGCACGAGCTTTCTCTTGACGTATTTTCTCTTCTTGACGTGCCCTTTCTCTCCTCCTGGCTTCCTCCTGAGCTTCCTCACTCCTTATTTTTCTTTCTTCTATTTGCGATTTAATTTCATGCTCACGTTGGATTGCAGTTAGATGAGTATCGAGTGCTTCAGCACTTTAACACAGCAACAAGAAAAAAACTCATTACTTTCCAAAACACTAGAAGGAAAAAACAATCGCAGCATATGAACCATAGCTTACACTTTTCGCTGGTACTGAAGGTCAAGTTTACGCTCCACTTCTTTTCTAGTTTCTTTATACTTTTCAACTCGGGCTATTGCAGAGCGAGACGTTTCAATCTCTTGCAGTATCTCCGTTTCAACAACTGATACTTGACTCCTAATATCTTCCTGTTATCAAAAGATTCAAATTATCAATCAGTTATTATATACCAATCGAAATACACACTAAACAAGTATCTATTTGCCTCACCTTAACTTCGGTTTGGTGGTCGTTGATCACCTCGTATAGTGCGCTCTCAGCCAAACCCGTCTTACTCAGCAGAAAGGACTCGGGTTCACAGCCTAACTCATCATCAGATTCATCATCACTGTATGAACAAGAACTAACGATTAAAACAGCGTGAAGAAGTCTTCCCCAAATTTGAAGCAAGCTAGCAAGGGAGAGTTGGTGGTAATCACCTCAAGTACAGATCATCGCAGGCAAAACGTGTCCCATTTGTACAGAGTTGACGATGACCTTCTTCTTCTTCTTCACTCTCTTCATCTACATCACTCTCCATCTCATCTTCTGATACACGCATTACAAATCCTCCACCTCTACTTCCCATCCTTTTCAAACACGCCAATGTAACTAAAATGAGAAGCAGTTCTCTACTTTCTAACTCCTAAACTAACCAAACCCTAAACCAATGCAGAACTCAATAAAGAGCTAAAACACTGAATCAAAAGACACAGAGTATATACCGTAAGGTTGTGTGAGTGAGAGGCTGAGGAAACCTTGAAAAGACATTGAGCTTCTTTTCAACAGAATCGATTTCAGAGAGTAAGCTATTGAAGTTCCAGTTAGGCTCAGGGTCAATGCTAATCCCATCGACGCTTCTCGGACAAGGAGGCTCCAAAACAATCCCCCTGCAACACACAAAAAGAAGCCAACTTTGAAGTAGAGAGAGAATAGTAAAATCCCCAAAAAAGAATCGAAATTTGAGAAACCCAAAAGGAACCCAACTCACTGATGAGCTCAATCAAGAACACACCCACACGCATCTGAGTTTCGAAAGTTCACAATGAGATGTCGGAAACTTACATTGATGGCTCACTGGTGAAAAAGAGAATCAATTTACAGAGGAGAACGTCTCGCTTCTTCTCTGGGAGCGATAAAGTTCATGCCTTTGTTTCGAGAGAGACTCTGAATCCAAGACTTTTGCAGCGCCGCGAGCCCCAATGGGGACGAGGAAGCGTAACATCGATGCCAAACGTCGTCGTTTCAACGAAAATAAGAAAATAAGACCGGCGGTTACGAAAGACCGGTCGGTTTAAATCAGAACACTCTGATAGTTAGTTATTGCTGGGGCTTCCCCCTATCCTCCGTCTTATTTAGTATAGTTTTGAGTCTTACGCCTAAGTTTAACAAAAATGTTAAACTTGTGATTATGACAGCACACAAAAGGAGTAATTACTTGGACGTATGTTAAACTTCAACAGTTGTTGATTACACACTTTTAAGTCTCTCTTAATTTGTGAACAAAGTGTTGCCAGATCTATAATCACTTTAGACTAAATTTATCTTGGAAATAGAATAAACCTGCGTTCCAAGTTATATATTTCGACTTTGTTTATTTATTTTGATAGTCTACTTTCTACAATGTTTTCCATGTTGCTTTTTACAAAACTGTTGATTAATGAATATAATTGCATCATATATGCACCTAATGTCATGAATTTACAGTGATATAAAAATCATTATCCTTAAAGTTATATATTGACATTTCTTCAGTTTGATATGTACAATTCAAAATGTGGTTCAGTCTTTTGATTATGATCATAAATATTAACATAGCTAATGACTCAACAACTTGAACTTTGATTTGTTGTTTCAAGGTTACTGAATATTGATTTTATCCATTTTAGAAGACGGTTTGGTAAATATACTGCTCAAGTTGATGCCTGTTCTAGACCTACCTCGCAAGGTTGAATGTTAGTTTATGAGACGTCTCATAGTGTAAGATATAGACGCTGGCTACATATACGTTTTAGGTCTTCAAAGAAAACTCATGTTAAAAATCTTATACTAGTATATCATACATTGATCAACATGGAAAGGAAGCCAACTCTTATACTAACGTAAATGTTAAAACTTAAAAACATAGCTTATAACTGATGATATATGAAATAGTAAAGTAAGAACATTTCTTAATGACAAAGACATTAATTTACTGCTTAACCCTCTCCATCTATAAATAAGACTATTGTCAAAATGATTCTCCAGCACACAAAAGAAGCAAGAAAACACAACTTCATACAGGCAATGACAAGAAAAGAGCCAAAACACCTGTCTTGCACTTTCCCTTTATTATGTTTCTTCTTCTCTTTCATTGCACACACCGTCCCAAACATGGCTTATCCTCTCTCCACAAGCTCCCGTTGGATTGTAGACGAGAATGGTCAACGAGTGAAGCTAGCGTGTGTGAACTGGCCATCGCACCTGCAGCCTGTGGTGGCGGAAGGACTGAGTAAACAACCGGTCGACGCAGTAGCCAAGAAGATAGTGGAAATGGGTTTCAATTGTGTTAGGTTAACTTGGCCGTTGGATTTGATGACTAATGAGACATTGGCTAATAATGTCACAGTGAGACAATCTTTTCAAAGCCTTGGTCTTACAGATGACATTGTTGGCTTCCAAACTAACAACCCCTCCATTATTGATTTCTCCCTCATTGAAGCTCTCAAGGTACTCTTATAGTATCCTATCTTTTCACTCTATACATTGGACCAGTTAATTTTTTGATATATATGAGGTTTGAATCTGACCAACAAGGAATTAATCTGACGTTCATATAAGTTTTAGCGACATGATCTGAATATTTATCGCATATGTATGTTAGACATATCGTACATATACATGTGTACGTCAGTACATGCTTTTTGCATGTATCATGTGAACATATAATATATTTTGCCAATAAATGGAAAATGTGAAATAATTTGTATATGTAAGCTATTTCCGTGAAATATCGTTTACACTCGACAGTATATTCAAATGAAAAATTATATGATAAAATAAGATGCATGGGTGCATCCTTATTTTATTGGATTTTTGACATATATCAGATAGGTGCATCTTAAATACTAACTAGATCTCGATCTACGCAATCGCGCGGATTTTTGTTTTCATTTATTTTTATATAAATATTTTGTTTTCAATTCTAAATTGGTATATATTATAATATATATGTGTCTATCAATTTTTAAAACATAATAAGTTTACTGTATATTTTTTCATTGAATAGATTGTTTCAAACTTTCACATGTATTTGTATCTTCTTCTATATATATATATATATATATATATATATATATATATATATATATTCGGATTATTATTTTATTATTAAAATCGTAACTATATATATAAATTAGTAAAATATTGTTTTATTGTCATATTAAAATATATTGTAACATTTCACAAATTTATAAAGTTTTTAAAAAGTTAAACTTTTCACTTCATAGATTTATATTATTGAGTAAATAATTAAACATTTAGTTTTTGTTTAATTTTTAAAATAAACTATATAGTTTAAAATTTGTTTTCATTGGTTTAAGGTAGTAAAGATTAATCAATGTTAGATAATATGATTTTTTGTTATTTAAAAAAAATTATAATTTTAAAAGTTAACATCGACAAATATTTAAATATTAAGCATATAGAGGTATAGTATTACAACATTAAATTATATATATCTAATTTATATTATCTATAAATCCAATGAATCATCTATTGTTTAAATCCAATTATTGATAATCCAATAAAAATTTCTGGTATGTCCAAAATTTAAATGATAAGATTAGATATTAAATGTAACATGACTTTCTAAGAATAGGTCCATTAGGTCTATTTTAAAAAAAAAAAATCACACATGAATCAAGGTTGTCACTTCTGTTTTAATATATAAGATGACTTTCTAAGAATAGGTCCATTAGGTCTATTTTAAAAAAAAATCACACATGAATCATGGTTGTCACACTACAAGAAAACACACCGAATTCCGACGGATCTTCCGACGGACACCAAGGTCGTCGGACATTTGCGACGGAATACTGACAAATTTCCGACCAAATCCAAAAAAATGAAGTCGTCGGAATTCCGTCGGCCATTTCCGACGGAATTCCGACGACATACGGTTCGTCGGAATTTTCCGACGACTTTTCGACGACATTCCGATAAAAAATGTAACCGTTGTAGTCGTCGGAAGTTCGTCAGTATATTCCGACGAAATTCCGATTAACAGCAAAGTCGTCGGAATTCCGTCGGTATTTTCCGACGGAATTCCGACGAACCATGTGACCGTTGCCGACAAATACATATGACCGTTGTATAGCCGTTTGGGATTGGACAATTCCGACGGAATTCCGACGGACTTCTTTACATCCGTCGGAATTTCGTCGGAAAAGTCGTCGGAGGTCCGTAAGCAATTTCCTATAAATACAACCCCTCCTCATTCAACTCATTCACACTTCATTCTCTCTTCATTCTCTTTAGTCATAACAATTCCGTGAAAATCATGTCTTCAGAAGTTTATTATCGTTCGTGGATGGATAAACCTCATTTGGATCCGAACACCAATTTGCTTACGGAAGAATACGTTCAAGGGATTGGAGAATTCATGAGGCTTGTTCAACAGCAACCGGATGCAAAAAGTGGTATGTTAAGATGTCCCTGCTCTTCTTGCAATAATAATAAGGTTATAAAAGAATTTGATGTTTGGACTCATTTGTATATGAAAGGGTTTTCACGTAATTATAAAGTTTGGTACCTTCATGGGGAAACTGGTTATGAATATGGTAGTACTAGCGAACCTCAGCCTGTTAGTGAACCTCAGCCTGATATTAGGTTAGAAGAATCTAGAACGGATATAGATTATGGTGTAGGTACTGAGCAGATGGTACATGATCATTATAGAGGGGAAGAACCAAACCCCGAGTCTAGGAGATTTTTTGACATGTTGGATGCAGGAAAACAACCTTTGTATCAAAATTGTAGAGATGGTCATTCAGTCTTATCATCTGCAACTAGATTAATGGGTATTAAGACAGACTATAATTTGGCTGAAGAATGTATGGATGCGATTACTGATTTTGTCAAAGGTATTCTACCTGAGGATAACCTTGCACCGGGTTCATACTACGAGGTTCAGAAACTTGTTGCAGGTCTTCAACTACCGTATGAAGTGATAGATGTATGTATTGACAACTGCATGATCTACTGGAGAGCGGATGAGACACGGAATGTATGCAAATTTTGTGGGAAACCTCGTTATCAGGAGACGAGGGGAAGAGTTCCGATCCCATTCAAAAGAATGTGGTATTTGCCTTTGACGGAAAGATTGAAGAGGTTGTATCAGTGTGAGCGCACAGCAAAAGCAATGAGATGGCATGCAGAGCATTCCACAAATGGTGAGATTAGACATCCTTCAGATGCAAAGGCTTGGAAACATTTCCAGTCAACATATCCAGAATTTGCGGAAGAGAGAAGAAATGTTTATCTTGGATTATCTACTGATGGTTTCAGCCCATTTGGAAAGCATGGAAGGCAGTATTCTCTATGGCCAGTTATTGTGACACCGTACAACTTACGGCCGAGCTTGTGCATGCGACGAGAGTTTTTGTTTCTCTCAATTCTAGTCCCCGGGCCAGATCATCCTAAAAGATCACTAGATGTGTTTCTTCAACCACTAATATATGAGTTGCAACAACTATGGGCGCATGGTTTTGAGACATACGATGTTTCGCGCAAAGAAAACTTTCAGATGCGGGCAGTACTTATGTGGACAATAAGTGACTTTCCAGCATATGGTATGTTATCTGGATGGACAACACATGGGAAGCTATCATGTCCATATTGTCAAGATGACACAGATGCTTTCCAACTAAAGAACGGAAGGAAAACGTGTTGGTTTGACTGTCACAGACGATTTCTACCACCTGATCATCCATACCGCAGGAGTAAGACTTCGTTTACGAAGAACAAGCAGGTGTTTGATGGTCCACCTGAGGAAGTTAGTGGGAAAGATTTGTTGAAGCAGTTTAGGTATTTTGATGCAGAAAGGACGCCAGATGTAGGTGGACATGAAAACATTCGAGTCAATGCGGTTGGAGAGCTACATAACTGGCACAAAAAGAGTATTTTCTGGGATCTACCATATTGGGAGAGTCATCTATTGCGGCATAATTTAGATGTCATGCATATTGAGAAGAACTTCTTCGATAATCTGATGAACACAGTCCTTAACATCCAAGGTAAAACGAAGGATAATTTGAAGTCAAGGTTGGATTTAGTCGATATTTGTGATCGTTCTGAACTTCACGTTGATGAGAACGGTACGGCCCCTTTTCCCATTTATCGGCTAGATGGTGCTAGAAAAGAAGAGTTCTTTGATTGGATTACAGAGAAAGTGAAATTTCCTGACGGATATGCATCAAATTTGGGGAACTGCGTTGATAGAAGCGAAGGAAAGTTTACTGGCTTGAAGAGTCATGATTGTCATGTAATTATGCAGCGCCTCCTTCCGTTTGCCTTTTCAGCATTATTGCCACGTAATGTTCATGAAGCAATTGCAGGGATTAGTGTTTTTTTCCGTGACTTATGCAGCAGAGTATTGACTGAAGAGGGTATTAATAATTTGAAGACAAACGCACCAGTCAGCATGTGCAACCTTGAGAAGATATTTCCTCCATCATTCTTTGATGTAATGGAACATCTTGCTATTCATCTCGCAAGAGAATTGGAACTTGGTGGTCCTGTGCAGTACAGATGGATGTATATTTTTGAGCGTTATATGCATCATCTGAAGAAGATGGTCAAAAATCAAAGCAGGGTGGAAGGATCTATAGTGGCACAGGTGATCAATGAAGAAACTGCAATCTTTGCTGAAAATTATTTTCCACCAGAAGTGCAAACAAAACACCGAAGACCTGCTCGGCATGATGATAGAGGGGAGAGAGCAACATATCATGTTACTGTCCCAAGCATGTTCAAGGAAATAGGACGACTTAGTGGAAAATTCACGAAGCGGAGACTTACGGACACTGAGAACGCTCATTTGCAAACATATTTGCTCACCAACTGTGAAGATGTTCTACAATATGAGAGGTAAAAATATTTATTCATTTATTGTTAGATTAATATTCAATAAATTTATTTCATATTGATAATATTTTTGTATATAGTGTATATATGGCGGAGTTGCGTATGACTCACAGGCATGCAACAGAAGATGAGCTTCGACAACTTAGAGATAACGGATTTGCTGCGTGGCTTCGTAGTTATGTGAGTCATATATCCTATTACCCTATGCAAATGATTAGTTTAAATTTAATATATATAAACTAATTAATTTTGCAATCATATATGTTTTTTTTATAGGTGAATGATGGTTTGGCCAGAGGTCTTGTGTTCGATGATTGGGTACGCGAATTTGTGCAGGGACCAAACTATGTGGTCAAATCATATCCTAAATTTTGTACGCGAGGATATGCATTCACAAGGAAAGGTCATTCTAAGACAACATATGATGCTGGTGTTTCATCTTCTTCTGGTGACGATGTCTACTACGGCAACATAAAAGAAATATTGGAAATCCAATTTCCTGGAATGGTTGGATTGCGTTGTGTAGTATTCTATTGTGATTGGTATGACACCACCCCAGATAGAGGAGTGAAGATTGATGCGTTTGGTGTTACATCAGTTCATTCGCGGCGGAAACTTCAATATTATGATCCCTTCATTCTTGGTTCGCAAGCTGATCAGGTATGTCAATATATTCATAATTTTTTACCAATATAATTAATTAATGTTATATATTGAACTAATACTTTGTATAATTGATATGTATAGGTGTGCTACATCAGTTACCCTCGGGTGACGTACAGAGACGATCCATGGGTTACTGTAACGCAAATCAACCCAAGAGGACGAGTGGATGGAACTTCTGATGATGATGAACCATTGCAACCAGAGTCTACCAGCAACGCCCAGGCAGTTGAAGATTTGGAAAATGTTCAACTCGTTGAGAATTTGACTGTGTTTGGACATGATGCTGTCGTACATTCAGAGCCGGAAGCCGAGGTTGGGGAGTTTGATGAAGATTCAGAAGATTCTGATTAGTTTTTTTTTTTTTTTTTTTTTTTAATGGTCCGTCGGAAATCCCTCGCAATATACCGACGACATAGCGACGACAACGGGTTTCATTGAAAATTGGAAAGGTCGTCGGTATTTCGTCGGAAAATACCGACGACATGTTTTTCTATAAAGTTTCAATCATAAAAATCTATAAATTTAGATGCCAAAACTATGAAAATAACACATAATAAGTGTTTAGTATAGTATTAGATCGCAACCGTTCAAATATAACAACTCATTAAAATATTTATGTATGCATATCATTGTTTTCATAACATCTCATCTTAACATTATGTACTTATACAATCATATTTATATAAGCTTACACTACAAAAAATATTGTTGTGTAAAATCGTGTTATAAAACATTTTTATTGTTAAATCTTTATGCAAATACTATATATATTATCAAAGGTTTGGATTTTGCATTTAGAAACTTGAAAAGAACACCCTAAACACTAAGTCGTCGGAATTCCGTCGGAAAATACCGACGGAATGTGTCCGTCGGAAAATACTGACGGACACGTTCCGTCGGAATTTCAATTAGCCCGGGAGAACCAAACCGCTTGAAAATTTTCGCGAATCGGCATTTGGTATATTTTAAATATACCGACGGAATACCGACGAACCCGTGTCCGTCGGAATCCGCGGAAATAAAAACCCTTCTCCTTTCTTCTTCGTTATCTCCGCGGCCTCTCTCTCTCTCAAAACTCTCCGGCGATTTCGGCGATTTCGGCGACTCTCCGGCGATTCCGGCCTCTCTTCACCGGCGAATCCTCTCCTCACCCTCCTATCTCTTCCCCAAACCCCAAATCATGTAAGAATCATCCCAAACCTTTTTTTTTTCAATTGTTTAGGGTTTTGGAAGTTGATCTCGGATTTTAGGTTGTTTGATTGAACATTTTAGGATTGAATGGATAGTTTAGGATATATAAGTTAGGATTGTTGTTTTAGTTTTTTTTGGAACATTTTTTGATTTTTAAAAACGTTTTTTGATTTTTTAAAACGTTTTTTTTTATTTTTAAAAACGTTTTTTGATTTTTAAAAACTTTTTTTGATTTTTAAAAACGTTTTTTGATTTTTAAAAACGTTTTTTGATTTTTAAAAACGTTTTTTGATTTTTAAAAACGTTTTTTGATTTTTAAAAACGTTTTTTTGAAAAAAATATAAATATTTAACACCATTTTTCTTCATTTATAAATTTTAACAACATTTTTCTATATTTATAAATTTTTTATAATTTTGTATACATATATATATATGTAAATCATGCATAGTAAAAATTTTAAAATTTTAAAATTTTTATATTTTTTTTTAAGTTTCCACTAATAAATATTTAACAACATTTTTTTTTTAAAATATAAATATTTAACAACATTTTTCTTCATTTATAAATTTTTAACAACATTTTTCTATATTTATAAATTTTTTATAATTTTGTATACATATATATATATATATATAAAAGGTTTAATAGTTTTTTTTAAAACGTTTATAAAACCTTTTGTAAATATATAAATGAAAATATGTTTGATGGGTTAATTTTTTTTTTTTAGGGCCGAGGATGAAGCCCGCCCCGCAGCCCGTCTTCGACGTAGTTCGGTGAGCGGTTCCCGTGCATCGGTATCGTCTCATGACTCGGTTCCCGCATATATTCCCGCTCCAGCTCCCTCTGCCCCTCACGCTGCCCCTCACGCTGCTGCTCAACAGGATCCGGGGGTCATGCCGGTTCATCTATTGGTTCAACAACCAGGTCGAGAGCATCTCCCGTTTCTCCAACCCAACCCACGACGAGGCCATAGCACTTGGTTAGTATTTTTTTTTATTTGTACCGTTATATTTTTTGCTTTAATTAACTTGCTAACTTGTATTTTTTTTTAAAGGTTCACCAAGTCGAAAAATGGCATTAGCCGGAGCATCAACCAGATGATGTACTCCATGCTCCGTTTTGGATATCCAAAGTGGAGTGTGATCCCTTCCGACGAACGAGAGTTGTGGTTTCGTCAGTTTGCGGTATAGTAACCCTTCATTTTTTTTAAGTTTTTACATTTTTTTACATATATTTACTTATTAAATTGTGTTTGTTTTGTAGCAAGAGTTCAACTGGCACTCCGATCTTACGGAAACAGTCCGTAAGAAATTCAACGAAAAGGCCATGGACTCTTACACAAAGCAGATAAACGCGTGGAAGACAGTTTGGCAGAAGAACAAGAAGCCACGGTTCATCAACGGGGGGGTGTGGGAGCAGTTGATAGCTCATTGGGAGAGGGAAGACACTGCAGAGACGTCTTCTAGGAACTCCAGGAACCGGAAGAGCGATCGTGGCGGGAAAGGTATGTATGTGCACAACCTCGGCGCTTGCTCCATGTCTACTAAGGAGGATGAACTTGTAAGTTTTTTATTATTATTTATCTTTATATTTTTTAAATAAATATTTTATATATTTTTTGGCTAATAATGGCGGTTTTTTTAGATCGAAGCAAATGACGGTAATCCCGTTGATCGTCTCCAACTCATTAAGGTGGCTCACACTAACAAGACGACGGGTCAAATTCAGGACCCCGTGATCAGAGGTGTAGTTGATTTGGTGGAAGCTGAGATAGTTTCTCAATCTCAGCCTCTCTCTGATGACGGCGACTCCACGGGAGCTTCAACCAACCTGTCTCTATTGCAAATAAATGAGATGGTTGAAAAGGTAATTTTTTTTATTAATATATTTTTTTTATAATGTCGATTACTTACTTGTCCATATTTACTTACTTTAAATATTTTTGTAGGCGGTTCCTAAAAGGAAAGGAGGCCGTTTAGTTGGGTTGGCCCGTCGTGCTTCTTCGTATCCGGCATCTTCTTCGCAAGCTCCGTATGCCGATCCCATGATTCTCGAGGAGCTACATGACAAAGATGAACGGATTGGGGCATTGGAGGAGCAGAACACCACTATCCTTTCGGAGAATGCCACTATCCGTTCGGAGAATGCCACTATCCTTGCTGAGTTGGCATCCCAGAAGAAGTTCAACACCGAGATTATGCAGAAGCTAGATCGTTTGATGTCTTCGAGTTCTTCTTAGTTTATTTCGGCTTTATAAAACTTTCGGAATGTTTTTTTTTTCTATTTCGGTTTGTATGAATGTTTTTTTCCTATTTCGGTTTTTATGAATTTAAATTTTATAATATTATTAGTTTTAAATTTCCAATTTTTAAATTTATTAATATCAAAAAATATATAAAAATGCAAAATTAATTTGTAAAAAAAAAAGGGTATATACCGACGGACAACGGTCGTCGGAATATACCGACGGACATATATCCGTCGGAATTTACCGACAAACTCATTTCCGTCGGAATATACCGACGAACGTGGTTCGTCGGTATATTCCGACGACCGATGTCCGTCGGTAAATTCCGACGGATACAGTTCGTCGGAATAAACCGAGGAACCACGTTCGTCGGAATTGTAGTTTTCCGATGAACTCTGGTCTCGTGTAGCCGCATCGTAATATCGTCGGAAGTTCGTCAGAATGACGTTTCTTGGTATTCGTCAGAAAGTCGTCGGAATTTCTGACGAAATTCCGACGAATTTTTTTTTTCCGACGAAACGATACCGACGGACGGGTTCGTCGGAAATTCGTCGGAATAGACCGATTCCGACGAATTACCGACGATTTCGGCCATCAGAATCCCCCTGTTTTCTTGTAGTGTCATTTCTGTTTTAATATATAAGATTTGATATTTATCTTATGAAGTTTAAAAATTTAAATATCAAGATAAAGGTTGTTTTTCAAACTACTACACGTATTAAAATTGTAGAAGAACCAATCTGCCTAATGAACACGTCAATGCTTGAAGGAAACTTACATATACAAATTCCATAATCAAGTTTAGTCGGGGTTTGGTTGGGAAATGTTACAAAACTGTCTTAGTTAATCTTTCCATTTTTTCAGAAAAAGACATAATATAAGGGAATCAGGTCTATGCTGATGATATATGTCACTACTCAATCGATTTCTTGATCAATAATTGGTTGGTAGTGAATAATTGAAGTTAGTGTTTAGCCTCAGAAGTCAGATCACAACTCTCGTGATGTTTGTTTGGCTTTTTTATTTTCTGTCACATATATCCTAATTATATTCTTATGGACTTGTTCTATTCTTAATGGGTAGGATCATATTCGTACCCAAAAGCTGGTAATTAATTTATTTAGTGAATGATTTGATTATTTGTTCCTGATTTTCAAATTATCTCCGTTTGGAGATGAGATTACAAAAGTTGTTAATAAAAAAGAAAGAAAAATGAGATTATATAACCACCATTGTTCTTCATATTGCAAAGCATCAACACTGATCCGAATCTAAGTCTCGTAGGTAATTACAATTTTATACATAATATACAAATGGCACTTAGCTTCTTAGACACATAATCAAATCACAAGTTGATATTTTCTATAATCATAATCGTTCTCTCATATACCAAGTTACACATAAACTATTATTTCGTATCCAGTAAATAGTTTTTGTTGGGGATATAATCAAATTCACAAATGATAAATTAATTACTTATTTAGTTATATATTTCTAAAAACATTTTAGCAAAAATATATTTCTAAAAACAGTAGAATAATTCTGGTGTAGCAAGAAAAGTCATCTAAATAAACATAATGGAAAGATCACATGCAATGAAAATATTAAAACCCACGTGATTCTATAAACACCAATCTTAACGAAATCGTGATCTATAATAGAAAAAATGTCAATAATGATATCGACCCTTTTTATTATTGCAGATGGTGGTTACAAAATTAGGAAACCACAATGTGATGGTTATATTAGACAACCACCTAACCAAATCAGGGTGGTGCTGTGCCAACAACGACGGTAATGGTTTCTTCGGTGACAACTTCTTCGATCCCACCGTATGGACCGCAGCTTTGAGTAAAATGGCAGCAACTTTCAACGGCGTCTCTAATGTCGTTGGCATGAGTCTAAGGAATGAACTTAGAGGACCTAAACAAAACGTTAACGATTGGTTCAAGTACGGTAACTATTATTCAGCATACGCATGTATTGTATATATAGATATAAAGTTCTACAAGTAAAAACTCTTTAAATTAGTCAATACTCGTCGGTCTTTTATTTATTTTGTTTCTAAAAAAATAATACTAAATAAACGTATTAAAGTACTAATGGCGCATAGTCAAACATAAAAAAAAAACATTATTGTGTGTGTTTTGGAATCTCTCAATTATTTAATAGGTTTGTCTAATTGGTAAAAATATAATTTTTAGGTTGACTAAAGTATTAATTATGATAAATCTTATACTTTTCTTTAAACGTAGGTACATGCAACAAGGAGCGGAAGCAGTTCATTCAGCAAACAAGAACGTACTTGTAATCATGTCCGGTCTCAGTTTCGACACTGGCCTCTCTTTCATTATGCCGCGACCCGTCCATCTATCTTTCACCGGAAAACTCGTCTTCGAGCTCCACTGGTATTCTTTCTCTGACGGAAACTCATGGTCGACCAATAACTCCAACGATAACTGCGGTCAGGTTCTAAACCGGATAAGAAACAATGGCGGTTTTCTCCTTAACCAAGGCTTTCCCTTGTTCCTCAGAGAGTTTGGTATAGATGAAAGAGGAGGAAACGTTAATAATGATCGCTATTTTGGATGTCTAACCGGTTGGGCGGCCGAAAATGATGTCGACTGGTCACTATGGGCCCTAACCGGAACTTATTACTTAAGACAAGGCGTGGTCGGGTTGAATGAGTATTATGGTGTGCTGGATTCGGATTGGATTAGTGTTCGAAACTCGAGTTTCTTGCAAAAGATCTCTCTTCTTCAATCTACACTTCAAGGTGCTTAAATAAGATTTGATTAAGTTATTAATTATTTTTGTTACATTTTAGTTTCTGAATTGATTTGGTTTTACTAGGACCGGGCCCTCGAACGGATGCTTACAATCTGGTTTTCCATCCGTTAACCGGACTTTGCCTGGTATGTTCTCTTAAGGACACGACAATGCTCACTCTTGGTCCGTGCAATAGTTCCGAACCGTGGAGCTACACTAAGAAAACATTACGAATCGAGGACCAGCCTTTGTGTTTACAGAGTAACGGACCAGAAAATAGGGTTACGATGTCTAGGACGGATTGTTCCATATGGCAGACTATCTCGGCCTCTAGGATGCACTTGGCTTCGACAACAAGTAACAATAATCCTCTTTGCCTTGACGTGGACGCAACCAACAATATCCTGGCTAATCCTTGCAAGTGTCTGAGTATGGACAGTTCGTGTCAGCCAATGAGCCAGTGGTTCAAGATCATTAACGCTACCAGGCCATTGAAGAGCTCGAAACTGTACAAACAGTTGGAGAATCTGTCTCCCAAATCGGATATGTTGTAAAGCTCTTTGACTTGCTAAAAAAACTATTAAAAATAAGATAAAAAAATGTCTTCTCGTTTAAGATAAGAAAATAATAAAAAAGATTAGGATTTCTTGTGCAAATCCTTATCTTAATATATTACAGAACTAAAGATTAGCTAGTACAAGTCTTTACAACAAAAAAAAGATTAGCTAGTAAAAATATTTTTACCCCTCGATATCTTCCTATCATTTCAGTGAAACACATTTGAGTTAGCTACCTTCTCACGCAAAAAAACAGAAAACTGACGGTCCCAACAACGCTGGAGAAACATCGGACAGACAAAACAGACTAGGTGGATCAAGAATATACAACCTTGTGTATGTTTGTTCCGCTCTGACTTCTTCGAATTATGGAAAATGGTTCTGAACTTGAATCATGTATAGCTGATGTTAAAACTTTTTAAAAATATGTTAAAACTTTTTATATATATTTTGCTAAATTTGAAACTTTTTCATGGATAATATACAGTAGAACCTCTATAAATTAATAATGTTGAGACTCTGAAATTTTATTAATTTATAGATATATTAATTTACAAAAAAAAAATTTATAGATTTTTTTATATTTTTATTTATAAAATAAAAATATATTTGATTTACCGTATATATATTAATAAAATTTTAGAAATTTGACTTTTAAATTGTTTTATTATATTACTTGGTTTATATTTTTATGCTTCATATAATTGGTTTTCGATATAATTTTACTAAATATTATCAAAATATTTTGAAATGTTAAGAAAAAATAGAGGTATTTTCGTTGTGGATATAAAACCAACAATATAATGTTTAGTTTGTACTTATATAAAATGTATATATAGATATATTATTAATTTACGATTTTAATGGGACCATATATTTACATAATATTTTCTAAAAATTTATTATCTTATTATTTTATCAATTTATTTTATATTTTGGATCGGCCTAATTCGAAATTAAATAAATTTATTAATTTATAAAAATTATTAATTTATAAAGGTCATATGTGCTTGGTTCCCGATCATCAATCTTCCAATGGTTCCTAACATTTATAAATGTTTCTGTGCTAAGTACTATATAAGTGGGCTGTTTCCATAATGTAAGAAAGTGGTAACACTTCTGAAGGGGTAGGCTTAAGTATCTTGATATCGATGATGGAGATACAGTAGCACCTTTGGACTTTTGCAATAATTCTCTTTGCTTACCCGGAGGCAGTATTGATTATTCAACAACCTTATCTTTTTTGTTTGGTCTTAAAGTGTTAAGAAGACAACAACAACAAAACCTTATCTTCTGTTTCCTTCCTTTCTAATAATTGTTTAGCTTCTGTTTCCTTCTCTCTCTATCTCTCTCTCGTCTGTCCAGCAATGGGAGGTTGTTTCTCTGTCTCAGTTTCATGTGATCAAGTGGTGAATCAAGTATCCCAATGTCTATGCCTCAATGGAAGTTATATCCACAATCTCCCCCAGAATCTAGTGATCTCCAGAAAATCATGGGAGCTCTCAAGGCTAAAAGAGATGATGTTCAAAGGAAGGTAGACAGAGAAGAGTTTACTGGACATCGTCGAAGGCTTGCTCAAGTCCAGGTATGGCTTACGAGTATCCTCACAATGGAAAACCAATATAATGAGCTTCTTAAGACTAGTGACGTTGAGCTGGAAAGGTTGTGTCTCTGTCGATTATGCTCTAAAAATGTGAAAAAGAGCTATCTTTATGGGAAAAGGGTTATGGTAATGTTGAGGGAGGTTGAGAGTCTTAGTTCTCAGGGAGAATTTGATGCGGTGACTGATGAAACTCCTATAGGTGAGGGTGAAGAGTTGCCTATCCAACACACAATTGTTGGTCAGGAAACAATGCTGGAAATGGTATGGGGGGGAGTTGGCAAAACCACCCTTCTCACGCAGATCAACAATAGGTTTTCTAAAAGAGGTGGTGGGTTTGATGTTGTGATATGGGTTGTGGTGTCACAAAATGCAACAGTCCATAAGATTCAAGGGAGCATCGGTGAAAAGCTAGGGCTTCTGGGGAAAGAGTGGGAGGAGAAAAGTGAGATGAAGAGAGGCCAAGACATCCACAACGTTCTTAGGAAGAAGAAGTTTGTGTTGTTTCTGGATGATATATGGGAGAAAGTGAGCTTAGATGTGATTGGAGTCCGCTATCCGAACAGAGTAAACGGATGCAAAGTAGCATTTACCACCCGCTCTCGAGAAGTATGTGGGCGCATGGGGGTTGACGACCCAATCGAAGTCTGTTGTCTACACACGGACAAAGCCTGGGATTTGTTCAAAAAGAAAGTCGGGGAAAACACGTTGGCCAGCCACCGGGACATTCCCGAACTCGCAAGGAAAGTCGCTGGTAAATGCCGTGGCCTACCATTGGCACTCAATGTCATCGGTGAAACTATGGCGAGCAAAAGATCAGTACAAGAGTGGCGTCTAGCAGTTGATGTGTTGACTTCCTCTGCCACAGAGTTTTCAGGCGTTGAAGATGAGATTCTTCCGATATTGAAGTATAGCTACGATAGTTTGGATGGTGAGATGACCAAGTCATGTTTCCTGAAGATGGTCTTATATATAAAGAGAGATTGATAGAGTACTGGATAGGTGAGGGGTTCATTGATGAGAAGGAAGGTAGAGAGAGGGCATTGAACCAAGGTTATGAGATACTCGGGACACTTGTCCGTTCATGTTTGTTGTTGGAAGATAACCCGAACGTTGTGAAAATGCACGATGTGGTGCGGGAGATGGCCATGTGGATACCCTCGGATCTAGGAAAGAATAAAGAAAGATGTATCGTACAAGCTGGTGCCAGGATACGTGAATTGCCCAAAGTGAAGAACTGGAAAGATGTGAGAAGAATTTCGTTGATGGAAAATGATATTCAAATCATATCTGAGAGCCCTGACTGTCCTCAACTTACAACTCTCCTCCTTCAAAGAAACTATCTTGTGGAGATCTCAGATGGATTCTTTCAGTCTATGCCAAAACTACTTGTTTTGGATTTATCACTGAATCGTCTCAGTGGATTTCGAATGGATATGTACAATTTGGTTTCCTTGAGATATCTTAACTTGTCACGGACATATATAGTGAATTTACCTTTTGGTTTATACCAGTTGAAAATGCTAACACATCTGAATTTGGAGAAGACGAGGTACCTTGAGAGTTTAGAAGGGATATCAGAATTGTCAAGCTTGAGGACACTGAAGCTGCTAGATTCCAAAGTGCGGCCAGATATGAGCCTCATGAAGGAGCTTCAGCTCTTACAACATATAGAGTATGTAAGCGTAGGTATCTCGTCTAGTACTTTGGTCGGGGAGACATTGTTCGATGACTCCAGAATGGGAAGATGCATCCAACAAGTTGGGATTGACGAGAAAGAGCCAGTAAAAGTATTAGTTTTGCCAGCTTTGGATGGTCTCCATGACATCTTCATACAGTTTTGTAGAATGTTGGAGGAGATAAAGATAGAGAAGACACCATGGAACAAAAGCCTGACGAGTCCATGCTTCTCAAACCTCACTCAAGTAGAAATACTATCTTGCAACGGTCTAAAGGATTTGACGTGGCTGTTGTTCGCTCCGAAACTTACTCATCTTCGTGTGGCTGGCTCAGTGCAACTAGAGAATATAATAAGCAAAGAGAAAGCTGAGAGTGTTTTAGAGGATTATATTATCCCTTTCCATAAACTAGAAGTGCTTGTCTTGGACGATTTGCCTGAGCTGAAGAGCATATATTGGAATGCTCTGCCTTTTCAACGTCTGAGATGGCTCCACATACTCAATGGCTGCCCGAAGCTGAGAAAGCTTCCTCTGAATTCGAAAAGCGTCGTCAACGTTGAAGAATTTGTCATAAGCTGCCCTGATGAAGAGTGTTTGGAAAGAGTTGAATGGGAGGACGAAGCCACAAGACTCCGTTTCTTACCTTCATGTAAGGAGGATTGACGGCCGGATGATCTTTTAAACTGTTCTTCTGTTTCTGTTTCTCCTTTTCTTCCTCTTCTTCTGAAATTGAATTTTGCCTACTCTGTTTCTTCTACCTCTGTTTCGCTTAAGCAATCATGTCTTTTTTTTACATTTGATGGTGTACTATCGTTTGTCCTAAAATAAAATCATCATTTTATTCCCAGCTTTGTCATAAAGTTGTCACAAGCAATAATACTATTATTACGTACGATGGTATTTATGTCTCCGATACTATGGTTTCTGGATTCGTGTTTGGTTTGTGAGTCAATTGTAATAGATACTTCCGTTATGGATCTTTTTGCTTGCAAAGTCTAATGACAACTCGTGGAACCACTTGTTTGATGAATTCTCTCTGTGAACAACTTTAGGAGGACCGTCTTTCAATTTTCTTGTAGGAAAGTCTAAATGTTTCTTCTTCTAAGGTTGGTGCTCTTAAGCCAATCATTAAAACGAAATAATCCGCGGTGGTCGTCCGCGTCGGGTGGTCTACAATCTTCACTTCTCTGCCATGAAAACACGGCCTCTCTTACTCCGCAATGGTCACCCGCGGTCTTCCTCTTCCATCATTGGCTCGATTCGTGAGCAAACCACAGCAAGAAAGCTCCAAATCAAGCTTCTCCGGCGAGTCCTTGCTTCACCACCGGCGTATCCGTCTTGTTCTTCTTCATTCTCGCCGTCACCGGAATCAAGTCGAGACGTCGCAGATCAGTTCATCATCAGCCTCACACCGTCGTGGTCATCGTCTCGCTCCGTCACCTGAACCTCCACGTCGAGCTCTCCTCCGTGACGCGCCTGAAATTACACGTCTTCGTCAGCCCAGCCGTAGCCGTCGTCGGGTCGAACTTCGCCGTCGTCGTTATGCTCCAGATCCGGCGAGAAGAAAATCGCACAATTCCAATGGCTGGTTTTCATAGTTTTTCACAACAGGTCCTTGACGTTTCGGCTATTTACTCCTTTGACCCCAAAACTATTGAATTTACAGAAAGGTCCACTCGAATCAACCCTGGACTTTCAAAATTGTGCAACTTAACCCAGCGAATATTTCAAAACTGCAACATTGGTCCCCGAGTATTCGTCTTCTTCTATTTCTGCCCCTGCATGTTTTTGATTTGCAAATATATCCTCTCAAATTGACCCCAAACTTCCAAATGTGATTTCCAACCCCTATGATATGCAAATGCAACATAATGATCTAAATACAACCTAAAATGATCATAATAAGCTAAAATATATATCTAAAACTCATCAAAATTAAGTGATATTATGTTTCCAAAGCGAGCGATATCAAGTACCTGTTGTTGACATGAAGCAGAAGTAAGCTGCCAGACTTGAGAATTAAGCTGCCAGACTTGAGAATTAAGCTGCCAGACTTATAAGGTTTTATAAAGTTTTTATAAGGTTTTATAAGGCTTTATAAGGGTTTTATAAGCTCGATTTTATTGAAGAGAAGAAGAAGATATTTTATTATATTGTGTACTGAGGTCACTTGTCTTTAAATACTTGTACTCAGATCCACAATTAAATTAAGGAAACTATTCTCTCCTTCTTTCTCTTACATCTTGAGATCTACTTTCTCTCTCTCTCTATGTTCTTCATGTTCTTCATTCTCCATAAATAAACTCTCAATAATTCTCTCATTCTAACATGGTATCAGAGCATTAAGCTCCTGAAACTCACAAAAGCTTCCGCAAATTTCTTTCTTTCTTTCTCAGATTATCTTCAAAATCTGTTGGATACATCTTTTTATCCACTGGTCCAAAGGTCTTTCAAAAGGGAAGAACCTCACCAGAACTCAAGATAGAGGAGTACCCTATTCTCTGGAACTCAAGAAAGCTTCAACCATATCAGGAAAAACTTCTTCAAAGTCCAATTTATCTCAAAATCAGTAGGAACAATCTATTGTCCACTGGTCCATATCTCTCCATGAGGGAGAACTCCAACATGGTGTTGTTTCCAGAGTACAAGAAGGCTAAGGAACAACATAGGAACCACAATATGCCAAGAAGAAGTGACTTGAATCAAGCCAGGAATGTAATCAAAGAGTTTGAGCATCCATCGATTCAAGGTCGAACCATGTATTCATCTGTCATTGGTGGTTCAAATGAAGAAGGAACATGGAGAAGTACTGATAGTACAGCCAACACTGATGGTCCAGCAACCATGGGTGACCTACATTCCCTTATCCAAGCTTTTATCTCATTCAAGAAGGCTGGTAAACACTCTCTTGACCCTAAACCTATCATTATAGATTCAGGAGCAAGCCATCACATGATTAGTGATAGAAACTTGATGAGTGATGTCCAGCCTGCCTCAGGGAATGTTCAAATAGCAAATGGTGATAACATTAAGATAGAAGGGATAGGGAACCTGAGGTTGTTTGATAGGGAATCTACTGCCTTGTATATGCCTCAGTTTACATCAAACTTGCTATCTGTAAGAAATGCTACTGTTGATCTGAGTTGTCAGGTTGTCTTCAGACCAGATGATGTTGAATTTCAAGACTTAAAGACAGGCCAAGTGATTGGAAAGGGGCACGTTCACAATGAACTATATCATCTTCAGAAGACAGAGATGTCTAGACCATCCACTTCTCAATGTTTGGCTAGTACATCCAGCGGGGTTGATAACACACTATGGCATGCTAGGTTGGGACATCCTCATACAAGAGCCCTAAACTTGATGCTTCCAGGTGTGGTCTTCAAGAATGATGATTGTGAAGCTTGCATATTGGGGAAGCATTGTAGAACAGTCTTCTCACAGTCTAGCACCATCTATGAAAGATGTTTTGACCTAGTTCACTCTGATGTATGGACTGCTCCATGTGTGTCCAGAGAGAATCACAAATACTTTGTCACCTTCGTTGATGAGAAATCCAAATACACTTGGGTGACACTGATTCCGTCTAAGGACAGGGTGTTGGATGCTTTCAAGAATTTCCAGACCCATATCTGCAACCATTTCAATGCCAAGATGAAAATTCTAAGGTCAGATAATGGTGAAGAGTATACAAGTCATGCATTTAAGCAATATCTTGCTCAACATGGGATTACTCACCAAACAAGTTGTCCTTACACTCCTCAACAGAATGGAGTTGCTGAGAGAAAGAACAGACATTTGATGGAGGTAGCAAGATCAATGATGTTCCACACCAATGTTCCAAAAAGATTCTGAAGTGATGATGTGATGTCTGCTACTTATCTGATCAATAGAACTCCAACTAAAGTCCTCAACGACATGTCTCCTTTTGAGGTTCTAAATAAGACCAAACCATCTTTGGACCATTTGCGTGTGTTTGGATGCCTCTGTTTTGTGATGATACCTGGGGAGCTGAGGAACAAGCTTGATGCTAAAAGCTCAAAAGCTATGTTCATTGGTTACTCTCCAACTCAGAAGGGGTATAAGTGCTATGATCCAGAGTCAAGAAGGGTTATTGTCTCGAGGGATGTGAAGTTTGCAGAATCTAGAGGCTATTATGATGGAAAGAGTTGGGATGAGCTCAAAGATCTTTCTCAATCAGCCTCAGATAGAGCAAATAACCTTAGGGGATTAATGGAGAGCCTGGGAATCAGTATGCCCTCTTTACCAAGTGTGGAACCTGTCCCTGAAAATTTATCATCTACTGCAGCTGATAGTGTTGAGAGCACTCATCCTAATCATGAGGGGGGCAGTAGAAATGTTGAGCAGTCTACACAAGCTCAACCTGAAGAGAGCTCTGTAGCTCATGATCAAGATGAGATGCCATCAGAATCAGATGTTGAGACTCAAGTAGAGGCGCCAAGTGAAGGAAATGAAGCATAATCTGAGCAGATACAACTGATGAGAAGGAGTACAAGGATCAGGAAACCCTCACAGTGGATCAACACAGAAGTTTATTTCAATGCTGAAGCTGTAGCTCACCCAATAAGTGCAGTATGCTCCCTTGCTCAATATCCAGAAGATCATCAAGTCTTCATCAGTGAATTGGATCAGGAATACATTCCAAGAACATATGAAGAAGCTATGCAACACAAGGAGTGGAGAGAGTCTGTTGGAGATGAGATGAGAGCCATGATCAAGAATAATACATGGTTTGAGACTGAACTTCCAAAAGGAAAGAAGGCAGTGACAAGCCGGCTTCTCTACACTATCAAGTATGGAGCCAATGGAAAACCAGAAAGAAAGAAGACAAGACTTGTTGCAAGAGGCTACACTCAAGTCTATGGTGAAGATTACCTTGACACCTTTGCACCAGTAGCTAAGCTTCACACGATACGGATTGTACTCTCATTGGATGTGAACATAGAATGGGATATGTGGCAAATGGATGTCAAGAATGCTTTTCTACAAGGAGAGTTAGAAGATGAGGTCTACATGAGACCACCACCTGGTATGGAACACCTTACCAAACCAGGAAATGTATTGAGGCTGAAGAAAGCCATCTATGGTTTGAAACAATCACCAAGAGCGTGGTACCACAAACTAAGCACCACACTCAATGGAAGAGGTTTTGTCAAGTCTGAAGCTGATCATACCCTATTCACCCTCACTAGCCAGCAAGGAATCATTGTCATTCTCATCTATGTTGATGACATTATCATCACAGGCAGTGACAAAGACGGGATCATCTCAACCAAAGCGTTCCTTAAGGCTTCATTTGATATCAAGGACTTGGGAGAGCTCAAATACTTTCTAGGGATCGAGATGTGTAGGTCTAAGGAAGGGTTGTTTCTATCTCAAAGGAAATACACCCTTGACTTACTAAATGAGGCTGGAGATCTTGGTGGAAGAGCTGCCAAAACACCTCTAGAGGAAGGATACAAAGTGATGCGTGAGGGGGGACTCATAGACCTCTCATGTCACTGATATCTCCTTCATGAAGTGTTCTACTCTTTTTCCTTGACTTGGGTTTTCTCCCAAAGGGTTTTACCTAGTTGAGGTTTTAATGAGGGAATACTTCATGGCTTCCAAGCTTGACTTGTTCCATATGGTCAAGCTTGAGGGGGAGTGTTGACATGAAGCAGAAGTAAGCTGCCAGACTTGAGAATTAAGCTGCCAAACTTATAAGGTTTTATAAAGTTTTTATAAGGCTTTATAAGGTTTTATAAGGCTTTATAAGGGTTTTATAAGCTCGATTTTATTGAAGAGAAGAAGAAGAGAGAAGAAGATATTTTATTATATTGTGTACTGAGGTCACTTGTCTTTAAATACTTGTACCCAGATCCACAATTAAATTAAGGAAACTATTTTCTCCTTCTTTCTCTTACATCTTGAGATCTACTTTCTCTCTTTCTATGTTCTTCATGTTCTTCATTCTCCATAAATAAACTATCAATAATTCTCTCATTCTAACACCTGCGATATATCTTTCTGGTTTATTTTCTGGATTTTGCAGTAACATGTGAGGAAACAAAAGTGTTTATAGTGAAGAGCTTGGTTTGACTTTCTTTCCTTCCTCTAGTTTTCAAAACGAAATCAAATTCAGATTTTTTGAAAAAAAATATTCTAAACATAGTTGCATGTGTACTTCACGAGTTTTGGTGATTACTTTATTACCACAAATACAATAACATTTGTTCGAGAACACCGTTTGGACTCTACGAACCAGCAGCTGTTTTGAGGCATTTTGACCGAAAAACTTGTGGTTGATAATGTTAATATAAAGTTTTGTTTCCACTTGTAGTCTTTCCACTGATACAAGAAAACACAAAGAAACGCCATACTCCTGTTTTGTTGGAGCAAATTGAAGTAGCCGTTAAGTATTTGAAGTTGTCTTTGTTTCATGTTTGACGTGTCAATAAGGGCCGAATATCTCGGTCGTAGTTGTTAGTTTGTTTCAGCTTTTCGTCTTTGTAAGGCTTTATATTTGGCCATTTCATCTATTGAATAAGATCAGAGTTTACAAGTCATTTACGGAGCAATAGAGATTACAAATTAGTATGAGAGCTCTGTTTTCGATAATCAAAGCCGCAGCTTTCTAAACTCAAGAGTAAGAAGAGACGGAAGAAGAGAGGATGTGATATTATTTTTGCTTACTCTGTTGATTGTCGAGACTCCAAAAGTAATGTGGTTGTATTGTGTAGACTTGATTGTAATGTATTTTAGTTTGATACGAATCTTGTGTCTTTCGCTCCTGCTTGCAATGAAAGTCTTGAGTTTTAATGGATACGTTTGAGTACCATCTGGATATGCACACCACTATGTATTATGAATTGTTGGTCTCTATGCATCAAAATCCAACGATTGATCGTCAAATTGGCCGTATATGAATCGTCCGATCAAACCAAACTGTTTCTATTTACTAGTGAAAAAACTTATACTGTATAACATTTCATATTTTATCTAAACTTAAGACCATTACATTTCATAAATCCTAAACCGATAGAACCAGTAAATCAGAGAGAATCAATTCCTAAACCGGACCTGGTACAATAAATAACTAAACCTAACCGTAAATAAAAAAAGAGAAGGGTATAAGAGTTAAAGACGCCTCACTTGTTCCTCGTAGGGTTTCTCTCTTCTCCCAAAAACCTCCGAAAATGTCCGGATCTCTAGGCCGCACGCCGGAGTCCTTAAAGGCCTCCGGCCGGAGCTCCGAGAAGCTCAGCCTCCCCATCCTCCAAGGCAAAATCAAACGCGACCCAGACGGATACGAAACAGAGCTCCAATTAATCTACAAACAGTTCAAAGCCTCCGTCGATCTCTTCCAGCAGCAAGCCGCCCTCAGCTTCTCCTCCGTCGGCTCCGACCCTTCCGTCGCCAAGGACCTCGGCGACCGAGCCATGTTCCTAGCTCACGTCACTCCCTTTTACCCCAAGCAGCTCGCGGAGTTTCCATCTCAGCTGACTGATTTGCTCCGCACCTCGTGCCTCGCGATGCCCTCGGGGCTGAGGAACCATGTCGCTCAGGCTTTGATTCTTCTTATGAATCGAAAGGTATGTGCTTTAATGCGAAGGATTGTAATATAAAGGTGTGTGCTTTAGAATGATTTTGATTGGAATAGAAATGTATGTGCTTTATGTGGTTGATTTGAATTATAAAGGTGTGTGCTTGAGAATGATTTTGATTGTAATAGAAAGGTATGTCCTTTTATGTGGTTGATTGAAATATAAAGGTGTGTGCTTTGATTGTTTGTAGAGTCTTGTCATCGAGGATTTGCTGGCTCTGTTTCTGGATGTTCAGTGCATTGGTGATAGAAACTTGAGGAAGCTTGCGTTTTCTCACATTGTTCAGACCATTCGTAAGATGAGTGTTACTGATCCGAGGCATAAGGGACTTCAGAAGATTGTCATCTCCATGTTGGAGGTAACTTCTTATCTCTAGTGTTCAAGAAATAGATTGGCAAAACAAAAAAAAATTAGAAATTTTTGTGGATTTGTACTAACATTATTCTTAATTTAACATATTTAGAATAATTTTAGATCTATTTAAACTGATTTATAACAGTTTTAACCAATTTGAGTAGTACAAATCGGAATTTAAGAAAATCATTTCACTTCGGCTAAGACCGAGTTACCATGCTTATATCTTTTCATGGGATTGTGTAACGATGATAGTTAGCTTGGTGTGTTTGTTTTTTGGTTTGTAGCAAGAAGATGAAACAAAGGCTAAGAGAGCACTTGTTACCCTTTGTGAGCTTCTAAAGAAGAAGGTTTGGCTTGGTGATAGACATGAGAGAGTTGCTATTGCGATTTGTGAAGCTTGCTTTCATGCTTCGCCTAGGTATATCTTCTCTCTTTTTATTCTAACTTTGGAGTATTATGTTGTTGATTTGGTTGGAAGAGTTACGAACTTCTCTTTTGACATGATGTTCAGGATCATGGTATCTTCTCTTCGGTTTCTTCTTGACTACGAGAACATTGAGGATGAAGATGATAGTGATGCTTCAGACAACGATGATGACGAGGATTCAAAGCCCGAAAACCATGTTGTGATTAACAGGGAGGCTGTTTACAAGGTAAACAACATTATACGTGAATTTTTAATCAGCAATTACGAAGAAGAACCGTACTAGTTGTCTGTATATATTCATCATTACGAATAAATATGAAACTAGGTTCTGTTTATATGATATTTACCTTAGGCGAACAACAAAGGTACATCTTCTAGCAAGAAGAAGAAGCAAGCGAAACTGCAACGTGCGATGAAGAGTATTAAGAAGAAGCAGCGTGCTTCGTCCGAGAGCACCACTTCTACTTATTCACCTCTCAATCATCTAAATGATCCTCAGGTTTCACTTCTTTGCTTATTGTAGTGTGCCATTTACAGACACTAGTCATTATAGTATGGAGTGGCTATAGTTGAATGTTTACTTCTTTTTACAGAAATTTGCAGAGAAATTGCTTTCTCGTCTTCAGACTGGCAAGAGCATTGGCAAAACTAGTGAACGAATTGAGGTAACTATTCTTTCTATTTTTCATCAATGGAAGTTGACTAAGCCACCTTCTTAACTTTTTAATTTTTTCTTCTGAACTGATAATTTTCTGCTGATATTTTAATTTGCAGACCAGGTTGATGATGATGAAAGTTATTGCACGAACAATTGGGCTTCACAAGTTGCAATTATTAAGCTTTTACACTTATCTTCAAAACTACGCTAAGGTATGTTCTGCTAAACATTTTGTTTAAAAATTCTTATGCTAATTAAACTATGTTCTGAACGCAGCCACATGAAAAGGACGTTACACAAATACTTGCAGCAGCAGTTCAGGCTTGCCATGATGGGGTATAGAAACGTTTCCACATATAAAGCGTTGTTACTTTTTCTCTTTCTTTAGTCTTACCAATTTTATTTTGTCTCGAGCAGGTTCCTTCTGATGCTGTGAAACCACTGTTCATGCAAATAGTGAATCAGTTTGTACACGACCGTTCACGTCCTGAGGTTTGATTTCAATCTCTCTCACTACAAGGGACGACTCAAGTAGAAATCTTCTTCTACCATATTTTTTTTTTCCTTTTTCATTTATGCTTCCAGGCTATTGCTGTCGGACTCAATGTGATTCGAGAAATGTGCCTGAGGATTCCCGAGGTAACTAGTTCATACTCCTGATTTAATATTCTCATCATTCGTGTTTTATCTTACTTGTGTCATTGTGTACTCCAGTTGATGACAGAAGAGTTGCTGCAAGATCTTGCTCTGTATAAAAAGGAACATGAAAAAGCCATATCCGCAGGAGCCCGTTCCCTCATTGCATTGTTCAGAGAGGTTAGCAGAAGAAGCATTTGATTTTGTCGTTTGAACAAAATAATCGATGTATGTCTATAATTTGCGTTGTGTGGTAATTTCAGATCAATCCTTCGCTTCTAGTGAAAAAAGACCGTGGCCGTCCTGGAGGTCCCGTTGCCAAACCTAAACAATTCGGAGAAGCTAACGTCTTCAGCAATGTTCCCAATGTTGAGTTATTGCAAGAAAGTGATCATGAGAGCGACTCTGATGATGGTGATCAAGACGATGATGATATGGAGTTGCCTGGCAGTGATGATGTCGACCAGGAGGAGCTTGTACCTGATGATTGTGGAAACGAGGACGAAGCTGAAGAAGATTCTGATGACGATACGAACAACACTGAAGATGACAGTGATGTCGATACTTCCATCGCTGGTGACGAAGAGGAAGATATGAATGACAGTGATGAAGCCGAGACTGATTCTGAAAATGAGGAGATGGAAAGCGAAGAAGATGATGATGATGATGATGGAGAAGCCTCTGATTCTTCTGCAGAAGATAGTGGAAGCAAAGAGAAGGCAAATGGGAAGAAAAGGAAGATGGTAGATTTTGATGCGAATCTTCTCTCTGCTGATACAAGCCTACGAGCACTAAAGAGGTTCGCAGAAGCGAAGAGCGAGCAGCCTTCTTTGGATGAAAACGATGGCATACTTTCTAATGAGGACTTTCGAAAAATCAAAGATCTTCAGGTAATATATAAATATGCGAAAGAGAGAAGCTGCTGTTCATCTGTTCACGTTATTGATGTATTTTGTGTCTGCAATACTATAGGCAAAGAAGGAAGCAAAACTTGCATTGGCTCGAAAAGGATTCAAGGTTCCAGATTCTGATCAGCTAAGTAAGAAGCGTGTCAATCCAGCCAAACTTGAAGTAAGAAGTTACACAATGTTTGACACACAACTCAGGTTTGATTCAATGATGCTAAATGATTTTTTTACTGTTCCCACAGGCTCACATAAGGCATAAACTAACAAAGGAGCAACGAATGGAGTTAGTTAAAGCGGGTAGGGAGGACAGAGTGAAATACCAATCCAGGACTGCCACCAAGCAGAAGAAGGTATCTGTTTTATGTTTGTTCGTATACAGCAAAGGGTTATTATTACAGCATTTGATGTTTGCTTGATTGATGATTTGTGTAAAATGAAAATGCAGGTGGGAGGATCGAGCAATAAACAGAAGGAGCACAAGAAGAATATGCCTCTTGCTGCGATAAGATCAAAGGCTGGTAGATCAAAGCGATCCAAGAAAATTAAGAAAAGCAGCAGCGGAACCCAGTTCAGAGGAAGGAAAGCTTGGAAATGAAACTGACCAAAACACTCTTCCTACTTCCTTTTTTTTTGTCTCAAAACCCGAACACAACTTTGCTTCATGTTTTTTTTTGTTTTCTATGATTTTTTTTCTTACAGGTTTTACGTTTTGTTCCAAAATTAGAATATAATATCCACTATTTTATCAATTCTAACTACATTGTAGAAAATCAAATGGTATTCAGTTTTAAAAACTATAGATAACTCATAAACATTGGCTTGTAAAATGGATAATGGATGATCATTCTGATTTCTAAATGAACCAAAGCATTTGAAATATGATCTACTTATACTTGTACATCAAATATAAAACCTGTCATCATCTCCACTAACTCTGTTTGACATCTACATAATACACGAACGTTTTATGAGTTATCTATAGGATTAGGATTCAGGCTTGTGTTGAGAAGGACGGCTTAGAAGCGTGGCTGATGAGGTTCGAAACGTAGCTGACACGGTTGATTCCCCACCGGTTTGGCGAGAACCGGGTTAGCCCGGTCATCGGTTGAAACTGGAGCAATGCAGCAAAGAGGATTCATATCTTGTTAGATTCGGGTTTAATTATGGGCTTCCAACTTAAAATCAATTTGTGATTAGTGGATTGGCCCTAACCCTTTATATAGTAGTAGATTAATTCTTATATTTCCGATGTGGGATGTTTTTTCATCAATACCCTCCCTCACGCTCAGACATCTAGGTCCGAAGCGTGGACAATGTGGGAATAACATCCACAAAGGGCCCAACATCGGTATAGTAGTAGTAGGTGTAGTAAATTAGGTCAAAGGATCTTATCGCTCTGATATCATGTTAGATTCGGGTTTAATTATGGGCTTCCAACTTAAAATCAATTGGTGATTAGTGGATTGACCCTAACCCTTTATATAGTAGTAGATTAATTCTTATATTTCCGATGTGGGATGTTTTTTCATCAATATATCTCAAAATCAAATCATCAACAACAACAACTGATCAACAATCTTAGAGGGAGAGAGATCACAGATCCAATTTAAGACAGTAGTGGTCAATAACAATTCGTGTTTGTGCAGTGTTGCAGAGAGGGAGCATCTCAGAATCGGTTAGAGCATCCACATTGGTGAACCCCCCTTTGGGGTTCATACCAATTTTTAATATATTTATGGTGGGATCATGAATAGTGATGAACCTCTTGATATTGTGCTTCTGCATTAGTGAACTCGAAGAAGGGGTTCATAGAAATTAAAATAATATTATTTTTAAAAAAGTTTTAGTTTTGAATTTTTTTTTTTGAATACATGAATAAAATATAATAATTTATGAATTTTTATAAAATTTTATTCATTACATTGATAATTGATGAACATACAAAGATTATTCATTACTAAATTTTTGCCATACATTTTCAACTAAATCAGCTTTCAACCTATCATGTTTCCCTGAATCCCGAACTTCATTGCGCATGCCTAGCATATTATCTGAATGCAAACTTTCTCTCCTTTTGACGTTCGAACCTCTGCTTGACTCTCCTGACTCGAACTCAGATGTATCAGTAAGACTGTATCCGTCTCGTTCGTCCTCTACTATCATATTGTGCAATATGACACAAGTTCTCATAATTTTCCCTATCTTTTCCTTGTCCCATAGTAGAGCAGGGTTTTTAACTATTGCAAACCTCGATTGCAATACCCCGAAAGCACGTTCGACATCTTTTCTGGTGGATTCTTGACGTAGAGCAAATAGCTCAGCTTTAGGACCTTGAGGAAGTGGGATGGATTGGATAAATGTTGACCAATTCGGATAAATTCCGTCAGTAAGGTAGTACGCCATACGGTAAGTGTGGTTGTTGACATTGAATTTAACTTTAGGGGCTCGACCTTGCAATATGTCATCAAAAACTGGTGACCGATCAAGAACATTGATATCGTTGAGCGTACCTGGTAATCCAAAAAATGCGTGCCATATCAAAAGATCTTCTGATGCCACAACCTCTAAGACAATTGTTGGTTTTCCTGAACCACGGGTGTACTGGCCTCTCCAAGCCGTTGGGCAGTTTTTCCACTGCCAATGCATACAATCAATGCTGCCTATCATCCCGGGAAACCCGCGCTTCTCGCCAATGTCGAGTAATCGTTGAAGATCTTCCGGTGTTGGTCTTCTTAGATACTCATCTCCAAACAATTGTACTATCCCATTAGTGCAATGTTCTAAACATAAAAGTGCAGCACTTTCACCAAGTCGAAGATATTCGTCATACGTATCTCCAGATTGACCATATGCGAGCATACGTATAGCTGCAGTACATTTTTGAAGTGGAGATAGGCCGTACCTGCCGTGAGCATTTCTTCTTTGCTGAAAGTATGGAACTTCAGTAGTAAGGCGATCAACAATGCGGAGGAACAAGAGTTTGTTCATTCGAAAACGCCGCCTAAACATCATCGGCGGGTAAGTGGGATTTTCGTGGAAATAGTCGTTCCATAGATGAATGTGTCCTTGTTCCCGATCTCTTTCAATATAAGCTCTTTTTTTGGGCTTGTTGGTTTGAACATCTACTAGGGAGTCGATGATATTATCAAATTCTTCGTCAAACATATCTTCAAAGGCTTCATCAACGCCATCTGACTCTGAGGATGTCATAACTGAAAAAAACGAATAGATAAAATTTATTTTTTTTTGAAAAAAAATTATTAGAAACATAAATCTGCAATATATGTGGAACATTAATTTTTTTTTTTAAATATCTCTTGGAATATCATATTTTCTTTTTAATTATAACATATAGTGGAAGTTTAGATTTCAATATTGTATCCAATGCTACCCGATCAAACTTATCATAATGTATTCAATATTTTCTTTTTAATTATAACATATAGTGAAACTTGTCAAACTAAAGACTATAGATAACTCATAATGTGGAACTTGTCATAATGTGGAACTTGTCACTCGATAATGTGGTGATAACAAAACTAAGAGTTTGAGATTTTACTTGGTCACTCGATTTTGTAGTCGGCCAGTGAGTGGTTGGCTGGTTTGACAGAACAAGAGTGAGGCAGCTGGTTTGAGAGAACAAGATTGAGGGAGCGAGTGAGTGGTTGGCTGGTTTGAGAGAACAAGAGTGAGGCGGCTGGTTTGAGAGAACAAGATGGAGGGGTATCGACTGAGAGAACTATGATTTGTAGTTAGAGAGAAGAGAACTATGCTTTGGCATTTGAGAGAAGAGAACATAAACAAATGTTAGAGAGAAGAGAACATATATGAGAGACATGAAACACTTGTCCTTTTTATAACAAAATTTTACAAGCCCCGTGAAGTGTAGAGACAAACAAAATACTACACTTCATATTACAATCCGTGACACCAAGTACTACACTAGTGTCTAGTACAAACAGTGACCTGCTGCGACCCAAAAGATACATGTAGTACTACAACTACATCAACAACTCGTGACCTGCTGTGAACCAAAAGATAGATGAAGTACTACTACTACTACAATACCTGTGACACCTACAATAACCCATCAACGTTAGACTTTATCTCCCATACACCCGTGACAACGCCAGGACATCCTTTCACCTGCAAAATAACACAGAAGAATATAACTTTTCAGTCAACAAAAGCAGTTGTAAAATTATCAAAGCAAGTAAAGAAGCAAACAAACAGTTAATCAGCTAAAGCATTCAAGAAATTTTCAAGTAAACAACCTAAAGCATCTCAGAAACAAGTTTGTCCTTCAAAGCGACCTTAGCTTCACTTAGACTAGCTATGTTCTTAGAGAGGAGACGATCAAGTATTTTATGTTTTGAAAGATTCTGTTTCTTCTCTAGAATGCTCTCCAGGCGATCAAATGCAGCTTCATTGCCATGCTTCTTGCGTTTGGCTGCTTTGCAAGCCTTAACGCCAGGAGGCCTAGCCTCATCCGAGTCATGCACCGTCTCCGTAGCTTCCTTCATTTTCTCCTTTGCACCATCTCTTGATATAGAGTTCGATCTCCACTTCTGATCATACCTCAGCTCCCTCCACGCGTGTTCAAGTGTAAACTTCGCCTGGTAGTCGTTAAAGAAGATGTCATGAGCTGACTTCATGACATCGTTCTCGTTCTGCCCACTAGATTGCTCCTTCAATGCTGCCTCATAGCTTCCCAAAAATTTACACACTTGTTCATTCACCCTTCCCCACCTCTGCTTACACTGACTCCACTCTCTAGGTGGAAAGCCACCGAGCTGAGCGCTTGCATTAAAGTAATCCTCTATTCTTCTCCAAAACGACCCTAGTTTCTGCTGGTTACTAACTATGGGATCTTTGCTTGTGTTTAACCAGGCACTGATGAGGACAATGTCTTCTTGAGTCGTCCACTTTCTCCTTTCAGCAGCCGGTTTAGGAACCTCAGACGACCCTACTTCTACGGTTTGACTGGACTGGGAAGATAATAGGTTCACAAAACCGGGAGAACTTAGTGAAAACGTATCCATTTTGGTTTGGGGTTGTGTTTTGTTTTTTGTTTGAAGTTTTAAGAAGATTAGGGTGGTGTTTTAGACTTGCTTTGTGTTTTCAGAAGTTTGTTTGGGTGTCTATAAAAAGGATTTAGTATTTTTTAAAGAACTACTTGCGTTTGAGTTACGGGTGGTTTCCTTACTACCAAACATTCATTAAACTTAATTAGACAACAAGTTGTTCACAGACATTCATTACACATCAAATCAATTTTTAAAAACTCTAACAGGTTTAAGACACAACAATTTAAGCGCATTCATCACAGCAACCAACCAGAGGAAGCAAACTAGTACTAGATATTTAATGAAGTACTACTACACTCCCTACTCTAGATATTTAATGAAGTTAAGTCTCAGTTCAACCAGAGGAAGCAAACTAGTACAGTTCCTACTCTACACGGAAACAGTTCCTACTCGAGTTCCTAGTTAAGTTCTACTTCAGTTTAGTTTGATAGTTTACCTGTTCTGTTTCAGTCGAAACAGACCCTCTCCAGAGCAGCCGCCTGGACTGTGAGGTTATAGACGTCACCGGTGAGCTTATCAAGCAGCAATGTGAGCCTCTTAACCTGTGCCTACATAAGTGATAAAGAAAACTTGTAACTGACTTATAAAAACTTAACTTTAAGAAGATTAAATTCCTAATATATACTGAAAAAAAGTCTTGACAAACCTCAAGACTCTCAATCTGTTTACTGAGTATGGGCACACATTTGATCATCTCATCAGCCTCCTCCACACGCTTACGCAGGCGTACCATCTCCTCCTGGACACCTATAACCCAAGGCTGACGGTAATGCAACACATCAGCCTTGGTTAAACCACAGAAACATCAGTCAGACAACATATTTAACTAGAAAATTTAGACAACATAATAAGACAGGTAAGATTAATGAAGGGAATACGAATGATGTGGGCTACCTCGTAGTTTATGCAGCTGAAGAAGCGCTTCCCGGGACGAGTGTCGTACTCCTCCTTGACCCGAACCTCGTCGATGATTCTACCACCACACGGACATCTAGTCGGCATCCCATATGCCGAATCGGCCACGCTGTACAGGTGGTCGAAGTACTCCTGCTTCCTCTTTGTATCTCTTCTCTCATCTGAAACAGAGAAATGAAAATGATTAAGCGAATCGATTGAGTCAAAACTAATCGAAACCCCCCAAAAATATATTATCAATCGAACCGTGAATCGAACTCAGTACAAGATCTAAACCCACTAATCGAAACCCCCAAATTTGATTTTGAACCCTAACTCGATAAACCCTTTTCGATTTCCAATCCGCGAGAATCGAACCATAAAACGATAAATCGAACCCCTAGACGAGGTAATACAACAATAAATCAAAACTCATCTCGATTCCGAACCCTAAATCGTAAAAAAAAAAAGTGAGATTTCCCCAAAGTCGATTTCGAAAGCCAAAACGACATCAATCTAAACGAGAATCCAGTCGAGACCCACCTCTGTTAGTGGAGGAGACAATTACTCGTCGAATCGATGGAGAAAAGTCGAGAAAAAGGGAGAGAGATCGTCGTCGCACGCGAAATCGCCGCGAGGAAGAAACCCTAGAATTTTCGATACAAATGAGAGAAATGAATCTCTCTCCCCTTTCCACCGCGTGACGTCGACGCCGCGTCTCCAATAACTTGGGGACACGTGGTGTGAACCCGTATCGGACGGGGTCACTCGTAAAGGGCGGGTCGCGAGAATTAACCCATTAAATCTTTATTTTCAATGGTCCGGTCCTATGAAACTGAGTCAATGAACCTGTCTAAAACCTTTAATGGGACTGCTCTTAAATTCATGTAACATAAAAATCAGAAAGTAATTATTAAATTACTATTAATGCGTCTGAGTCAGCGTAACTATGCTTTCTGCGGACCAATGCTAGTCTTATTACATATATATTTGTCGGGAAAAAAAATTAACCATTTAATATTATCGGTCTCATTAACCAAAATATTCGATACTTCGTAAATATTATCGGTCTCATTAATGATGTACTATTACTATGGTGTTTTATTTTATCTACCGAACGTAATAGAAACGTTTTTGTCAGTAGATAATTACACGGATTTTATGGATCTTATTACTTTATTGGGTTTATTTGTAGACCGTTAATCAATTAATCCCCCGTGTATATTATTTGAGAATCATTACAACTTCTTTTTGTAGTCACATGATCACTAGAATGATTTTTAAAATCATTAGAGAAATATGTTGGTCCATCTAATTATCTAATAAATTTTTTATTAAACTAACAATAAATTCATCATTAATGTACTTTATTATTTCCTTAAATAAAATTTACGGAATTGCCTAATGTGACTAAAGAGTATATGTCAATTAATGATTTTGAATAATAAAAATTTGATAAAAAGTAGTGTATCTTCTATCATATTTGTTTAATTTTAAACTATTAAATAAATTAAACAACCACAATAACCATATAATAAAAATTTAGATTTTTATGTATATGTTATATTTTGAATTTTTACGAACGGCTATAAATTAGTAAAACTGTTAAAAGTTTCACATTCAAATTTTATGATCCATAGTTTAAATTTTTTGTTATGACAAAATACAAATGATTACAAAAATTATATAAGTAAAAAGTCTAATTTAGTTAATTATTACGATTAATATATATATCATTTTAAATTAAACTATAAACCATATAAAATACAATATTTTAGTTTCAAAATTTACTTTGAACAATTTTTTTGATAAAAGTTTTGAACGATCATTGACAACTTTTTTTTTAAAATTATAAATTACTAAAACTATTAATCTCACAATGAAAATTTTGTTATCAGTAATTTAATTTTTTTTCTATAAAAGATACAAATGATCAAAAAACTATATGAGTAGAAATCATCATTTTATAGACATTAATATTAAAAATATACTAAAATATATTATCTATGTAATATCATTTAAATTTAATAACATACCCTATCAAATATAAAAAAAAATATATTTTTTGGATTAATAAAATTGATTTATATGTTCACACCAATTTAATTATATATTTAATAATTACTAACTTTTAATTATTTAATATATATATTTACTAACCTAGTACTATTTATTATGGACTGCGGAAAGATTTCTGATTTTCTGCGGACATTAAATTGACGTAGAAAGGTTGACGCTGCTAAAAAAGATCGCACAGACCATTACTGATTTGATGAATTCGTAAATTTATATAGTAAACCATCCATGTACTATAGTTTTAAATTTTTTTGGACCGTTGAATCTTTTGTTGTTGTTACTAAGAGCTTATATATGAAACGATGCTTTTATTTTGACACATACCGAAACTGTTGTGGAACATGTAATGATTGTGAAATCCGTATATTGGATTTTCTTATGGACCATCTGCTAGTTTTCATGTTTCAGTTTCACACAACTCATAAATGATAGTAGGAATTGTGAATTTTTTATTTAATTGATTGTGTGATTAGTATTATACTATGTGGACCTTGGAATGACTTACATAGACGGTAAACGGGCTTATCTGTTTAATGCAAAAGTATTAAGACAAAAGGGGCTTTGATGTTCTTCATCAATGACTTGTAAAGAGTCTTGTCCTAATTGACCAGGCAGACTTGTAATTTTGTAAGGCATGTAAGAGAGGTATTATAGGAGGATTGTATATGTAATTTATGTATTTTTCTTTTAATGATTGTTGTATTTTCTGGCCAGTTTAGTTATGAATCCAATGAGTGAAGAAGGTAATCAGAAGCTAATACATCAAGGAAGCGGAACCATTCCTGCTCTTGCGGATGAAGAGCTGATGGGAGATGATGATGATGACTACGATGATCTCTATAGCGATGTTAATGTTGGTGAGGGTTTTTTCCAAGCTCATCATCAGCCTCAGGCACCAGCTCAAGTCAGTGGAGGAAGCCTTCATGTTCAGAGTAGTAATGTTGCTGAACCTAGAATGGCACCTGTATCTGGAGGTGCGGTTGAAAGGAAGTATGAGGAGGGGCATAGTGATGTCCAAGCCAATAAAGTTGTTCCACAAGGATCAACATCTATTGTGTTAAACACTCATGCTTATTCAGGGAATGCTGTTAATGTTCCTGAGCCGCCTCAAGGAGCTAAGCAGATTCCTGTTAGCCAGATGAATGTGAATCCAAACCCTGTGGTGAACAGAAGCCCCACGCAGCCGCCGTTTGTTTGTGGACAATGGGAACACTATGCTTTTCGTAGGAGACTTGCATTGGTGGACGACGGATGCAGAGATTGAGAGCGTTCTTTCTAAGTACGGAAGAGTCAAAGAGATCAAGTTTTTCGACGAGAGGGTTAGCGGCAAATCCAAAGGGTATTGTCAGGTTGAGTTTTACGATTCAGCTGCTGCAGCCGCTTGCAAAGAAGGAATGAATGGGTTTGTTTTCAACGGTAAAGCATGTGTTGTAGCCTTTGCTTCTCCTGAAACGATGAAGCAGATGGGAGCTAACTTCACTGGGAGGAACCAAGGACAGAACCAAATTCAAAACAGAAGGCCTTTGAACGAGGGAATGGGAAGGGTTAACAACAACAACATGAATACTCAAAATGGAGGAGACGGTGGAAGAAACTACGGGAGGGGTGGATTTGCGCGTGGGGGTGGTGGCCAAGGAATGGGAAGCCGTGGAGGTCATTGGGGTGGTGCAATGAGAGGTAGAGGGATAAACAACATGGCTAACGGTTCCGGTGCTGGACAGTATGGTCCATCGTTTGGTGGTATGATGCATCCACAGGGTATGATGGGAGCTGCTGGTGGGTTTGATCCTTCATTCATGGGTCGAGGCGGTGGTTATGGAGGGTTTCCTCATTCTTATCCAGTTCTTGCTTACCCTGGTGGGATGCCTCATTCTTATCCTGGTGTAAATGCAATGGGAATGGTTGGGATTACTCCCAGGGATGAATGGAGTTCAAGCAGGAGCGATGTGGAACGAAGCTATTGGTGGTGGTGAAGGGGTGGTTCTGAAAATGGTGGATATGAAGATGAAAACCAAGAGAAGGAAGATAATAAGCCATCACGAGCAACCACAGAACGTGACTGGTCTGAGAGCAGTGGTGATAGAAGTAGGCACAAGAGTCACCGTGAAGAGACAGATAGTCACCGTGAGTATAAGCAGCATAGAGACCGTGATTCTGAAGATAGAGGACGACAATCTTCTTCGAAATCTCGAACTAGATCGAGAATGGCAGAAGATGGTCACAGGTCCAGGTCAAGAGATGCAGACTATGGAAAGAGAAGACGAGGAGACTGAAAAAAAAGAAACCTCTGTTGCTGCATCTAAACTATACTGGTTTAAGTTACTCTGCCTACTTACTTCAATCTACTTATATATGATGATACAATGTTTCTCTATACCTTTGTTTGCTGATAACCTGTTTTTGGAGATGAGCATATGTACTTGTATACTACGTTTTTGTTAAAGATTCTTCAGTTGTTATTGCAATCACCCTGATTAGAGAGTTTTGTGGCTGATTGTCTTTGATTCAAGCTTCTTATGGTACCATTTCACAGTTATAGATAAAGCATGTAAAAGCTGAGAAGCTTTTGGCAACACAGTTTTACATTCTATACAATACAAAAAATCTGTACATAGTTTTTGTTTGTACAGATTCTCTAAATCAGGTTTGAGTACTCGTAGTAAACCAAGAAGAGAGCTTCAGGGTAGTCCTTGGGAAGGCTATTGATGTAGAGGTAGAATCTGAACAAGTCTTCCCTTGAAGCCGTCCTTGTATCCACCACGTCATTATCACCAGCAAGCACCCACAAATCCTCTGAGTTCACTCTCTTTATGCTGCCTCGACAAAACGGGCATGACTGAGACTTCAAGTTCCAATTGCGGTAGCATTTGATGCACATTGAGTGGCAGCAATTGGGCAACACCATTTGAGTGCAAGTTTCTAAACAGATTCCACATTCTTCCTCACGCTCTAACCCTGCATTGATGAATCTACTACTGTGACTGTGAGCTGCTTTTGTTATCTTGTTGCTGAGTCTTTTAAGGTCAAAACCAATGTCTGAAGTATCCAGCTCGTCTAAGTTGCTATGTAATAGCTGAAGTGATGGCAGTATCACACCTTCAAAAGACACAAGACTCATATCAAACATCCAGCACATCTACTAAGTAACTGAAAATGAGAAACCTTTTGAAGAAAATGGCTAAAAACATTTAACAACATAACATGTTCAAGCAATGGTTATGGGTTTGCTTACCATAGAACTCACTGATAGTTGCTTTCCTACCGAGCGCGGTAAGCTTAGGTTGTCCATCAGAATTAACCTGTACAAGCAAATATGACAAAACAAATGGCAACAAAATGAGAAATTTCAATCAAAGGAAGACATCTTTTTGAGATGGAATAGGAGTTTAAGAAACTAACCTTGTAGACAAGAACATGAAAGAGGTTGAAGTAGCGAGGAAGCAGACATGAGCAAGAAAGATCAATCCACCGAAACAAGAAGAGTAGTAAAGAAGCAAAGTTGCTCTGAACTAGTTTCATCTGAAGCCGCGCATTGTTCTTCCCCGTTGGAATTGCTTCTGCCCTGAAAAGGATAAAAGCTCAAGTTCTCATCAACGAACACAAACATGAACGCAAACATACATTAGAGACCCTAATTTAGCAACCCCTGAGCCTAAAAAGCTAGTAAATTTGTTTAAGTTAGAATATCAAGCAGACCACTTTCAGAAGATTTTCATTTGAGAATGCTACATACAATCTTCTAAAATCAAACTAAACCTCATCAGAGTTTCCTAAAAATACCTTAATATTCACCTACTTTTGTAGCTCAACTAATTAAAGCTGTAAACGATAACAAAAGAGTAAAGTCTTAAACTTTAGGAGAGAGGAGACAAAACCCAGAAAGGGACTTACAAAGTATTAGCGTGTTGAACATCAGCTTCCAAAAGCTTCAAAGATTCATAGTACGAAGAAGAAGTAGATGAAGAAGAAGAAGAAACTGCCAACTGATTATACATCTCTCTCTCTCTCTCTCTCTCTCTCTCTGGGGTGATTGCAGCAAGGAATTGATTGTAGAACTCGCCAGATAAATATGAGAAACGAAAGACGAAGATGCCAAAAGCGAGGGATTGGTCTGAATGATCGGTAAAAGCCAAGAACACAAGTCTCACTTCTCTCTCTGCTTTTTCTTTGTTTGATTCTTTTGTTCACGGTTACCTGCTTTATTTAAATAAAATAATCAATGTTGAAGAAGAAAAATTCGTTTCTTTAATGATAAAATTAATTGTTCTTTTTCTTGTCAAGTAAGCTAGGATTAAACTTTGAGAATTGAGATGGCTTTCTGTACAAAAAGAAAGAAAAAAAAGATGGCTTTCTGTATCTGAAAATAATTAAAAGTCCCTTTCATTCAAATTTGTAACAGCTTTTGGAATAAATAGTTGAAGCGAATATAGACCCAAAAAAAAAAAGGACCAAAGTGGAAGAACGCGTGCGTGTACTTTGCCTCACTAATAAAACATGTTTTGCTCAAGTTAACCCAAAGAATAACCTCAAAGTTATTCTACCGTTATAAACTTCAAAATAGAGATGTACACGCACAAAAAAAAATAAATAAATATCAAACGAAGTTGTTTGAATCCAGACTAAACTTAAGAAAATCTTTTAGCTCATGTCTTAACAAAAAGAGATGCTTCTTAGGTTCAGGCTGATTCAGACATATTCCTTTCTTCAAAAGTCATCCGCAAAGAAAGTACACTTACGTACCCTTTTGCTCAGGGCAAAGAAAGCTAAACATACATCCCGTTTTCAACAAAACTCGGTGTCGTTCAATCATTCAACTTTGGTTCTCTCTCTCTTGAAAGCTACAATGGAGTTGACTCTTTCCTTCTTTGTTCATCTTCCAAACTTATTACCCTTAAGGCATATTACTGGGTTTCAGTCTCTTGGTTCGGTTTGGTATCTAATTCATATGGGTTCTCAGTGGGTTTAGAAATGGGCTGTTGTAGAACTAGGCCTTCTTACCACCTAATATAGCTAAAATTTATTTTAAAAAGCTTGTAACATGTCAACCATATTCTAAGCAATGAGATAGGCACCTCTATTTGCTAAAAGGGCACAAAGCAAATAGAGGTGCCTATCTCGTTCATTAAAGTATGCGACAGTCTCATGTTGTTTCAGTTAAATGGTTTGTTGGATTATGAGATGGTTGTTGCCTCTATTTAGTTGCTTTTTGTCATGTTGTGTTTGGGCTAAGTAATGTGCTTTTGTGCTGATTTTTTGATGTAAATGGGTGGCCTTACTTCGGCTGTTAGTGCTTTTTGGTATAGTGCTTCGTGGAAGCTGGGTGTATAGATGTTACTACTTGAGATTTTGTATTCTAGTCTCTTGTGGTGGGTTTGGTTCTTTTGTAAGTTTTCTATCATCTTTATATATCAATCAAGTTGACCAAAAAAAAAAAAACAAGTTGTAATGTTTGTCTGTATGATGATAGCTGTATATACAAAGTATATATTCACATTTCACAAACAATGAGACATTTCTATCTCTCTTCTCTTCAGAAAGCAATGAAATTCTTTTTAAGCTGATCATGAAACCTACCGGACCGTCGTACACTAGCAGCTCTTCTGGCAGTGAAACCAACCGTGGTAGGCCTAATCGATCTCTGCCTAACCATTTCCACAAACTCAGGATCATTAGAATGACCCTCGTACCTTATCCACTGAATCATTTGATGGTAACCAGGGAAGAATCTCATCTGAATCGACTTGAAGACGAAGTAAGGGATCAAAGCAAAGATCATCACGAAGAGAGTTGTTAGCCAGTAAGATGGAGCTGGAGCTAGGGTTTCAAGGAAGACTTTGTAAGCATCTGTGGAGAAGCTAGGACCCATGGCTCCATAGACCATGAGGAAGATGTACCATAAAGCAATTGAGCCCCATATTACAATGTGTTGGACCCAAGTGAAGTAGCTTATGGCTAGAACCATCTGGAGATTGACCACCCAGACAATGCAAGTGTAAATTGTCCCTCCGAGGATCTCCCGACCGGCGGTTTTGCCGTTAGGGTTGTAGAGTTGGTGTTCTTGAGATTCCTTGCAGATGAAGAAAATGGCGAGCGCTGTGATTAGTCCATTGAACATCCATCCAATGATTCTTTTCCAGCTGAAGAGTAGATTCTGAACTCCTTCTTGGTATAACAATGGGAACTGCAAAAGAAAGACAAAGCTTAATGGGCTATTCAGAGGAATCTAGGGTTTTATTAGGATTTATCGGCGTAATGTAGACCTACCTTGTAACAGAAGCGAGATGAGACGTCTTGATCGAAAACTCCGAGAGCAATGACGGGAAGAGAAGAGAAGAAGACGTTGAAAAGAGATAGAAACCAGTCGTTATATGCTGGTTGAGCAGAGAAAGATGTGTAGGCTTCGTATAAGAAGACAGTCACACCAAAAGTTATATTCTTGTAGAAGAAGTAACATATCTGCAAGAGCAAAAACAAAACCTAGTTAGAGAAAAATGTGAGGATGTATGTATAGAGTTTATTTAAAGAAATAATATGTACCATGGATGAGATTCTGCTGTAACACCAGTGACCATGGACTAGCAAGAGACGCTCTAAGTATCTGAACTGAGCAATGGCTATATCGCTAGACATAACAGCTTGCATTCCCTCAACGCCGCTGATTCCGATACCGATGTCTGCTTCTTGAAGCATTCCAACATCATTTGCTCCATCTCCAATACCTAATGTTGTCTTCCCAGTTCCACTTTTGACCAACCTCGTAACCTAACATAACAAAAAAAAAAATCCATTAACTAAACCGAAACCGTCATGCTAAAACCTCCCATATCCACGGAGAAAGAGATCATTACCAATGCCTTTTGTTTAGGTGATGATCTGCAGCAAATAACAGAGGCACACCCTGTGGCTAAGTCAAGAAACTGTTTCTTGAAATCATCTTCAAGAGCGTACGTTAGCGACTTCCCGTCAATGATCAAGGCAAACGCCTCATGAGAGCCGCTTGATCCTGTGATGAGAGCTTTCCCTTCCTCCATTTGCTTCACGACGCTTTCTCTAGATGCCTGTTCAATCGCATCTTTCTCTCCAGCTTTCTCCAATGCTTTTATATGTGGTGTCTCGAGGTTTATGATGATCTGCTTCATCTCTTGTCTTAGTAAACTACAAGCAAACCTGTATAGATTTCGACAAAGAATGTCAGAAATTAGGATTCAGACATGAGAGCAAAAACACAAGTTCATTACCCTATATTGATTGCTGTCTCCATCTTGTCTCCAGTTAGAACCCAAATCTTGATTCCTGCTTGCGCAAGCTTGTCTATACATTCAGGAACCTAAACACACAATCAAAATTAGACATTACATATTAAAAAAATATATATATCTACTAAGAATATGAATGTTATAAAGAGCTATACCCCATTTTGAAGCTTGTCCTCAACAGCGGTAGCACCAAGGAGGATCAAATCACGTTCCATCTGATCAGTGATTTCATCGATCAAGCTCTCGCGATCCGTTGTTACTGAGTTCTTAGCTTCATTGAAGTTCTTGCTGAACTCAATGTACTCATTCTCATCAACTTCACGGTATGCAAGTATCAATGTCCTTAGCCCTGCATCTGCATATTCATTCACATGCTCTCTTGTTTTCTCTTCGAATTTACGTCCGTTTTTAGCAAGTCTTTCAAACATCACACTACACACACAACAACAAAAACAAGATTAGTTTGATATATATAGATCAACAAGAAAGCCTCAAAAATGTAAAACTTACTTGTCAGCTCCTTTTGACAGTAACAGAAGCTTCCCATCTTCGTCCCGCACGATCACTGACATTCTCTTCCTCGCGCTGTTGAACTCAAGAACGTTTAGTAACCGATACACCCTGTAGCAAAACAGAGTAATGTTAGTTTTTAACCCCAAGACATAGCGAAGAAGTACAGTTTCATAAACAGAACCGAACCTTTCAACTTTCTGCCCTGTTGCAAGGTCCAACTCACGGAACGAGATCCCGTTTTGCGTGCGGCTAAAGAACTCGAACCCGAGCTCTCTAGCCGCGACGACAAACGCAGCTTCATCAGGAGACTCAGCCTCGTAAGAGACGGCTCCTGTGGCTTCATCAGTTTCAGGTATAGCCGTGTGACACACGGCTAACAACCTGAAAAACTTTTGCAAGACAGCAGCTTCTCGCTGCTTAACCCAGTTACCTTTCATGACTCTCTCGTCCTGGAAGTTAAACCCTTTGATCTTAGGACCAGACTTGTCCACCACAACGTCCAAATCATCGCCAACCAAAGCCGCGCCGCCGCTTCTCATAGCCATGGATCTTTCAACTTCGGTTATACCGCGCCCGTACGCCGTCCCAGCGATGGAACACTTGATGAACTCCATGGAGTTGCACGTCAGCGTCCCGGTCTTATCGGATAGGATCGTGTCGACCATTCCAAGCTCTTCGTTGAGATTTGACGTTCTCGCGTGCGCGGGTTTATCGGTCTCCTCGTAGTACATGAGAATGTCGTTGTTGATGAAAACGCTCTGAAGAACTTTGACGATTTCGATGGATACGTAGAGAGAAATCGGAATGAAGTAGCTGTAGAGCATAACCGCGGTGAAGAAATGTAAAATCGCAGCCAGTGGAGCTTTTTCGGGATCGAAGAAGATGTCTGCATCGTCTGGTTTTAAGTACCATCTCTCTGTTCTTCCTCCAGCTCTCGCTCTATCCTCTCTTGTCTCGATTCCAAAGACGATGGAGCCGATGAAAGACATCAGAAACACTACGAAGAACATCATGTAGATGATCTTGTCCATCTTCCTCTCGATTCTGCTTCTCTTCGATGGTGGATCAGTTGAATTTTGAATCACCTATTAATCAACAAAACATTACAAAATTAGTTTTCTTTTTATATTAAAACATCCGGAGGTTTGGAGACAAAGCCCATAATAACTGTAGACATGAAACCACAATATGTAATATTAGTTCCGTCCCAATGGTTAACTCGTATTGAGAACCTCTGACATAATGGTCAGTGTCCTTTCTAATTGAGCTAACGACTTTTAACAAATCAGTTTCTGATGCAGTTTGTGTGTTTAGATTTGCACCTTTGTGTCGTGTCCAGTGAATACAACAGCTCCGTACACATACTCCGTGTTTCTAAGCTTCGAGTCACGAAGCAAAAGCTGTTGAATAGACAAAGGATGTCTCTGTTCTTCCAAATGCAAAGTTCCGACGAACGTGTAGAGATCCGCATTAGGATCTTCGCATCTCACGACGGCTTTCAACTCTTTGAAGTCGGAGTCTTCGTGTAACGCCGACGACGTCGCTTCCAAACCTTGCTTCACTTTCAGATTCGTCTCTCCATCTAAATTCATCGTCTCCACGTAGCAAATCGAGTCTTCGTAGCTCGACGAAAGAAGCAAAAGATCCGCCGGAAAAAACTCGTCTTTCTCAACTCTCACTATATCTCCGACCTTAAGCTCCCTCCACTCCTCCTGCCGGAACGTTCCGTTCCCGTCGTGAACCTTCACTCTCCTGTTGTTCACCTCTATGTCCTGTCGTTTTCTTCCCCAGTCCTCGATCCCTTCTTTGACCATGCTCACGAGGATGACGAAGCCGAGAGGTAACAGAGCGCTGACGGCGCTGTAAGGAGAGAGCGGAGTCAGCGACAAGATTCCGGTGACGAGGAAGTAGAAGTTGGCGACGCGGCGAAACTGCTCGAAGAGAGATTTGGGTATGAACGAAGCCGGAGTGTATTTCGTTGACCGGACGTAGTTTCCGGCGTAGTTGCGGCGTTCCGACGCCGGAGAGTTGGGTTCGTTGCAGTAGACGACTCGGGAGAAGCCGGGTCCTCCTATCTGCGAGTGGTCTTCTTGGAAACTTGATTTGCGACATTTGAAGGCGTAGATGTTGCTTAGGCGTAACCTGCTTCTTCTCCGACCGCCTTGTCTACCTCCCGGCATGTCTCTGTCTGAAAGAAAAATATATGTGAATCTTGAAAATGGTGATGACCGGTTAATGTTTTGGGTGAATTGTTGAGGGAAAAGAATGAAAGAATGTAAGATTTTTTTTATGTATTTTGGAACTATGAAAATGAATAATTTTGTGAGTAATTATAGTATTTGATTTAGCAATTTGGGCAAGGAAGAAGAACGAGTGTTTCTTCGTTATTTTATGAAAAAGCCAACTTTGACGACGACTTTCAAACATACGTATTTTTGACGGAGTATTAAATTATTTCTCTGTCATGGAATCAATCGTATGATTTTCGTGGGATGTCGAAAGAAAAATCATTTGACGAAGACGCAAGAGATCGCTAAATATCTGGTTTTTTTAAATTTCGATGGACATAATAAAAATCAAATTTGTAACAATCCATATTTGTCGGAAATGAAAAGTATTCAGTCTGTAGTTTTTGTCCCTTTATGTTCTAGAAGAATAAGTAACAAAATTATGATGCCATAAATAATTAAAGATGATGTCAAAAGAGGAGAAGAATTGATCATGTAAGAACGAATGGGAATGAGGCGTAGACGAAGTCGTATATGGTTTACTTTTATTAATTCCTCTGAAAATTTCTAGGAAAAAGCGAAGAAAAGGGAGGAAAAGTATTTATTTATTGGATAGTGATTAGTAAATAAATGATGTTTTTGAATTGATTGATTCTCTAATGTAAGGGTTATATTAATACTATATGTTATTATAAAACTAAAGTACTTAATTTCAAGTGATCCCCGATCCAAAAGATGATCTGTCCTCGATTTCCTGATTAGTATATCTTCTGACACACTCTTGGGTCTTGGCAACGCATACATGTGAAATTTAATTTCCACCTCATAGTTTGTTGCCAGTTCAGTATTGCGGACCAATTGATTTGAGAATATTATAGTTTGGTAGCAAAAAATAATCCATATCAATATGACCTTAATGTTTTTGCCAAGTTATAACGAATACTTCATGATTCATATAGATGTTTTAAAAGAAAATGATTCCATATTTGCCATATACATGTGATATGATAAATATATTATTACATATTACCACGACATTTTCATGTGATTATTTATAGTCACAGCACATATGTCTCACCTACTCCTACTACTATTAATCTCATTATTGTGGCTGCGCGACTATTCAAACACCATCTCATCTGTGAGCATCATACCATCTCATAGACATGTAATTTAATAATAGTCATTATCACTTTGACAAATAACGGACAAGGGTTTTGGATCCATTAAAGTTAGTTTACACTAACTAACACAAGATAAGATGAGATAAGATATGCAAGTTAATGTTTAGAAGAAGAAAAGTATTTAGAGTTTCGTAGCAAAAAAAAAAAAGTATTATTAGAAGGGAAACAATTTTAAGTTCCCCATTGGCGGTCAAGGCATAATTTAATTTTAAACAATACCCTTACGCGTAAAAATAATACTATAACTCTGCAAAACATTTTTCAATTTAGACATCGTCTTAATTACGTACATTGGGCTTCAGATCACCGTATTTACGATTATGGGCCCAAAACAGCTTCCGGTCCACACTTATTTCTTGATATGTAATCATCATAAATCTTTAACTAGGTTGTGTTTTTGTTCGGGCAGATATGTTACTTCTTCTACAAGAATATCACGTTTTGCGTGACCGTGTTCTTATACGAAGCCTACACATCCTTCTCTGCTCAACCCGCATATAACGACTAGTTTATATATATATTATGAACGTCTTCTTCTCTTCAGTTTACTAGAAAACCTCTCTGAATTCTCGCTCATAATTTCCCATTAAACTTCGTTTTTCTACATACCACAAGTCGTTGTAGATATCACAGGAAAACACCCTGAAACCAAAACGAAGAAAAAAGGTTTTTAATTCTTAAAATTCCTCAACTTCACCACCAAAGATTTCTTTAATGGGACTTGGGCATGAAATAAAGATTCAGCAACTTCCTTGTCATGAGGTAGTTCCCTTCTCAAGGCTTCGTACATAATCACTCACTGCATCTCTCCATCTACAGTTGAACACACGGGATTGCGAGATACTTCCTGGTGTATGCCTTATAATCTCTTGTTACTTGTTAGGTTGGACTTCTATAGCTTCTATTTGGGCCTCTGTTACACATAACCAGACCAAAGAAACATGCCCACTAGCCCAAACAGAATCGTATCTCACAGATGTATTTGGCAAGAATTCTGATATCCTCTCTATGGGAAATATATATTTCAAAGCATATTTTACTGTGATAAAAAGGGAACTTTAACATAACGTAGAATATTTATGGTAGTATCATATCTTGGGCATTAATTTTTGGGAGATTATGAGCTATATATAAATATGTGAATATTGACTTTTAATTTATAGCGTGGCTGGACAATATTGTGCATTAACGTCTGAGAGATTACGAGCTATACATGCAGATGATGAATTAAGATGAAAGATCTTTACTATAACTCTATAAGAATTAGCAGCACGGGGAATTCATTTCATTATCAACGATGGAGACGGCAGAGAAGCGAGTAACGATTGCATCATCATCTCAAAGAAAGAGAAAGAGAAGAAAAATCCGAAGAATAATAAGAAAAAGAAGAAGAAGAAACGAGAAGCTAGTGACTGCTCCATCATCACTACCAAACGACGCCATCGAGGAGATCTTCTTGCGGCTTCCAGTGAAAGCCCTAATTCGACTCAAGTCGCTCTCAAAAAAATGGAGAGTGGCGATCGAGTCTCTCTCTTTTGCAGAGAGACACTTGAAGATCGCCGAGCAACACCGCGTGGTTCATCCCAAAGTCATGGTCATCACCGACGAAAAGGAGCCTGGATGGACTCTTCGCCCAGACACAGACATTGGTTTTAGAACATTCTGCTTAGAATCGGGTTCTACTCTATCTTTTAGTCTTATCAATTTCCCTCAAGGATTCTTTCACTGTACCTTCGTTTCTGAAAACTGTGATGGCCTTTTCTGCATTCATTCCCCACAATCTCACTCTGTATATGTAGTTAACCCGGCTACACGGTGGCTCCGACAACTTCCTCCGTCTAGGTTTCAGATTTCGATGCACAAGTTTTACCCGACTCGAGAAGAGTGGAGATTCACGGATTCACTCTTTCATCTAGCATTCGTGAAGGCTGCTGCTGGCTACAAATTAGTTTGGCTGTATAATTGTGAAAACTACAATGCTGATGCTTCGTTTCCAAGCGAGGGAGTTACCAAGTGCGAGGTTTTTGACTTTAGGGCAAACACTTGGAGATACTTGTCTTGCACTCCAAGTTATCGTATATTTTATAATCAAAAGCCGGCCTATGCAAATGGGTCCGTGTACTGGTTGACGGAACCATATAACGCTAGAATCGAAGTGGTAGCTTTTGATATCCAGACAGAAACATTCAGGTTGCTGCCGAATATCATTCTCGCCATTGCTGATTCAGATCCTAACCATATAGACATGTGTAGTCTGGATAACCATTTGTGTATGTCGAAAAGGGAGCATGTTACCATGATCCAAGATATTTGGAGGTTAAAACCATCAGAAGACACTTGGGAGAAGATTTTTTCCATAGATCTCATTTCTTGCCATTCTCCTCGGACTGAGATCCGCGATATGTTTGAATGGAGCCAGAAGGATATGGTTAAGCCATCCACACCCGTGGCAGTATGCAAGAACAAGAAGATTCTGCTCTCACATCGCTGTTCCCGCGGTCTGGTAAAATATGACCCCCTAACAAAGTCTCTAGATTTTTTTTACCGGAATTATATGTCTAGGGGAAAAGTTACTTATTTTCAAAGTTTGATCTCTCATATATAATTAAAAGATTATACTTTTTGCAACAACGTTTGATGTGTATTGAGAGCATGAAAGAAACATAGCATGTCTTTCTGTTGGGGTTTCTCTTATCTTGTTTTCTAAAGAATCCATCTCTTGCAATTTCTTTAAATGGAAAATGATGTGTGAGGAATAATGAAGGTAATCAAACAAAGTCTGAGTTTTTCCTATCGTCACAACTTTTATTTTCTCATCGAAGAGACAAGAAGAGAGCAAAAAGTTTATACTGACCCAAGCAAGAAAAGAGAAGAGAAGATATATGACTGACTGAGTCAATCTTTTTGTCATGTATCTTCTCTTTTTTGTCACAACTTTTCAGCGTCTAAACTGACCCAAGCAAGAAAAGAGAAGATACATGACTGGTGTACTCAAAGTTGAAACAAAATTTCATTTGCGCGAAGTTGAGATGTTTTAAGGATTGATCGAGAGCGCAGAATTGGGATACGAATGGATAATGAAGTAAACTGATATATTTCTGAAATTCTTTTTCTGTAATGTTCTTAAAAGGTTTCTCTAAATAACACCAATAAAGTTGTGTGTTTCTTATGAACAATTTTTAAGTATTCTAAAATCAGGTTTACAATTTCTTTTGTTCAAAATACTATTGGGAAATTTTTTTTTTTAGAGCAAAAAAATGATAACTATGTCATTTTAGACTAATGTCTATTTTGTGCCAATTTTTTCTATAACACCCTTTAATATTTTTGAAAATAAATTTAATAAATAGTTTTACAAACAAAAAAAATTGGAAAAATAGTAAATTTTGATAAAATACTTATATGAACTTAGTGATATTTTTTTCAGTTCTAAAAATGTTTAAACCATAAATTTCAGATTATGTTCTAAATAAAGTAGAAATGACATTCTACGAAGTAGAAAACGAAATCCGTTTTTTTCATTGAATCTACAATGTTTAGAATACGTGATCTACGTAAATAAGAGTATTCTAAAAATATTTAGAATACACATTTCGCGCTTAACCTACCGATCTAAAATCTTTAGAAATCAAAATCTACACATTAATATAAATCTAAAACACGTGGAAACCAACTTTTACAGATTTACTGTAAATCTAAAACATGTAAAAATCAAAATCTGAACATTACTATAATTCTAAAAACCTGTAGAAACCAATTTTTACAGATTAGTTGTTCGACCTTGTAATTTCGGATCGATCGATCTCGCATGATCGAACCCATTATTTATTTTATTTTAAAATTACAATTTTAAGGGCATTATTGCCATTTTTAAAATAATTAGCCTAATGAGACATAAAGTATATAAGATTAGTCTAAAGGGACATAGTTATCATTTTTTTGCTCTAAAAAAACAATTTTCCCAATACTCTATTTAACTTTGAATAACACTAGATTTGATAGAGCTTTTATAAATGGGTGATTGAATAACAAGTGATTTGAAGTGGTAGTTAATGAATTTACATAAATTTCATATTCAATAACACATGACTTGAAAAAGTTTTTTATAAATTATTAGTTGAATAACAGTGGATTGACTAAACAAAACTAAAATCTCCTAAAACTTCTAATTCAATACACCCCTTAGATGTTTTTACAGGAATTATATGGCTTGGAGTAAAGTTACTTATTTTCAAAGTTGGATCTCCCATTATCGAATTAAAAGCTTATACTGTTTACAACAGCACTTGATGTGTATTGAGAGCATAACAGAAACATACCATGCCTTTTCTGTTGGGGTTTCTTTTACCAGAAACTCTTCTCATATTTATATGAATGAAATTCACATTTTGGCAAAAAAAAATGTAGCACGTTCCCGGCCACTATGCAACCCACAAAGAAAAGAGGAAGTTTTAATTACCGTTACAGCTCTCTCAGCCCTAACTTCCAAACTTTCGAACTTTCTAATCTCTTAGCTCGAAGAGATTCCACCACCGATGCGCTAATTCCATCTACATTGTCCTTTGATGGTGCAGATGCAGCAATGTCTGCATCATCTTCAACATTTGCTGTAACTAATTAGTTTACCCTGTAAACTCATAAGACACCAACAACAATGATATATATGCAGATTAAGACTACTATCAGAGTCGGACCTGAATATGTGGGGGCCCTATTCGATTTTTTCAAACACATAAGTTTTTTAACAATGGATGCTCTTAAAATGATGGCCCATAGAATGTGTCAAAGAAACGAATTCAAGCACTGTATCATATATGACATGTAACCTCCGGTCATGGTGTGAGTCAGACTCATAAGACCATGATTATCGCAAGGCATCCTTAAGTTTTTTTTTTTTTTTTTGTGTTTTCTAAAAAAAAAATAAACTAATTGCGAGCCGCCACGTGTTGGTGGAGCCCGCAAACAGTACCAAAACCATCCAATTGCCGATCCTTATTTGATGATTCTGAGGAATGGTTTTTAAATTTTTGTGGGACCCACGCATCAGTGGAGACCACATTTTGTCAAAAAATCTCCCTAAGAACCTTGGGATGTTCATGCTGTAATAATCGGCTTAAGAGGACCCTTATCTCGTTTCCCCCACTTGTTCCTTTGCTAGTTGATAATTTTGATGACTTTGTATGTCAGCCCAGTCTTGTTCTAACTCATTTTCTTCATCATTAACTCTTGTAGTTATTCTTTGGACTTTATTTTCTAACACTATCTCTTCAATAGTAAGAAAGCCTATCTGTTGAAATGCAACATATTTTAATTTTCTATCAACCTCTGCTATAATACAAGTATCAATGTCCTTAATTGGCCCTGCGTACATAGTTGGATCAGTTTTGCACCAAGGAGTATCTCTCAAAACCGTTTGTATAGCAATCAAGCATTAGAGGGATTGTGTCAAACAAGATTCCAGTGAAGAGGGAGTCAACTGAAAATGATGATACATATTAGCAGTATAGTACTATAGTTTCTGTGTATATATAGCTTACGTGTACAATGTACATATACAGCTTACATATACTGTACATAGGTGGATCAGTTTATACTTGTATATAAAGGATTGTACGTACAATCCTGCTAATAATATTTACATTTAAGTTTATATTTACGTTTACGCTATATATCACATACTATCTATACTATACTAAAAGGAGAATAAGATGAATGGTGAGAGTGTCCACGTCAGTTAAAAAAATCAGTCTGTGAGAAAGTTTTGTTTTGCCATGTCATGTATGATTCAGTCGCCTAAGTTTGTTCATGGGCCATCGTGTGTTCTTAAAAAAGTTCACTATGACCAATATCAAGCCCATATCTCTTTGTCTAGCGTTACCCTAATTTTCTCCAAAGCAATTGATCGTCCCCCCCCTCCCCCCCCCCGACCCTTCCACTTCGTCGTCCTATGAATCACCGTTACTCAAAACCCTCTTTAAATATGCACAATCTCATATATTGCCAGTATTATTTTTCTCTGCCGTTTAGTTCATCGTTAATGATCTTTTCGTTTGAAGACTCCGGTCGCATCCCTCCCACTGCTTTCTTCTATTACGTATCCCCAGGTGTGTGTCTGAGTCTTTCTTATCTATTCATTTTATTAGTTTATAAGATTTCAGACATGATCTTGAAATTCATAGATTTATACTTCATTATGAACTCAGGCAACAACATTCTGGTGGGTTGGTTTTATATGATTAGTGTAACAATATTTGGTTTGTAACAAAATTAGATTTTAAAAAATGATTGGTTGATATATGAAGGTGATGTGTGATGCTTACACGCCGGTTGGGAATCCAATTCCAACCAACAAGAAGTACAACGCTGCTAAGATCTTCAGCAACTCCAAAGTTGTCTCTGAGGAGCCTTGGTACTATCTTCTTCCTCAGTTGTATATTAATCTCTCTTCAGATCAATCATTTATACCTATACTCTTTGTTTGTGATTCAATAGGTATGGGATTGAGGAAGAATACACATTGATGCAAAAGGGTGTGAACTGGCCTATTGGTGGCTTCCCTGGCCCTCAGCTTAATCTAATTATCATCTCATCCTAATGTTATTACAACATTTTCTTACATATCATCTGATGTATTTTTTTTTGTGTTTGGCGCAGGGACCATACTACTGTGGTGTGGGAGCTGACAAAGCAATTGGTCGTGACATCATGGATGCACACTACAAGGCCTGTCTTTACGCAGGTATTGGCATCTCTGGTGTCAATGGAGAAGTCACGCTTGGACAGTGGGAGTTCCAGGTCAGTCCGGTTGAGGGTATTAGTACTGGTGATCAAGTCTGGGTCGCTAGATACCTTCTCGAGGTACAGTAATCTACTTTAACCTTTTTAGTTCCCAATAAAAAGCTTCAAACTTTGCTAATGGCCACATCTATTTCTGTTGACAGAGGATCACTGAGATCTCTGGTGTAAATGTCAGCTTCGACCCAAAACCAGTCCCGGTTAGTGTCTCTTTACCACACTCTCTCAACACTCTCTTCATGTGCAATAAGTTGTAACATTGTTTGCATGGTTGTTCAGGGTGATTGTGCAACTACAGCATGAAGTCGATGAGGAACAACGGAGGATTAGCAGTGATAAAGAACACGATAGAGAAGCTTCAGGTGAAGCACAAGGAGAACATTGCTGCGTACGGTGAAGGCAACGAGTGTCGTCGCACGGGGAAGCACGAGACCGCATACATCAACATGTTTTCTTGGGGAGTGGCGAACCGTGGAGCTTCGGTGAGGGTGGAACAATGGAGGATTAGCAGTGATAAATAACACGATAGAAAAGCTTCAGGTGAAGCACAAGGAGAACATTGCTGCGTACGGTGAAGGCAACGAGCGTCATCTCACGGGGAAGCACGAGACCACATACATCAACACGTTTTCTTGGGGAGTGGCGAACCGTGGAGCTTCGGTGAGAGTGGAACAACGGAGGATTAGCAGTGATAAAGAACACGATAGAGAAGCTTCAGGTGAAGCACAAGGAGAACATTGCTGCGTATGGTGAAGGCAACGAGCGTCGTCTCACGGGGAAGCACGAGACCGCATACATCAACACGTTTTCTTGGGGAGTGGCGAACCGTGGAGCTTCGGTGAGAGTGGGACGAGACACTGAGAAGGAAGGCAAAGGTTACTTCGAAGACAGAAGGCCAGCTTCTAACATGGATCCTTATGTCGTTACGTCCATGATCGCTGAAACCACCATCCTCGGTTAATCAATCATGCATGTTTTAATGTTTTGGTTTTCTCCGGTCTGATTTTCAATTTGTGAACTTATGTGCTTGTCATTGCGGTATATTTAAGTTTAAATAATTCTTATGACGACATTTGGTGTCTTTTTCTTTAGTTTCGAATTATTAGATAAAAGTATGGTGAAAAGGATAAGTGTTGTTTGAAAACTGAAATGATAATATTAGTATCAACGTATGGCTCGGCACGTTGGGAGGTTGATAGTGTATAACCAGAGAATTATCAAAGAATCTATAAACAGATATTTAGTTATTGTTACTATATATCTATATAATTTCTAAAAACAGTTGTTCTATTGAGCTTTTTGGCAACATCATCTAATGTATACACCACTATCTAGGCAACATCAATCAAGTCTCTTCTATCAGGTTTTCTCGAAATTAATCATCATAAGCGTTATGTCTTCATCCAATATCATTCAAACAACAATACTGATTTCATTTTTGTTGACATCTCTTTTGTTTGGTTACAGGGTTCTTCCATTAGATGATGTTGAAGATGTTACCATGCCGACAATGTTCTGGCCAGTTTAAATAAAGCTTTGAAGAGGTGTGGTGCATAACTGACATCTTAGTCTCTTTAATTTTTATGTTTTTTACTTCTCAGTTTATCATTTTTGATCTCACTTAACTGTATTATATATGTTATCCTCAAACTATTTGCAGTTATCTTTCAATGATAAATCTTCACCTGAGTGTAGATTTATGGCGGGCACTTTTTAAACACACATATTAATACTCTTTCTTTTTTGGCCAAACACAGATTTATACTCTTTATAATTCATAATTACTGACTACCTTTTGTTTTCGACATGATCTTCAAAAAATCATTATTTGTAACAAAAACAAACTAAGCTTACACTTTCAAGTAAGAAATGTTGTTTAGAATTAGCATGAATGGAACACTCTAAAAACATGATCTTCCTGGATTCACAACCCAATTTTTATTTTTTTTTTAAACAAACAACAATTTCATCTAAAACCGTTTTTTCATGTCAACTTTCTTATAACTATATGGGGAGAAGAAGTGAAAGTTTCAGATAATTACAAAAGTAAAAACCGAGTTATTTTGGTTACAAAATAACGTATTATATTTTACACCATTGAAAAATAAAAACAAATAAATATTTGCTTTAACACCAACAAAAAATTTTACTTCAGCAGTTTCATACATTAGAAAAATTGCTTAAAATATTACAATTAGATATCACTTTTTTAAAATACATTTAATCTGAACTACCCTAACATTTGAGTTTAAGATCTAATGACAATTTTTTAGGGTTTAGCATTTAAGGGATGAGATTGGTTATATGTCTATAAATAATTCTTAGACATATATAAATGATTATGAGGGCTATATAGTTTAGTTTTTTATCACAAATTTAAAAGTTTATGAAAAAATCATTCTTTAAAAATAAAATTGAAAATAGTATCAACTCTGTGGTAAAATTAGATTTCCCTTAACATTATTAGAAGAACCTTCACAGAAAACATATGCAAAATACACTAATGTGAGAAATACTAAACACATAGCTCGCCATTTAAATAAATCGCAATTAAAAAAATACTCCAAATTACTTTATTATAATTTTAAATGTACTATACTATTTTTGATCAAATATTATGCAAAACTATTTTCAAATATAATATAAATTAAAATGGTGAAAATTATTGTATATAATCCGCGCGTAGCGCGGAAAATGGATCTACTAGTGATAATAATATATAGGTTCTCTTCGGGAGTTGCATAATGGGAACGTATTGCATGCATGTATTGTTACGTCGTAATGTATATATGTTCTCGTTCAGACCACATCCGTACCTATAAACCTTAAATCCATCATAATAGTTTGATCCTTGGATTATATATTAATTTTTTTTGTTTTATAGATGTGTACATTCGTTTATGTGCTTAGGTTTCACTCAAGTGGTCGAGTGATTGGCATGATAAAAAGGGTTTCAAGCAGGAAGTTTCGTTTCCAAAGCTACGCAGATACCATCTTGGTTAAGGAGCCTCATTCCTCGCACATACAATAGTAAAAGCTTAATTAAGGAGGATATTAATGATTTGCATGTGCTTGCATACATTTGTTTTACAATTTGGCAGATGAAAAAGTAAAAGTCGATGTTGAGGCTAATTACTGTTGAGATAGGATTTGCCAAATGTGGTGTGCCTCGATGACATCAGCCGAGATTTCACATGCTAAGGACCTGAGACATAATTTGCCAAATCGGGGACAGACCGAGCTTCCTTGCATCTTCCTCAAGCAATTTGTTTTGCATTTATACCCCTTCTTCATCAAACTCTCTCTCTTCATCAGTCATCACAATATCAATCTCCTCTCTTTTGTTTTTCACAAACAGAAAAGAAATGTCATCTAGTGGTGATGGTGCTTGGGACGATGGCATGATCTATAGGTACTACAATGCGGTTACGAAACTTGGAGGGAATAAGAATCTTATTAAGGAGATAGCCATCGAGCTTGGTGTGCCAGAGAGTGAGGTGCAGCGAGAGGCACAGAAGTTGAACAGCATCGGGAAGAGCAAGAAGGGAAAGGTCAAGAAAGGTGCTTGAAATCAATATTTTAATGGGTTTAAGAAACATAAAGTTCTATTTTATATGATCGGTGGGTTTCTCTAGTTTCTCTATTTTTCTTCTTATATTCCTCTCTTTCTCATGATGATGTTGAATGAAACATATGAAAATAGTTTGTGGTTTGTAAATAGACTTATGAAGTGCTTGTGGTTTAAGGAACATTAAATATATTTTATGATGGTGTGTTATAGTTTCTTACTTTTTCTTTTATTTATGATGATATGAATTTAGATTGTAAATTGATAATATGCTTGATCGAACCAACCAAACATATGCTCAAAGCCAGTGATAAAGAGTGTTATAACCGAGAAAGCAATGTTGAATGTCGCGCGGGTTTATGTAGCAAAAGATTAAACTATATATGTAACCATGTCCACAAAATGTAGAAACTGAAAGACAAGTCAAAACCAGAGTACAAAACATCACCGCTGAAAACCTTTACAGACCTAAAAGAAAACTCATACATCTTCCTCTAGTTCGGTAGGATGGATGTTCAATGGACTAATCACCACTCTTACCATAAACTTTAGATCATGAAGAAACTGTCTTCCTGAGCTTCCAATCTCGATGAAGAAGCTGTTTCATGGACAATGTATGAATGACTCTGTTCTTCCACAATGTGGATGTTTCGGTTGCAAATGTGGGAGAAGCAGCTGATGAGCCCCTCTGTTGAATATGATCAGAAGCAGAGAACAGTACATGAGGATGTAAATCAAGAATTTGAGGATGGATCACCAGGACCTGGTGAAGGATCAATAAGAAAAAAGCTGTGGACTTTTCTAACTACATAACACATCTCACGTGAATGATCTAAGAGATGTGTTGTTACTTTCACATTTATATTGTGAAAGCCTTCTTGTATCCAAAGAGACCCTTTTGATGGAGGATGAAGTTAGAGCATTAGAAGAAGAGGCATGTGTTTAATGATATGTACTTGGGATGGTTTTAGAAAAGCAGAAACGTTAAACAGAATAGCTTGAGGCTTTGCCTTGTCTTGTCTTGGTTCATTACACATCAATCGAAACAACCTAACATGTGAGCGTAAATTCTCTAGAAAGTTTTATCAATATATGGGAAGAAGATGCAAGGCTTGGAAGAATCCAAATCTTTGTCCAGCATCCCATATATATTAATTGAGAAACATTTGAAAAGATGTAATCTTAACTTTGTAATAATTAAAAAAAGGATCTTGCTGAGTTGTCAATCAATTAAGATGTCAATTTAGCTTACGTGGCAGCTTTACGATCAATTGGAAAAAAAAGTTGGTCCAAATTTAATTCTCATCTTCACTAGGTACATTATTTACATAAACTATACTTATAAACATTCGGTTAACATGAGCATAATAAATTAGTGAGACACGAGCATAATAAAAAATTGGTCCATAACAAAACGTTCAACGTTCAACAAGCCATCTGACATTCGGTTATGTACTAAGAACCTTTGACTTACATTTATATGAAACAATTTACATATGATCATACAACTTAACATTAGGTTTTCTGTAGATATCTTTACAGCTCAAACATTACTACAATAACTATGGGGATCAAAGCTTTAGTGATCAATTAGTGATTTGGTTTTAATAAGTTCTGATCTCTTGAACTGGTGAACAGTATTACTTTTACATTGTTTTAATAATCATTTATCAATCTCAGAAGCTTCATACGTACCTTAAACAACACATATGTAAGAGATTATATACAGAGCCCATATCGCAACAACAAGAGAAGAACAGCAAACTGAGCAGAAGAAGATTGTATACTCGGTATGGATTATTGTTTAACCGTTATATATGTAGATTAATAACGGTTAACCAAATCGGTTAACCGAATGAAATAAAAATATGTTAATAACGGTTAATCTAATCGGCTAACTAAATCGGGATTATATACAGAGCTCATATCGTATTTTGTATTGTTGATGTTGGTTTGATGTGAATTTTTTATTTTAATTGAACCGAACGAATATCGACTTGGAAGATTGACTTACTATTTAGTATGTTTGTTATCTTTTCCTTATTAAAAGAAACAATTAAAGATTATTATCTGAAAAATCTTATGATTAAATATCAAATATAGTGCCTTGATACACAATTTAGTAACATGTAATTAAGGAAAATCCCTATTTAAAATGTAAATACTTTGTCACCGAGGCAATCATTGATAATATTTATTTGGGGATTAAGGAAACATATAATAAGTGTAATTCGTAGTAGTTAATAGGGGATATAAGCAACCTTAACCTAATATCGAAATCTTTATAAACCGATCAAACCCAATAAACCGAGTATTTAAAATATAACTGTATAATGTACATATATATATGTATATATATATAATTTATTGTATTGCTATGGTCTTCATACTTTTTAAAAAATATTGATTTTAGTAATTTTAGTAATTTTAATATTTTGTTTTATGTTAAAGGTTATTTTCATCTTTTATCAAATTAAACAAAATATAATTTTACTTTTTTCGTTGACAAATAATGTGTGCTAATATTTAGTTATTTAATAATATTATGAATTACTAAATTTTGTTATTTTATTGTATTAAACTATTATCAACAAAAGAAACTACTCAGATATGATCATGGAAAACTACTCAGATATAATCATGGAAAACAGAATAATAACGTTAATTTGATACACAGATATAACATGATGGAAATTTTTGGTAAGAGTAATTATTATGTTTTGTTAATAAAAAAATATATACATAAAACTTTATTACCAAACGAATCTATATATCAAATATTTTTCTTTACAACACAATTTTTAGAACTTAAATTAGGAAAATTATATTGAAGATTAAGAAAAAATTTGGCACAAATGAATGAATTGCCTAATTGTTTTTCGTAGCTTAAGAAAACGCTAATCATGTTCTTTCTTAGTAATTAATGATATATATTATGTTAACCTAACTTTTATCTTATAGAAAGTATCGGTTGCAACTTGCAAACAAAGAATACTATCATCAAGTACTTGAAGTAAAGTATCGACTGCAAACAAAAGACTAATTTCATCTTATTTGAGCCTTTAATATAATAATCGTGCTGCTAAAATTTATGTTGTCCATAACCAATCATACTTCAAATTATAAGCCTAACCCAATTTGTAGTTGCCTTTTTAAAATTTTAATTTTTTATCTTATGTTGTCAAAAAAATGTAAAATCTGATATTCTGAGAATTAAAGTAACTTCAAAATCAAAAAATATAAATCTTATTCACCTATAAGTTAGTAAAAGAAAATACTAAAATGTATCGAATCCATCATAAATTTTAAGTTTTGATCCACAATTCCAATTAAAGTTGTTATCAGATCAACGTGTAGATGATTATACAAACAAACCAACACTATATACATATATACAAAAAAAAGATTGATCATATATAAATCTTAACTTTGTCAATACCATATGCAGTGGCGGACTCACGTTAAGAGTTATGGGGTCATCTGACACCACATATATATGATAAACATAATTTTGCAAGCTAAATTGTTTTTTGACGCTAGCGTATTTGGTTAGGAAGCTTGTTACTGAACCCACAAACCCTGGATCAAATCCCTTCAGTGACCCTTTTTTTTAGTTTGTTTGTATGGTCCATATGTTTTATTAAAATTGTTATCAGTTCGACGTGTAAATGATTATACAAACAAACTAACAATGTATACATATATACAAAAAAAAATTGATCATATATAAATCTTAACTTTGTCAATACCATATGTTTTATTTAACTCACCATGCGCTTTTGCCCAGGTCTTATTCTAATCTAACTAGTTAGAGATTGTAATGTCAGAATCTCATAAGCTTTTACTTCCCCTTGTAGCAGTGATGCCATATGGGTACGTAAGAGAAAGCCCATGACGACTAAAAATGAGTCTTATTGGGCCGATATTGAAGTTAAATAAACAGAAGATAAAAACTAAAAAGTAACACGCTTGGCCCATGTAGGTTTCGAACCTGCGAGCACGACCCTCTAACCAGCTCTAACCAACTGAGCTAATGGGCCACTTTGTTCCTTTGCTATCCTTTACATTTCTATCATATAAATCTTGATAGAAAGATCATGTCGGTGAAAGATTCAGAAAGCGTTTATTTCGAGAATTGTAATCTCGTTTGATAGCATTGCACGAGATCAATTTTACATGTGAAGATTTTCAACGCAGTGAAAAATTAAAGAAAAACTAAAGAAAAGCAAAAGTTTGACGAAAATTGAAAAACCAAAATGGAGCGTACAAGTGCTAAGTGGCATATGCATAGAGAGTTGGAGAGTTAGGAGAATGATAATTTATTTTAGGTCGGCGTGAAGTCTCCGGGTACGTACAACGGTACAAGTATGTGTGATTCATTCTTGCGTGTATTAGGGTTTTCAAAAAAATAAGAATGTTATATATGTATAAACAAAATCTAGGGTACCCTATAAAAATACATGTTCATTTTATAGCTATTCAATCATAGTATGACAACTTATTCTACTAATTATTTTAATATGACGTATCTCTCTAATCATATATAAGATTTTCAGAAATATCCACTATCACTCCATTTTTATAACACTGATTCAATCATCCTAACCTAACTAATAAACTTACATATTAACAGTATGTTAATTGTATATGTGCATGGGAATTTTCAACTCCATGCAAAATTTTGTTTAAGTTCTTAATGGCTATAATTTTTTTTGTTATAAGTATCATTTGCTCTATAATCGGGTTTTAATTTGTGTCTTTCAGAGCAAACTTGTAGATAACTAGATTTATTAAATCCGAAAGTGATAAGACATCGTCCTAATATTTATATAACATGTTACGTTAGACATTAACTTTAATTTTATTTATTCTTGAGAACAATATATCGATAACTTCCATTTACAGATGTTAAGGCAAAACTTAGAAGAACTTCCCCTATACAAGCATTTATATGCATGTATACCACCTTCTCAGTCTACACATTCATGCCATTATATATAATACATTTGTATACGACTGAATTATCATTGATAATTGATGTAAGCGGCAAAAAAAGTCAAAAATGTTATATGCAAAGCTGGCAGATAGACTTTGATGGATTATAAGGAGAAGACTTCTATGGAGATTGGTGTTTGTGAAAATTATAAATAATAGCAAGTGGGTACTTTCTTTTAATTAAGGACCAGTGACCCATATCTTGTTTTGTTTCTAAGTTGTGGTCATAAACAAATTATAATCACATATATAACATAGCCTTTAGATTATATCTACGTCGATTATCTATGTCCAATTAAAATCCGTATCGTAATCAGATAGATATTTCGTACCAAATATTATAATTAAATAGTAAGCAGAGTTTCAATTCTATGATTTTTTGGGTACAATTTCAATTCTATGATTCTCATGAGTAATCATTTATTTTGATTGATCAGAGTCTGGATGAGTGAACTTGATTTACGTACTTATTACATGCAGTATGTTTTTTGGGTCAAATCTTAGATGGAGTATGTATAAGTAGATCAATGTTTATTAACTTTTTTTTACCAAACTCATTAATGTTTAACTTTTTTTTACCAAACTCATTAATTTTTATTAACCTGATTGTAATTAAACTGTAATTTAATGCATACATATTGGTTCATAAACTCTTAAACGTCTATGAAATTATTCTTACGTTGTTTTTGATTAACTACTCTGTTTTTACGTTTGGATTATAATTCAAGAATGGTTCGCACAAAAAAAAAATTAGTCAACTTGGTTATTATTTTTCTAACTATCTTAAAATTTTATTTTTCTTTTTCTTTTTCTGTCGTTGATTTTGGTGGACATGTCACATACAAATACAAATACAAAAAACTGCGACTTAGCTTTTGACGTCTCCGACCTCTCTTAAGTTTTGACTATTCGAAGATTATAAGGTTATTTCACTAGATGCAAAAAGAAAACAAGGAATATATTATTTATCTAATTTTTTCACGGACACTTCCACTAAACTAAATCATATTTGATCCATCGTTCTTAAAACAGAACATAATCGAATCAAACACATAAAAATTTTGAAATTCGGTTCAGAACAAAATATACAATCAACTATCACATGCATAAAGAAACAACACTGCAACAGAACTTGTTTACCTTTCGATTTGAGGTGAGAGACCGAGGGAAATCTTCGAGTACAAGACCCACCGCGAGACAGATTCGCCGACAACCAACAAACTACGCAAAGAAACAACCGATCAGAGCAAGAATATGCATAATCTAAGACATGCATGAACAATCGCTTACCTTTCGATTTCAGGAGAACAACCGAGACAGAGCTCCGTCGCGTCGAGGAGAACCACCGAGAGAGAGGTCGCCGACGCGAGCCACCGAAGGATACGTCGCCGCTGGAAGCCACCAAAGAGACGTCGCCGAGAGGAGTCACCGAAGAGACGAAGAAATCGCCTTCGTCGAAGAGAAGTTTCGAGAGAGAAAGACGGAGAATGAATTGAACGCGTGAGACGCGTAATTTCTCCTCTTGCCTTCATCGTGTGACACGTATCTTCCAAGAGGCGGGTCTTCTACACCTTCCGAAAGAGGCGAGTTTCACTCTTTCTTTTTTCTTTTCATTTTTTTATATATTTTTGGCCAAGAGCCCACTAAATGGCTTGCGTTGAAGATGGTATTATAATCTTTTGTTAGTTGTTAGGTTGGACTTCTATAGCTGCTATTTGGGCCTCTATTACACATCACCAGACCAAAGAAACATGCCCACTAGCCCAAACAGAATCGTATCTCACAGATGTATTTGGCAAGAATTCTGATATCCTCTCTATGGGAAATATATATTTCAAAGCATATTTTACTGTGATAAAAAGGGAACTTTAACATAACGTAGAATATTTATGGTAGTATCATATCTTGGGCATTAATTTTTGGGAGATTATGAGCTATATATAAATATGTGAATATTGACTTTTAATTTATAGCGTGGCTGGACAATATTGTGCATTAACGTCTGAGAGATTACGAGCTATACATGCAGATGATGAATTAAGATGAAAGATCTTTACTATAACTCTATAAGAATTAGCAGCACGGGGAATTCATTTCATTATCAACGATGGAGACGGCAGAGAAGCGAGTAACGATTGCATCATCATCTCAAAGAAAGAGAAAGAGAAGAAAAATCCGAAGAATAATAAGAAAAAGAAGAAGAAGAAACGAGAAGCTAGTGACTGCTCCATCATCACTACCAAACGACGCCATCGAGGAGATCTTCTTGCGGCTTCCAGTGAAAGCCCTAATTCGACTCAAGTCGCTCTCAAAAAAATGGAGAGTGGCGATCGAGTCTCTCTCTTTTGCAGAGAGACACTTGAAGATCGCCGAGCAACACCGCGTGGTTCATCCCAAAGTCATGGTCATCACCGACGAAAAGGAGCCTGGATGGACTCTTCGCCCAGACACAGACATTGGTTTTAGAACATTCTGCTTAGAATCGGGTTCTACTCTATCTTTTAGTCTTATCAATTTCCCTCAAGGATTCTTTCACTGTACCTTCGTTTCTGAAAACTGTGATGGCCTTTTCTGCATTCATTCCCCACAATCTCACTCTGTATATGTAGTTAACCCGGCTACACGGTGGCTCCGACAACTTCCTCCGTCTAGGTTTCAGATTTCGATGCACAAGTTTTACCCGACTCGAGAAGAGTGGAGATTCACGGATTCACTCTTTCATCTAGCATTCGTGAAGGCTGCTGCTGGCTACAAATTAGTTTGGCTGTATAATTGTGAAAACTACAATGCTGATGCTTCGTTTCCAAGCGAGGGAGTTACCAAGTGCGAGGTTTTTGACTTTAGGGCAAACACTTGGAGATACTTGTCTTGCACTCCAAGTTATCGTATATTTTATAATCAAAAGCCGGCCTATGCAAATGGGTCCGTGTACTGGTTGACGGAACCATATAACGCTAGAATCGAAGTGGTAGCTTTTGATATCCAGACAGAAACATTCAGGTTGCTGCCGAATATCATTCTCGCCATTGCTGATTCAGATCCTAACCATATAGACATGTGTAGTCTGGATAACCATTTGTGTATGTCGAAAAGGGAGCATGTTACCATGATCCAAGATATTTGGAGGTTAAAACCATCAGAAGACACTTGGGAGAAGATTTTTTCCATAGATCTCATTTCTTGCCATTCTCCTCGGACTGAGATCCGCGATATGTTTGAATGGAGCCAGAAGGATATGGTTAAGCCATCCACACCCGTGGCAGTATGCAAGAACAAGAAGATTCTGCTCTCACATCGCTGTTCCCGCGGTCTGGTAAAATATGACCCCCTAACAAAGTCTCTAGATTTTTTTTACCGGAATTATATGTCTAGGGGAAAAGTTACTTATTTTCAAAGTTTGATCTCTCATATATAATTAAAAGATTATACTTTTTGCAACAACGTTTGATGTGTATTGAGAGCATGAAAGAAACATAGCATGTCTTTCTGTTGGGGTTTCTCTTATCTTGTTTTCTAAAGAATCCATCTCTTGCAATTTCTTTAAATGGAAAATGATGTGTGAGGAATAATGAAGGTAATCAAACAAAGTCTGAGTTTTTCCTATCGTCACAACTTTTATTTTCTCATCGAAGAGACAAGAAGAGAGCAAAAAGTTTATACTGACCCAAGCAAGAAAAGAGAAGAGAAGATATATGACTGACTGAGTCAATCTTTTTGTCATGTATCTTCTCTTTTTTGTCACAACTTTTCAGCGTCTAAACTGACCCAAGCAAGAAAAGAGAAGATACATGACTGGTGTACTCAAAGTTGAAACAAAATTTCATTTGCGCGAAGTTGAGATGTTTTAAGGATTGATCGAGAGCGCAGAATTGGGATACGAATGGATAATGAAGTAAACTGATATATTTCTGAAATTCTTTTTCTGTAATGTTCTTAAAAGGTTTCTCTAAATAACACCAATAAAGTTGTGTGTTTCTTATGAACAATTTTTAAGTATTCTAAAATCAGGTTTACAATTTCTTTTGTTCAAAATACTATTGGGAAATTTTTTTTTTTAGAGCAAAAAAATGATAACTATGTCATTTTAGACTAATGTCTATTTTGTGCCAATTTTTTCTATAACACCCTTTAATATTTTTGAAAATAAATTTAATAAATAGTTTTACAAACAAAAAAAATTGGAAAAATAGTAAATTTTGATAAAATACTTATATGAACTTAGTGATATTTTTTTCAGTTCTAAAAATGTTTAAACCATAAATTTCAGATTATGTTCTAAATAAAGTAGAAATGACATTCTACGAAGTAGAAAACGAAATCCGTTTTTTTCATTGAATCTACAATGTTTAGAATACGTGATCTACGTAAATAAGAGTATTCTAAAAATATTTAGAATACACATTCCGCGCTTAACCTACCGATCTAAAATCTTTAGAAATCAAAATCTATACATTAATATAAATATAAAACACGTAGAAACCAACTTTTACAGATTTACTGTAAATCTAAAACATGTAGAAATCAAAATCTGAACATTACTATAATTCTAAAAACCTGTAGAAACCGATTTTTACAGATTAGCTGTTCGACCTTGTAATTTCGGATCGATCGATCTCGCATGATCGAACCCATTATTTATTTTATTTTAAAATTACAATTTTAAGGGCATTATTGCCTTTTTTAAAATAATTAGCCTAATGAGACATAAAGTATATAAGATTAGTCTAAAGAGACATAGTTATCATTTTTTTGCTCTAAAAAAAATAATTTTCCCAATACTCTATTTAGCTTTGAATAACACTAGATTTGATAGAGCTTTTATAAATGGGTGATTGAATAACAAGTGATTTGAAGCGGTAGTTAATGAATTTACATAAATTTCATATTCAATAACACATGACTTTAAAAAGTTTTTTATAAATTATTAGTTGAATAACAGTGGATTGACTAAACAAAACTAAAATCTCCTAAAACTTCTAATTCAATACACCCCTTAGATGTTTTTACAGGAATTATATGGCTTGGAGTAAAGTTACTTATTTTCAAAGTTGGATCTCCCATTATCGAATTAAAAGCTTATACTGTTTACAACAGCACTTGATGTGTATTGAGAGCATAACAGAAACATACCATGCCTTTTCTGTTGGGGTTTCTTTTACCAGAAACTCTTCTCATATTTATATGAATGAAATTCACATTTTGGCAAAAAAAAATGTAGCACGTTCCCGGCCACTATGCAACCCACAAAGAAAAGAGGAAGTTTTAATTACCGTTACAGCTCTCTCAGCCCTAACTTCCGAACTTTCGAACTTTCTAATCTCTTAGCTCGAAGAGATTCCACCACCGATGCGCTAATTCCATCTACATTGTCCTTTGATGGTGCAGATGCAGCAATGTCTGCATTATCTTCAACATTTGCTGTAACTAATTACTGTAAACTCATAAGACACCAACAACAATGATATATATGCAGATTAAGACTACTATCAGAGTCGGACCTGAATATGTGGGGGCCCTATCGATTTTTTCAAACACATAAGTTTTTTAACAATGGATGCTCTTAAAATGATGGCCCATAGAATGTGTCAAAGAAACGAATTCAAGCACTGTATCATATATGACATGTAACCTCCAGTCATGGTGTGAGTCAGACTCATAAGACCATAATTATCGCAAGGCATCCTTAAGTTTTTTTTTTTTTTTTGTGTTTTCTAAAAAAAAAATAAACTAATCGCGAGCCGCCATATGTTGGTGGAGCCCGCAAACAGTACCAAAACCATCCAATTACCGAGCCTTATTTGATGATTCTGAGGAATGGTTTTTAAATTTTTGTGGGACCCACGCGTCAGTGGAGACCACATTTTGTCAAAAAATCTCCCTAAGAACCTTGGGATGTTCATGCTCTAATAATCGGCTTAAGAGGACCCTTATCTCGTTTCCCCTACTTGTTCCTTTGCTAGTTGATAATTTTGATGACTTTGTATGTCAGCCCAGTCTTGTTCTAACTCATTTTCTTCATCATTAACTCTTGTAGTTATTCTTTGGACTTTATTTTCTAACACTATCTCTTCAATAGTAAGAAAGCCTATCTGTTGAAATGCAACATATTTTAATTTTCTATCAACCTCTGCTATAATACAAGCATCAATGTCCTTAATTGGCCCTGCGTACATAGTTGGATCAGTTTTGCACCAAGGAGTATCTCTCAAAACCGTTTGTATAGCAATCAAGCATTAGAGGGATTGTGTCAAACAAGATTCCGGTGAAGAGGGAGTCAACTGAAAATGATGATACATATTAGCAGTATAGTACTATAGTTTCTGTGTATATATAGCTTACGTGTTCAATGTACATATACAGCTTACATATACTGTACATAGGTGGATCAGTTTATACTTGTATATAAAGGATTGTACTGTACAATCCTGCTAATAATATTTACATTTAAGTTTATATTTACGTTTACGCTATATATCACATACTATCTATACTATACTAAAAGGAGAATAAGATGAATGGTGAGAGTGTCCACATCAGTTAAAAAAATCAGTCTATGAGAAGGTTTTGTTTTGCCATGTCATGTATGATTCAGTTGACTAAGTTTGTTCATGGGCCATTGTGTGTTCTTAAAAAAGTTCACTATGACCAATATCAAGCCCATATTTCTTTGTCTAGCGTTACCCTAATTTTCTCCAAAGCAATTGATCGTCCCCCCCCCTCCCCCCCGACCCTTCCACTTCGTCGTCCTATGAATCACTGTTACTCAAAACCCTCTTTAAATATGCACAATCTCATATATTGCCAGTAATATTTTTCTCTACCGTTTAGTTCATCGTCAATGATCTTTTCGTTTGAAGACTCCGGTCGCATCCCTCCCACTGCTTTCTTCTATTACGTATCCCCAAGTGTGTGTCTGAGTCTTTCTTATCTATTCATTTTATTAGTTTATAAGATTTCAGACATGATCTTGAAATTCATCGATTTATGTTACATGTTTTTCATAGATTTATACTTCATTATGAACTCAGGCAACAACATTCTGGTGGGTTGGTTTTATATGATTAATGTAACAATATTTGGTTTGTAACAAAATTAGATTTTAAAAAATGATTGGTTGATATATGAAAGTGATGTGTGATGCTTACACGCCGGCTGGGAATCCAATTCCAACCAACAAGAAGTACAACGCTGCTAAGATCTTCAGCAACTCCAAAGTTGTCTCTGAGGAGCCTTGGTACTATCTTCTTCCTCAGTTGTATATTAATCTCTCTTCAGATCAATCATTTATACCTATACTCTTTGTTTGTGATTCAATAGGTATGGGATTGAGGAAGAATACACATTGATGCAAAAGGGTGTGAACTGGCCTATTGGTGGCTTCCCTGGCCCTCAGCTTAATCTAATTATCATCTCATCCTAATGTTATTACAACATTTTCTTACATATCATCTGATGTAAAGTGTTTTTGGTGTTTGGCACAGGGACCATACTACTGTGGTGTGGGAGCTGACAAAGCAATTGGTCGTGACATCATGGATGCACACTACAAGGCCTGTCTTTACGCAGGTATTGGCATCTCTGATGTCAATGGAGAAGTCACGCTTGGACAGTGGGAGTTCCAGGTCGGTCCGGTTGAGGGTATTAGTACTGGTGATCAAGTCTGGGTCGCTAGATACCTTCTCGAGGTACAATAATCTACTTTAACCTTTTTAGTTCCCAATAAAAAGCTTCAAACTTTGCTAATGGCCACATCTATTTCTGTTGACAGAGGATCACTGAGATCTCTGGTGTAAATGTCAGCTTCGACCCAAAACCAGTCCCGGTTAGTGTCTCTTTACCACACTCTCTCAACACTCTCTTCATGTGCAATAAGTTGTAACATTGTTTGCATGGTTGTTCAGGGTGATTGTGCAACTACAGCATGAAGTCGATGAGGAACAACGGAGGATTAGCAGTGATAAAGAACACGATAGAGAAGCTTCAGGTGAAGCACAAGGAGAACATTGCTGCGTACGGTGAAGGCAACGAGTGTCGTCGCACGGGGAAGCACGAGACCGCATACATCAACATGTTTTCTTGGGGAGTGGCGAACCGTGGAGCTTCGGTGAGGGTGGAACAATGGAGGATTAGCAGTGATAAATAACACGATAGAAAAGCTTCAGGTGAAGCACAAGGAGAACATTGCTGCGTACGGTGAAGGCAACGAGCGTCATCTCACGGGGAAGCACGAGACCACATACATCAACACGTTTTCTTGGGGAGTGGCGAACCGTGGAGCTTCGGTGAGAGTGGAACAACGGAGGATTAGCAGTGATAAAGAACACGATAGAGAAGCTTCAGGTGAAGCACAAGGAGAACATTGCTGCGTATGGTGAAGGCAACGAGCGTCGTCTCACGGGGAAGCACGAGACCGCATACATCAACACGTTTTCTTGGGGAGTGGCGAACCGTGGAGCTTCGGTGAGAGTGGGACGAGACACTGAGAAGGAAGGCAAAGGTTACTTCGAAGACAGAAGGCCAGCTTCTAACATGGATCCTTATGTCGTTACGTCCATGATCGCTGAAACCACCATCCTCGGTTAATCAATCATGCATGTTTTAATGTTTTGGTTTTCTCCGGTCTGATTTTCAATTTGTGAACTTATGTGCTTGTCATTGCGGTATATTTAAGTTTAAATAATTCTTATGACGACATTTGGTGTCTTTTTCTTTAGTTTCGAATTATTAGATAAAAGTATGGTGAAAAGGATAAGTGTTGTTTGAAAACTGAAATGATAATATTAGTATCAACGTATGGCTCGGCACGTTGGGAGGTTGATAGTGTATAACCAGAGAATTATCAAAGAATCTATAAACAGATATTTAGTTATTGTTACTATATATCTATATAATTTCTAAAAACAGTTGTTCTATTGAGCTTTTTGGCAACATCATCTAATGTATACACCACTATCTAGGCAACATCAATCAAGTCTCTTCTATCAGGTTTTCTCGAAATTAATCATCATAAGCGTTATGTCTTCATCCAATATCATTCAAACAACAATACTGATTTCATTTTTGTTGACATCTCTTTTGTTTGGTTACAGGGTTCTTCCATTAGATGATGTTGAAGATGTTACCATGCCGACAATGTTCTGGCCAGTTTAAATAAAGCTTTGAAGAGGTGTGGTGCATAACTGACATCTTAGTCTCTTTAATTTTTATGTTTTTTACTTCTCAGTTTATCATTTTTGATCTCACTTAACTGTATTATATATGTTATCCTCAAACTATTTGCAGTTATCTTTCAATGATAAATCTTCACCTGAGTGTAGATTTATGGCGGGCACTTTTTAAACACACATATTAATACTCTTTCTTTTTTGGCCAAACACAGATTTATACTCTTTATAATTCATAATTACTGACTACCTTTTGTTTTCGACATGATCTTCAAAAAATCATTATTTGTAACAAAAACAAACTAAGCTTACACTTTCAAGTAAGAAATGTTGTTTAGAATTAGCATGAATGGAACACTCTAAAAACATGATCTTCCTGGATTCACAACCCAATTTTTTTTTTTTTTTAAACAAACAACAATTTCATCTAAAACCGTTTTTTCATGTCAACTTTCTTATAACTATATGGGGAGAAGAAGTGAAAGTTTCAGATAATTACAAAAGTAAAAACCGAGTTATTTTGGTTACAAAATAACGTATTATATTTTACACCATTGAAAAATAAAAACAAATAAATATTTGCTTTAACACCAACAAAAAATTTTACTTCAGCAGTTTCATACATTAGAAAAATTGCTTAAAATATTACAATTAGATATCACTTTTTTAAAATACATTTAATCTGAACTACCCTAACATTTGAGTTTAAGATCTAATGACAATTTTTTAGGGTTTAGCATTTAAGGGATGAGATTGGTTATATGTCTATAAATAATTCTTAGACATATATAAATGATTATGAGGGCTATATAGTTTAGTTTTTTATCACAAATTTAAAAGTTTATGAAAAAATCATTCTTTAAAAATAAAATTGAAAATAGTATCAACTCTGTGGTAAAATTAGATTTCCCTTAACATTATTAGAAGAACCTTCACAGAAAACATATGCAAAATACACTAATGTGAGAAATACTAAACACATAGCTCGCCATTTAAATAAATCGCAATTAAAAAAATACTCCAAATTACTTTATTATAATTTTAAATGTACTATACTATTTTTGATCAAATATTATGTAAAACTATTTTCAAATATAATATAAATTAAAATGGTGAAAATTATTGTATATAATCCGCGCGTAGCGCGGAAAATGGATCTACTAGTGATAATAATATATAGGTTCTCTTCGGGAGTTGCATAATGGGAACGTATTGCATGCATGTATTGTTACGTCGTAATGTATATATGTTCTCGTTCAGACCACATCCGTACCTATAAACCTTAAATCCATCATAATAGTTTGATCCTTGGATTATATATTAATTTTTTTTGTTTTATAGATGTGTACATTCGTTTATGTGCTTAGGTTTCACTCAAGTGGTCGAGTGATTGGCATGATAAAAAGGGTTTCAAGCAGGAAGTTTCGTTTCCAAAGCTACGCAGATACCATCTTGGTTAAGGAGCCTCATTCCTCGCACATACAATAGTAAAAGCTTAATTAAGGAGGATATTAATGATTTGCATGTGCTTGCATACATTTGTTTTACAATTTGGCAGATGAAAAAGTAAAAGTCGATGTTGAGGCTAATTACTGTTGAGATAGGATTTGCCAAATGTGGTGTGCCTCGATGACATCAGCCGAGATTTCACATGCTAAGGACCTGAGACATAATTTGCCAAATCGGGGACAGACCGAGCTTCCTTGCATCTTCCTCAAGCAATTTGTTTTGCATTTATACCCCTTCTTCATCAAACTCTCTCTCTTCATCAGTCATCACAATATCAATCTCCTCTCTTTTGTTTTTCACAAACAGAAAAGAAATGTCATCTAGTGGTGATGGTGCTTGGGACGATGGCATGATCTATAGGTACTACAATGCGGTTACGAAACTTGGAGGGAATAAGAATCTTATTAAGGAGATAGCCATCGAGCTTGGTGTGCCAGAGAGTGAGGTGCAGCGAGAGGCACAGAAGTTGAACAGCATCGGGAAGAGCAAGAAGGGAAAGGTCAAGAAAGGTGCTTGAAATCAATATTTTAATGGGTTTAAGAAACATAAAGTTCTATTTTATATGATCGGTGGGTTTCTCTAGTTTCTCTATTTTTCTTCTTATATTCCTCTCTTTCTCATGATGATGTTGAATGAAACATATGAAAATAGTTTGTGGTTTGTAAATAGACTTATGAAGTGCTTGTGGTTTAAGGAACATTAAATATATTTTATGATGGTGTGTTATAGTTTCTTACTTTTTCTTTTATTTATGATGATATGAATTTAGATTGTAAATTGATAATATGCTTGATCGAACCAACCAAACATATGCTCAAAGCCAGTGATAAAGAGTGTTATAACCGAGAAAGCAATGTTGAATGTCGCGCGGGTTTATGTAGCAAAAGATTAAACTATATATGTAACCATGTCCACAAAATGTAGAAACTGAAAGACAAGTCAAAACCAGAGTACAAAACATCACCGCTGAAAACCTTTACAGACCTAAAAGAAAACTCATACATCTTCCTCTAGTTCGGTAGGATGGATGTTCAATGGACTAATCACCACTCTTACCATAAACTTTAGATCATGAAGAAACTGTCTTCCTGAGCTTCCAATCTCGATGAAGAAGCTGTTTCATGGACAATGTATGAATGACTCTGTTCTTCCACAATGTGGATGTTTCGGTTGCAAATGTGGGAGAAGCAGCTGATGAGCCCCTCTGTTGAATATGATCAGAAGCAGAGAACAATACATGAGGATGTAAATCAAGAATTTGAGGATGGATCACCAAGACCTGGTGAAGGATCAATAAGAAAAAAGCTGTGGACTTTTCTAACTACATAACACATCTCACGTGAATGATCTAAGAGATGTGTTGTTACTTTCACATTTATATTGTGAAAGCCTTCTTGTATCCAAAGAGACCCTTTTGATGGAGGATGAAGTTAGAGCATTAGAAGAAGAGGCATGTGTTTAATGATATGTACTTGGGATGGTTTTAGAAAAGCAGAAACGTTAAACAGAATAGCTTGAGGCTTTGCCTTGTCTTGTCTTGGTTCATTACACATCAATCGAAACAACCTAACATGTGAGCGTAAATTCTCTAGAAAGTTTTATCAATATATGGGAAGAAGATGCAAGGCTTGGAAGAATCCAAATCTTTGTCCAGCATCCCATATATATTAATTGAGAAACATTTGAAAAGATGTAATCTTAACTTTGTAATAATTAAAAAAAGGATCTTGCTGAGTTGTCAATCAATTAAGATGTCAATTTAGCTTACGTGGCAGCTTTACGATCAATTGGAAAAAAAAGTTGGTCCAAATTTAATTCTCATCTTCACTAGGTACATTATTTACATAAACTATACTTATAAACATTCGGTTAACATGAGCATAATAAATTAGTGAGACACGAGCATAATAAAAAATTGGTCCATAACAAAACGTTCAACGTTCAACAAGCCATCTGACATTCGGTTATGTACTAAGAACCTTTGACTTACATTTATATGAAACAATTTACATATGATCATACAACTTAACATTAGGTTTTCTGTAGATATCTTTACAGCTCAAACATTACTACAATAACTATGGGGATCAAAGCTTTAGTGATCAATTAGTGATTTGGTTTTAATAAGTTCTGATCTCTTGAACTGGTGAACAGTATTACTTTTACATTGTTTTAATAATCATTTATCAATCTCAGAAGCTTCATACGTACCTTAAACAACACATATGTAAGAGATTATATACAGAGCCCATATCGCAACAACAAGAGAAGAACAGCAAACTGAGCAGAAGAAGATTGTATACTCGGTATGGATTATTGTTTAACCGTTATATATGTAGATTAATAACGGTTAACCAAATCGGTTAACCGAATGAAATAAAAATATGTTAATAACGGTTAATCTAATCGGCTAACTAAATCGGGATTATATACAGAGCTCATATCGTATTTTGTATTGTTGATGTTGGTTTGATGTGAATTTTTTATTTTAATTGAACCGAACGAATATCGACTTGGAAGATTGACTTACTATTTAGTATGTTTGTTATCTTTTCCTTATTAAAAGAAACAATTAAAGATTATTATCTGAAAAATCTTATGATTAAATATCAAATATAGTGCCTTGATACACAATTTAGTAACATGTAATTAAGGAAAATCCCTATTTAAAATGTAAATACTTTGTCACCGAGGCAATCATTGATAATATTTATTTGGGGATTAAGGAAACATATAATAAGTGTAATTCGTAGTAGTTAATAGGGGATATAAGCAACCTTAACCTAATATCGAAATCTTTATAAACCGATCAAACCCAATAAACCGAGTATTTAAAATATAACTGTATAATGTACATATATATATATGTATATATATATAATTTATTGTATTGCTATGGTCTTCATACTTTTTAAAAAATATTGATTTTAGTAATTTTAGTAATTTTAATATTTTGTTTTATGTTAAAGGTTATTTTCATCTTTTATCAAATTAAACAAAATATAATTTTACTTTTTTCGTTGACAAATAATGTGTGCTAATATTTAGTTATTTAATAATATTATGAATTACTAAATTTTGTTATTTTATTGTATTAAACTATTATCAACAAAAGAAACTACTCAGATATGATCATGGAAAACTACTCAGATATAATCATGGAAAACAGAATAATAACGTTAATTTGATACACAGATATAACATGATGGAAATTTTTGGTAAGAGTAATTATTATGTTTTGTTAATAAAAAAATATATACATAAAACTTTATTACCAAACGAATCTATATATCAAATATTTTTCTTTACAACACAATTTTTAGAACTTAAATTAGGAAAATTATATTGAAGATTAAGAAAAAATTTGGCACAAATGAATGAATTGCCTAATTGTTTTTCGTAGCTTAAGAAAACGCTAATCATGTTCTTTCTTAGTAATTAATGATATATATTATGTTAACCTAACTTTTATCTTATAGAAAGTATCGGTTGCAACTTGCAAACAAAGAATACTATCATCAAGTACTTGAAGTAAAGTATCGACTGCAAACAAAAGACTAATTTCATCTTATTTGAGCCTTTAATATAATAATCGTGCTGCTAAAATTTATGTTGTCCATAACCAATCATACTTCAAATTATAAGCCTAACCCAATTTGTAGTTGCCTTTTTAAAATTTTAATTTTTTATCTTATGTTGTCAAAAAAATGTAAAATCTGATATTCTGAGAATTAAAGTAACTTCAAAATCAAAAAATATAAATCTTATTCACCTATAAGTTAGTAAAAGAAAATACTAAAATGTATCGAATCCATCATAAATTTTAAGTTTTGATCCACAATTCCAATTAAAGTTGTTATCAGATCAACGTGTAGATGATTATACAAACAAACCAACACTATATACATATATACAAAAAAAAGATTGATCATATATAAATCTTAACTTTGTCAATACCATATGCAGTGGCGGACTCACGTTAAGAGTTATGGGGTCATCTGACACCACATATATATGATAAACATAATTTTGCAAGCTAAATTGTTTTTTGACGCTAGCGTATTTGGTTAGGAAGCTTGTTACTGAACCCACAAACCCTGGATCAAATCCCTTCAGTGACCCTTTTTTTTAGTTTGTTTGTATGGTCCATATGTTTTATTAAAATTGTTATCAGTTCGACGTGTAAATGATTATACAAACAAACTAACAATGTATACATATATACAAAAAAAAATGATCATATATAAATCTTAACTTTGTCAATACCATATGTTTTATTTAACTCACCATGCGCTTTTGCCCAGGTCTTATTCTAATCTAACTAGTTAGAGATTGTAATGTCAGAATCTCATAAGCTTTTACTTCCCCTTGTAGCAGTGATGCCATATGGGTACGTAAGAGAAAGCCCATGACGACTAAAAATGAGTCTTATTGGGCCGATATTGAAGTTAAATAAACAGAAGATAAAAACTAAAAAGTAACACGCTTGGCCCATGTAGGTTTCGAACCTGCGAGCACGACCCTCTAACCAGCTCTAACCAACTGAGCTAATGGGCCACTTTGTTCCTTTGCTATCCTTTACATTTCTATCATATAAATCTTGATAGAAAGATCATGTCGGTGAAAGATTCAGAAAGCGTTTATTTCGAGAATTGTAATCTCGTTTGATAGCATTGCACGAGATCAATTTTACATGTGAAGATTTTCAACGCAGTGAAAAATTAAAGAAAAACTAAAGAAAAGCAAAAGTTTGACGAAAATTGAAAAACCAAAATGGAGCGTACAAGTGCTAAGTGGCATATGCATAGAGAGTTGGAGAGTTAGGAGAATGATAATTTATTTTAGGTCGGCGTGAAGTCTCCGGGTACGTACAACGGTACAAGTATGTGTGATTCATTCTTGCGTGTATTAGGGTTTTCAAAAAAATAAGAATGTTATATATGTATAAACAAAATCTAGGGTACCCTATAAAAATACATGTTCATTTTATAGCTATTCAATCATAGTATGACAACTTATTCTACTAATTATTTTAATATGACGTATCTCTCTAATCATATATAAGATTTTCAGAAATATCCACTATCACTCCATTTTTATAACACTGATTCAATCATCCTAACCTAACTAATAAACTTACATATTAACAGTATGTTAATTGTATATGTGCATGGGAATTTTCAACTCCATGCAAAATTTTGTTTAAGTTCTTAATGGCTATAATTTTTTTTGTTATAAGTATCATTTGCTCTATAATCGGGTTTTAATTTGTGTCTTTCAGAGCAAACTTGTAGATAACTAGATTTATTAAATCCGAAAGTGATAAGACATCGTCCTAATATTTATATAACATGTTACGTTAGACATTAACTTTAATTTTATTTATTCTTGAGAACAATATATCGATAACTTCCATTTACAGATGTTAAGGCAAAACTTAGAAGAACTTCCCCTATACAAGCATTTATATGCATGTATACCACCTTCTCAGTCTACACATTCATGCCATTATATATAATACATTTGTATACGACTGAATTATCATTGATAATTGATGTAAGCGGCAAAAAAAGTCAAAAATGTTATATGCAAAGCTGGCAGATAGACTTTGATGGATTATAAGGAGAAGACTTCTATGGAGATTGGTGTTTGTGAAAATTATAAATAATAGCAAGTGGGTACTTTCTTTTAATTAAGGACCAGTGACCCATATCTTGTTTTGTTTCTAAGTTGTGGTCATAAACAAATTATAATCACATATATAACATAGCCTTTAGATTATATCTACGTCGATTATCTATGTCCAATTAAAATCCGTATCGTAATCAGATAGATATTTCGTACCAAATATTATAATTAAATAGTAAGCAGAGTTTCAATTCTATGATTTTTTGGGTACAATTTCAATTCTATGATTCTCATGAGTAATCATTTATTTTGATTGATCAGAGTCTGGATGAGTGAACTTGATTTACGTACTTATTACATGCAGTATGTTTTTTGGGTCAAATCTTAGATGGAGTATGTATAAGTAGATCAATGTTTATTAACTTTTTTTTACCAAACTCATTAATGTTTAACTTTTTTTTACCAAACTCATTAATTTTTATTAACCTGATTGTAATTAAACTGTAATTTAATGCATACATATTGGTTCATAAACTCTTAAACGTCTATGAAATTATTCTTACGTTGTTTTTGATTAACTACTCTGTTTTTACGTTTGGATTATAATTCAAGAATGGTTCGCACAAAAAAAAATTAGTCAACTTGGTTATTATTTTTCTAACTATCTTAAAATTTTATTTTTCTTTTTCTTTTTCTGTCGTTGATTTTGGTGGACATGTCACATACAAATACAAATACAAAAAACTGCGACTTAGCTTTTGACGTCTCCGACCTCTCTTAAGTTTTGACTATTCGAAGATTATAAGGTTATTTCACTAGATGCAAAAAGAAAACAAGGAATATATTATTTATCTAATTTTCTCACGGACACTTCCACTAAACTAAATCATATTTGATCCATCGTTCTTAAAACAGAACATAATCGAATCAAACACATAAAAATTTTGAAATTCGGTTCAGAACAAAATATACAATCAACTATCACATGCATAAAGAAACAACACTGCAACAGAACTTGTTTACCTTTCGATTTGAGGTGAGAGACCGAGGGAAATCTTCGAGTACAAGACCCACCGCGAGACAGATTCGCCGACAACCAACAAACTACGCAAAGAAACAACCGATCAGAGCAAGAATATGCATAATCTAAGACATGCATGAACAATCGCTTACCTTTCGATTTCAGGAGAACAACCGAGACAGAGCTCCGTCGCGTCGAGGAGAACCACCGAGAGAGAGGTCGCCGACGCGAGCCACCGAAGGATACGTCGCCGCTGGAAGCCACCAAAGAGACGTCGCCGAGAGGAGTCACCGAAGAGACGAAGAAATCGCCTTCGTCGAAGAGAAGTTTCGAGAGAGAAAGACGGAGAATGAATTGAACGCGTGAGACGCGTAATTTCTCCTCTTGCCTTCATCGTGTGACACGTATCTTCCAAGAGGCGGGTCTTCTACACCTTCCGAAAGAGGCGAGTTTCACTCTTTCTTTTTTCTTTTCATTTTTTTATATATTTTTGGCCAAGAGCCCACTAAATGGCTTGCGTTGAAGATGGTATTATAATCTCTTGTTAGTTGTTAGGTTGGACTTCTATAGCTGCTATTTGGGCCTCTGTTACACATCACCAGAACAAAGAAACATGCCCACTAGCCCAAACAGAATCGTATCTCACAGATGTATTTGGCAAGAATTCTGATATCCTCTCTATGGGAAATATATATTTCAAAGCATATTTTACTGTGATAAAAAGGGAACTTTAACATAACGTAGAATATTTATGGTAGTATCATATCTTGGGCATTAATTTTTGGGAGATTATGAGCTATATATAAATATGTGAATATTGACTTTTAATTTATAGCGTGGCTGGACAATATTGTGCATTAACGTCTGAGAGATTACGAGCTATACATGCAGATGATGAATTAAGATGAAAGATCTTTACTATAACTCTATAAGAATTAGCAGCACGGGGAATTCATTTCATTATCAACGATGGAGACGGCAGAGAAGCGAGTAACGATTGCATCATCATCTCAAAGAAAGAGAAAGAGAAGAAAAATCCGAAGAATAATAAGAAAAAGAAGAAGAAGAAACGAGAAGCTAGTGACTGCTCCATCATCACTACCAAACGACGCCATCGAGGAGATCTTCTTGCGGCTTCCAGTGAAAGCCCTAATTCGACTCAAGTCGCTCTCAAAAAATGGAGAGTGGCGATCGAGTCTCTCTCTTTTGCAGAGAGACACTTGAAGATCGCCGAGCAACACCGCGTGGTTCATCCCAAAGTCATGGTCATCACCGACGAAAAGGAGCCTGGATGGACTCTTCGCCCAGACACAGACATTGGTTTTAGAACATTCTGCTTAGAATCGGGTTCTACTCTATCTTTTAGTCTTATCAATTTCCCTCAAGGATTCTTTCACTGTACCTTCGTTTCTGAAAACTGTGATGGCCTTTTCTGCATTCATTCCCCACAATCTCACTCTGTATATGTAGTTAACCCGGCTACACGGTGGCTCCGACAACTTCCTCCGTCTAGGTTTCAGATTTCGATGCACAAGTTTTACCCGACTCGAGAAGAGTGGAGATTCACGGATTCACTCTTTCATCTAGCATTCGTGAAGGCTGCTGCTGGCTACAAATTAGTTTGGCTGTATAATTGTGAAAACTACAATGCTGATGCTTCGTTTCCAAGCGAGGGAGTTACCAAGTGCGAGGTTTTTGACTTTAGGGCAAACACTTGGAGATACTTGTCTTGCACTCCAAGTTATCGTATATTTTATAATCAAAAGCCGGCCTATGCAAATGGGTCCGTGTACTGGTTGACGGAACCATATAACGCTAGAATCGAAGTGGTAGCTTTTGATATCCAGACAGAAACATTCAGGTTGCTGCCGAATATCATTCTCGCCATTGCTGATTCAGATCCTAACCATATAGACATGTGTAGTCTGGATAACCATTTGTGTGTCGAAAAGGGAGCATGTTACCATGATCCAAGATATTTGGAGGTTAAAACCATCAGAAGACACTTGGGAGAAGATTTTTTCCATAGATCTCATTTCTTGCCATTCTCCTCGGACTGAGATCCGCGATATGTTTGAATGGAGCCAGAAGGATATGGTTAAGCCATCCACACCCGTGGCAGTATGCAAGAACAAGAAGATTCTGCTCTCACATCGCTGTTCCCGCGGTCTGGTAAAATATGACCCCCTAACAAAGTCTCTAGATTTTTTTTACCGGAATTATATGTCTAGGGGAAAAGTTACTTATTTTCAAAGTTTGATCTCTCATATATAATTAAAAGATTATACTTTTTGCAACAACGTTTGATGTGTATTGAGAGCATGAAAGAAACATAGCATGTCTTTCTGTTGGGGTTTCTCTTATCTTGTTTTCTAAAGAATCCATCTCTTGCAATTTCTTTAAATGGAAAATGATGTGTGAGGAATAATGAAGGTAATCAAACAAAGTCTGAGTTTTTCCTATCGTCACAACTTTTCTTTTCTCATCGAAGAGACAAGAAGAGAGCAAAAAGTTTATACTGACCCAAGCAAGAAAAGAGAAGAGAAGATATATGACTGACTGAGTCAATCTTTTTGTCATGTATCTTCTCTTTTTGTCACAACTTTTCAGCGTCTAACCTGACCCAAGCAAGAAAAGAGAAGATACATGAACTGGTGTAACTCAAAAGTTGCAAAACAAATTTCATTTGCGCTGCGCAGTAAGAATGGCAGCGAGCGGAGTAGTTGTCAACGGAGGAAGGGGGAGCTTTGGTTTGCAAAAGAATGTCGTAATGGTGAGTGATCTTCATATCACGACGAGATGAAAGAGAGCCAGTGAGTTCAGATGGGCGTGCTTGCAGGTTGTTCTGTATTCAGCCTATGTTGAAGATCGAGAAGAAAACCGTTGGCTGAACGTTTTGCGGATCAAGAAACAATGTTTGATCCGATCATACACAGAAACCACCTGTAGATCGTCTTGTCTCTTTACAACCACCGCCCAATCACTGTCACTATAATGCAACCACATCCATGCTAGAGTTCCGTTGTAGATGAATTCCCATTGATGATGTACCACGAAGATATCTGAGGCTTCTTCAACAGATGAAATCAGCTTCAGTTGGAGAATGCATCGTTGACATATGAAGTTAACCGCAAACTGTATGTCTGGCGGGTTATATGTTAAATACTGAAGTTTCCCAGCAGATTCCGGAAGTACTTGGATCAGAGAAAGGACGAGTATCTTCATAGATTTGATCGAGTCTCAGAGGAAGTGGAGTGTGCACAGGGTTGCACTCTGACATGTTGGCGTGAAGAAGAATTTCTTCAGTATACTTCGTTGACACAAGAAGAGACCAGCCTGTATAGTTTGAGCTTGAACCCCAAGAAATAGTGGAGATTTCCTAAGTCTTTCATTGAGAAGCGACTGCTAAGCTCAGTAATGAGAGACTTGAATAACAAAGGATTGGAGCCGGTAAGAAGAATATCATCAACATACAGTAGCAGTACCAAAGTATCACCCTGATGATGGTAGACAAAGAGAGATGGATCGGCTTTGCTACAGACAAAGCCATACTCAAGAAGGAAGTGACTAAACTTGTCAAACCAAGCTCTTGGAGCTTGGTTTGAGACCATAGAGAGCCTTGTTCAGAGAACACACATGATTCGGTTTAGATTGATCTTCAAAGCCCGGTGGTTGAGTCATATATACTGCCTCTTGCAACTCCCATGTAGAAAGGCATTTTTACATCAAGTTGAGTGATGTTCCAATTCTTTGAGGTAGCTACAGCAAGAACAATCCGGATGGTAGATGTTCGCACAACCGGACTATATGTCCCATAAAGTCGACACCTTCCTCTTGATTAAAACCTTGGCAACCAGTCTTGCTTTGAGCTTATTGACTGATCCATCAAATAAGCTTCACTGTAAAGACCCATCTGCAACTAAGAATATTCATCATCTCTGTAGCTTCAGTCAAGACCCAAGTGTTATTTTGATAAATAGAATCAAGTTCTTCTAGCATTGCCTGCTTCCACCCCGGGTGTGCTAGTGCCTCAGCAATCGTCTTGGGCAATGCGGGAATAGTCTTGCTTGCGACCAAGGCATAACGTGGGTTCGGCTTGGTATGAGGTGCGAGTAACGAGCAGTGATGATAGTCATATGACTTGGTCCTGCTTCCTCTGGAGTCGTAGGAGCAGTATGACTAGGTCCCGGTTCCTCCGGAGTCCTAGGAGCAATGTCTGGAGAATCAGCCATAGACTGTAGTGGAGATTCATCTACCGTTACGGGCATATCATGTCCGGTAGTAACACTTCTCTCAGTCTGAGGATACTCTGTAACCTGAGGAGTAACTGTAGGAAGATAAACCGGAGGAGCAGTGGGTGCAGTACCATCTTGCCAAGCTTTGAGAAGACCAGTAGCGTGTTGTACAAGGAGATGTTTGTATTGTCCAGTGAACGGGAAGGTCTGCTCATCAAAGATCACATGTCGAGAGATATATACTCTCCCCGTTGGTGGATGTAAACACCGATAGCCCTTGTATTGAGGATGATATCCAAGGAAGACACACTGTAACGACCGGGGATCAAATTTGTGTTGAGAGTAAGGGCGTAGACAAGGATAACAAGCAGAGCCAAATATTCGAAGGAAGGAGTAGTCTGGTGTCTTGTTAAACAGAACCTCCGAGGGACTTTTATTACTCAAAACCGAAGAAGGGATCATGTTGCTGATGAAGTTGGCAGAGTAAAAAGCTTCAACCCAATATTTGAGAGGTGTATGACTTTGGAACAGCATAGAAAGACCCAGCTCAGTGAGGTGCCTATGTTTGCGCTCAGCAATACCATTTTGTTGTGGGGTTGAGGGACAGGAGAGAAGGTGAATAATCCCCTGATTTCTGAGATGATTTCTGAAACGGGTACTTGTAACTTCACCACCACCATCACTCTGAAACACTTTTAGTTTCTTGTTAAACTGGTTCTCAACTTGCTTTTGAAAGACAACAAACACATCATAGAAGTCTGACTTTGCTTTAAGTGGAATTATCCAAGAGTAGCGACTGAAGTTGTCTACAAAGACTGCATAATACTTGAACCCTTGGACTGATGCAACTGGAGAAGGACCCCACAAATCACAATGTATCCGATCTATGGGTTCCTTGACACTAGACTCTGAAATAAAAAACGGAAGTTGAGAACTCTTTCCCATTTGGCAAGGACCACAAACAGGAGATGTGCTGCTCTTATTGACTATAATTGCCTTGTTGTGTGATATTCCGTGTTTTTAACGGTTTTAAACTCGTTTTGGAGCAATTAAATGGTCGGTTTTAATTAATGTTTTGGTCTATTTGATGCGTTTTGGTGTTCTTAAGTGTAATATGCAGGTTACTAGATAGCTTGAAAGAAAAGAACGCATTCGGGATTTATTCAGAAGCAAGATGGACCGAACAATGGACCGAACGAGAAGTATTGATCGCACAGAGCCACAGATCGACCGATCCGGTCCATGTGGATCGACCGATCCACGGTTTCAGCCACAGATCGACCGATCCGGGCTACCTGGATCGACCGATCTCAGGCGCTACGGGCTCCACACGCACAAACGAGCTTTTCACTCCTTTTTACCCACTCCCCTCAATAATTCAAGAGAGAACTCGACCTTTGAGACTCAGAAAAGAGCAGGGGCGACCAAGAAGGAGACTTACAAGTTCTAGAGAGAGATTTGAGTGTTTTGTACTTGTTTTGGTGTGATTTGTGAAGATTTGTAAAGGAGTTCATCTCAAAACCATTTGGAGAAGATCTTCTGAACCTTTACTCTGTTTTAATACAATCTTATCATGTTTTCTTCATCAAAATCGTTTTGTTCTTGCTTAGTTATGTGTGAGTAGTCATCTAGTTGGGTTTAGGGGTTCTCATAGGGGATTTCTTGATGTTTTGATCCATAAAACGTGTGTAGACTAAGGGATTACGTTTTGGTTCTTCATCTAATGGATTTCTTACTGCTTGAACTGAATTGATCACTTAGTTCATGATTTCAGATTGTTTGATGCACCGAAAGTGATTGTTTGAACTTCCGAAAATACTTTAGATGAGCAAAGTGTCCTTAACCCTCGGAAGTTGATGTTATTGCGCTTTGTGAACATATTGAACCTGTTCTTAATGCTTGTTTAGAAATTGAAACTCAGCGGAAGTTAGTGTGGAGATTTCTATAACATAGAGAATTAGCGCTACGGAAGTAGGTTAATTCTAATATCGTGTTTGAGTTCTAGACGGTTCTTAATATATCCATGTGTCTTCCATTAATTGTATCTTGATTAAAAAGAAATCCCTGAGAATTCCCAATGCCCAACGTTTGTTTTAAAATAGTTTTCAAATCGTTTAAATCATTTTTTTTACATGCTTGTTTATGCTTTGTGACACTAGAGAAAATTAAACAAAAACCATCAAAAATATATCTTGATTCGCTGTAGCTATTAACTTGTCTGCAACTCTACGTGTGATCATCGGTCCCTGTGGATTCGATCCCGTATTACTACTGCGTACTTTACTGTGCACTTGCAGTTAGATAATCGGGTTAAAACTCGAGACATCAAGTTTTTGGCGCCGTTGCCGGGGACCATTTGGTCACCCTAGAGTTAATGATCAGTTTAAGACTATAGCATTTTTTTTATTTTGTCTAATGTTTCTGTCTTTCTCTTTCTGTTTGTGTTTTCAGGTGAATGAGCGGATTTCATACTAGAAGCAAAGGATCATCGAATTTAATACCTTTGGAGTTAGAGCTCGGCCGCCTAGAGAGACAAGTGAAAAAGAAAAGACTTGAGTCTGCTGAAGAGGTTGAAATGGCTGAACACCAAGAAGACCAATTTCAGGACAACCCGCAAAATCCAATTCCTGTAAATGAACGAGAAGGCAACAATGCTGGTGATAATCAGCAGGCTGGTGTAGCTGCAAGACAACAGGCTGGAGACTATGGCATGCCTAGGATGACGCTTGCACATTATGATACACCAGATGCATTCTATGCCGATCGTTCTGGGATTCGCCCACCTCCCATTGAGAGAAGAGACTTTGAGATCAAGACTGGTCTCATTAATTTGGTGGAGAAAAATCCATTTCATGGAAACCCGTCTGAGGACCCGATGTATCACTTGGAGCATTTTGAGCGAGTCTGTGACACCAGCAGACATAATGGAGTTCCTCAAGGCGCTTTGAAATGCAGGCTGTTCCCGTTTTCCTTAGCTGATAAAGCTATCAGATGGTTAAAGTCCATCCCTCCAGGATCTCTTACTACATGGGAAGAGACAAGAGCTGCTTTTCTACAGCATTTCTTCACCAAGTCAAGGTCCACATATCTGAGAAGCAGAATTGGAAGCTTTCAGCAACTTGATTCAGAAAGCTTTCATGAGGCTTGGGAGCGTTTCAAGGAGTACACACAGGACTGCCCTCACCATGGCTACACTGATGTGAGTTTGCTGAACATTTTCTATAATGGAGTTCATGAAGAGAGTCAAGATGCCATGGACACAGCAAGTAATGGTGATTTCATGACCAAGACTGTTGAAGAAGCTTACACCTTGTTGAACAACCTGTCATCCAGCAAAGCAAACCGCAAGTCAAGGTTTGATACCAGCCAGAAGGGTGTTGGTTATGAATCCAAGAAGATAGATGAGTTGAATGCCAAGATTGAGATGCTTCTCAAGAGAGATCAGAAATCTGTGAAATTTGTGGAGGAGCAAGGCTATCGTTCCTCACAAGAAGCTGTTGGTGATGATTCAAGTGATATGCAAGCTGATGTGAACTACATTGGTGGTCAAGGAAACTACAACAGAGGCTACAATCAGAACCTTGGGTGGAATCAAAATCAGCAAAATAATCTGTCTTACCGGAGCAACAATGTGGAGAATCCACAACATCAGTCCTACCCTCAGGCAGGAAACAGGCAGAACCAGAATCAGAACCAGAGTGTGTTCAACCAAGGATTTCAGAACAGAAATCAATATCAGGGAAACAACTCGGGCAACTCAGGATTTCAGCAAAGGCAGCAGTACAATAACTATCAGAATCAAGGAAATGCCTCTTCGTCACAGCCTTCTCAGGATAACGAAATTAAGAAGATGCTGCAAATGGTGCTAGAAGGTCAGAAGAATAGCACTGCAGAGATAAACACCAAGGTGGATAACATGTATGGAGAGCTTAATGGGAAGTTCGAAGCTTTGAACACCCATTTGAAAGTTTTGGAAAAGCAAGTTGCTCAAACCGCCTCCAGTAGCAGAACAGCACCTGGATTTCTACCAGGGAAGTCAGAGACGAATCCAAAGGAGTTTGTGAATGCTATAACACTTAGGAGTGGAAAAACGATTGAGGAATCGAAAGAGAAAGAGATCGACCGATCTCAAGAACAGATCGACCGATCCAAGGGGAAGGAGATCGACCGATCCGGTCCATCTGGATCGACCGATCCCGTGTCGACGAAGCCAAATTCCTCTGAACCTGAAGAGGTGTATGTGGCGCCTCCTGCTTATGTTCCTAAGGCTCCATACCCATCCAGACCAAGGCAGAAGATCAAAGAACGTGAGTACGAGAAGCTAAAGAACCTTGTTGGGGAGTTACATGTGAGATTGCCATTTGTTGAAGCGGTGAAGATGGTACCTTCTCTTAAAAGGTACATGAAAGAGATTCTTACCAATAAAATGAGCCTAGAGCGGGGTGTGTTGATGCTCAATGAGGAGTGTAGCGCAGTTCTACAAAATGTCATGCCTAAAAAGCGTGAAGATCCCGGAGCATTTGTTCTACCATGCCGCATTGGATCACTTACTTTTGAGAAGAGTCTCTGCGATCTGGGTTCAGGAGTGAGCCTAATGCCTTTCTCTGTCTCTGAGAGGCTAGGCATGACGAACTACAAACCTACAAGGATCTCCTTGGTCCTTGCTGACCGATCAGTGCAAAGACCAGTCGGTGTACTAGAAAACATCCCTGTTGGTGTTGGAAAGGGATATGTGCTTACCGATTTTGTAGTTCTGGAGCTGGAAGAGGAACCTAAAGATCCTCTCATTTTGGGGAGACCGTTTTTAGCTACTGCTGGAGCCATGATTGATGTACAGAATGGGCATATAGACTTACGTCTAGGAGACATGGCGATGAGATACAATGTGGAGAAGGTGCTGAAAAATCCGACTATTGATGGACAGACTTTCTGGGTTGATACATTGACTGAACTGGTGGAGGAAATGGATGAAGAGTTGCACACTGATGATCCTCTACAAGCCGCATTGACCCAAAAGGAGAGTGAGTTCGGGTTCATGAACCAAGAAGTGGTTGGATTTTCTGAGATTTTGGATTCGGCCTCACCGATTGAGAAGCATGTCGCCTATGTCAGCCTTGAAGACTCAGGCACCGATAAAACCGTCAAACCGTCATCCTCCCAACCAGATTGGAGTGAGGAGAATGCTCCAAAGGTGGAACTTAAAGCCCTCCCAGCTGGGCTGAGGTATGCATTCTTGGGACCGAATTCCACATATCCTGTTATTATTTGTGCTAACCTGAATAATGTGGAGACCGCTTTGCTTCTTTCAAAATTGCGAAAGTATAGAAAAGCATTGGGGTACTCTTTGGATGATATTACAGGTATTTCTCCAGATCTTTGCATGCACAAGATTCACTTGGAGGACGAGTCAAAGACGTCCATAGAGCACCTGATGTCTCGAGTTTTAACCCGATTATCTAACTGCAAGTGCACAGTAAAGTACGCAGTAGTAATACGGGATCGAATCCACAGGGACCGATGATCACACGTAGAGTTGCAGACAAGTTAATAGCTACAGCGAATCAAAATATATTTTTGATGGTTTTTATTTAATTTTCTCTAGTGTCACAAAACATAAACAAGCTGTAAAAAGATGATTTAAACGATTTGAAAACTATTTTAAAACAAACGTTGGGCATTGGGAATTCTCAGGGATTTCTTTTTAATCAAGATACAATTAATGGAAGACACAGGGATATATTAAGAACCGTCTAGAACTCAAACACGATATTAGAATTAACCTACTTCCGTAGCGCTAATTCTCTATGTTATAGAAATCTCCACACTAACTTCCGCTGAGTTTCAATTTCTAAACAAGCATTAAGAACAGGTTCAATATGTTCACAAAGCGCAATAACATCAACTTCCGAGGGTTAAGGACACTTTGCTCATCTAAAGTATTTTCGGAAGTTCAAACAATCACTTTCGGTGCATCAAACAATCTGAAATCATGAACTAAGTGATCAATTCAGTTCAAGCAGTAAGAAATCCATTAGATGAAGAACCAAAACGTAATCCCTTAGTCTACACACGTTTTATGGATCAAAACATCAAGAAATCCCCTATGAGAACCCCTAAACCCAACTAGATGACTACTCACACATAACTAAGCAAGAACAAAACGATTTTGATGAAGAAAACATGATAAGATTGTATTAAAACAGAGTAAAGGTTCAGAAGATCTTCTCCAAATGGTTTTGAGATGAACTCCTTTACAAATCTTCACAAATCACACCAAAACAAGTACAAAACACTCAAATCCTCTCTCTAGAACTTGTAAATCTCCTCCTTGGTCGCCCCTGGTCTTTTGTGAGTCTCAAAGGTCGAGTTCCTCTCTGAATTATTGAGGGGAGTGGGTAAAAAGGAGTGAAAAGCTCGTTTGTGCGTGTGGAGCCCGTAGCGCCTGAGATCGGTCGATCCAGGTAGCCCGGATCGGTCGATCTGTGGCTGAAACCGTGGATCGGTCGATCCACATGGACCGGATCGGTCGATCTGTGGCTCTGTGCGATCAATACTTCTCGTTCGGTCCATTGTTCGGTCCATCTTGCTTCTGAATAAATCCCGAATGCGTTCTTTTCTTTCAAGCTATCTAGTAACCTGCATATTACACTTAAGAACACCAAAACGCATCAAATAGACCAAAACATTAATTAAAACCGACCATTTAATTGCTCCAAAACGAGTTTAAAACCGTTAAAAACACGGAATATCAACTCCCCCAGACTTGAATCTTTGCTTGTCCTCAAGTAAAGAGGATTAAAATTTGGGAGCTCACTAACCCTCAGTAGACCTTACCTTGTGATTTCGCTAACCACTTAAATCAGAGACTGTCAAGGCATTCATTCCAAATCCCCACCAAGACCGCGCAAACCTTTCCATATTTCAGACCTGCAAGTCTCAGTTTCAAGTAATCAACTCTTTACATTCATTAAAAAGTGCGTGACCTTTCCACCAAAGATATCTCCATCAGGTATAACGGGCTCGGTGTTTGGGAGGCTGTTTTAGTGTTTAATTAGGTGAGGCTCAAGTGTTTGTGGGTATCAGCGACAACAAAAAATGCAAAACATTATGCAAAATCGCTGGAGAAACCGAGTATATTGATAACCACGTTTTCGAACTGCTCAAGTTTCAAATGATCAAAACCCAACAAATCTCAAACTCTAACCCCAAATTTAAAACAACGCATAGTCTCTGGTACACAAAATAAAAATAAAAATGTCTAAATCAGATCTACTGAATGAGATATAAACATGAACTTTTTTTTTTTTTTTTTTTTTTTTTTTTTTTTTTTTTTTTTTTAATTTATATTTTTTTTTTTCTTTTTATTATTTACAAAAACTTATACAAACCGGAATCGAATATATACACTGCGATGCAATCACACACTTACAACACCCAATTTTTCCATTTACACTTCTAGACACACAGGTCCGTGTCTAACCACCTAAATGTTCCGATCCTACCTAAGCAGTCGGATGAACCATGTCTACCCTAATCTCTCCATTGTTTTTGCACATGTATGCACATATATCAGTGTGTAAGAATGCATGGAGATGAAATAAAAGGGTATGGTGTAGGTGTGGTACCAAACTATTGATGAGTCTGGCCATTCAGGATTAGCAAAGAATGGTAAAATGTGGTAAAGAAAATCCTGAATGTGTATATGGTGTACCGTTTCCTGATGTTGATTCCTGGTCAAAAGAAATTAAATTCATTAATGGTCAAAAATATTTGAGTCGATTACAATTCACCGAGACTTGATAAAAGATTTAAAGAGAGGTTGCTTGGTCAAGTGGTTCCTCGGTTTGTCTGCGCTAACAGTCCTGAAAAATGGTCAATATGAAATGTAATGCACAACACACAAGGAAATAGTCTAATAATCATCACAGGGTCTGAGAAAAATACGTAGAGAGTTTTTAAAACACAAAGAAAATAAAAGAAATAAAAGCAATATGGTACATAAGTAGCATCCTCCCCCAGACTTACTTCACACCGTCTCGGTGTGAAAATAATTCCAAGAGAGATTACCGATCAGGCGTTGCGGTCAGTACGCCTCCTGGAGCGCCTCTCCAAGGCTCCATCATCATCAGAGTTCTCCGCTGCCTCAGGTCCAGCAGCGGTGTCGTGAGCGCCTGTGTCACACATGTGTCGTGAGCGCCTTAGATCGACCGATCCATAAATGTCGGATCGACCGATCTCCTACATGGATCGCCCGTTCTGTTTCTTTAGGATCGATCGATCTCTGCCTGATCGTGATACATGCCTGAAAATCATCTAAAAACACAACCAAAAATCAATTCACACAAGAAAACATAATCACAAAAGAGAAAGAAAATCAAACCATGTGGGTTGCCTCCCACTCAGCGCTTGTTTAAAGTCGCGAGCCTGACTATTTTGTTGTCCTTAGGCGAGATCGGGTTCCGATAAAGGAATGTTGGTTCCTTCTTCGGGTTTTGCATCTGTGAAGTAAGGTTTTAGTCTCTGCCCATTGACGGTGAATTTCCTCCCATTGTCTTCCAAGACAACAGCTCCATAAGGTCTAACCTCTGTGATGGTGAAAGGTCCGGACCAACGAGACTTAAGCTTTCCAGGAAATAGCTTGAGTCTAGAGTTGAACAGAAGGACTTTGTCTCCAGCAGCGAAGTCTCTCGGGATTATCTTTCTGTCATGCCACGCCTTAGTTCTTTCCTTGTAGATTTTGGTGTTCTCATAGGCGTTCAACCGAATCTCGTCCAGCTCGTTCAACTGAACCATCCTCCTTTCTGCAGCGGTTTTAATGTCGAAGTTCATCAACTTTGTTGCCCAGAAACCACTGTACTCTAATTCCACAGGTAGGTGACAAGACTTTCCATAGACCAGATTAAAAGGAGTGGTGCCCAAAGGAGTCTTGTAGGCGGTTCTATACGCCCATAAGGCATCATCAAGCTTCACAGCCCAGTCTTTCCTCGTTTTGCCTACAACCTTCTCCAAAATCCCTTTGATTTCTCGGTTCGATATTTCAACCTGCCCACTTGTTTGAGGATGATAAGGTGTAGCTACCTTATGCTTTACTCCATGTTTCTTCAGCAGTTTATCGAACGTCTTGTTGATGAAGTGAGAGCCTCCATCACTAATAACCACTCGCGGGATCCCAAATCTTGGAAAAATGATTGTCTTGAACATTTTCTTGACAACACTAGAGTCATTTGTCTTGCTGGCTACCGCTTCCACCCACTTGGAGACATAATCAACCGCGACCAGGATGTACTCATTTCCATAAGAAGATGGGAAAGGGCCCATAAAATCAATTCCCCATACATCAAAAACTTCAACTTCTAGGATGAAATTTTGGGGCATCTCATTTCTCTTACTGATGTTGCCCTTCCGCTGACATGCATCACACTTTGAGACAAACTCATGGGCGTCTCTGAAAAGTGTAGGCCACCAGTAACCAGCCTGCAGGACCTTAGAAACCGTCTTGAATGTTGCAAAATGGCCTGCGTATTCTGAACCGTGGCAGTGGAAAAGAATCCCTTGCATCTCATTCTCCAGAACACATCTCCTGAATAAACCATCTGAGCATCTTTTGTAGAGGAAGGGATCATCCCAGTAGTAGTGGTTCACATCTCTCATGAACTTCTTCCTCTCATACCCCTTCAGGTTCGGTGGTTCAATTCCAGCACATAGGTAGTTTGCAAAGTCTGCAAACCATGGGAGATCATCCTGAATTTGTCTCATGACACAACAATCAGCCTGATCTAAATACTCATCCTCCAGCAAGGTGATCACATAGACATTCTCCTCGGGTAATGTATCATCCAGTGGTGTTTCAGCTTCCACTCTCATACGGGAAAGATGATCTGCCACTCCATTTTCTGCTCCTCTCTTGTCTCTGATCTCAATATCAAACTCCTGTAGCAGTAAGATCCACCTTAAGAGTCTCGGTTTAGCATCTTTTTTCGTCATCAAGTACTTCAAGGCTGCATGGTCTGTGTGCACAATTACTTTCGAGCCCACCAAATAGGACCTGAACTTCTCGAAAGCATAAACTACTGCCAGCAACTCCTTCTCTGTGGTAGCATACTTGATTTGAGCATCATCAAGCGTTCGGCTGGCATAATAGATAACATGGAGTTTCTTGTCCTTTCTCTGCCCCAAAACAGCTCCAATCGCGTAATCACTTGCGTCACACATTATTTCAAATGGCAAGTCCCAATCTGGTGGCTGCACAATGGGAGCACTGACTAGAGACTTCTTGAGAATCTGAAACGCAGCGAGGCAGTCAGCATCAAAAACAAACTTCGCTTCTTTGCACAGCAGACGGGTGAGTGGTCTCGCTATCATAGAGAAGTCTTTGATAAACCTCCTGTAGAAACCGGCATGTCCCAGAAAACTCCGAATATCCCTCACTGTCCTGGGAGGCTGTAGGCTGGTCATAACTTCAATCTTTGCTTTGTCAACCTCGATACCCTGCTCAGATATCCTGTGACCCAAAACAATGCCATCTTTCACCATGAAATGGCATTTCTCCCAATTTAGCACCAAGTTCTTCTCCTCACATCTTTCCAGCACCTTGCACAGATTAGCAAGGCAGTCGCTAAATGAAGAACCGTAGACTGAGAAATCGTCCATAAAAACCTCCATAATGTCCTCAATAAGATCAGTAAAGATCGACATCATACATCTCTGGAAAGTGGCAGGAGCATTGCACAATCCGAAAGGCATTCTCCTGTAGGCAAAAGTACCGTATGGGCAGGTGAATGTTGTCTTCTCTTGGTCGTCTGGATGAATGGGTATCTGAAAGAACCCGGAGTAGCCATCGAGAAAACAATAGTAGTGGTGGTTGGCTAGTCTTTCCAGCATCTGGTCAATGAAAGGAAGTGGGAAGTGGTCCTTCCTTGTGGCTGAGTTTAGCTTCCTGTAGTCAATGCACATCCTATGCCCTGTGACTGTTCTGGTAGGAATCAGCTCAGCTTTCTCATTTGTGATGACAGTGATGCCACCCTTCTTAGGAACCACATGAACCGGGCTCACCCAAGTGCTGTCTGAAATTGGGTAGATCACCCCTGCACTCAACAGCTTTAGAATCTCCTTTTTCACAACTTCCATCAGTTTGGGATTCAGTCTTCGCTGGTGCTCTATGGACGTCTTTGACTCATCCTCCAAGTGAATCTTGTGCATGCAAAGATCTGGAGAAATACCTGTAATATCATCCAAAGAGTACCCCAATGCTTTTCTATACTTTCGCAATTTTGAAAGAAGCAAAGCGGTCTCCACATTATTCAGGTTAGCACAAATAATAACAGGATATGTGGAATTTGGTCCCAAGAATGCATACCTCAGCCCAGCTGGGAGGGCTTTAAGTTCCACCTTTGGAGCATTCTCCTCACTCCAATCTGGTTGGGAGGATGACGGTTTGACGGTTTTATCGGTGCCTGAGTCTTCAAGGCTGACATAGGCGACATGCTTCTCAATCGGTGAGGCTGAATCCAAAATCTCAGAAAATCCAACCACTTCTTGGTTCATGAACCCGAACTCACTCTCCTTTTGGGTCAATGCGACTTGTAGAGGATCATCAGTGTGCAACTCTTCATCCATTTCCTCCACCAGTTCAGTCAATGTATCAACCCAGAAAGTCTGTCCATCAATAGTCGGATTTTTCAGCACCTTCTCCACATTGTATCTCATCGCCATGTCTCCTAGACGTAAGTCTATATGCCCATTCTGTACATCAATCATGGCTCCAGCAGTAGCTAAAAATGGTCTGCCCAAAATGAGAGGATCTTTAGGTTCCTCTTCCAGCTCCAGAACTACAAAATCGGTAAGCACATATCCCTTTCCAACACCAACAGGGATGTTTTCTAGTACACCGACTGGTCTTCGCACTGATCGGTCAGCAAGGACCAAGGAGATCCTTGTAGGTTTGTAGTTCGTCATGCCTAGCCTCTCAGAGACAGAGAAAGGCATTAGGCTCACTCCTGAACCCAGATCGCAGAGACTCTTCTCAAAAGTAAGTGATCCAATGCGGCATGGTAGAACAAATGCTCCGGGATCTTCACGCTTTTTAGGCATGACATTTTGTAGAACTGCGCTACACTCCTCATTGAGCATCAACACACCCCGCTCTAGGCTCATCTTATCGGTAAGAATCTCCTTCATGTACCTTTTAAGAGAAGGTACCATCTTCACCGCTTCAACAAATGGCAATCTCACATGTAACTCCCCAACAAGGTTCTTTAGCTTCTCGTACTCACGTTCTTTGATCTTCTGCCTTGGTCTGGATGGGTATGGAGCCTTAGGAACATAAGCAGGAGGCGCCACATACACCTCTTCAGGTTCAGGGGAATTTGGCTTCGTCGACACGGGATCGGTCGATCCAGATGGACCGGATCGGTCGATCTCCTTCCCCTTGGATCGGTCGATCTGTTCTTGAGATCGGTCGATCTCTTTCTCTTTCGATTCCTCAATCGTTTTTCCACTCCTAAGTGTTATAGCATTCACAAACTCCTTTGGATTCGTCTCCGACTTCCCTGGTAGAAATCCAGGTGCTGTTCTGCTACTGGAGGCGGTTTGAGCAACTTGCTTTTCCAAAACTTTCAAATGGGTGTTCAAAGCTTCGAACTTCCCATTAAGCTCTCCATACATGTTATCCACCTTGGTGTTTATCTCTGCAGTGCTATTCTTCTGACCTTCTAGCACCATTTGCAGCATCTTCTTAATTTCGTTATCCTGACACTACAAGAAAACACATGCTTAACGACGAAAATTAACGAGGAAAAACAATCCTCGTAAATTTGCGTCGAGTTTACGACGAATTTACGTGAAAAACTAAAGTCATCGTTATTTCCTCGTAACATAACGACAAAACTGTTTCGTCGTAAAGTGGATGTAATTTTACGAGTATTTTACGAGGAAAAACTATTTCCTTGTAAATACGACGTAAACTTTGCGTGGTATTTACGAGGGAATAGTTTACGTGTATTTAGCGAGGAAATTTTTGAATCCACCAACTTTATAGGTGTTACACGTTTTTTTTTGCCCACCTAATTAATTTTCGTCGTAAATTCATAGCAAAATTACAACTACCAGATTCGAATTTTCCTATAAATATGGATGTTTGAACATCATTTTAAACACACCAACAACAAAAAACGTGAAAGAAAAAAAATGGCTGGCTCCGGGACTATTTACGAGTTGCGGAAGTGGATGTATATGCATAGAGATGCTAACGGGAGAGTGACGAAAGAATACCTTGCGGGTCTGGAGACATTTATGCATCAAGCAGATTCAACACCGCTCGCCCAAGAAAGTGGTAAGATGTTCTGTCCTTGTCGGAAATGCAACAATTCGAAACTGGCAAATCGTGAAAATGTTTGGAAGCATTTAATAAATAGAGGTTTCACGGCAAATTACTATATCTGGTTTCAACATGGAGAAGGTTTTAATTATGATCAGAATGAAGCTAGTAGTAGTAATAGCAATTTTCAGGAAAAAGAACCGGTTGATCATCATTTGCATAATGAACATAGTTACCATCAGGAGGAGATGGTAGATTATGATAGGGTTCATGATATGGTAGCTGATGCATTCGTAGCTCATGATGAAGATGAAGAACCTAATATAGATGCAAAAAAGTTTTACGAAATGTTAAACGCGGCGAATCAACCACTTTACAGTGGTTGTAGAGAAGGTCTCTCTAAATTGTCGTTAGCTGCTAGAATGATGAATATTAAAACTGATCACAATCTACCTGAAAGTTGCATGAACGAATGGGCGGACTTGTTTAAAGAGTATTTGCCGGAAGACAATGTGTCTGCTGATTCTTATTATGAGATTCAGAAACTGGTTTATAGTCTTGGGTTGCCTTCGGAGATGATAGATGTTTGCATCGACAACTGCATGATCTATTGGGGAGATGATGAGAAGCTAGAAGAATGTCGATTCTGCAAGAAGCCACGATTCAAGCCGCAAGGACGGGGACGTAATAGGGTACCGTACCAAAGGATGTGGTACCTACCAATTACAGACAGATTGAAAAGATTGTATCAATCAGAGCAGACTGCTGGAAAGATGAGATGGCATGCCGAGCATACTCAGACGGATGGTGAGATGACTCATCCATCAGATGCAAGAGCCTGGAAACATTTCAACAAAGTACATCCAGATTTCGCTAGCAATATCCGGAATGTGTATCTCGGATTATGCACAGATGGATTTAGTCCGTTCGGAATGTCAGGGAGACAATATTCATTGTGGCCAGTCTTTCTTACTCCATACAACCTGCCACCGGAGATGTGCATGCAACGGGAGTTACTATTCTTGACCATATTAATACCTGGTCCGAACCATCCAAAAAGGTCCCTGGATGTTTTCCTACAACCACTGATAAAAGAGTTGAAGGATTTGTGGTCAACAGGGGTGAGGACGTATGACTGTTCAACGAAGACGAATTTTACGATGCGAGCGATGCTTTTGTGGACCATAAGTGATTTCCCTGCCTATGGGATGTTGTCTGGATGGACTACACATGGGAGATTAGCTTGTCCATATTGTAATGGAACGACAGATGCGTTTCAACTGAAGAATGGTAGGAAGACAAGTTGGTTTGATTGTCACCGTCGATTTCTTCCCATTGGCCATCCTTACCGAAGAAACAAGAATTTGTTTAGGCACAAAAGGGTTGTGAGAGACACTCCTCCTCCATATCTAACTGGAGAACAAATTGAAGCGCAAATCGACTACTACGGAGCTAACGAAACAGTTCGTTGGGGTGGTAATTGGCATGTCCCTCGTAATATGCCAGATTCTTACGGTGTTCATCACAACTGGCACAAGAAGAGTATATTTTGGGAGTTGCCATATTGGAAGGATCTTCTTCTGCGCCACAACCTCGATGTGATGCATATAGAGAAGAATTTCTTTGAGAACATCATGAATACAATATTGAATGTCCCAGGGAAGACAAAAGACAACATAAAATCGAGGTTGGACTTGCCGGATATTTGCTCAAGAAGCGAGTTACATATTAAAAGCAATGGACAAGTTCCCGTTCCGATATTCAGATTATCTTCAGAAAAAAAGTCGGTGTTGTTCAACTGGGTGGCATCAGAAGTGAAGTTCCCCGATGGGTATGTTTCGAATCTCTCTAGATGTGTTGAAAAGGGTCAAAAGTTCTCCGGGATGAAGAGTCATGATTGTCATGTATTTATGCAACGACTACTGCCCTTTGCATTTGCGGAGCTACTTCCAACAAACGTACATGAAGCACTTGCAGGTACGTAGTGTATTATATCACAATAATTTACAAAATAATATATGACTAACAATGTGTTTAATTTTTTTTTGAATATAAAAGGCATTGGAGCATTTTTCAGGGATCTGAGCACACGCACTCTTAAAGAAGAAGTTGTGGAACAGCTTCAGGAGAACATTCCCATCTTATTGTGCAACTTGGAGAAGATATTTCCTCCCGGATTTTTTGACGTCATGGAGCATCTAGCTGTCCACCTCCCATATGAGGCATTGCTTCGTGGACCTGTACATTACGGATGGATGTATCAGTATGAGCGAGCCATGAAATATTTGAAGGGAAAAGCAAAGAACCTCGCCAAAGTTGAAGGTTCTATAATTGCTGGAAGTTTGACGGAAGAAGTTTCTCACTTCACATCGTACTACTTTGCGTCAAAAGTACGTACACGGAGAAGAGCTCCAAGAAGATATGATGATGGTGGTGTTGCGCCAACATATGCAGTTGCTGGTGTTCCAGACATCTTTAGCCAGATTGGGCGACTCGGTGGGAAGTGTAAAGAGGTTTGGTGGTCGAGTGAAGAAGACGCTCATAGTGCACACACCTATATTCTACTCAATTGCGAAGATCCATTGATGCGTTATTTTGAAAGGTAACATATATTGACACTTCGAAACACATATAAGTATAATTAATTGTATAATTGCGAGAGATTCATTCCTATAAAATGTGATTTTACAGCCTATTTGTTTCTCAAGTCGAAGAAACATTTCCTGGTATATCCACAAGTGACGTAGACAAAAGGAAAGATCAACACTTCATTAAGTGGTTGCGGAATCAGGTACTAACTAAAACTTTTTTTTCATACATTATCTGTATTTCATTAACATTCTCTTTATTTTTGCAGGTTGATTATGACGACGATGCAGATTATCCTAAGTGGTTACACGAAGTAATTCAATCTCCACTTGTAAAGGTCACCACATCACAGATGTATTTCACACGAGGCTATACTTTTCATACATATGACTATGGTAGACAGCGGGCGACCAGTAACTATGGAATATGTGTGAAAGGGGAAACAGATTTCTACGGGATCTTGACGGAGATTATTGAAGTCGAATTTCCAGGGATACTGAAGCTGAAATGCGTCCTCTTCAAATGTGAATGGTTCGACCCCGTCGTCAACAGAGGTGTTCGGTCTAACAAATTCGGTGTAGTTGATGTCAACGGTGGACGAAGGTACAACAAATTCGAGCCTTTCATCTTAGCTTCACAAGCAGACCAAGTTAGCTTCCTTCCATACCCTCGGATGAGAGATTCAGGTATAAATTGGTTAGCAGTGATCAAAGTTACACCTCGAGGACGAATCATCAGTGGAGAAGAACCACCATTGCAAGAAGAACAGATAAATGAAGTCGAGGAACCTGAACAAGAAATTGATGACATCCTTCTCATTGATCCGCATAATCACGAGTACGAAGATCTTACCGATGATGCCACAGACGAAGCTGTTGAAGACGAGTTTAATGAAAATGATGATGTTTCTAGTGATGACGAGAATGTCGATGTATCCGATTGATGTATTTGTTTTATGAATAAGATGAGGGAGTTTGTTTTATGAATAAGATAATGTGGGGTTTGTTTTATGAATAAGGTAATGCTGGGAGTTTGTTTTATGAATAAGCAAATGTGGGATATTGTGGTTTGGAATGGAAATAAAGATGGAGTTTGGAATATATGAAGTAGAAAATAAGGAATATGGGGTTTCAGGTTTTTGGTTTCGGGTTTTGGGTTTCGGGTTTCGGGTTTGGGGTTTCGGGTTTGGGGTTTCGGGTTTCGGGTTTGGGGTTTCGGGTTTAGGGTATGGGGTTTGGGGGTTGGGATTTCGGGTTTCGGGTTTCGGGTTTCTGATTCTAGGGATTTAAACATAACACTCGTTAATTCCACGTAAGCACAAATCGTCGTAAAGTCCACGCAGGATGAAATCGTCGTAAAGTCCACGCAGGATGAAATCGTCGTAAAGTCCACGTAGGATGAAATCGTCGTAAAGTCCACGCAGGATGAAATCGTCGTAAAGTCCACGTAAGACAACGAGGAAATAACGACGAAACCTAAAATTAAATATGGGGTTTGGAATATATGAAGTAGAAAATTAAAGATGGGGGTTTGGAATATATGAAGTAGAAAATTAAAGATGGGGTTTGGAATATATGAAGTAGAAAATAAGGAATATGGGGTTTGGGGTTTCGGGGTTGGGGTTTTGGGTTTCGGGTTTCGGGTTTCGGGGTTGGGGTTTCGGGTTTGGGGTTTCGAGTTTCGGGTTTCGGGTTTGGGGTTTCGGGTTTTGGGTTTCGGGTTTCGGGGTTGGGGTTTGGGTTTCGGGGTTGGGGTTTCGGGTTTGGGGTTTGGGGTTTGGAATATATAAAGTAGAAAATTAAAGATGGGGGTTTGGAATATATGAAGTAGAAAATAAGGAATATGGGGTTTGGGGTTTCGGGTTTGGGGTTTGGGGTTTCGGGTTTCTGGTTTCGGGGTTGGGGTTTCGGGTTTCGGGTTTGGGGTTTCGGGTTTAGGGTATGGTGTTTGGGGGTTGGGGTTTCGGGTTTCGGGTTTCTGATTCTAGGGATTTAAACATAACACTCGTTAATTCCACGTAAGCACAAATCGTCGTAAAGTCCACGCAGGATGAAATCGTCGTAAAGTCCACGCAGGATGAAATCGTCGTAAAGTCCACGTAGGATGAAATCGTCGTAAAGTCCACGTAGGATGAAATCGTCGTAAAGTCCACGCAGGATGAAATCGTCGTAAAGTCCACGCAGGATGAAATCGTCGTAAAGTCCACGTAGGATGAAAACGTCGTAAAGTCCACGCAGATGAAATCGTCGTAAAGTCCACGCAGGATGAAATCGTCGTAAAGTCCACGTAAGACAGCGAGGAAATAACGACGAAACCTAAAATTAAATATGGGGTTTGAAATATATGAAGTAGAAAATTAAAGATGGGGGTTTGGAATATATGAAGTAGAAAATAAGGAATATGGGGTTTCGGGTTTCGGGTTTCAGGTTTCGGGTTTCGGGTTTGGGGTTCTAGGGATATATGAAGTAGAAAATTAAAGATGGGGGTTTGGAATATATGAAGTAGAAAATTAAAGATGGGGATTTGGGTTTCGGGTTTCGGGTTTGGGGTTTCGGGTTGGGGTTTCGGGTTTCGGGTTTGGGGTTTCGGGTTTCGGGTTTCGGGGTTGGGAGTTTCGGGTTTGGGGTTTCGAGTTTCGGGTTTCGGGTTTCGGGTTTCGGGTTTTGGGTTTCGGGTTTCGGGGTTGGGGTTTCGGGTTTCGGGTTTGGGGTTTGGAATATATGAAGTAGAAAATTAAAGATGGGGGTTTGGAATATATGAAGTAGAAAATAAGGAATATGGGGTTTGGGTGTTTCAGGTTTCGGGTTTCGGGTTTGGGGTTTCGGGTTTCGGGTTTGGGTTTGGAATATATGAAGTAGAAAATTAAAGATGGGGTTTGGAATATATGAAGTAGAAAATAAGGAATATGGGGTTTGGGGTTTTGGGTTTGGGGTTTCGGGTTTCGGGTTTGGGGTTTCGGGTTTCGGGGTTGGGGTTTCGGGTTTCGGGTTTGGGGTTTCGGGTTTGGGGTTTGGGGTTTCGGGTTTCGGGTTTGGGGTTATAGGGATTTAAACATAACCCTCGTTAATTCCACGTAGGATGAAATCGTCGTAAAGACCACGTAAAAAGATTTAAACATATATCACGTTAATTCCACGTAAGCAAAATCGTCGTAAAGTACACGAAAAGAAAAACACGGGCCTTTGTGATTCCTCGCCATTTCCTCGTAAAAAAAAACACGGGCCTTTGTAACTGCTCGCTATTTCGTCGTAAATTTACGACGAATTTGCGACGATATGTAATCTTATATATACACCCGACCGCTCACTCTTTCTTTCCTCTCTACTTCCTCTCTACTTCCTCTCCATTTCGTAGCAATGGTAAGCCTCTCTGATTCCTCTCTAATTTGGTTAGTTTAGGATATATTAGGTGGTTAGTATAGGGAATTTAGATAGGTTTGCGGATTTTATGTTATTTAGTGTTGATTAGGTGGATAATGTTGGAAAATATATTGTTGATGTTAATTTTAAAAATTTCATTTTTTTTTCCAGGTTCGAAAAGGAAGACTTACTGCCCATTACAGAGAGATCTTCGGTGAGCCGGGTAGTCGTTTAGACCCGGCCTCTTCTTCCGCTCCCAGTTCTTCGGGCCAGGAGACTGTCCCCGAGACTCAGTACACTCAGAGAGTCTCTGGGTCTACTTCTTCTAGTGCACCATCGGCTCCTCATGTGCCTCCTCCGATGCCTCCTCCTGTGCCTCCTCCGATGGCACCTCCGATGGTCGCTGATATTCATCCTGATCTGATGGTGCCTCCGAGTGCTCCTTACTCGCAGTACACGGTAGAGGACATTCTCAGTCTGCCAGGCAGAGAAGGTTTACCAGTCATCGACCCAGACCGACCGGACGGAACGTTGTGGTATGTTGCATTAATTTTTTTAATTCGTTTAAATATCTTTTATAACATTAAAAAATAATTTATATTTTAAATTTGTATTTTCCAGGTGGGGGGTTGACGGATGTCTTGCATCGGACGTAACCGACACGATCAAGGGTTACTTCTCCATGGCACATCCAAACTGGAGTAAGACGCCTCACTACGTCAGAAAGACGTGGTTCAAAATTTACGCTGTAAGTTTCTATTAATTAATTATATATTTTTTAATTTTTTCATGATTTATATATATACTTTCTAAAAAACTAATTGTTAATTTATTTTTCCAACAGCAAAAATATAATTGGGCTTTGGGGATCACTGAGAGGGTGAGGAAGAAGTTTAACGCGAAAGCGAAAGTTCGCTTGTTGGACACGGTCTCCAACTGGAAGGGTGACTGGATCGTGAAGGGGTATGAGCGTGGCAAACCCGCTGAGCTCACCACGGACGTGTGGGATGGCCTCATCCGTTATTGGCGCCTTCCTGATTCGATTAGAATCGCCCAGGCTTGCTCTAACTCCCGTAACACGGTCGATGAGCACGGGAACGGGCCGATGCTTCACACTACGGGCCAAAAACCCCACGCCGGTGTCCGTTTGGAAATGGTAATTAAATATTTTATTAAATAATTTTTTTAATAATTATATTAATTTATTCTAACTTTCTTAACTGTTTTTTAGGCCAAAGAGACGGGACATCTCCCGTCTCTTATGGAACTTTACGAGAGGACCCACAAGAACAAGGCGGGCGTATTTGTAGATGGCAAGTCCGAGCAAATCTACAACGACGTAGTTGCTCGGGTTGAAGACCGCCAGACTCAGCTGACCCAGCAGTCTACCGACGGATTACCCGTCACCTTATCCACACTTGAAGTGGATAAGATTTACGAGGAGGTAAATTTTCAAAAAAATTAATTTTTAATTATTCATTTAATTTAACTTTAAATATTTACTTACAATATTTATTTTTTGTTTTTAAGGTTGTCCCTAAAAAAAAGGGACGGACATTGGGTATTGGTTCCGTCAACGATGTTCCGAGAGCGACATCGTCTTATGGTCAGCGACGGGATGATGAAGTCACGGAGCTGCGTAGAGAGTCCGCTCAGCTGCGTAACGAGTTGACCGCGACAAAATCTCGTATGGGTGGAGTCGAGGGCTTCTTAGACGTTATTGCGGCCACAAATCCGGAATGGGAGTCCATGTTGAGGAACATGCGACAACAACATCCCATTCATGGCGAGTCATCCGGCGACGTACATAACGAGGCGGATGTTACGAGGAGGAGTGATGAATTCTACCGGGCGATGAACGACCCTTAGTTTTTTTTTGTTGTTGTATTATATAAATTCAAAACTTATTTATTTATAAAATATTTTCATATGAATTTATTTTTATTTTGAATTTTAATTTATTATTAAATTAAATAATTTTAATTATTTTTTTATTATATTTTAAAATTCTGTAAAATAATAAAAACGAAGTAAATTCGTAGCTAATGTACGACCTCTTTACGTGGAAATCTTACGAGGAAATGACGAGAAACAGTTTACGAGTATTTTACGAGGAAGTATTTACGAGGAAATAACGAGGAAATGTTTACGACCATTTTACGAGGAAATCATTTCGTGGTTGTTACGTGTATTTTGCGAGGAAAATCTTTCAAGGTATTTACGTGTAGATTACGAGGAACTGTTTTCGAGTTATTTACGAGGAATTGTAGCGACGCCCTTACGAGGAATTGTAGCGACATCTTTACGACGAATCGTTCTACTTCGACTTTACGACGAAATATATTCCTCGCTAAGTTACGACGAATTAGCGAGGAAATATGTGTTACGACGGACGTGTAACGAGCAAACGCGTTTCCTCGCTAATTCGTCGTAAAGCCTCTTTTACGACGAAATAACGAGGAAAATCGCCCTCGTTAAGATTATGTTTTCTTGTAGTGTGAGAAGGCTGTGATGAAGAGGCATTTCCTTGATTCTGATAGTTGTTGTACTGCTGCCTTTGCTGAAATCCTGAGTTGCCCGAGTTGTTTCCCTGATATTGATTTCTGTTCTGAAATCCTTGGTTGAACACACTCTGGTTCTGATTCTGGTTCTGCCTGTTTCCTGCCTGAGGGTAGGACTGATATTGTGGATTCTCCACATTGTTGCTCCGGTAAGACAGATTATTTTGCTGATTTTGATTCCACCCAAGGTTCTGATTGTAGCCTCTGTTGTAGTTTCCTTGACCACCAATGTAGTTCACATCAGCCTGCATATCACTTGAATCATCACCAACAGCTTCTTGTGAGGAACGATAGCCTTGCTCCTCCACAAATTTCACAGATTTCTGATCTCTCTTGAGAAGCATCTCAATCTTGGCATTCAGCTCATCTATCTTCTTGGATTCATAACCAACACCCTTCTGGCTGGTATCAAACCTTGACTTGCGGTTTGCTTTGCTGGATGACAGGTTGTTCAACAAGGTGTAAGCTTCTTCAACAGTCTTGGTCATGAATCACCATTACTTGCTGTGTCCATGGCATCTTGACTCTCTTCATGAACTCCATTATAGAAAATGTTCAGCAAACTCACATCAGTGTAGCCATGGTGAGGGCAGTCCTGTGTGTACTCCTTGAAACGCTCCCAAGCCTCATGAAAGCTTTCTGAATCAAGTTGCTGAAAGCTTCCAATTCTGCTTCTCAGATATGTGGACCTTGACTTGGTGAAGAAATGCTGTAGAAAAGCAGCTCTTGTCTCTTCCCATGTAGTAAGAGATCCTGGAGGGATGGACTTTAACCATCTGATAGCTTTATCAGCTAAGGAAAACGGGAACAACCTGCATTTCAAAGCGCCTTGAGGAACTCCATTATGCCTGCTGGTGTCACAGACTCGCTCAAAATGCTCCAAGTGATACATCGGGTCCTCAGACGGGTTTCCATGAAACGGATTTTTCTCCACCAAATTAATGAGACCAGTCTTGATCTCAAAGTCTCTTCTCTCAATGGGAGGTGGGCGAATCCCAGAACGATCGGCATAGAATGCATCTGGTGTATCATAATGTGCAAGCGTCATCCTAGGCATGCCATAGTCTCCAGCCTGTTGTCTTGCAGCTACACCAGCCTGCTGATTATCACCAGCATTGTTGCCTTCTCGTTCATTTACAGGAATTGGATTTTGCGGGTTGTCCTGAAATTGGTCTTCTTGGTGTTCAGCCATTTCAACCTCTTCAGCGGACTCAAGTCTTTTCTTTTTCACTTGTCTCTCTAGGCGGCCGAGCTCTAACTCCAAAGGTATTAAATTCGATGATCCTTTGCTTCTAGTATGAAATCCGCTCATTCACCTGAAAACACAAACAGAAAGAGAAAGACAGAAACATTAGACAAAATAAAGAAAATGCTATAGTCTTAAACTGATCATTAACTCTAGGGTGACCAAATGGTCCCCGGCAACGGCGCCAAAAACTTGATGTCTCGAGTTTTAAACCCGATTATCTAACTGCAAGTGCACAGTAAAGTACGCAGTAGTAATACGGGATCGAATCCACAGGGACCGATGATCACACGTAGAGTTGCAGACAATTAATAGCTACAGCGAATCAAAATATATTTTGATGGTTTTTATTTAATTTTCTCTAGTGTCACAAACATAAACAAACTGTAAAAAGATGATTTAAACGATTTGAAAACTATTTTAAAACAAACGTTGGGCATTGGGAATTCTCAGGGATTTCTTTTTAATCAAGATACAATTAATGGAAGACACGGGATATATTAAGAAAGTCTAGAACTCAAACACGATATTAGAATTAACCTACTTCCGTAGCGCTAATTCTCTATGTTATAGAAATCTCCACACTAACTTCCGCTGAGTTTCAATTTCTAAACAAGCATTAAGAACAGGTTCAATATGTTCACAAAGCGCAATAACATCAACTGCCGAGGGTTAAGGAACATTAAATATATTTTATGATGGTGTGTTATAGTTTCTTACTTTTCTTTTATTTATGATGATATGAATTTAGATTGTAAATTGATAATATGCTTGATCGAACCAACCAAACATATGCTCAAAGCCAGTGATAAAGAGTGTTATAACCGAGAAAGCAATGTTGAATGTCGCGCGGGTTTATGTAGCAAAAGATTAAACTATATATGTAACCATGTCCACAAAATGTAGAAACTGAAAGACAAGTCAAACCAGAGTACAAAACATCACCGCTGAAAACCTTTACAGACCTAAAAGAAAACTCATACATCTTCCTCTAGTTCGGTAGGATGGATGTTCAATGGACTAATCACCACTCTTACCATAAACTTTAGATCATGAAGAAACTGTCTTCCTGAGCTTCCAATCTCGATGAAGAAGCTGTTTCATGGACAATGTATGAATGACTCTGTTCTTCCACAATGTGGATGTTTCGGTTGCAAATGTGGGAGAAGCAGCTGATGAGCCCCTCTGTTGAATATGATCAGAAGCAGAGAACAGTACATGAGGATGTAAATCAAGAATTTGAGGATGGATCACCAAGACCTGGTGAAGGATCAATAAGAAAAAAGCTGTGGACTTTTCTAACTACATAACACATCTCACGTGAATGATCTAAGAGATGTGTTGTTACTTTCACATTTATATTGTGAAAGCCTTCTTGTATCCAAAGAGACCCTTTTGATGGAGGATGAAGTTAGAGCATTAGAAGAAGAGGCATGTGTTTAATGATATGTACTTGGGATGGTTTTAGAAAAGCAGAAACGTTAAACAGAATAGCTTGAGGCTTTGCCTTGTCTTGTCTTGGTTCATTACACATCAATCGAAACAACCTAACATGTGAGCGTAAATTCTCTAGAAAGTTTTATCAATATATGGGAAGAAGATGCAAGGCTTGGAAGAATCCAAATCTTTGTCCAGCATCCCATATATATTAATTGAGAAACATTTGAAAAGATGTAACCTTAAGTTTGTAATAATTAAAAAAAAAAGGATCTTGCTGAGTTGTCAATCAATTAAGATGTCAATTTAGCTTACGTGGCAGCTTTACGATCAATTGGAAAAAAAAGTTGGTCCAAATTTAATTCTCATCTTCACTAGGTACATTATTTACATAAACTATACTTATAAACATTCGGTTAACATGAGCATAATAAATTAGTGAGACACGAGCATAATAAAAAATTGGTCCATAACAAAACGTTCAACGTTCAACAAGCCATCTGACATTCGGTTATGTACTAAGAACCTTTGACTTACATTTATATGAAACAATTTACATATGATCATACAACTTAACATTAGGTTTTCTGTAGATATCTTTACAGCTCAAACATTACTACAATAACTATGGGGATCAAAGCTTTAGTGATCAATTAGTGATTTGGTTTTAATAAGTTCTGATCTCTTGAACTGGTGAACAGTGTTACTTTTACATTGTTTTAATAATCATTTATCAATCTCAGAAGCTTCATACGTACCTTAAACAACACATATGTAAGAGATTATATACAGAGCCCATATCGCAACAACAAGAGAAGAACAGCAAACTGAGCAGAAGAAGATTGTATACTCGGTATGGATTATTGTTTAACCGTTATATATGTAGATTAATAACGGTTAACCAAATCGGTTAACCGAATGAAATAAAAATATGTTAATAACGGTTAATCTAATCGGCTAACTAAATCGGGATTATATACAGAGCTCATATCGTATTTTGTATTGTTGATGTTGGTTTGATGTGAATTTTTTATTTTAATTGAACCGAACGAATATCGACTTGGAAGATTGACTTACTATTTAGTATGTTTGTTATCTTTTCCTTATTAAAAGAAACAATTAAAGATTATTATCTGAAAAATCTTATGATTAAATATCAAATATAGTGCCTTGATACACAATTTAGTAACATGTAATTAAGGAAAATCCCTATTTAAAATGTAAATACTTTGTCACCGAGGCAATCATTGATAATATTTATTTGGGGATTAAGGAAACATATAATAAGTGTAATTCGTAGTAGTTAATAGGGGATATAAGCAACCTTAACCTAATATCGAAATCTTTATAAACCGATCAAACCCAATAAACCGAGTATTTAAAATATAACTGTATAATGTACATATATATATGTATATATATATAATTTATTGTATTGCTATGGTCTTCATACTTTTTAAAAAATATTGATTTTAGTAATTTTAGTAATTTTAATATTTTGTTTTATGTTAAAGGTTATTTTCATCTTTTATCAAATTAAACAAATATAATTTTACTTTTTTCGTTGACAAATAATGTGTGCTAATATTTAGTTATTTAATAATATTATGAATTACTAAATTTTGTTATTTTATTGTATTAAACTATTATCAACAAAAGAAACTACTCAGATATGATCATGGAAAACTACTCAGATATAATCATGGAAAACAGAATAATAACGTTAATTTGATACACAGGTATAACATGATGGAAATTTTTGGTAAGAGTAATTATTATGTTTTGTTAATAAAAAAATATATACATAAAACTTTATTACCAAACGAATCTATATATCAAATATTTTTCTTTACAACACAATTTTTAGAACTTAAATTAGGAAAATTATATTGAAGATTAAGAAAAAATTTGGCACAAATGAATGAATTGCCTAATTGTTTTTCGTAGCTTAAGAAAACGCTAATCATGTTCTTTCTTAGTAATTAATGATATATATTATGTTAACCTAATTTTTATCTTATAAAAAGTATCGGTTGCAACTTGCAAACAAAGAATACCATCATCAAGTACTTGAAGTAAAGTATCGACTGCAAACAAAAGACTAATTTCATCTTATTTGAGCCTTTAATATAATAATTGTGCTGCTAAAATTTATGTTGTCCATAACCAATCATACTTCAAAGTATAAGCCTAACCCAATTTGTAGTTGCCTTTTTAATATTTTAATTTTTTATCTTATGTTGTCAAAAAAATGTAAAATCTGATATTCTGAGAATTAAAGTAACTTCCAAATCAAAAAATATAAATCTTATTCACCTATAAGTTAGTGAAAGAAAATACTAAAATGTATCGAATCCATCATAAATTTTAAGTTTTGATCCACAATTCCAATTAAAGTTGTTATCAGATCAACGTGTAGATGATTATACAAACAAACCAACACTATATACATATATACAAAAAAAAAGATTGATCATATATAAATCTTAACTTTGTCAATACCATATGCAGTGGCGGACTCACGTTAAGAGTTATGGGGTCATCTGACACCACATATATATGATAAACATAATTTTGCAAGCTAAATTGTTTTTGACGCTAGCGTATTTGGTTAGGAAGCTTGTTACTGAACCCACGAACCCTGGATCAAATCCCTTTAGTGACCCTTTTTTTTAGTTTGTTTGTATGGTCCATATGTTTTATTAAAATTGTTATCAGTTCAACGTGTAGATGATTATACAAACAAACTAACAATGTATACATATATACAAAAAAAAATTGATCATATATAAATCTTAACTTTGTCAATACCATATGTTTTATTTAACTCACCATGCGCTTTTGCCCAGGTCTTATTCTAACTAGTTAGAGATTGTAATGTCACAATCTCATAAGCTTTTACTTCCCCTTGTAGCAGTGATGCCATATGGGTACGTAAGAGAAAGCCCATGACGACTAAAAATGAGTCTTATTGGGCCGATATTGAAGTTAAATAAACAGAAGATAAAAACTAAAAAGTAACACGCTTGGCCCATGTAGGTTTCGAACCTGCGAGCACGACCCTCTAACCAGCTCTAACCAACTAAGCTAATGGGCCACTTTGTTTCTTTGCTATCCTTTACATTTCTATCATATAAATATTGATAGAAAGATCATGTCGGTGAAAGATTCAGAAAGCGTTTATTTCGAGAATTGTAATCTCGTTTGATAGCATTGCACGAGATCAATTTTACATGTGAAGATTTTCAACGCAGTGAAAAATTAAAGAAAAACTAAAGAAAAGCAAAAGTTTGACGAAAATTGAAAAACCAAAATGGAGCGTACAAGTGCTAAGTGGCATATGCATAGAGAGTTGGAGAGTTAGGAGAATGATAATTTATTTTAGGTCGGCGTGAAGTCTCCGGGTACGTACAACGGTACAAGTATGTGTGATTCATTCTTGCGTGTATTAGGGTTTTCAAAAAAATAAGAATGTTATATATGTATAAACAAAATCTAGGGTACCCTATAAAAATACATGTTCATTTTATAGCTATTCAATCATAGTATGACAACTTATTCTACTAATTATTTTAATATGACGTATCTCTCTAATCATATATAAGATTTTCAGAAATATCCACTATCATTCCATTTTTATAACACTGATTCAATCATCCTAACCTAACTAATAAACTTACATATTAACAGTATGTTAATTGTATATGTGCATGGGAATTTTCAACTCCATGCAAAATTTTGTTTAAGTTCTTAATGGCTATAATTTTTTTTGTTATAAGTATCATTTGCTCTATAATCGGGTTTTAATTTGTGTCTTTCAGAGCAAACTTGTAGATAACTAGATTTATTAAATCCGAAAGTGATAAGACATCGTCCTAATATTTATATAACATGTCTTTCGTCAAAAAAAAAATATTTATATAACATGTTACGTTAGACATTAACTTTAATTTTATTTATTCTTGAGAACAATATATCGATAACTTCCATTTACAGATGTTAAGGCAAAACTTAGAAGAACTTCCCCTATACAAGTATATGCATGTATACCACCTTCTCAGTCTACACATTCATGCCATTATATATAATACATTTGTATACGACTGAATTATCATTGATAATTGATGTAAGCGGCAAAAAAGTCAAAAATGTTATATGCAAAGCTGGCAGATAGACTTTGATGGATTATAAGGAGAAGACTTCTATGGAGATTGGTGTTTGTGAAAATTATAAATAATAGCAAGTGGGTACTTTCTTTTAATTAAGGACCAGTGACCCATATCTTGTTTTGTTTCTAAGTTGTGGTCATAAACAAATTATAATCACATATATAACATAGCCTTTAGATTATATCTACGTCGATTATCTATGTCCAATTAAAATCCGTATCGTAATCAGATAGATATTTCGTACCAAATATTATAATTAAATAGTAAGCAGAGTTTCAATTCTATGATTTTTTGGGTACAATTTCAATTCTATGATTCTCATGAGTAATCATTTATTTTGATTGATCAGAGTCTGGATGAGTGAACTTGATTTACGTACTTATTACATGCAGTATGTTTTTTGGGTCAAATCTTAGATGGAGTATGTATAAGTAGATCAATGTTTATTAACTTTTTTTTACCAACTCATTAATGTTTAACTTTTTTTACCAAACTCATTAATTTTTATTAACCTGATTGTAATTAAACTGTAATTTAATGCATACATATTGGTTCATAAACTCTTAAACGTCTATGAAATTATTCTTACGTTGTTTTTGATTAACTACTCTGTTTTTACGTTTGGATTATAATTCAAGAATGGTTCGCACAAAAAAAAATTAGTCAACTTGGTTATTATTTTTCTAACTATCTTAAAATTTTCTTTTTCTTTTTCTTTTTCTGTCGTTGATTTTGGTGGACATGTCACATACAAATACAAATACAAAAAACTGCGACTTAGCTTTTGACGTCTCCGACCTCTCTTAAGTTTTGACTATTCGAAGATTATAAGGTTATTTCACTAGATGCAAAAAGAAAACAAGGAATATATTATTTATCTAATTTTCTCACGGACACTTCCACTAAACTAAATCATATTTGATCCATCGTTCTTAAAACAGAACATAATCGAATCAAACACATAAAAATTTTGAAATTCGGTTCAGAACAAAATATACAATCAACTATCACATGCATAAAGAAACAACACTGCAACAGAACTTGTTTACCTTTCGATTTGAGGTGAGAGACCGAGGGAAATCTTCGAGTACAAGACCCACCGCGAGACAGATTCGCCGACAACCAACAAACTACGCAAAGAAACAACCGATCAGAGCAAGAATATGCATAATCTAAGACATGCATGAACAATCGCTTACCTTTCGATTTCAGGAGAACAACCGAGACAGAGCTCCGTCGCGTCGAGGAGAACCACCGAGAGAGAGGTCGCCGACGCGAGCCACCGAAGGATACGTCGCCGCTGGAAGCCACCAAAGAGACGTCGCCGAGAGGAGTCACCGAAGAGACGAAGAAATCGCCTTCGTCGAAGAGAAGTTTCGAGAGAGAAAGACGGAGAATGAATTGAACGCGTGAGACGCGTAATTTCTCCTCTTGCCTTCATCGTGTGACACGTATCTTCCAAGAGGCGGGTCTTCTACACCTTCCGAAAGAGGCGAGTTTCACTCTTTCTTTTTTCTTTTCATTTTTTTATATATTTTTGGCCAAAAGCCCACTAAATGGCTTGCGTTGAAGATGGTATTATAATCTCTTGTTAGTTGTTAGGTTGGACTTCTATAGCTGCTATTTGGGCCTCTATTACACATCACCAGACCAAAGAAACATGCCCACTAGCCCAAACAGAATCGTATCTCACAGATGTATTTGGCAAGAATTCTGATATCCTCTCTATGGGAAACAACACAAAATTTATTAAAACAGATATATAAAATTTAAAATGTGGCAATCTAGTGGTATTACAAAGAGATCGATTTATTCGTTTCTAGAATTCAAAACTTTATAAGTATTGAGCACTATTTAAAAATTAAAAATTGCAAATTTGAGTTCGGATATTGGGTATGAACCGAAGATCCAAAATTTTCAAAGTCTTACAAACCAAGTATATGTACGTAATAAGTCAGCAAGTATATTGAAAACCTTAATTGTCAATTTAACAGCGATTTGTAAGGTTGGACTCCGTCAAAGGCGTCGGCATGTATAACTATTGACTAGGTATACATATCATAATATCATATGGTGTCTCAAAATTGTCGCTCCATTTATATAAATATGTATACATAATATATGTGTCTGAGGGTCTTAGGGTTTATGGAAATATATAGACAATATTATATTACTTTTTTTTGTTATGGGATATTCATTAGACAATAATATCAAATTTGTAGCTATGCCAGTTATGCGTCAACAAGTGCAAAGTTGCAAACCATATTTTGTTTGACTTTTCAGTTTCATGCAACAATTGGCTTTTCTGTTCCAAACAATAAAAATGAAACCCAACTTAATTTGACGGAAAAATAAGTAAAATCTCTATAACTTCTATATGAGAAGCAAGTATAACACAAAAAAAAGCAAAATTAATTTTCTAGAGAAATGCTAGATAGAGATAGGAACAGAAAAGTAGAGAGAGAATAAGTTTTTGGTTACTTAGTCAATTTTGTTTTTTTTTAAAGTCACTGGGTGCAATTTTCCTATAATTAATCTATATAACTTCATATATTGTACAATAATAAATATATACTTATATATATTATATGTACATATATACGATTATTTATTTCTAAAACCGCAAATTTGTTAGATACTTTCGTGATTGGTGTTGTGTTAGCGGTTTTGCCAATAACGCTTAGAAAACCGCACACACAAGTTTACCATTTATTACCTATATAAAGAGTATGCAACACGAATATATGATTCATTTTTTGAATTTTATGGCTAAAGAACTGAGGAACAAAGGTTGCAAATCTGCAGTACAGTAGCTTGCTATAAGAACAGTCTCAAAAACATATATATATATATATACGTATACATAATTCTATACTACTATAATACTTCATCAAATATAATATACTTCAAGTCGCTGAGCCATCGACGACTTATTTTATTCTTGTTAATTGTTATAGTCAACATAATTTTATTTTATTCTTTTCTTTGGTGACTTGGTCACATTTTCATGGGTTTCAAACTTTCATGCAGGTACCATGAGTCTATTATTTTCATTTTAAAAATTGAGATTATTAATCAACAAAAACTATTTGCAAAGTCTAATCAAAGAAACTGTAGATCAAGTCAGAAATATCAAATGAATTAATATATTTTGAAAAGAAATTCTGGTAGCTAGCCCATCAAGGCATATCTAGTCACTGCTCTCACACTCTGCCATAGGTGAAGCAACATCTTATTCTTGCTGGGTTCCGAGTAGCCTGGCCTTGTGATCCGGCATACCAATTACGCTTTTCATATATACCATATCAATATTTTCTAAAAATTACTACCCCCGTTAGATGGATTTTTAGTATTTTTACATATATTTAAAAACACATTAAATTTATATATATATATACATCGATTTTTGCATTTGTCAATTTTTTTATTATTTTAAACCAATAGTAATTTAAGAAACTTAATTAATGTTCTTGAAATTTATCATTTCTTATTATGAATTAATAAACAATTTATAGAAAACATAAACATTTCTTTGTAAAACAATTTTTTCTACAACTTCTTGAATTATCAGCTAATTATGTGTAAATGCACACTGGAAGTAGGTGGGGCCGACATATATTGTTTACTTTAAAACTTAGTCAACAAAAGCAACTTCAGTTAACATGAGAAAAAAAACTAGCTCGTGAACGTAAGTACGTAACTTCATTTTTAATAGTCTGATTGTTCATGTTACTATTAGATTATTGTTTAATTTTTTTTTTTGATAACCTAGGTATCCGGACCTCTCACTTAGTCCGACTATCCCACCGCGTCCAACCGGAACTGGCGAGGAAGATCTTGGAGGCCAAACGGAAACCATGTTAAATCCGCTGTGGCCGGGGCTCGAACTCGTGATGGCGGACACCTCAGCCGAGATTCCTTTACCACCAGACCACGAGGCCCGATTTTATTGTTTATTATTGTTGTTTAATTTTTGGCATGATTATATCTTGTGAGCCCTTTATTTATTTTGATTCAAATAAAATATTGATCAGAAACTAATTTAGTCGATTAGTCGAATGAAAGTAAGATTACCCTATAGAATTAAGAAAGCACATCGGTGATGATGACTGATGAGTATATTTATTGGAGTATTATTCAATTCGAATTTATGTTATAATTTGAGTCAACTAATTTATATTACGAATAAAAAGGTTTATATCAAGTTACAATTTTAAAAATTTCTAACAACGACAAAAAGTTGTAATTATAGATCTCTTAAATTTCCTTTGATTTTTTTAAAAGGTTTAAATATACCATAAATCTATCATGGTTGGTTCTAATCGGCGTTGGTTTAGGTGTGAACGTATAAAATCATCTCCAAAAAAGAAATCTATTTTGAAGTTTCCAAAACTCTATATTTGACTCCAAAAAGGAACTCTATTTTGAAGTTTCTAAAACTCTATATTTGAAGTTTAAATGTGTTCTTTTCCAAAAGCAAAACTTCAAATTCAGTTTCAAAATTATTTATATTTTATAATATGGTCTTTATATTTGTCATAATTAATTTCAATTCACAAAACTTTTGTAAATAACTAGCACATATATAAACATATTACAACAATACTAATTAATAAAATATTATATTAAAATATAAAATTTTAAACAAAATAACTTAATTAATATTAAACTTCAAGCAAAATACCATATTATTCCATAAAGTGATTTTCGTAATGCATATATGATATACTAGTGCATTTCGAAGTAAAAATGGCTCTCTTCAATTTAATTTGTAGATTAAAGATACAAATTGTTGAAATCGGGTGATATTAATATATGTAAATACATTAAATTAGAACAAAAAAGTAAAAGAGAAACATAAAATATTGCTAAAAGACTAACTTTTATCGATGATATTAATACTCATGAATATATTCAATATGAACAAGAAAAATTGTATGAAAAGACATCATCAACAACAATCATCTTCAGTTACACAAAAAAATTTGGATAATATTTAGAAATTTTAACGGTTACGGATCAAACTTACGTGACTATTAGTGTTGTTGTAATATTTAAATTTGTGTAATAGTTATGTCTTCATGTAATTTTTTAAAAGTTTTTTTGTTAAGTTTCTTTTGTATACTTTTGTTATCTAAATCTAGTTTTAAATATTTTAAATCTTATTTTAAAGTTTTATTTAGTTTTATGTGTTAACTTAAATTTTATAAACAAAACTTAAAATATTTATGAGATGTAATTTTTATAAGGATTAAACAATAAACCAAAAAATATTTAGGAATCATAAATGTGATGTGTAATTGTAGGGACTAAAAATACAAATAAAAATAGGGAGAATTGCCAAGTGTGACTCAAAACTTGGAGTCAAACCCAAAACAATACCCCAACTTGGGTCAAAGGCAAAAGTAACCTAAAAAGCTATTGAAATTACAACTATCCCCTTGTGACCAAACAAAAAAACGGAATTTTTTTTACGTTTCTACCCCTCGCAAGTCGTCTGTTTAGACGACTTGAAAATAAGTCGTCCAGACGACTTAACTGAAAGTCGTCTGGACAGTTAGTCTTAAACATAATTTAAAAATTTTGTAAAAAATATTTTGATAAGTGAAAAATGGGAATTATGTAATTAACATATGTCTTAGGAGGAATAAATTAAGATATAACAAATTTCAATTGTTTTCAGCATAGATGAGTGAAAGTAGTGAGTCATGATATTCTTTAGTTTATGTTTCATCAACATATGTTGTAGTATTGTATGTGTTCTTAGGGTTAGATTTTGGAAAGCATTAAAACCGTTTTTGAAAATTTTTAAAATTACTTATGCGTGTTCATTTCTGTGTATAGTAAACACTATTTAAGTATAATTTGATTTTATAACGTGGTTAGTTAGTTAATCTAGTCATTTTAGTTTAGGGGTTCATTTTAGGGTCTAGGACGACTTAATATTTTGTCGTCTGAAAACAGACGACTAAATATTAAGTCGTCTGTTGTACATTATCAGCCAGAATAAGTCGTCTAAACCGGACCAAACCTTAAAGTTTACCAATGTACTTTTAAAGCTAACCGGATTATTTACCCAATATATAAGGTGATTTTTTTTTTGTTTCATTTTTCGCGAAATTCAGAAACCCTAACAGTTCTCTCTCAAAACCCTAACAGTTCTCTCTCAAAGGCGATTTCGAATTCCCACGATTTCCGAACAAACCATCGTTCTCAACGTCGGCTATCTATCTCACTTCATTCTCACCGTTGTCGCCGCAGCTTCTTCTAACCCTAGCGCCGCCGATTCCTCTAAACCCTAGCGCCGCCGATTCCTCTAAACCCTAGCGCCGCCGCTTCCACTATTTCCGAACAAACCGTCGCCCTCGCCACCGTGGTCACCAACGTTCTCACCGCCGCTTCCTCTAAACACTAGCGCCGCCGCTTCTTCTAAACCCTAGCGCCGCCGCTTCTTCTCTGTAAACCTTAGCGCCGTTTCTCTGTAAACCCTAACGCCGCTAAGTCATCAATCTCGAGGAAAAGATGAACATAAAACGTTGTCTCTATCAATTTACTCATTCTCACCGTTTCACGTTTATTTTTTCAGATCTATAACCGCAATGACGAGTACTCCAACTCCTTCTGCGACTGGAAGACTTGTAAGTAATTTAAGTCGTCCGGCTTTGTCTTCCAACTGGACGACTTAGTAGATGACTTAAATATAAGTCGTCCATTTGGAAGACTTTCCAGACGACTTAATTATAAGTCGTCTACTAAGTCGTCTGGACTTATATTGTTGTCTTTGATTATTTTGCAGACAAAAAGGATGGATATTCCAGAACTCCCCCGTAGGTTATACACATCAGGGGAAGAGCCAGAAGCCCACAATAGCATTTCGTATCATACGGATAACAGCAAGTTGCATACTGCTCTTAGGAAAGCTCTTACTGATGACGAATTTGAAGAGCTCAAGGAGTCGAGTTTGGGAGTTTTCATCAAGTTCAAGGAGCAGGGATTTGGTTGGGCTTCAAGGCTGGTTCACTACATGCTCAGTTTCAAGCTGGACATTAAGAAGAAGTATGAGATGTGGTCTCTCGTTGGTCCAGAACCTTTGAGGTTTTCACTGTTAGAGTTTGAAAACCTCACTGGTCTAAACTGCGAGTACATCGAGGACCTTGAGACACCAAAATGTGACGTTACCCCAGAGATGGTTTCTTTCTGGGGGATGCTGGGAGTTCATCTGGAAGCTGGGCCAACTACTGATCAGATAATAGCAGCACTGAAGAGATGCGGGGATTGGTCCAGGGAAGATCGCAAGCGGCTCGCGTACCTCTCCATCTTCACTGGATTCATTGAAGGGAGAAAGTTTTCAACCGCTACACGATCTACTCTGGCAAGGCTAGTGATGGATTTAGAACGGTTTGAGAATTATCCATGGGGGAGAGTCGCGTTTAAGGTGCTGATGGACTCTTTGTGGAACAAAGAAATTGCTGGCTGTTACACCGTGGATGGGTTTATACAAGTTCTTCAAGTCTGGACGTACACAGCTATGCCGGAATTGGGTGCTAGTATTGGTGGTCCCAGAGCAGACAGTCCGTCTCCACCGATACTGGCTTACGAGGGCAGCAGAGGCCGCAGATCAATGAAAGCTGCTATCTTGAGTCAGGTATTTACTTCAATCCAAAAGACTGCGCAGACGACTTATTATAAGTCGTCTGGAAGGTCGTCCAGCTTGACGACTTATCGGACGACTTATAATAAGTCGTCTGGAAAGTCTTCCCAGCTGGACGACTTATCGGACGACTTAATTAAGTCGTCTGGAAAGTCTTCCATCCGGACGACTTATTAGACGACTTATAATAAGGCGTCTGGAAAGTCTTCCCAGCTGGACGACTTATCGGACGACTTAATTAAGTCGTCTGGAAAGTCTTCCATCTGGACGACTTATTAGACGACTTATTATAAGTCGTCTGGAAGGTCTTCCATCTGGACGACTTATTAGACGACTTATAATAAGGCGTCTGGAAAGTCTTCCCAGCTGGACGACTTATCGGACGACTTAATTAAGTCGTCTGGAAATAGTCGTCCGATAAGTCTTCCATCTGGACGACTTATTAGACGACTTATTATAAGTCGTCTGGAAGGTCTTCCATCTGGACGACTTATTAGACGACTTATAATAAGGCGTCTGGAAAGTCTTCCCAGCTAGACGACTTATCGGACGACTTAATTAAGTCGTCTGGAAAGTCTTCCATCTGGACGACTTATTAGACGACTTATTATAAGTCGTCTGGAAGGTCTTCCAGCTGGACGACTTAGTAGACGACTTATAATTAAGTCGTCTATTTAGTATTTTTTTTCAAATATCTAACTCGATTCTTCTATTTACTGCAGACCCGCGTGATCAACTTTGTTGAGAAGGACATTAGTGAAATGTGGCCAAAATGGGACTCTGAGGTTGAGGACCTGCCCGCGGAGAACATCATTAAAGTCATGTATGAGCGGAGACCGTGGAAGTGGACCATGGATTGCTGGGAAGTCACTGGTACTAAGGTCAATACAAAACCTAAGGTTGTGACTCCATCGAAGAAGGCCAAAGAGATGGTTGTGTTGGAGGAGGAGGAGGAGGAGGAAGACAATCCAAGACCTCGGAAGAAAGCTCGTAAAGAGGCTCCTGAAGAGGCTAGAGAAGAGGCTAGAGAAGAGGCTAGAGGGGTGACCAGAGAGGAGTTGGAAATTATGTTCAAGGGCGTAGCTGAGGCTATGAAAAAAGGGTTTAATAAGTGCATGAGGGAGTTTAGAAAGTTGTCTGATAGATTGGAAGCTGTGGAGAAGAAGGTTGGTGTCACCAATCAGGCTACCCCTCCACCTCTAACCAATCAGGCTACCCCTCAAGATAAACAGCCTACCCCTCTTGCCAAAGAAACCGGGGGTAGAAACAAACAGGCTACCCCTCATGCCAATGAAACCGTGGTTAGTAACCAGCCTCCTCCTCATCAAACCAAACAGCAGCCTCCTCCTCCTCAAAAGAAACAGCAGCAGCCTCCTCCTCTTCAAAAGAAACAGCCTCCTCCTCAAAAGAAACATCATCCTCAAATCAAAGATGTTAGTATCAAATCCAGGGTTAACTAGTTGTCCAGACGACTGTAAAAGTTGTCTGGACGACTAGTTGACCCTGGACGACTTAAACGTAAGTTGTCTGGACGACTAGTTGACCACGGAAGACTTAATTTTAAGTCGTCCAGGGTCAACTAGTCGTCCAGACAACTTTTATTTAAGTCGTCCAGGGTCAACTAGTCGTCCAGACAACTTTTATTTAAGTCGTCCAGGGTTAACTTGTGTGTAACTTTTATTGCAGAGATGGTTGCCGGAGGATACAGCAACCGAGGCGAACTCGGTAAATAAAGCAGATGGTGTCACCTCCAAAGAGATTGTTGCTGTCACTTCCACCGATCACCAACCGAGCCTCGCTTCCACAGATCAACAACCGAGCCTCGCTTCCACCGAGCCAAGCGATCCAGTTTCACAACCGAGCCTGGTTGTATTGGACAAGCGTGCAAAGAGTAAACGAGCGAAGAAACCTGCTCCTACTGTGAGATCTCCTTATATGGCAGAGAAAAAAAAAGATAAAGTGGCAGCCTATAATCCATTTCCGCCAGTAAACAAAGAAAAGTTGAAGGAACTCGCTGATTGGTTGAAAACTGATCCGTAAGTGATTGCTTTACCCATAATAGCTTGATTTAGTCGTCCAAAACTGATTGCTTTTTTGTTTGCAGTCATTATTTAACTAAGATCGAGGACAAACCACGTACATCACCAACAAGGTGGTACCACTTCCTCCGGATAGCCAGAGGATGGCTGGAAGACTGCGTAAGTCTTCTGCACACGATTTAAGTCGTCTACAAAGTCGTCCAAGTAGACTACTTTCCAGACGACTTAAAGATAAATCGTCTGGAAAGTCGTCTACTTGGACGACCACGTAGACGACTTAAATATAAGTCGTCTTCGTCTGGTAACTTCTAACTTGTTATATTTAATATGCAGCATATAGATGCTTGGATTAATGTGCTAAGGCAGAGGTATCAGGAGAACCCACAAGCTTTCAGGAGCGAGCGAATGTGCTTCCTGGATCACAACTTTTCTCAGTCTTGGAGAGAGCAGTATCAGCTCTTCAAAACATCGGAACCTGATCACAAAGGTTTAGGAAGAGTTCTACCTGGTGGGGCGTCGTATTTTTATGACGGATCAATACCTTCATTTTGCCAATCAAACAAGAAGTGGGGGGAGGACATTGATGATATCTATGCGCCAGTGAACTTGGACGACAAGCATTGGGTTGCTATTTGGATATCGATCCCTAAGAGGCACATAGTCGTCTGGGACAGCATACCTTCATCTAGTGTACCAGACGCATGGGATGCGATAATGGAGCCTTTTCTCCAGATGGTCCCTTATCTGCTTGTTGAGTGCGCAGCCACCGACGAAATGCGGGTCAAATACGGGTTGGAGCCATACACATATGAGAGACCGCTGAAAGGTGTACCCACGGCCAACAATGGTGATTGTGGCGTGTACACTGTAAAGTACATTGAATGTCATGCGCTCGGGGGCTCCTTTGACCCTAAAGACTTTGCTAGGTGCAACGCGAAGAAAATGAGGGATAATATGGCGGTGGATATATGGAAGGAGCTTGTTGATCAGCATCTGAAAGAAAATGTGGATGGTGATAAGTTCGTGGGCATGTATGATTAGATTTGTATTTGAACATGATTTTTTAACATGATTTTTGTATTTGAACATGATTTTTTAACATGATTTTTGTATTTGAACATGATATAAGTTGTCTGGAAGAAATAAGTCGTCTGGAAGGTTTTCCAACTGGACGACTTACAAATAAGTCGTCTGGAAGGTTTTCCAACTGGATGACTTACAAATAAGTCGTCTAGAAGGTTTGGACGACTTATAATAAGTCGTCTGGAAGGTTTTCCAACTGGACGACTTACAAATAAGTCGTCTAGAAGGTTTGGACGACTTATTATAAGTCGTCTGGAAGGTTTTCCAACTGGACGACTTACAAATAAGTCGTCTAGAAGGTTTGGACGACTTGAAGGGATGGTAGAAGGTAGTCTAAAAATAAAATACACTTGAAGGGATAGTAGAAGGTCGTCTAAAAATAAAATACACTGGACGACTTAGTAGAAGGTCGTCTAAAAATAAAATACACTTGAAGGGATAGTAGAAGGTCGTCTAAAAATAAAATACACTGGACGACTTAGTAGAAGGTCGTCTAAAAATAAAATACACTGGACGACTAAATATTTAGTCGTCTGGACGGGTAATCAAGACGGGACGACTTAAATTTAGGTCGTCTGGACAACTAGTCAACTGGTTGTGTACATTGTGGTTTCGTATGGCCAGTTTCCTTGCAGTTTGAGCATCTCCGTGCCCTGTGTTTCTTCCTGGGTTTGTGTCCTCTCATCCTAGATAGCTCCAACCAAGATTGCCATCTTGATTTCTTCGGTCTCCCCCGACCACGCTTTAGTTCTGGAGGAAAGCATTCTCGTTCCTCAATATGTTGTGACACGATAGGATATATATTCTCTGAGAAACTGAAAAATCATCTGCAAATATTCAAAATAAAACACATTAGTAAACATAGAGAAAATGAAGAAGTTCAATAAACATTGCCGCAGACGACTTAGCATTAAGTCGTCCAGAAGACTTAAAGGTAAGTCGTCTAAAGAGGTCACTTTTGCAATTGAAAATTAAAAGGGACGACTTAATTCTAAGTCGTCCGGCTTTGTTTGTTAAAAAAAAACTTCAGACGACTTATATATAAGTCGTCTACGAGAAACGGGCTAGTTTTGCATTTGACCGAATCGTGTCAGATCTTTGACTATTTCTGGACGACTTATAATTCAGTCGTCTCTGGGAAAGTTAAAATTTCAATATTTTATGAAAACTTGACGACTTACGTGTAAGTCGTCCTAAGGTTAGTTTTGTAATTGAAAAATAAAACTTGAAATTTAACTTTCTCCAGACGACTTAGATGAAAGTCGTCCAGCTAAACGACTTAATTTAAGGTCGTCCGGGATAAGCAAGGTTTGACCAGAAAATTGGGAAAAATTCTGGACGACTTTGCTTTCCCCGGATGACTTTAAATTAAGTCTTCTGGAGGGACGACTTTATATTAAGTCGTCTGGTTAAAGTTAAATTATGAAGTTTTATTTTTCAATTACAAAACTAACCTAGGACGACTTACACGTAAGTCGTCAAGTTTTCATAAAATATTAAAATTTTAACTTTCCCAGAGACGACTGAATTATAAGTCGTCCAGAAATAGTCAAAGATCTGACACGATTCGGTCAAATGCAAAACTAGCCCGTTTCTCGTAGACGACGTATATATAAGTCGTCTGGAGTGTTTTTTTTAACAAACAAAGCTGGACGACTTAATTTAAGTCGTCCGTTTGACCAGAAGACTCATCAGTAAGTCTTCTACATACAGATGACTTACTAGTAAGTCTTCTACGCGAACAGATCTTGAAAAAAAATTCAAATTCGTACCTTAAACTAGGTGAGATGACTTCGTTTGCACACAGGGTCTTCTCCAACCACCCAGAACCTCAAACGAAAGCAACCGTAAGTAAAAACGAAAGAAATATGGCTCTGTCAACCATAGCCCATATTTTGAATCAAAAGCTTGAGTTTTTTGGATGAATATAGAGAGAAAGTGAAAGAAATGTTGTTTTTAGTTCATAACAATTGAAACAGAGAGAGTGTAAAGAGATTTACGTGCATTAAAGGGCATTAAAAGCTCCAAACAGTTCGTACAAGGTTGTTGCCACTATTCATTGCAGTGGCAATATTGTAAATACTTGAAGAAGATGAGGTTGAGACAGTAAAGAAGCCATTTTCGAAAAAAAAAAAACAAAATGTTAATGGCATTTTCGTAGATAAAATGCAGGCGTGGGGTTAAAATCTCAAAAAAAAAAGGAGTCAAAAGAAAAGGTTAGTTTTCTGTTTGACTCCAAGTTTTGAGTCACTTTTGCAAAAAGCCCATAAAAATATGAAATTTCAAATATAGAGTTTCACTTCTCAAAACTTCAAAGTTTTGAAATTCCTTTTTGAAAAGCAAAAAACTTCGTATTTGAAGTTATAAAATGTTTTTTTTGGAGATGCTTTAAAAGAAACCTTAACGAATCAAAAGGCATAATACGCGTCACATCTACGTGGCATTAAGTTCCTATTGCTCCAAAAACACCTTTTATTCTCTTAATCAAGAAATAAAATTCGATTTTTCCTTTACATATATCTTTAAACTGTGAAAAGAAAAAGAATAAATATCCGAGCTATTAAATATTCTATTTGATTATTAAAAATGATTAGATTGCAATACACCAGGCGCTGCTAATCTGCTATTCTTATCACGAGACTCATCTTATCCAGCTATACAAAATATCTAATAAATCTATTTTTTTCTTAACAAACAAAGAATATATAGAATAATAATGCGTTCGGGACGCCACTTAAAACCAAACAAAATATTTGTGGTGCAGCTAGATTCCAAAACCAAACGAAATATTTGTGGTGCAGCTAAATTAAATTATGGGTTATTTGCTTAGTTCTATATACTCCCTCCATTCCTAAAAGGCGTATGTTCTGGAAAAAAAATTTGTTTCAAAAATATACATTTTTTACTTTTTCAATATATGATTTTATGAAAAATTGTAAGTTTCAAAAAAATTAATGGTGTTTATTGAATTTCTATTTGCTAAAAATTATGAAAAATTGTTATTCACAGAAAACAATGCATATTTAAAATCTCTTGGTGCATACGTATTTGTAAACAAATTTGTTGGTGCCTACATATCTTGATAATCTTTGTGTTGGTTAGGTTAATTCAAAATTTTAACGAAAACCGTACAAAAAAAATTTGTAACTAAATCGTTTTGTCAACTACTACTAATTAACCAACAAAAAACTACAATCGGTCACTCTCGACCAATAAAACTAACAAACTTTACATGAATACCCTGTTATTTTATCTTATATAAGATGAAACGGATCGATATGACACATGTCATTCATAAAAGCTCATTTTACCTTAGAAAATATAGTGACCTGTTTTATACATAGTAATCATCTTCGTCGCTATCTGATTTGTATAAAATAAAATAATTTTGATGAATTCCCTACCCGAGAATTTTTCGAGTTATCTCCAACGTTACGAAAGAGAAAGGACGACGAACATAACACATATATAAAATACATACATTATCTAGCCACTCATGTGACGTGTGAACCCTTATAAGAACGACCGATTCGATTTTGTCACTAGTCCTTTCGGCAATATGTAATTATCCTAATAATTTTGTTTCTATAAACCAATGCCATTAGTTAATGTCTCAATTTTCATAGAAACTGTAAAACAGATGAAGTATCAGTGGATTTTGAATTCATATATAGTGAGCTGAGCTTATGCACTGTAACCCATACTAAAATTTGTAATAGCGATTGTCGTAATTAATTTTCTAGAAGCAAGAAAATGTGGTACCTTAGGTTGGTAGATCAACAATGAAGCATAAAAAGTGTTCACGCACCTAAAGCATTTTTTCCAACACACAATACCTCCCTAACTAATATATAGCTAATCACTCATTTAGATAACCACGGTTTCTTGAGATGTAATCACACGTTCTTGGCTTCTGGCAATTTAGTATGTCGACACCGTACACATCTTGGCAACGATTGGATTTTGAGATTTATGATGTTATTTCAATGTCTTTAAAACAGGTTTAAACAATGTGTGTCAATATTTCAGGGATGTACCAATTTTATTCCGTTCTTTATAATTCTAACGATGTCGGCCAAATGTATAGTACATGGACCAAATGGTTTGGAAGATAATGAATATGAATGAATCAATTATGAAATATCCTACGTGGCATATCGTTGGTAGATGGGGATTGGGATGGCGCAGCCTTAAGCTATCTTAACTCCTTCTAATTAAAGTACTAGTTTTATTATTTTAGTTAATTACTAACCGAAAGTGTTCTATGTGGCACCAAACATAATTTATTACTTTTAAATATTATCATATATACCCCCTAACGATAATCGCGATCACTATGAACTATATAAAGATCTAATATAAAGATCTATAATTAGATAACACTTACTTTCCATTTTTTTATTTTACATTTGAAAATAACGTCTTGATGATTCGACGATTTACGTTCGTTATGTAAAAAGAATGTTCCTAATCCTAAATACATCACCAACGAAAGTTACACACTTTTGAATACTCTAATAAAATTATGATGTGGAAACCTTAATGAGGATAAATAAAGAACTATAATCGTTAACAGATAATCACTTGACATCATCGAAAATTTCGGTTAGTGGAATCATAAAAAGATTAGACGGTCGCCGTCAAATTTTCACTCGGTAGTATTATACAAACAAAAACTCTGTACCGTTTTGCTAGTTTATATTTTTAAATCAATTTAGAAGAAAATTTTGATAGTATTAATTTGAAATTTCCAAGTTGATCGAGTTATATATCATTGAGTTTCAGTGCGTATAACTATGGTAAGCTGAAATGCAGGTATAACAAAATACTCGGTATCACAAAAAAAAATACTCGGTATCAAAAACATTAAACTATTAAAAACATGTTTTTCTCGAGGCCCTTGTTTGAATACTAAACCAGGACTCTTGTCTTGTTTTTGGAGTTACCTGAATAGTGAATACCAGCTAAATACATTAAAAAATGAAGACATCATAAGAAAGGGAATCGTTAAGTTGGATACAGGCAGGAATCCAAATTCCCTATATATTAATAGAAAAACGTTTAAAAATTATAACATTTGGTTTGTATTAATTAAAAACATACTCTGCTGAGTTATCACGTAAATGAAATGCTAATTTTACTTACGTGACGGCTTCAGAATCAATTGAAAATTTAGTTAGTACAAAATTAAATTGAAGGCAATATTATATTATATAGTATGTCCATTATGGATCATTCATTTATCAAATTGAAATTATTATATATTTTTTCTTTAAATAAAACCTATGGAATTATCTAACGTGCTTAAGATATATGGTAATTAATGATTTTAAATAATAAATATTTGCTAACAATATGTACACTTTCTATCATTTTTTAATTAGTTATTATTAAAATAAATTACACAATTACATTAATCATATAATAAAAATTTAGATTTTTTTGTATATGTTGTATTTTGAATTTTTCAAAACAAGTATATATTACTAAAACTGTTAAAAGTCTCGCATAAACTTTTGTGGTCAAGGTTTAAATTTTTTTCTATAATAAGATACAATGATTATAAAATCATATGAATAAATAATTTTATTTTAATAGGTGTTTATGTTAACATATATATATTGTTTTTTTCATATCGTTTAAATTAAACTATACAATATGAAAATACATACTTATATTTTGATATATGCATTGAACATATATTGAAAAGTTAATATTTTAATTTTGAATTTTTTTTTTTTAATGATTATAAAATATTGAAACCACAAAACATTCCACTTTAAAAAAAATTGTTGTTGTAAAATTTTGTTACACAAATATGCAAATAATCATAAAATCATATGAGTAGAAACCTCATTTAATAAATATTTAAATTAAAAGTATACTATATATCTATGTTAATATCTTTTAAATTTAATTATATATCGATAGATAAAATTGATTGTTTTGATTTATTTACCCTAAAATGATTGCGAATAAACAAGAGCGGCCGTTTGATTTATATGCGCACGCCAATTTATTACATAATAGTAACTGATTTCTTAGTTATCTAATATATAATTATTATTTTATTATTTTATAATATGCAAAAAAAACAGAAAAAATAAAATATTTATTCTGCACAAGACGCAGATCTTAACCTAAGTATGTATCTCTTTAAATCTTAAACATTTTCTAAATCTCAGGCCAAAACAAAATAACAAAATGAGAATAAACTCAAAAATTAATATTTATATCGAGTAATAACCAAAATGAAAAAACGACACAAAAAAGAGAAAATATTGAAGATATATAAGATTGACACATGAACGTAAACTTCTCATAACCGTAATTAACTTTTAAATTGCTAAATCATGATATAAAACCGAGCTGACATAGTTTCATTGTAACCAAATAGTATGCCTTAGATTCTTCAGTCTAAACATTAGGTTCTTATGCAATAAGTAATTTTTTTACTTAAAATATTTTTAAAAATGGGATCAGCTCACTAGTAAACAAATGATGTAACTAACAAAATTTTCTTAAAAAATTTGTTTAAGGGTCAAAAATATTTTCAAGAATATAAATTTTATTTTTTTCATACGATATTTTTTTAAATAATTTGCATATAATTGCTCAGGTTTTATCCTAGTAAATAATTAGGTTTGGAATCTACGAGCAAGATGGCGAAGATAATTTTTTATAACAGTATATAATTATTATTCTTCAGTTTTCAGTTGGGATGTAGCGTTAGGTTTTATTTTGCAGTGTTCAGATTAATACTTCAACTGACCTAATATTTTGCAATGTAATATTAATTGTTAATATATACTTATAGTTCATAAACGTCCATACACATACAAAAAAAGTAAAATCTTACTATATTACTGTTGTACTAGAGTAAACAATATCATCTAGTTGGCAGAATTTTGGGGAATTTATTATGGCATGGTCGTTGTTTGGGGGAAAGCAAGTAGGAGGTTGGAGTTAGAAGTGGATTCTAAGGTGGTGGTGGAGTTTTCACGACAGGGATTGGAGATACTCGTCCTCTGTTTTTTCTGGTACGAATGTGCCATGACTCACTGGTTGGTCCATATTGTTCATGTGTATAGAAATCAAACCGCTTAGCTGACGGGTTGGCTAACCTTGCATTTTCTCTTCCGTTTGGTTTTCATATATTAGATGAGACACCGATTGAGGTTGTTGCTTTATTGCAGGAGGATGTTGATGGACCTCTTCGGCCACGACTAACTCATTTGTAAACTGAGGTTCGTTATTGAATAAATTTTGGGAGTTTTTCTCCCAACTTCTTACCAAAAAAATCAATATCATCTAGTACCTATCTATTAGGCATATTTTAATATATCTATTTTTAATTATGACGTGTATAAAATGTAATATCTCTATCTTATCAAAGTAGAAGTACTTTAAGTTTTTGTTTAGCAACATAGATAGCAGTTAAAAAAAATAGTGATGTTTGGAAACATGGATAGCAGTAAGTTATAAAAAAAGTAATAGACTTATGCTATTAAAAAAATTGGAAGTCCTTTATATTATATTAAAAAATAATGGATTTATGTTACTTGATATACATATTCTAATCAAAATAATAATTTAAAATTGATTTATATCAAAAATTCATTCAAAAATATACATATATTCAAAATTTGATTTCTACTAACATATTTTTCAATAACCATTATAAAAATGTTTTCAATATATATAAGAAAAATACAATATAAAACCCAATTTCAAACACCAACTTAAATTATGGTTTTTATATTTCACATTGAAATTTAAAAATATATTATATGTGATTATTTATATGATTGTACGTGTAAAATATTATTAATTATAAGAAAACTTATTTGATGGTACGTATAAAATATGATTAATTATATGATAACACATATTTTTGTAACCTGTGATAACACATATTTTTGTAATCTATGATGATACATGTAGGATATATAATAGTGATTAGGGGTGGGCGTTCATGTTCGTTTTCGAGTCTGTTTGGGATTTTGTTTGCGGCTCAAATCTTTGAGGATTCGGTTCGGATTTGGATAACCAATTTAAATTGGTTTGATTTGAATATTTGGATAGAGAATTAATAATTATTTAAGTATTTTTGGAGTTTTGAGTATTTGTATATATTTTCAAGTATTTAAACGAACTTAAAAGTATCATATATATTCTGGATGTTTTTATATATAATAAATCTAAAAGTAATATATAAATATAAGTATATAAATCTATTTTGGATACCCAAAATACTTCGGTTTGGATCAGATTAGGTTTCAGTTCTTCAAACACCAAAATTTTGAATAATTTAGATATTTAATCAATTTCGATTCTGATTTGGTATTACTTATTCAGATTGGAATCAGTTCGATTCTTCGAATTCGAGTTTTTTGTCCAATCCTAAATAGTGACATAAAAACAAATAGCATCATATTTTTAAAAAAAATACCACGCGGATCAAAATCTAGTACTATTTTATACTAGTATATTACTTAACTAAAATAGCAAATTGGATTTTTTATAGTTAACGAGAAAGATGAAATTCACAGAATATTTTCATAAGTAAATACAAATTATAGGAAAGTTTTTACTTACACCATACTCAATGTGAAATCTAGGACGTTCACAATATAAACATGTTCGATAAAGCAATTTTAGTTATATATTTTTTTTCAAAAAGAAGTTGATTATATAAGACATCACCAGTTCTAAAGTCCGTCTCCTGACGAATCCAATATTTTCCCACAATCGTTTTTTCTTCTTCCTCTAGTCGAATATCGTCTGTTTAAAACTTGACAAAATTAAAGCAATGGACAAGAACTACGGAGACGATTGGTAAGTGTTGTAGCTTTATATTTTTTACTGTAGAATTTAATCTGTAGATTTATTTACTGTATCTTTCTTTGCTATAGATTTCTAAAGCACTAATTTTTTGCTCTGGAAATAAAACTTTCTACCGCCATATTTTGATTTTGCAGAGATTTTTTTGCTGTGAGTTTTTTAAAGAAAGCAAAACTCAATTGGTTGACATATATAGCTGTAGACTAAATTTTGGCTATTCAGAACATCTACGGTCTCAACCAATCAATCATCATCCTCTGTATAACGACAACAGAAATACATTCACATTGACAAGCGCATGAAATTAAAGGACCACGTTCCGGAAAATAAGGTCTACCTCCGGACTAATAACAACTCGTCCGTACAAATAATTATCCTATTTATACCTATACTTATTTTAACATCATCATAAATCATGCTCCATGCTTATTTTTAGTACTGTTATCTATTTTGATTCTCTTATAATCAATCACAAATGTCCAAAGTTTTCACCCCTTTTATACTATTAAAAGTCCTTTCACTCTTTCATATATATATAACAAAACTACTTCCACTATCTTCCTAAAATTTAAACATATACAGTCATATAAATTCTAAATAAAATTCTACGGCCACATATAAGGAGAAACTATCGAATGAAAATTTATGATATACAACAATGAAATCAAGCTGGTGAAAATGCATTTCTTCGATGATTATTACAAGTTTGTACACTTTTGATCAATTATCTATTACTTTCAAAATCAATTTGGATCTTAAATACTCAGAGGCTCAGAGCCATGAAACTGGTAACACCTATATATTATGGACCTCTAATTGTATTGATCCTATTATGAATCTATGCTTGTTTTAAAAATAAAAAGGAAAAAATTAAAAAACAAAAGTAATTGTCCTGCTGTCAAGAAACCCCCATATCATTATTCATCCTGATTTGTCATTGGCCCACTCCCCATCCTAGTGGATCAAGTTGAATATAATAATATCATTGAATAGCAATAGCAAAAATTCAAATAGAAACAGGTAAATCAACAAATAGATACATAAATGTCAACAATTTTCTATTGGAGAAGGGAGAGCCAATACAATTTGGATCTCACGATATTTCGCAGAGCTCTAATTGGTTCAAACCTAACTATTTGATTTTTTTTTTTAACCTAACTAATGATAACATAATACTTTGGTAAAGGAACAAAAATATCAGATAAGATCGTAAGCTATCGACATCACTTGTTATTTATTTGCAAACCACATTATTAATTTATTATACAGTGCATATGATGAATATATGGGTATTACACCACACAAGTACTATCTTCTTTTCGACGCCGGGCGGAGGGCAACTGCCCATCTTGTCAACAAATGCGGTACTGGGTGTTGGGCCTTGTCCTCAGCCCAGGTATAGCCCTCCCGGGTGAAGTGGACCGCTGCCTAACCAGGCCCAGGGAATGACCCACGTAAGTGGGGAACCCTGGATTATCAAAAAAAAAAAAAAGTACTATCTTCCATAAGAGTAAAACATACAATTAAAGGGTAGCGAATTTAATTAGATATGTTTTTCCAGTACGTATATCTGTGGTGTTGTCGGTCGTTGGCTAAATGTTGATTGTTTCTGTTTGCAAACGGTTAAGGATTAATTACCGATATAAAAATATCCTCAATTAAATCGTGTTCCATAATTATGAAATTGTATATACAAACAAAAACAGAAAAGAAAACTTGATAGTTTTTCTGAATTTGGAACTTACTGAGTCCACATACTGACGGCAATTACAATACACATTTTCCTACAAACAAAAATGTAGGATAAGATTGATTAAAAGAAAGAAAAAAAGAATTAAAACATCTGAAAATGTGAAATAAATTCTAACACCAAGAATAAGAAGATACATATCTTTATGTTCTAATATTATTGGTTAAATAATTCTATGTAATCAAAAGAAATCCATCATCGAAGATTGAAGAATATTATAAATCAGATTTGGAGAAGCAAATATTGAAAAACAGACCACATTTAGCAGCAATAGAATCTTAACATTGTTATCAAATCTAATATTTTGCTATTTCTTTTAATCATAGTTACTATTATTTCTTTTTTAAAGAAGCATCAAAACTAGGGGGGATGAACTTCGGTAAAATGATGTCAATTTCTCACGTGGAGTCTTAATCTGATCTTGGTCCACACATGGGACCCGCCTTCCATGCACACAGCTCACAACATATTTATTTCTATAAAAGTTTCTTAAAAAATAAAGCAATTGTATTCTCTACACCCCAAAGATACCCTATTTGCAATCCATACCCTAAATCCCTCCATTTTTCTTCCCCCATCACTACCATTTTCCCCCATTTGTATGGTATCCCACTCTTATAAGTATATTGATCTAATTAGCTCTAAAAAATAACAATACTAAAAGTTGTATATCATCAATAGAGAAGATTTCCACTTCAGCTAAAAAAATCAACCAATCATAAGTTTTCTTTATGCCATTTCACATTGAATTGCAAATAGGCCTAATATTTTGGGTTTACAAAATTTGGTTGTGGCCCATTTGAAACATTTCTTACTCTTTCTTCGTCTCTCGACTCTTCTCTCCATCACCATCGTTTCCACTCTCTCCAAATCTCCGTTACTATGAAATAATCACCCACTGTAAATGATTGATTCCTGCTCTTTACACCTTCATTTATACGAGATGTATCTTTCCACCTCCCTTTTGTTTTTCTCCTATATAATCTCTTTCTCTAAAACACTTCTTAGAAACGCCAACCTAATCAATTTAGTAGCAGCAAGCACTCCAAAACCGACTCCTCTTCACCTTCATCGTTCTCATACGAGAAATACAGGTATGAAATATTATTCTAATGATACTGATAGCTACCCTTAGATTCTAATTCAATAATCCCTTCGGTACATGGCAAGGAAACGTCCAGATCAACGGGGAAGGCACCGGCGGCTCTGTTCTTCGATGACACCTCTGGATTAAATAGTCTGAGTTGCGATTCCGTTTCATTACTGGAAAGCAATTACCAATCAGAGAAGATTGTGAGAATCCATATGTAGCTTCAGACTTCTCATTCACGCCACTTCCAGTATGTTACTCTAAGCCTCTTCAGAAATAATGATCCCTGCTTGATCTATGTAGAGTTTCAATCTTTATTTATGATGTATGTGATGAATGGAGAAGACTATGTCTGTCTTTGTTTCCTTTCCTCCAAGCACCGAGTATGGTAAATGTTACTAATTTCTTAGTGCGTGTGTGTTTGATATTCTCAAATATGATATCTCAGATTCTATTACCTTTGGATCACACAACAATATCAAAATCTGGTGGAAGTGGTTGACAATTGGATATGCTTATCTTGGATACATTATAGAAGTGTAGCACATATCATCCTTATTCATTATACGTTTGAATTTTCTTGTGTTACTTTATGCTGATGTTTTCAAATTCTTTCTTTCATTGTGACTGCAACAAGATCGCACAACACCCCGGTTGGCTTTATTTTGAAAGATTATGAGTTTTTTCTCCTTCTATTGTTTATATATGCTTACTTTTTTTTGTAGACGCTAGAGACAATAAAATGACAGTGTCCTTTGCTTAGATGATATACATACTGTGCAACCGTTCAGTCCTACCAATGATATAGATCTTACTCCAATTTTCGTACGCCAATATGCTATGGATAGGTAATAGTGACATCTTTATGACCATTGGAAATTTATGTCTGACATTTTAGACGTTTAATCTCATACTTTTCTGAAAACAGCCTTGCTGTGAAGTTTCCGTATTTAGTTCAAGTGAAACTTAAAAAGGCCAACAAGCTAGGCGAGTAGAACAGCTGGGTTGGAGAGTAAACAAAGAAGATTATGAGAAGCCATTTTTAGCTGCAAACTTATCATTCAGGCCACTTCCAGCAAGTTAATCAAAGCCTCTTTCATGTCTCCCTGCTGCATCTATGGGGAATCTCCATCATTAGTTATGCCGTCAGTGATGTATGGAGAAGACTATGTCCGTCTTGGTTTCCTTTTTGGAGAAAAATCAAGAGTGGCTTATATATTCGATGTTTCACGCTTTCCTCCCTGCACTGAGTACAGTAAGTGTAACATATTGCTTAGTGGGTGTTGTTTTTCTTTTACTCTCAAAGAAGATATCTCAGACGCTATTGTTTTTGGAGCATACAGTTATATCAAAATCTGGTGGTAGACAACTAGATCTGCTTATCTTGGATACATCATTTAAGGTTAAGACAGATCATCCTTATGCATTATAAATTGGAATTTCTTATGTTTCAAACACTATGCTGATATTTTTTGATTCTTTCTTTGACTATGACTGCAGACATGATCACTCAACACCACTTATGTTTCCCTGGCCACATGTATGCTTACTTTGTTTTGTGTAGACACTAGAGACAATCGAATTTTCGTGTACTAAAAGAGGACTTTTAGGAAGAATGACTCACGAGTTTGATCACCACAAGGACAACGAGTGTCTTGAAGAATGGTCTAATAGATACAGAGCTTTAGAAACAATCACAAACTGTCTTAATAAACCATACGCAGAGTGATGATCTTATTTGTTTTCTGCAGATAATTTTGAGTATCTTCGGAATAGTTTACTAAATTTGAACGACTTCTCTTGGTTTTGATTTTCTTCGGCAAGAAGGAGCGAACAGACTTGCAACGGTCTGCTGGTAACCTTTCTACATGAGACTACACTGCAGCAGTAGGGAAAATCACAGAGGCTCTTTCAGATTTTGTGATGGGATTCATCTCGGTTAATCATGCGTCTTGGAAATGGGAGATGTGTATCCGTCTATGATTCATGCAACGCTTGGTGTTCAAGTGGTGAAAAAATGGTGATGCACTTGGTCAAAAATACAACACTCCAGAGTCTCTCGCTCCTAGCCTTAACATTCATAGTTAGTACCTATCTCAGGAAAGTATCGGTTTTATGTATGCTTCTTGACCTTCATAAATTTTTTGATTTGAGGAACCTTTCTTTTGCTTGGTGTTCCATATTTCGTAAAGACTATCCCCAAATGCTAATACATCATAACACCACCTAGCATCGTGTGGATCAAGACTTGCTTCAAAAAAACTACTTCAATGATTGAATGGGAATAAAAGATTTTGATCAGTTTGGCTTTTGTTTTTGTGTGTTTATGGTTATCTGTATTCATGCTTATTACTGTCACAAGCAGACTATATAGTTTCTGTAAAACTTACTATTATTGATCTAAAACTTGCTTAATGTTAACAAAGACTACATATATACGTGTTGTAGTTAAACTTACACATCTTAAAGAAGAGTTGTGTTTAGCTTTATTTATGTTTTATGTAAACTTATGTATGTTATAAGATATACTCGAATTTAATTATATACGCAGGTGTGCATATTTTTTTAAATTGAAAATATTTATAAAACAAAATGAGCAATATTTAAAGTAGTAATTTTTTTTACGTTAAATAATTAGTTTTTATCTATTAAAATTCAAGCATTTTCATATTATATTTCTTATATAATAATTAGAACTAAACCTATAGACATTATTAGAAATATTATAAAAGTTAAGGGAAAAATCAATATACGAAAACAGTATCCACCTATAAGAAAAAAATCAAAAAAAAAAATAACAACTCCAACCTACTTTTGTTATCTTTATTATTTAGTCATGTTACTATAATAAATTTTGGTTTTATAAATGTAAAGCGATTTTAAATTATTATTACTTTGGGTTTTACTAAAACAACAAATGATATTACGCAAAACAACAAATGGTATTAAATTATCAATTGAAAATTTCTACTACCAATATTCCATGAACTCTACATATTTGAAAATATGGCATATGTCATGAATTCTTTCTTCAAATATAAGAATCTAAAGTTGGTTTTAAAAAAATGAATCTAAAAGTTGTGCTTCTATTGACAAAAATATATAATTACAAACCCATTTATTATGATTGTAGATATAATAATAAAAAAATTAATTTGACTTTACTCCAAATATTTATGTTTAGTTCTTATAACAAGTAAATGCCCCTTATCCTAAAATCCTAAACTATATACATTTAAATTAAAATATTGAAACTACGGTTAGGCGATAGTTTTGAACCAAAAAAACAATATTATATCTAATATTTACATTTAATTTATAAAATTATGATTAATTAAAATAGAAATTTTAAATAAAATTATATTACGTGATAAACACTTAAAAAAATCATGAAATAAAAATAACAACAAATTACCTTCTCTATTTTTAGTTTCATATAGCTAAAATTTATTTTAAAAAAACTTTATCTCCAAGATATAATGGAAAAAATTTTAAAACTAAAATTATACATTTTTTAACTGTCTAAAATTATCCATTTATATTAATAATTTAAGCACAAACAGTAAAAGAAAATCATTTAAAATTGGTCAAACAAATAACTTTTAAAATAAAATAAAATACTATATTTCTTTCTTACAAAATTTTCATTCACATTTTCTACACAAATTAAAATATGATTTAAATTCATGTTTATCCCTAATAATTACTTCTGTTTAACTAATATTCATTGAGATATTAAAGTATTTTTAAGATTACAATCATTTTTTACAATAAATACTAAGGCTAAAATAGGTATAACCTTTAAAATTATATTGAAATTAGAAAATGACATAATTTGTGTAATAAGAAGAAAAATATCAACCAATGCCATTTATGAAACAAAATTTACATACACGTATAAATTGGATATGTAATCATAAATTTTTTATTAGGTTCAAACATAATACTCAAAATCTTAATTAACTCTTTAACATTATGAACAACTTCAAAGGAAAGATAAGCGTCAAGTTCAATACATCAGTTAGAACTACACCTTCTATCTACGGCTGAGAAGATAATAATCAAGGAAACACAGCTAAAAACAACTTCGCGACATCATCTGTGTTGTTTTTTATTCTAAACTCAGTTTTGATATTTTAAAAAATGCAAGAAAAAATATATGCAATATTCAAACAACAAAAAAAAACACAGCATATCTACTCTATCTACCCTCATATACTATGCCCTACACAATACATAGCTTGTATACATAAAAATTCTGCATTATTTTATTTTCACACCATAAAATTTATTGTGAAATTTAAAAAACAATTATCCGCGCTACGCGCGGAAAAACGATTTAGTTTCCATAAAAGTTCATAAACTCGTAATATAGAAGACCCTACTTTTTTCAGAAACCCTATTTTTTGCCATACAACGAAATAAAACACATCGTATAATATTCCAAATGGTCACTGGTCACTGGTCATGTTTTTATATTTAACAGCGCCATGAACTGACCTAATATAGTAAACAAATTAAAAGCGAATATTTAATATGTGTAGTATTATAAGCTGTTTTCAATATGTTTTCCACGAAGCTTCCCTTTCGATGTTAAGTTGACCCATACAACCCATATTACTTCCCATACAACTGCCCATATACTATAATCACTCGCCTGAAAGACAAATTCTAGATGTATTATTTATTTCTTTGGTGTTACCCAAATAAAAAGTGAAAATAAAATAATAATAATAACATAAGTAAAACACTTGCTATTTTTTATTTCCCTCCCTTCACTGTCTCCTTTCTATATATATACACACATGCATACATATACTCATGTAACACCCACCAACAACAGGCTCTCTCTGAAAAATACATTTCTGACTTCTCCTTTGTTTCACAACTCAAAGTTAATTCTTAAACAGAAAAAAAAAACAAATAATGGAAGTGAGTAGCGTAGACGAGAGTACGACGAGTACATGTTCTATCTACGAAACTCCGGCGATAACTCCGGCCAAGACTTCGGTGAATTTGCACAGGATGGGAAGCGGATCTAGCGTGGTGCTAGATGCTGAGAACGGAGCTGAGGCGGAGTCGAGGAAGCTTCCGTCGTCCAAGTACAAAGGCGTCGTCCCTCAGCCGAACGGGCGGTGGGGAGCTCAGATTTACGAGAAGCACCAGCGCGTGTGGCTCGGGACTTTCAACGAGGAGGACGAGGCGGCGCGTTCTTACGACGTGGCGGTTCACCGGTTCCGAGGCCGAGACGCCGTCACGAACTTCAAAGACGCGAGGCTCGACGACGGAGAGGTCGAGTTTTTGAGTTCGCATTCGAAATCTGGGATCGTTGATATGCTGAGGAAGCATACGTATAGCGAGGAGCTAGAGCAGAGCAAACGGCGACGCAACGGTAATGGAAACGCGGTTAGGTCGACGACGCAAAACGACGGCGTTTCGACGACGGAGTTTAGATCGGCGGTGTCTTTGTTTGAGAAAGCTGTTACGCCTAGCGACGTTGGGAAGCTAAACCGTCTAGTGATACCGAAACACCACGCGGAGAAATATTTTCCGTTGCCGCCGTCGAGTAACGTTTCCGTTAAGGGAGTGTTGTTGAACTTCGAGGACGTGGCGGGGAAAGTGTGGAGGTTCCGTTACTCGTATTGGAACAGTAGTCAAAGCTATGTTCTGACAAAAGGTTGGAGCCGGTTCGTTAAGGAGAAGAATCTGCGTGCTGGTGATGTGGTTAGTTTCAGCAGATCCGATGGTCAGGATCAACAGCTATACATTGGGTGGAAGTCTAGATCCGGATCGGATGTGGAAACGGGTCGGGTTTTGAGACTGTTCGGAGTCAACGTTTCACCGGCGGGTTCAAGAAACGACGTGGTAGGGAACAAGAGAGTGGTGAACGATACTGAGATGTTATCGTTGGTGTGTAGTAAGAAGCGACGCATCTTTCACGCCTTGTAACCACTCCTCTTTCTTGAGTTTTAATAACTTTTTTTAATCCCACTTTCCATTTCTTTTTTCAGTTGCATCAGTTTCTTCTTAGTACTAAAGGTTCATGAGTTGATTTATTGTAATGATGAACTGTATATCTTATTTATAGGATCAAATATGTCTAAAGAAGATTTACTAGTGTGATTATGTTTTTACCAGATCGCACTTTCTTCTTTAATTCATTATGTATCCATTAGCTAACTTCCTATGGTATTTGGCGATATGATCATATGAAGGATACTCTCAGTAATGCAAAACTAATGTTCTGACAAAGAGTCGTGTAGTAAATAAGAAAGTATTGTCCTTTTGATACATATGTATAGATATATGCCAGGATTTGAAGCGTTGTTAGAACATGTTTGCAACAACAACAAAATTGTAACTGCAACATAATACAGTTGTGCAGATTCTACAGAAATATAATCATATGAATATCGTTCTCCGATCCACATAACAAAAGAAATATGTTATTCAAAAGCAAATGTTTATAGCCAACTTCGAAAGAAAGTGAATGGTTAAAACAATTAACATTTGAATTGTTTGAATAATGATGCTTAGAGAGTTGGAAGTTTTTCTTTTGGTTAATGGTATGGGTTAAAGTTATAGAGTATTATGATAATCTAGATTACACATTTTCTGTGTATACATTAATTATATAATGCAGGTATACGTAGGGGAATATATTGACCATATCGTGGTCCTATGAAATTTTCGTCAATATGCATTTATCTCCGTACACTTTGGTGGACTATAACATTATTCAATTATAACATAAAATTGTATAACATTTAATTAATACCCACATAATTCTATATATTTAGTTTTTCTAAGAAAGATCTACGTATACATATGATCAAGTTGGATTCAAATAGTAAAACACCAGCAGCATTAGTGAAAAATACTAGTGTGTGCAAATTCTACAGACATATAATCATATGAATATCGTACTCCGATCCACATAACAAAAGAAATATGTTATTCAAAAGCCAATGCTTATAGCCAACTCGGAAAGAAAGTGAGTGGTTAAAAAATTGACATTTCAGTTGTTTGAATAATGTTGCTTACAATATGGTTTACTGGTTTAGTATGGGTTGGAAGTCTAATTTTTGGGTTAATGGTATGGGTAATAGTTATAGAATATTATGATAATCTAGATTACAATTTTTCTCTGTATAAATTTTAGTTATATAATGAGGTAGTAGCTACGTAGAGGAATATATTGGCCATATCTTGGTTTTATGATTTTTTCGTCAATATGCATTTTCTCCGTCCAATTTGGTGGACTATACAATTATTCAACTATATATGCATGAAATTGTATAAAAAGAAATAATGATTACCCACAGAATTCTACATATAGTTTTCCAAGACACATCCACATATTTCAAGTTGGATTCGAATAGTAACGAATCAGCATCATTGGTGAAAAAAGCTAGACTATAATATTAAACCTAATCAACAACATGATAACCTATATAATATCATCCTCATTGTTTGGTTTCATTACTCACAAATAAATACATAATATGTTTTTTTTTTGTATGAATCACGAATCAGATGATAGAAGAATATATGTTTGCCATCGATGTTTTGGTAGTTATTGAATAGTTTGTTCTCGGTAGGTATATAAAAAAATCAACTAGATTTTGATCCGTGAGCCTGAATTTTTTTTTTAAAATACGATGCTATTTGTTTTTGTATGTCACTATTTAGAGTTAGACAAAAAACTCGAATTCGAAGAACCGAACTATCCCAATCCGAATAGGTAGTACCAAATTCGAACCGAAATTGATTAAATATCTGAAACATTCAAAATTTTGGTATTTGAAGAACTGAAATCTAATCCGATCCGAACCAAAGTATTTTGGATATCCAAAATAGATTTATATACTTATATATATCAATTATTTTAGATTTAATATATATAAAAACATCCAGAATATATATGATACTTTTAAGTTTGTTTAAATACTTGAAATATATACAAATAATCAAACGTAAATATCTAAAATAGTTAAAATATATTCAAAACTCCAAAAATACTTAAATAATTATTAATTATCTATCCAAATATTTAAACCAAACCAATTTATATGTTAAGTTAGGTACTCTCACATATGTTATTCAAATTTATATGTAATATATAGATTTTCTAAAAAAATTAAAGTATATAATAAATTTTAATTTTTTTTTAAATAATTTAAATTGGTTATTCAAATCCAAACCGAATCCTCAAAGATCTGAACCAAACACGAAATCCCAAACAGATCCGAAAACGAACCCGAACGCCCACCCTAATCACTATTATATATCCTATACGTGTCATCAAAGGTTACAAAAATATGTGTTATCATACAATTAATCATATTTTATATGTACCATCAAATAAGTAATTTTATAATTAATAGTATTTTATACGTGCAATCATATAAATAATCACATATATTATATTTTTAAATTTCAATGTGAAATATAAAAACCATAATTTAAGTTGGTGTTTGAAATTGAGCTTTGTATTGTATTTTTCTTATATATATTGAAAACATTTTTATAATGGTTATTGAAAAATATGTTAGTAAAAATCAATTTTTGATAATATGTATATTTTTGAATGAAGTTTTGATATAAATTAATTTTAAATTATTATTTTGATTTGAATATGTATATTATCAAGTAACATAAAATCATTACTTTTTATTATAATGTAATGGACTTCTAATTTTTTTAACTGCATAAACCTATTACTTTTTTTTCCTAACTTACTGCTATACATGTATTTATTTTACTGCTAATCATGTTTTCAAATAGTAAAAGTAATTATACTTTAATAAAATAGATACTTGGATGTAGATACCTACAATAACTGATTCCAGCAGAAAAACTGTATCGTAATGCAGGTAGTAGTGATCACTTTGATCATATCCGTATCTTTCTTATCAAATGTTGATTCCTCATGATTCAAATTTATCACAAATGTTTCACAATGATAAAGTTCATATTTAGATATTTCATTTCTTTCTTTAATACACAGTGTCATGATGTATAAACTCCATGCAAAGCTATGTTTTCAAAGTAAAACCCATTGGGCCTAAGTACCATATTGGATACATCAAAAAGCCCATGGGCTCAGTCCAATAGTTAGTCATCTCGAAATAAATATCAAACGATTAGATATTTTTTTTATCCAAGAAGAAGCTTCGTCTCCAAATTTGATTTTCCTTCGGTTGGGGGTTTAGCAGTGAAGTAGCGAAAATGGCGTCTATTTCCTATCCACTTTCTCCTCTGCTCACCTCTCTTCTTCTTTCACCGGCGACTACGTAGCATCGTCGAGGTGCTTCATCGGAGCTCCCGTCGCTTCCTCCTCTTCTCTATCGCTGCTCTACGGTTCGTCACGTACTTAGACTCTGTTTATTCTCTGTTATAGCTATCTGATTGGATTAGGCGATTAAGTTGTTACAATTCGAATATTTGATAATTGAAGAGTTTACTTTCCTTAGGCAAGAAGAACTCATATCCTCTTAGAAAGTTCCATGTCTCTGCCAAGAAAGTATCTGGATTGGAAGAAGCCATTAGAATCAAAAGGTTTGATAATATTAAAACATTCAAATGTTAAATTCATAATCTGGTTTGATAATACTAATTAACATTTTTTTTACTAGGATGAGAGAAGCTGAAGCTAGTTCAAAGGTTAAGAGAAACCCACCGTTAAGACGAGGGAGAGTCTCACCTCGTCTTCTCGTCCCTGACCACATACCAAGGCCTCCTTACGCTGAGTCCGGCGTGTTACCTGATATCTAACCTGACTTCCAGATTCCTTCCCCTGATGGCCTGCTTGCGAGCTAGCTGCTCGGGTTCTAAACTCTGCAGGGACTTTGGTTAAAGTAAGTAAGGCTCTCCTTTGTTGTTTCCGCGTTATCAATGTATGTGTTGTGAAGTAGTTGTTGTTGTTATGTGTAGCCATCTGTTACGACTAATGAAATAGACAAAGCTGTGCATGATATGATTGTTGAAGCTGGTGCTTATCCTTCACCTCTTGGGTATGGTGGTTTTCCTAAGAGTGTGTGTACTTCGGTTAACGAGTGTATGTGTCATGGGATACCGGATTCTCGTCAGCTACAGGTTTGGATCTTGCTTTATAAGCCGAAGAGTTTGTTAATGAACTCCCGCTAACTTTTACTTGTTACTATTGTAGAGTGGGGATATAATTACATCGATGTCACGGTTTACTTGGATGTAAGTCACTAATCTGTAGGGACTTTTGTATGCTTAAAGATGGAATCGTAGTAACACCTGTTTTGGGGGATTTGAAACTGGAACAGGGTTACCATGGAGATACATCAAGAACTTTCTTCTGTGGAGAGGTCGATGAAGGTTTTAAACGACTTGTGAAGGTAGTTTTCTTGTTCTTTTTCCACTGTGGTTGTGTCTCTGCAAGTCCACAGTAGTGGATTCTGTCTAGTAATGCTAATTGTTGCTTTGGTTTTGTTCTGTTGTAAGGTTACGGAGGAATGTTTGGAGAAAGGTATAGCGGTTTGTAAAGATGGAGCAAACTTCAAGAAAATTGGCAAGAGAATCAGGTAATTATCAACCCATTCTTGATGCAGTATATAGTCTTGCAGAGAAGGGTATTGATTTTGATGGTTTCAACATTTCAAACAGTGAGCATGCAGAGAAGTACGGCTACAACGTTGTGGAGCGATTTGTTGGGCATGGTGTTGGACCAGTGTTTCACTCTGAACCTTTGATTTATCATTACCGTAAATAACACCTTTCTTAGCTTTGCTTGTTCAGGAAAACGCTTCAGCTTTGTTCTTTGTTAAGTGTTGTTGTTAGTAACTCGACTTTGGGGGATAATCTTTCTATTCAATTTGCAGGAAATGATGAGCCAGGGCATATGGTTGAGGGACAAACTTTCACAATCGGTTTGTTGCTCTTCCATGTCATGGTTTTTCATTTGCTTACAATGATTACTACTGTATAGTAATAACAAGTTGATGATGGATACAATTTGCGTTTGCAGAACCGATTCTGACAACTGGACAACTCTAACAGCTGATGGTGGTGTAGCCGCACAGTTTGAACATACAATTCTGATAACTAGAACTGGTTCAGAGATTCTTACCATATGCTGAAACTATTCACTTTTGATTAATTCTTTCACCGTTTCCCTCTTTGTCAAAGATTTCGTCAGGCTCTTCATCGACCATGGAATCAATAGAATATACCTTTCATATGGTTTATGATTAAGGCTGTGCGTGTGTTGTCGTTGAACTTTCTCTCTGTTTATTGGATCCCTTGATGGGTCTGTATGATTGTGAATTAATTTAATGGGCATAATGTTGTAAATCGAATGTGAGTAGCTGGTTATAGCGCATGAGCTCCACCCTCCGATATTTTCGTAGATTTTCTTTGATGCAAAATATCCATATGGGCATATAATAAGACACCGTTCTATATTTGGAAAGTTTGACTTGTCAGGCGCGTGGCCAAATACTTTTGGCTTTTAGGGTTTATTTCTTTTTCAGAAATCTAAATTATTAATATCTGATATAACACCAATCTATTCAGAGGAAAATCAGTTTTGTATAACATAAAGAATCAATTCGCAACATTGCGAGGACTTTTGCTAGACGAGAATCCCTTTAGTTTCTCTTTTTGTCTTTGTTTGGAATTCTGAAGCTTTATATATAACAAATGATATGTATATATTGTTTACTTGCTGTTTATATATGGACTGATTCCAAGTCACAAAACTTAACAATACACTTAAAACTTTTATGAGGGTCATAAGGTCCAACGATCGATATCTATCAGTTTACAATTTCCAAAACGACATTTAGTACTCTGTCCCTTTCATGTCCGATTTTCACTCGAAATTGTGTTTATAAAAAAAAAATAATGTTTATATTTGAATCGATGTATATATTATATACATAGATTAGTACTTTGACAGTTAACTAGTTTACGTAGATTAGTTTGATACAACACTTGTGTTTGAAAATATAATCACTTACAATTGCTTGGATATAAAATATTTAGATAGAAAAGTGAGAGAGTGACAGAGAAATTTAAGTAACCAAAGAGTCGAGAAATTTCTCTCTCCAAGTGTAACATGGAGAAACTAGTTTTGTTTCAGAGAAAAATGCACAAGTTAAAAAGTTGGGTAATACTCCCTCCCTTTGTTCCTGAAAGTAAGATTTTCTAGAGTATGTACGCTTATTAAGAATTTAATAAATATTTATAATTTAATTTATTTTTTACTTTATTATGCACTTTCCAATAACTTTCCACCAATGAAATTTAATCAATTCAAATATTCTCAATTAATGTTCCTCAAAAGTATAAAAAAATACTTTAACAATATAAAAAATCTATCTTTGTGGAACAAGAAAAAAATCTAAAACATCTTACTTTCGGAAACGGAGGTAGTAACAAACTCTTCCAAATTATTTTACTTCATTTATTTGTAAACCATATAAGGTCGGTTGTATCAGACACGACCATATTGACAAAGTCAATCAAGTTTATTCTATTTCAAAGATCTATTAAACCATATAAGGTCGGTTATATCAATCACGACTGCTATTAACAAGTCTCCCAAATTATTAATACTTCAAACTTCCACGACAGCTATTAACAAGTCTCCCAAGTTATTCACTTATTCCACTTCAAACTTCCATTATTGTTGTTATTTGTATACCATATCCGTCAGCAGCAACCTGTCCTGCAAAATTCAAGTTAATCGTTCAAACATAAATGGTATAACAGAAGCAGTAGAGAAAGGAATAATAGAAACAGTTATGAACTCACACTAACATCAGACAACAAATCAGCATAACTAAACAGGACTACCAATTAACAAACGGACAGAGATGAACATAATATAATTTTTACTAGATATACAGTAGTGAATGGCACATTGGAGGACTACTAATTAACACGAGAGAGAACTGTATCAACTAACGCCTCCATCTGAGGAGTATAACAAGAGCAGTACTGAAACAGTGGAGAATATGAAACCAACAGGAAACAAGACAGACAGGTAAATAACCAACACGAGAGAACAGAACCGCTAAAGAAATATATAAAGAGATGAACACAAACAGGAAATTAGATGACAGAAGCAATTCTGCAGAGTGAGCAAACAGTATTAGCTCACAGCTCCATCTCTGGCTCCATCTCTACATACATTTCGACGAAGTCGGCATAAACGTAGTGATAACCTTGATCTCCCACTGATGTTCCAGCTGTCTCTTGGAACTGATAGTAGACTTTATTATTTTCATCACAACCATATCCCGTGAAAAGGACAATATGCCCATGTAGTTCGTCTTTCTTCAACTCTGCTTTGCTTGGACAATAAATTTCCTGCTCCAAAACAAACATTAGTCAAACGGCAATATATTTAATAATAAACACAAGTGAAAACTGATTACCTTTCCTTTAAGTTTAGCATAGCTTGGATAGATAGGTATTCTTGCAGCGGCGCATCCTACCTCAATCTGATGAACAAGACTTCCATGAAAACGATGGAAACGATCTACATCATCTTCAAACTCCTTGTCACACAAGGAGCGCACTCTAACTTTGCTAGGACGGTACACAGTGACTTTCTCCTGAAAATATAAATAAGTTATAAATCGAGTCTGAAAAGTGAAAAAGATAAAAATGAGAAATGGTTTGACTCACATCAGCATCCAATCTTGTAACTTGAAGGGTCTCAGATAGTGGACAGTGTTTCTCCAAGACTGTGCCATGATCCAACAAAACCTTTGGTAGATCATAAATGTCCATGATCCCACCCTGACCCTTTTTTTTCCATAAATGTTTTGGGTGTGTTGTTGATGAAATATTGAACAGAGAGATGCTCATCCTTATCCATACGGTTGTTTTTCTTTAGGAGAAACTCAAACTGCCTTATGAAGGCAATTGCCCAACAGATGTCTTTACCCTGGGTCATGATATCACGGAGCAAACATGGAACCACCAGTCTCCACGAGAATAGCATCTCTTTGCTCAACATTCCTACGGGCAAAAAGAGGAAACAGCCATTTAATTCGAATTTGGTATATCAATCAAAGAATATAAAATGAAACAGTGATCTCTAGTCAACTATCGATCTATTCACAGGATATGTTAAATCTGATACCCAAAACAGAGAAATACTTTTATATAGAAGTTATAAGGTTCTTCAGCACAAAGAGAAACACAAGAACTAATTAACAGATCAAAATATGGATTGGATCAAACAATGGAGATAGAAAAATACCTTAAGCAGAATTTCAGAAGCTATGTTTGATCTGCAGAATAAGAGAAACAAAAGATCAGATGAAAACATATATATTTGTTAAATGGACAAAATGTAACAGAGATTACCTAAGAGGAGTCGGGTTTTTTTGATTTGTGGTTTGGAAAAGCTAGTCTTCCTGTATTTATAGGATGAGCCATGCTTGCATTTGTTAGATGGGCGCATGTTTGATCTGCAGAATAAGAGAAACACAAAAAGATCAGATGAAAAGCGGATACATTTGTTAGATGGCACATGTACTACCTAATACATGAGAGGAGTAAGATGAATTTGTTAGATACGCACATGTAGTAGAGAATACCTAAGAGAAGCCAGCTTTTTTTTTGCTTGGACAGCTAATTTTCTGTATTTGTATCCAATCTTCAATGGGCTCAAAGATCTGATAACCTGGGCCAGAGATCTATATAAGGTCCATGGGCCAATTATCCAACCACCTTTGAGAGATCTAGATCTGTTGCAACCGTTGAAGATCCGCAGGTTCATCTGTAACCGGAAAAGGCCTCGAACGAGAAGAACTGGAAACGGCAACGGTAGAGAGTAACCGGTAACGGCGACGGTAGAGAGAAACCGGTAACGGCGACGGTATACAATCACCGGAGACGGCGGCGGAAGATAACCACCGGATGATAGTGGATCAGTCTCGAAATCCAACAGCCAAAAAACCGCCTCCATATCAAGAAAAAGTCCTTCGGACCAAACTACAAAAGAAGAAATAATAAAAAGAGAGTTCTTTCTATATTATCTTTTTACACAAAAAAAAAAAAAACAGAAGGAGAGGAGAAGTCTGAATGAAAATGAAAATATGAAGTATAAAACAAGGGGTGAGCGGTGCCCTGTATTAACAAACACCCCGGATTTCACGCGCCTCTCAAATGTCTTCTTTACCAAAACGTATCTTTTATTTATTTATTTTACATTTAAAAATTAGGTCAACATCATCTTTGCTTATAAATTCCGCGATTTTACGCATTGCCAAAAACGTCTATGTTTTTTTTTTTTGGGTGCACAGCCGTCTGTACGTTTTCTATTTACTATGATAACATTTACTTTTCGTGCAAGGTAAATTTAAAATAGAATTATTTATTTATATAATTTTAAAATCATTATATTTTATCATGGAAAAAATTTAAACCTTGGTCACAATAGTTTATGAAAATTTTTTAACAGTTTTAGTAATTTATACTCGTTTTGAATAATTCAAAATACGATATATACAAAAAAAAATCTAAATTTTTATTATATAACTAATCTAATTGTGTTATTTATTTTAAAAATAAATAATTAAACAAAAATGATAGAAAATATATAGATTGTTAGCAAATTTTTATTATTTAAAAATAAATAATTAACGTCTATGTTTTTCTTCGGTGCACAAACGTCTCTACTTTTTATATTTACTATGATAAGATCTGCTTTTCGCACAAGGTAAATTTATATAAAAAATATTGTATGGAAAAATAAAGTTTATATTCTTGATCGAATTAATATTTTTGACCCTTAAAACATTTTTTATTTTTTTTGTTAATTATATAATTTGTTTATTGATGAATTTATCTCATTTTTAAAAATATTTTAGGTCAAAAAATCAGCTATTGCATAAGAACCTAATGTTTAAACCTAATAATCTCAAGCCTACTATTTGATTACAACGAAACTATGCCAGCACAATTTTATATCATGATTTAGCAATTTAAAAGTTAATTATGGTTCTGAAAAGTTTAAGTTCACGTGTCAATCAAACCTATCTTCGATATTTTATTTTATTTTTGTATCGCATTTTCATTTTGGTTATTGCTCGATATTAATATTAATTTTTGGATTTATTCTCATCTCGTTATTTTGTTTTGGCCTGAAATTTAGAAAATGCAAAAAGATACATACTTAAGTTAAAATATGTGCCTTGTGCAGAATGAATATTTTATATTTATTACTTATTTTATGTTTTTCTGTGTATTATGAAATAATAAAGTAATAATTGTATATTAAATAACTAAGAAATCAGTTACTATTATTTAATAAATTAGCGTAAACATATAAATCAAGCAACTGCTCTTGTTAATTCACAATTATTTTAGGCTAATCAATCAAAACAATCAATTTTATGTATCCTATATGATATATAATTAATTTAAATGATATTAACATAAATATATAGTATACTTTTAATATGAATATTTATTAAATGAAGTTTCTACTCACATGATTTTATGATTATTTGCATATTTATGTAACAAAATTTTACACCAACGATTTTTTTTGATGTGCAATGTTTAGTAGTTTCAATAATTTTTAATCATTTAGAAAAAAACAATAAAGATTTCAAAATTAAAATATTAACTTTTCAATATACGTTCACCGCATATATCAAAATAAAACTATGTATTTTCACATGATGTATAGTTTAATTTAAAAGATATAAAATATATATAAAATATACACACACATATATATATATATATATATATTAATATAAACACCTATTAAAATAAAATTATTTATTCATATGATTTTACGATCATTGTATCTTACTATAGAAAACAATTTAAACCTTGATCACAAAAGTTTATGTGAGACTTTTAACAGTTTTAGTAATTTATACTCATTTTGAACAATTCAAAATACAACATATACAAAAAATCTAAATTTTTATTATATGATTAATGTAATTTTGTAATTTATTTTAATAATAAATAATTAAACAAAAATGATAGAAAGTATATAGATCGTTAGCAAATCTTTATTATTTAAAATCATTGATTTCTATATATATTTTAATCACATTATGTTATTTTGTATGTTTTATTTAAGTAAAGAATATATAATAATTTCAATTTGAGAAATGAATGGTCCATAATGGATATAATATATAATATAACATTCAATATCAATTTAATTTTGCATTAACAAATTTTTTTAATTGATTCTCAAGCCGCTGCGTAAAGAAAATTAGCATTTCGATTATGTGACAACTCGAGAAATTACTTTTATAATTAATATAAACTATAGATTATAATTTTTTAAATATTTATCTATTAATATATAGGGGATTAATTCCGTAGATATTTTGATAAAAATGTATGGTGCATAAAGCTTGTGAAATATCACATCTTTCTTGCCCGCCTGAAATTTATCATTGAAAATATTGTATTTTTTATGTTTCAATTTAAATGTTGTTCTATGTTTTCACACAAAATTAAAAATTCATTAAATTTATTATTTTACCCTTAACTAATGCAATGATTTCGTTGTTATCTTAATTAACGAGCTGGTAAAATGAGGATAAAATTGAAAAAACTAATAAATAAATGCATTGAAAATATAAAATGATACTTAAAATAAAACAAAATTTAAACTCTAAAACTGCACTAATACTAGGGATGGTAATCAAGGACCTGGACCGCGGGCCTGGCCCGTAAAGGCTTGCTGGAGGGCCGGATTGGACCTCCATTTGGTAAATCCGTAAAATTGCCTGCCTCGCGGGACGGGTTTAAAGCGGGACGGGTCGAAAGCGGGACGGATCGAAAGTGGGATGGGCTTAACCCGCGCGATTTTGAAGACCCGCAATCCTAAGTCCCCATTTCTAATTTCGCCTAAAATATTGAGAGAGAGAGAGAGAGAGAGAGAGAGAGAGAGAGAGAGAGAGAGAGAGAGCCTTCGATCTGCACCGGTGGAGCTTTTTCAAGTCATCATAAGAAGTTTGAAAACTCACTTTCCACCGAAGAAGAAGATCTAGTTTCCGCCATGGGTTCTTCATAGTTTTGCCTATATTTATTTGTTCACATTATCATACATTTTGAAGTTTTAGGTTTCAATATATCTTTAACTGACTTCTATTATTCTTATTTGCAGAAGATGAAGTTGATGGTGAAGAAAAGAAATTTCCATGTTTTTATCGCTTGTTTGTGATAATGATGAAGAACAAGAAGTGTGATTGGTGTTTTCTTTTTATTTATTTTTTGGATTAGCATCTTTGATTTGGTGTTGGTTTTATTTAATTTTGGATTCAAAAAACAAAAGCATTTGTTATAAACTTATGAGTTATAATAGTTAGATTCAGCAAATAAAGTATTGTTTATTTTTAAAATGTTTGGAGTCTAACAAAAGTAAATAAACTAGTGTTTTGATCCAACTAAAATCTTCAACTAACAAGTGTATTGTCTTATCCAGTACAATCCTCGACTAAACTCACTTACTGATGCGTCATGAAACTGATAAAGCACCATGAATCATGTCTTGAAGCGTTCAAGAACCATATGTCGGTTTGTAATTCTATGTCCTGCAGGCCGATCCGCAAAGACCTACATGTTTTGCGGTACGGGTTTGGTCAACCATTTTGAGGACTGCAGTCAGCGCGGGCCTGACCTGCCGTGACCCGCTCGAAGATGAATCCGCTGTGGTACGGGACAGAACGGAACGGATCAACCTGTTTGACATTCCTAACTAATACGAAGCGGAGGAAATATTATCATATTCTTCTTTTTTTATCTAGTACAACAAAAAGTATTTAATATTTTAATGTGTTTTTTTTTTTCGGCAATATATGCATGTGTCTACAAATTTGGATTATATACTTTTATTTGTTTTTAAATTAGAACAGTACGTATGATATCATAAGACAAATTTTGAATTTACATACTTCAATTGTAATAAAATTTACATACTTCAATTGTAATAAAATTTACGTACTTCAAGTTTATCTTTATCACAAGGGGGACTGTTAACTTGTAGGCAATGAATTTGACTGCAATTCGTTGAGATAAGGAAAACACTTTATTTCCTTGAAAACGTGGAACAAGATCATCTAACATTGAGTTACATCAAAAACTCTCTCCCGACCCTACCGCCGCCTCCTCTTCTTCCTTCATATCTGAGGTCTTCTCCTCCGGCCAGCGCTCCTCGCCGTGCTGTGAGAGGGCCTCCATTAACTCTCCTATCTAGTTTTAGTTTGTTTCTAGTATTTTGAGCCTCGATGGTGGTGGTTAGTGCTGAGCGTTCTTCGACGGCTATGGCGTTTGGGATGGTGCTGGTTCGTTCTAGGTGAGCTCGGCTTCTGCGTCATGGTGTGATCTCAGTGATGGTTAAGCTGACTGTAGATCCGAGAGGTATGAGTCTGTTTCGATGGTGTCGCCTTGGAGCTGATTGGAGGATCTTTGCCGTTAGCTTCTCACGAGTAATAAGGCTTGACGTTGTTCAGTTGGCTTATGTTTGTGGTTCATGGTGGGTGTCTCCCACACGTTTCTGTTCTGAAAATTCAGATCTGTTGGTGTTGTCTCTCTTGCTCAGGTCTCCTATGCTCCCTGTTCTTACATGTGCCTCTCTATGGTGTTGATGGGTTCATGGATGGGCTAGGTTCGGTGCGTTTATTTTTCTCATGGTGTGCTTTGTGCCTTCTCAGACCTTGAGTTGTCTGTCCTCAGTGATGGTGCGTGTGGTGTGTTTTAGGGTTGTGGTTTTTCTTCTTGTGGTTTCCGTTGCAGTGCATATTATGTTTTCTTGCGTTGATGGATCCGGGAATTGGCGTGGGTTGGTCATCTATGGTGCATTCTGTAGCATGTGGCACATAACTCAATAACTCTGAGTTAGCTTTGCTCCAGACTGAAAGTTTTACGGTCGATTTCCGGATCCGAAGGTTGACGGTGTGCTCTTCTTATTGTAGACACAACAAGCTATGCTCTGCAGGGTCAAGTTGTTATTCAAATGGTGAAGATATAAAAACATACAACAACGTTTGGTCTATCCTCAAGCTGTTTATCTTCTTTCACGTTTTAAGAACTATTTTGTTTCGGTTAGGATCTAGTTCTTTCTTTGGAATTTAACCATTTACCATAGCCCCTAGTGGTATGCGTGGATATGTTTAGTTTCTAATCCATTGTGTTACATTATGGTACACGTTATTGTAGACCGATTATTTGGAATAAAATAATTTTTCAGTGTCAAAAAAAAATCTTATATACAACATTTATCAATATATATTTATAAGTATATAATATTAAGATTAAAATATAATATTATAACATAATTTTATTTATGAATATAAATATATCAAATATAATTAGCACTTATATTAAAAATTAATTTATTTTTAAAATACGGATCCTGATCGGAATATCTAGATCTAAAAATCGAGATACTCATATTCAGATTCAGTTTTGGCGGATCTAAGATTTTACTATCCGAATCTGAATTCAGACACCTTTGGTATCATATATTCAGAGTGGATCACATATCAAATCTGATCCTAGATAATACATCTTAGACATAGTTTAAAACATTTTAGAAAGACCATATTTTTTATGTTTTTAACATTTTAGAATGACATCAACTGGTTTTTCATGTTTAGTTACTAAATTTATCTTTTAATGAGATTTTACCATCCGGATTTGGATTCAGACGTTCCATATATCATATTTTCAAAAGGGATCTAAGATCGAGTCCAAATCCTGAATAATAAGTCTCATGTCTAATTTTAAACATTTAGAATTATTTTCTATTTTATGTTTTTAACATTTTAGAACGACCTCAACTTGTTTGTTCATGTTTAGCTACTGAATTTATTTTTTAATGAGATTGTTTTTTTCCTACAACTGTGTGTTAAGTAATCATTTTATTTTGATAAATATAACACTAAAATGCAGCATATTTGAGTTTTAAATATACCTTTTATTATTTTAAATCTAGATATGGTTATTTAAATTTGAAATTTGTATAAAAGATCAAAAAATAATTTTTTATTATATTCGAAATTATATTATTTAAAACAATTTATATATGATTTGAAAAAATATTACTTGTTGGTATATGTTTTGATAGATTAGATTTATGTATACATTTAGTTTGTATGTGTTTAAATGTGATAAAATTATAATAATACATAAATAAAATTTGAAATTGTTTTGATAATTAGTCGCCCCGACAAAAGAGAAACTGTCGTATTAGTTATTATTATGATATATATACATATGATTTATGTATACATTTTTTTGCAAATTTAGGTAATTTGTAGGAATTTGAGGCCATCATTAAAACCAAAATGATCGCCGTTAACTATAATGTCCTAATTTTATTACTTTCTCCGTTTACGTCTGTAGTTGGCTGGTTTTATAAATTTTAAAACGACAGTTTATAATCCAGTGGTAAATTAGTAAATATTTAGAAAATGTCAGGATAAAATCTTTTTTTGTACTTATGTTTTAGTAGTCTAGACTAGATGACAGGTCTACAACTATCACATTCCCCTTCTTCAAAATGTTCATGTTTTAGAACAGGAATATAAGTGAATGGGCCTAGTCTAGGCCTAAAGTAAATTAAAGACACCAAAAACATTCACGGCCCAAAACCAAAACCAGAATACTGATAACTAAGTCGAGTGATTCTCTATAAAGACCTTAGAGCATCTTTATTGGAGGTAACTAAAGGGTTTCTTACCGTGTGGGTCCCGCGCAGGACCCACTTTTTTTTAAGAAACCGGTTACCAAAACTACCAAATAGTAGTCGGTCCTTAAGGGTTTCTTACACTGTTCGCGGGTCCCACTGATACGTGGCGACCTGCGATTGGTTCGTTTTTAATTTTTATTTTTTTAATTCGAAAAAGTAAAAAAAAAAAAAAAAAAAAAAATTAAGAAACCCCAAATGGGGTTTCTGGGATATTGATGCTCTTAGAAGTGGAAGAAAATATATCTTTATTGCCTCTCGGAAACCTAGCGCGGTCGCCATGGACAAATCCACCATAAAAGTAATTCTTCGTTCCGTTCCTGATCGCCTCCTGCTTCTCAGTTAATGGTTTCTTCTTTTTTGTAACGTGTAGGGTCTGGAATCGAAGGGTAGTGATGCAGAGATTCGAGAAAGCCGGTTAGTTTATTTTTGAGATCTCTAATTAATTAGATAGATCATGTGTTCATGTCTCATGGTAATTGCTAACTAATAATATCTTTTGCTATAGTATTAGCAGGATTGTGGTTGAGGGATACGACACCTCCCTTACTAGGGAAGATGTCGAAAAGGCTTTGAGAAACCATTTCGCTTCATGTGGAAACATAATCCATGTTTATGTTCCCATAAACGATGAAAGTGATATTCCCAACAGGTTTGTGGCTTCTTTCTTCAACTCTCGCTTGCTCAAGCTAACTGCTGTTTGCTAAATAATAAACTTGTTTTTTTTTGTCTTGCAGATTTTCCTTCATTTATGTTAATGGAGAAGACGAAGAAAAGGCATTGAGGCTTAATGGAAGTGACATGGGAGGAGGGATTTTACAAATTTATGCTTACTCGTTTCACGAAAACTACCTTGATGATGTCTTGGCTACCATGAAAGAAGGCCCAGGCCATGGGCGACAACGCACGTAAATTTTTCTTTATTTTAGTTAGATTTAAATTTATTTGTATGTGTGTTGTTTTGTCATGTTGATAGATAGTAGTATCTCCTGCAATACTAGGTTGGAAGTTACCGGATATGACCCTTCCCTTTCTATGGATGATGTCGAGAGCGAGATGTGTAAACATTTCTCACCAGCTTCTGCTTTTGCTTACAGAACATGTGGTGGTCTCAAAAGGTTTTGTGGCTTGTATTAATTTTTTAAATAAGTTATCAGTTAATAACTAATTAACGACTCTTTTGATTATTTACAGCACAGCTTTAGTTTATGTCATTGGAGAAGACGCTGTACAGATGGCTCTGGAACTTAGTGGACGTTCTGTGGATGGAATGAACATTGTAGTTACCCAGGTTTTGCCAAGAAAACCGATCAAGTGTGGCTACACTAATCCACGTACGTAAATTTTTATTATTGATTCTATTTTAACAAATTAAAACTCCTTTAATTAAATTTCGTCTGTTTCTTTCTTTCAGTTGGCCTGGCCCGCTTTACTGATGAGCAGAAAGCTGATCCAAACCTATATTTCTTTTATGAGGAAAATCAGAAGAATAAGACTACGGAGTAATAAGCTCTCTCTTCTTGGGGAGGAGAAGACATGCTCTTTTGTGCTCTATTAACTTGTGGTGCAATGCAACATTTTTCTTTATTTTTTTTGTCTGGATGTTAAACGTTATGTTTTTTTTTTTGTGTGTGTGGATGTTTATGATAGACTCAATAATATCATTATGTCAACTTGGTTAGCTAAATTGAAAAGCAAAAAAACTCCCTTTCTCCTCCCTCTTTTTGTGTAAATTAGTTTTGATCGATAGATCGATCTTTTTCAAATTATAGTTTTTGTTAGGCGATTTTACTATTCATGTTTCTTTGTTTTTCTCTGATTCATGTTCTTCCGATTATAGTCGATGGGTTTTACAAAGTGGCTGTCTCTGGTTTTATCTCTCTTTTTTTTCTCTTCTTCCTTGTGTTATTGAAGTCTTCCATATCTGATGGGGATAACTTCGTACCTTTCTAGTACCATCAATTCTTAGTGAGGCGGTAAACTGCTTTCGGTTTCGCCGGAGATGGGAGTGTGTTCCTCTCATCTGGTTGATGAAGATTGGAGAAGAAAGAAGTTGGCAACATTATAGAAGCGACTATAGAGTTGGTGGCGATCTAAACTCTGAAGAATAAAGCTATTCATGGTGAGAAGCTTATTCTTTGTTGTGGTGGAAAAAGCTAGCGGTGGAAAAAGCTCAACGCATGAATGACGCCTGTAGAGACATGTCACCAAATACCTCGTCGGATATAAAGTTTTTTCGTTTCATTTTGACAAGTTTTGATGGATTTCTTAGGTTTTTCTGAAATGGACTCAGCAGAGTCAGAGTCGGTGTTCGTTTCTGTTTCCAATGCGATCAAAATTTCCTTTGGTTTAACATCGGCGAATCATGGTTCCTCTGATTATTTGGTCCCGGAAAGGTGTTTCGGAGTACGAGATCCAGGCTTCAAGTCGATGCGGTGGTGAAGAAGTTCGCTGGAATTTTCTCTGCGTCGGCGATGAAGTCAAAGGAGGTGGAGAGTGGAGAGAAGGTCGGTGGAGTCAAGCTAGGATAAAGCCATGCAGCAACTTCAGTGTTGGGCCTTAATCCTGCTACGTAGTTCATGTGGATTTAGTAAAAAGGGAATTAGCACCAATAACCATTAAAAACTATAATTAAATAAATAACCATGCTAGAATATAATGTATATATTATACATTAATATATTAATTGTTTTTTTAAAGTTTTTGTCGCAAAAATATTTCATCACCAAAATAAATTTTATTAAAGGGTAAAAATGTATTTTTACCAAATGGTTAATTAATTTATGCTTATGTTTTAGAGTTAATGGACGAGATTTTAGTGGTATGGTTTGAATTTTTTTTTAAATATTAAAATTTTCAAATTAAAATAACTATTTTAGTCATTCTCTTTTTTAATAGTTATTTTTGTGACCAAAACTTAAAAAAAAATATTTAAGAGAATTACATTTTTACATTTCATATATCACACATTACAATTTCTTCCGCTTTTTTTTTAATACATTTCATCTTCTTCATCTCTAATTGCTCCACTTCTTGTTTCACTTTAATCACCTCATCTGTAAAATAACCACCACCACTGTTACCTACTATTTCATTCGTCGCCACTATTTTGTCATCATCTTTTTTTTTATTGCCGTCATTGTTTTCTTTTGAGGACCACTGCCACTTGTCATCTCTTTACCTTCTCCCACTTTTTTTTACTTTTCCATCTTATATGATGCTCTTTATTTCTCATCGACTCCGATAATTCAACCATCTTCTCTGCTAGTCATATCTCTTCTTCCGCTTCATGGTTTTTCTTCTTCTGCAATTTGATATCCGTGAATGTAGAATATAAATGTGACTTCACAGTAAAGAATATATAAATAGTAAGCAATTATAAATGTGACTTCACAGCTTTTTTTTTTGTCACAAATTTTATTAATTCAAACTTAAGGCGTTACAACATTTATAACCAGAGGTATTCTCGATGGTGAGATGAACAACAATAACACGGAAACAATAAAACCTAAGATAGAAGTGTTACAAGGAGAGACTAGCTCGAAGTAGAGAGATCTGCGGATAATCTTCACTTGAATCCTTGAAACCACAGCTCGAAAGAGCTTTAGATAGTCTGAAAAGACGTTGAAATACCCTAGTGAAAGGGGTTTGAAGAGGAGTGGAAAACCAACTGAGGCTAGCGCACCCGTCAAACGAAAGAAATCAGCTCTACAACCGTCTATATTGCCTCGGGAGACTATGTGAATCTCAATACATCCGAGTAGCAAAAAGATCGATAAGCGAGATGGTGAGGCAGTTGAAATTCTTTTCTTCTCCGATTCCATTGGTGAATTTAACAGTGACTTCACAGCTATTATATCATTTTTATGAATCAATTGATTTATATTTATTGATCAAGAGTAAGCAATTAAAAGCAACAACATATCAATACTATAGTATTGAATATTGACAATGACCAAGAATGTGTTAAACACTATGAATAAGTAACACGAAAAATATACCACTTGGATAAACAATGTGGTATAGTATATGATATGGTATAAGTTTCAGAACTGGAAAAATGAAAATTCATGCGATAGTGTCACCCAATTTATCTACAACTCGTATGTTCTCTTACGCCTTATGATTAATTAGTATTGTTTACCTCTGAAGAAAATGAACAATTCATTGGTTAGGAAAACGCTTCAGCTTTGTTCTTTGTTAGTGTTGTTGTTAGTAACTCCGCTTTTGTGGCCCATTTTTCTATTCAAATTTGCAGGAAATGATGAGCCTGAGCATATGGTTGAGGGACATACTTTCACAATCGGTTTGTTGCTCTTCCATGTCATGTTTTTTTTCATTTGCTTAATTTGTTTACTATTGTATAATAGTAACAAGTTGTTGATGGATTCAATTTGGCATTGCAGAACCGATTCTAACGATTGGAACGACGGAATGTGTAACATGGCCAGACAACTGGACTACTCTAACAGCTGATGGTGGAGTAGCGGCACAGTTTGAGCATACAATTCTGATTACTAGAACTGGTTTATAGATTCTTACCGTATGTAGCTGAAACTATACACTTTTGATCATTCTTTCCGTTCCCCTCTTTGTCAAAATGCTGACTTCTTCAGGTCCCTTCATGGACCATGAAATCAATAGAATATATATTTCATGGTTTATTAGTATTGTCCTTGACCTTGCTCTCTGTTTACTGATCTCTTCATTGGTCAGTTTAATTTAATGGATCTAAAGTTGGGCTTTAAGATAATGAGCGTTAATATTGAGTCGAAAATCTAACGTGACTAGCTGGTTATAGCGCGTGAGCTCCCCCTTCCTATAATTTAATTTTGTAGACTTTTTGTGTATATGTAATGGCGGATACCATGTAAATGTTCTATGTTTGGAAAGTATGGCTAGTCAGGCGTGGCCTTTCACCAAATGGTTAATATTTTTATATTACACGATCTGAATTTGGTTATAATCAATCAGAGTAATATACTGTCTCCGTTCCCGAAAGTAAGATGTTTTAGATTTTTTTCTTGTTACACAAAGATAGATATTCTATATTAGTAATGTATTTTTTTATACCTTTAAAAAACATTAATTGAAAATATTTGAATCGATTAAATTTCATTGGTGGAAACTTATTGGAAAGTGTATAATAAAGTAAAAAATAAATTAAACTATAAATATTTATTAAATTTTTAATAAGCGTGCATTATCTAGAAAATCTTACTTTCAGGAAAATACACGCCAATCTTTTTCAGAAGAAAATCAGTTTCGTATAACATGAAAAATCAATTTGCAACATGTGAGGACTTTGCTAGACGAGAGAGATGTTCTGTTTTTGTTTTTTTCTTTGTTGTTGTTCTTAAGCCATAAATCCTTCCAATACTTACATTTTTATGAGATCATATGGTCCAACATATCTAACAGTTTACAATTTCCAAAACGACATTTAATACTCCGTACCTTTCAGGACCAAGTTCACTCGAGGTTTGAAACCAACTTCTACTCAATTTTTTTGATTATATTTGAATCGATGTATACATGGCAAGTACACTGACAATTTAACTAGCTTACGTAGATTTTTTGTTACAATAGTTGTATGTTTGAAAATATAATCACTTATAATTGCTTGGATATTAGATAGAAAAATGAGAGAAAGTGATAGAGAAACTGAAGTAACATAAGAGTAGAGAAATTTCTCTCTCCAAGTGTAACATAGACAAATGTGTGTAACGTTAGATGTCACGACATAAAAACAGACAGTTTCTGTTTTTGGATAAATCGAACTGCCACTTTCGACGATTTAAATGTCATTATATTTTACCTCCATTATTTATCACCAGAGATGCGCTCTTCGATATTCACTATAGAATCTTTTTATATTTAGATTGGTCTACATCGCATCTAGTAGATCATCGTTTTGTAGTCCAAGAACGCCTGATCCTTTTTTTGGTCTACAATGAACATTTAACTACTTCTGCAATCAAAATTTCAATTTAGACAACACTAAGAAATATACATATACTAAAAATCTAAGATACTGGCCGGGATGGCTCACATATCCCATTTCCTTATGTACATATACCGCTTTACATATTAGCCAAGAAAGAGAAAAAAACATGCATGTATATACCACCGCAAGTGTTCTTAAAATTACTATAAGCTTCTAGGTTGAAGCAACACTAGTACTTGTAGTCCTTGTGTCAATTATGCTACATAGCTAAAAGATGACTCTTGTTGTCGAACAATGATGGTAATTAAGTGGTTATTCTGTTGTGGGTCAAGAGTACTATAGATTGATTTTTCACTAATGGCATATTTTCATTTTCTAGATTATGGTGCTTTATGGAGATGGTGATTTCGGCTAAGAGATGGTTCTTAGTTTTTCTTTAAAATCTAAGAAGAAGTAAGAACCGTCTATTAAATAAGAGATATAAAAACCGTTTTTTAGCCGAAAAAATGTAAAAAAATGTCAAGAAGCCCGGCTAAGAGACCGGGGTTAATCATGCTCTTACATGACAATCCTAGGATTAAAGGATTGCAGACGGACCTTTATCTGAGATATCTCTCGGTAACAAAAGAAAATGCAAGTCTGTTACTCTATATAACCATTTGATTTTTGTTTTTGTTTTTTTTTTTGAAGGGGGGGGAGGGGGGGGGGGGGGGGGGGGGGGGGGGTATGAAAATTTCAGTACTAAAAAGGAGAAATTGCTTGATGGAGTTATGACATGGGTAATTCTAGAAGTAATAAGAAAAGTTATTATTAAATGCACTAACACGATGAAGAGGCCGGTAAATATATTAAAACAACACACTTCACTTAAAATAAACCCTATATATAACAACCATCGATCATAATTAATTGGCCATATGATTAGGTTGTCATTAGAAAATTTGAGTATTACGACGAAAGTGACCATACTCATAGTTCTTCTCTACATCACCATCTTCTTCTTCAATATTTTGTTCATCTTCTTCCTCTTCTTCCTCCACCATATCATCATCATCATCATCATCTTCCTCTCCGTGTCCAATGGCTACAACACGATCACCCACAGTGTGAGCGGCATGGCCATCGCCAAAAGCCCTAACATGATCTTTAAGAGACCTCTTATGCTTAAAATCCGATCCGCAAACGCAAAACCACAGCTTCCCACAATTCTTCTCGTGCGTTCTCCAGTCGCCTCTCACCGCAAACGTTTTCGTGCACTTCTTGCGGCAGTGGAAAGGTTTGGCTCCATGCTTTCTTTTGTAATGCGTTTGAAGCGTTCTAAAGTCTTTAAGGGGCTTTGCTCTTGGATGGTCTATGTTGTTCTTACAACCTTCTGCGCAACAATAACACGGCAGCCTTAGTATCGAAGATGATGATTATTCGTCCCTCGTAGCGACTCTGGACCCTTTCGGTATTGCGAACCATGACCCCACATATGCATCTACAAAAAATAAAGTAGAGAAAAATATACGTCAGGTGTATTTTGAATAAAACAGTACTTTAATTTGTCTATCTCATGTTTTTCACGTTAAATTCATCTATCATGAACATTGTACTTTGTTTATTATATATTCTCTTGACGATTACACGAATTAATATTATAGATAACTACATGAGCATATATTGCATATATATTATTATCATAAATGCTTAATTGTAGAGATAAGTTTCTTTTCCCGATTGATAATAATACCCATGGAACGCAGAGGATTATAGATTCTGAGTTAATTTAGCAAAAAATTGATAATTCGATTCAAAATCATTTTAGGGTAATTTTCAAAACAATCCTAAATCAGCTTAGACCATAAATGATAGTATTAACACTACAAGAAAACAGGGGGATTCTGATGGCCGAAATCGTCGGTAATTCGTCGGAATCGGTATATTCCGACGAAATTCCGACGAACCCGTCCGTCGGTATCGTTTCGTCGGAAAAAAAAAGTTCGTCGGAATTTCGTCAGAAATTCCGACGACTTTCTGACGAATACCAAGAAACGTCATTCTGACGAACTTCCGACGATATTACGATGCGGCTACAGAAGACCGGAGTTCATCGGAAAACTACAATTCCGACGAACGTGGTTCCTCGGTTTATTCCGACGAACTGTAGGCGTCGGAATTTACCGACGGACATCGGTCGTCGGAATATACCGACGAACCACGTTCGTCGGTATATTCCGACGGAAATGGGTTTGTCGGTAAATTCCGACGGATATATGTCCGTCGGTATATTCCGACGACCGTTGTCCGTCGGTATATACCCTTTTTTTTTTACAAATTAATTTTGCATTTTTATATATTTTTTGATATTAATAAATTTAAAAAATTGGAAATTTAAAACTAATAATATTATAAAATTTAAATTCATAAAAACCGAAATAGGAAAAAAACATTCATAAAGTTTAAAATTCATACAAACCGAAATAGAAAAAAAAAACATTCCGAAAGTTTTATAAAGCCGAAATAAACTAAGAAGAACTCGAAGACATCAAACGATCTAGCTTCTGCATAATCTCGGTGTTGAACTTCTTCTGGGATGCCAACTCAGCAAGGATAGTGGCATTCTCCGAACGGATAGTGGCATTCTCCGAAAGGATAGTGGTGTTCTGCTCCTCCAATGCCCCAATCCGTTCATCTTTGTCATGTAGCTCCTCGAGAATCATGGGATCGGCATACGGAGCTTGCGAAGAAGATGCCGGATACGAAGAAGCACGACGGGCCAACCCAACTAAACGGCCTCCTTTCCTTTTAGGAACCGCCTACAAAAATATTTAAAGTAAGTAAATATGGACAAGTAAGTAATCGACATTATAAAAAAAAAATATTAATAAAAAAAATTACCTTTTCAACCATCTCATTTATTTGCAATAGAGACAGGTTGGTTGAAGCTCCCGTGGAGTCGCCGTCATCAGAGAGAGGCTGAGATTGAGAAACTATCTCAATTTTAAAATTTACTATACATGATTTACATATATATATATGTATACAAAATTATAAAAAATTTATAAATATAGAAAAATGTTGTTAAAATTTATAAATGAAGAAAAATGGTGTTAAATATTTATATTTTTTTCAAAAAACGTTTTTAAAAATCAAAAAACGTTTTTAAAAATCAAAAAACGTTTTTAAAAATCAAAAAACGTTTTTAAAAATCAAAAAACGTTTTTAAAAATCAAAAAACGTTTTTAAAAATCAAAAAACGTTTTTAAAAATAAAAAAAAAACGTTTTAAAAAATCAAAAAACGTTTTTAAAAATCAAAAAATGTTCCAAAAAAAACTAAAACAACAATCCTAACTTATATATCCTAAACTATCCATTCAATCCTAAAATGTTCAATCAAACAACCTAAAATCCGAGATCAACTTCCAAAACCCTAAACAATTGAAAAAAAAAAGGTTTGGGATGATTCTTACATGATTTGGGGTTTGGGGAAGAGATAGGAGGGTGAGGAGAGGATTCGCCGGTGAAGAGAGGCCGGAATCGCCGGAGAGTCGCCGAAATCGCCGCAAATCGCCGGAGTTCTTGAGAGAGGGAGAGGCCGCGGAGATAACGAAGAAGAAAGGAGAAGGTTTTTTATTTCCGTGGATTCCGACGGACACGGGTTCGTCGGTATTCCGTCGGTATATTTAAAATATACCAAATGCCGATTCGCGAAAATTTTCAAGCGGTTTGGTTCTCCCGGGCTAATTGGAATTCCGACGGAACGTGTCCGTCAGTATTTTCCGACGGATACATTCCGTCGGTATTTTCCGACGGAATTCCGACGACTTAGTGTTTAGGGTGTTCTTTTCACGTTTCTAAATGCAAAATCCAAACCTTTGATAATATATATAGTATTTGCATAAAGATTTAACAATAAAAATGTTTTATAACACGATTTTACACAACAATATTTTTTGTAGTGTAAGCTTATATAAATATGATTGTATAAGTACATAATGTTAAGATGAGATGTTATGAAAACAATGATATGCATACATAAATATTTTAATGAGTTGTTATATTTGAACGGTTGCGATCTAATACTATACTAAACACTTATTATGTGTTATTTTCATAGTTTTGGTATCTAAATTTATAGATTTTTATGATTGAAACTTTATAGAAAAACATGTCGTCGGTATTTCGTCGGAAAATACCGACGAAATTCCGACGAACTTGTCGAGTTCGTCGGAATGTCGTCGGTATTTTCCGACGAAATACCGACGACCTTTCCAATTTTCAATGAAACCCGTTGTCGTCGCTATGTCGTCGGTATATTGCGAGGGATTTCCGACGGACCATTAAAAAAAAAAAAAAAAAAAAAACTAATCAGAATCTTCTGAATCTTCATCAAACTCCCCAACCTCGGCTTCCGGCTCTGAATGTACGACAGCATCATGTCCAAACACAGTCAAATTCTCAACGAGTTGAACATTTTCCAAATCTTCAACTGCCTGGGCGTTGCTGGTAGACTCTGGTTGCAATGGTTCATCATCATCAGAAGTTCCATCCACTCGTCCTCTTGGGTTGATTTGCGTTACAGTAACCCATGGATCGTCTCTGTACGTCACCCGAGGGTAACTGATGTAGCACACCTATACATATCAATTATACAAAGTATTAGTTCAATATATAACATTAATTAATTATATTGGTAAAAAATTATGAATATATTGACATACCTGATCAGCTTGCGAACCAAGAATGAAGGGATCATAATATTGAAGTTTCCGCCGCGAATGAACTGATGTAACACCAAACGCATCAATCTTCACTCCTCTATCTGGGGTGGTGTCATACCAATCACAATAGAATACTACACAACGCAATCCAACCATTCCAGGAAATTGGATTTCCAATATTTCTTTTATGTTGCCGTAGTAGACATCGTCACCAGAAGAAGATGAAACACCAGCATCATATGTTGTCTTAGAATGACCTTTCCTTGTGAATGCATATCCTCGCGTACAAAATTTAGGATATGATTTGACCACATAGTTTGGTCCCTGCACAAATTCGCGTACCCAATCATCGAACACAAGACCTCTGGCCAAACCATCATTCACCTATAAAAAAAAACATATATGATTGCAAAATTAATTAGTTTATATATATTAAATTTAAACTAATCATTTGCATAGGGTAATAGGATATATGACTCACATAACTACGAAGCCACGCAGCAAATCCGTTATCTCTAAGTTGTCGAAGCTCATCTTCTGTTGCATGCCTGTGAGTCATATGCAACTCCGCCATATATACACTATATACAAAAATATTATCAATATGAAATAAATTTATTGAATATTAATCTAACAATAAATGAATAAATATTTTTACCTCTCATATTGTAGAACATCTTCACAGTTGGTGAGCAAATATGTTTGCAAATGAGCGTTCTCAGTGTCCGTAAGTCTCCGCTTCGTGAATTTTCCACTAAGTCGTCCTATTTCCTTGAACATGCTTGGGACAGTAACATGATATGTTGCTCTCTCCCCTCTATCATCATGCCGAGCAGGTCTTCGGTGTTTTGTTTGCACTTCTGGTGGAAAATAATTTTCAGCAAAGATTGCAGTTTCTTCATTGATCACCTGTGCCACTATAGATCCTTCCACCCTGCTTTGATTTTTGACCATCTTCTTCAGATGATGCATATAACGCTCAAAAATATACATCCATCTGTACTGCACAGGACCACCAAGTTCCAATTCTCTTGCGAGATGAATAGCAAGATGTTCCATTACATCAAAGAATGATGGAGGAAATATCTTCTCAAGGTTGCACATGCTGACTGGTGCGTTTGTCTTCAAATTATTAATTCCCTCTTCAGTCAATACTCTGCTGCATAAGTCACGGAAAAAAACACTAATCCCTGCAATTGCTTCATGAACATTACGTGGCAATAATGCTGAAAAGGCAAACGGAAGGAGGCGCTGCATAATTACATGACAATCATGACTCTTCAAGCCAGTAAACTTTCCTTCGCTTCTATCAACGCAGTTCCCCAAATTTGATGCATATCCGTCAGGAAATTTCACTTTCTCTGTAATCCAATCAAAGAACTCTTCTTTTCTAGCACCATCTAGCCGATAAATGGGAAAAGGGGCCGTACCGTTCTCATCAACGTGAAGTTCAGAACGATCACAAATATCGACTAAATCCAACCTTGACTTCAAATTATCCTTCGTTTTACCTTGGATGTTAAGGACTGTGTTCATCAGATTATCGAAGAAGTTCTTCTCAATATGCATGACATCTAAATTATGCCGCAATAGATGACTCTCCCAATATGGTAGATCCCAGAAAATACTCTTTTTGTGCCAGTTATGTAGCTCTCCAACCGCATTGACTCGAATGTTTTCATGTCCACCTACATCTGGCGTCCTTTCTGCATCAAAATACCTAAACTGCTTCAACAAATCTTTCCCACTAACTTCCTCAGGTGGACCATCAAACACCTGCTTGTTCTTCGTAAACGAAGTCTTACTCCTGCGGTATGGATGATCAGGTGGTAGAAATCGTCTGTGACAGTCAAACCAACACGTTTTCCTTCCGTTCTTTAGTTGGAAAGCATCTGTGTCATCTTGACAATATGGACATGATAGCTTCCCATGTGTTGTCCATCCAGATAACATACCATATGCTGGAAAGTCACTTATTGTCCACATAAGTACTGCCCGCATCTGAAAGTTTTCTTTGCGCGAAACATCGTATGTCTCAAAACCATGCGCCCATAGTTGTTGCAACTCATATATTAGTGGTTGAAGAAACACATCTAGTGATCTTTTAGGATGATCTGGCCCGGGGACTAGAATTGAGAGAAACAAAAACTCTCGTCGCATGCACAAGCTCGGCCGTAAGTTGTACGGTGTCACAATAACTGGCCATAGAGAATACTGCCTTCCATGCTTTCCAAATGGGCTGAAACCATCAGTAGATAATCCAAGATAAACATTTCTTCTCTCTTCCGCAAATTCTGGATATGTTGACTGGAAATGTTTCCAAGCCTTTGCATCTGAAGGATGTCTAATCTCACCATTTGTGGAATGCTCTGCATGCCATCTCATTGCTTTTGCTGTGCGCTCACACTGATACAACCTCTTCAATCTTTCCGTCAAAGGCAAATACCACATTCTTTTGAATGGGATCGGAACTCTTCCCCTCGTCTCCTGATAACGAGGTTTCCCACAAAATTTGCATACATTCCGTGTCTCATCCGCTCTCCAGTAGATCATGCAGTTGTCAATACATACATCTATCACTTCATACGGTAGTTGAAGACCTGCAACAAGTTTCTGAACCTCGTAGTATGAACCCGGTGCAAGGTTATCCTCAGGTAGAATACCTTTGACAAAATCAGTAATCGCATCCATACATTCTTCAGCCAAATTATAGTCTGTCTTAATACCCATTAATCTAGTTGCAGATGATAAGACTGAATGACCATCTCTACAATTTTGATACAAAGGTTGTTTTCCTGCATCCAACATGTCAAAAAATCTCCTAGACTCGGGGTTTGGTTCTTCCCCTCTATAATGATCATGTACCATCTGCTCAGTACCTACACCATAATCTATATCCGTTCTAGATTCTTCTAACCTAATATCAGGCTGAGGTTCACTAACAGGCTGAGGTTCGCTAGTACTACCATATTCATAACCAGTTTCCCCATGAAGGTACCAAACTTTATAATTACGTGAAAACCCTTTCATATACAAATGAGTCCAAACATCAAATTCTTTTATAACCTTATTATTATTGCAAGAAGAGCAGGGACATCTTAACATACCACTTTTTGCATCCGGTTGCTGTTGAACAAGCCTCATGAATTCTCCAATCCCTTGAACGTATTCTTCCGTAAGCAAATTGGTGTTCGGATCCAAATGAGGTTTATCCATCCACGAACGATAATAAACTTCTGAAGACATGATTTTCACGGAATTGTTATGACTAAAGAGAATGAAGAGAGAATGAAGTGTGAATGAGTTGAATGAGGAGGGGTTGTATTTATAGGAAATTGCTTACGGACCTCCGACGACTTTCCGACGAAATTCCGACGGATGTAAAGAAGTTCGTCGGAATTCCGTCGGAATTGTCCAATCCCAAACGGCTATACAACGGTCATATGTATTTGTCGGCAACGGTCACATGGTTCGTCGGAATTCCGTCGGACAATACCGATGGAATTCCGACGACTTTGCTATTAATCGGAATGTCGTCGGAATTTCGTCGGAATATACCGACGAACTTCCGACGACTACAACGGTTACATTTTTTAGCGGAATGTCGTCGAAAAGTCGTCGGAAAATTCCGACGAACCGTATGTCGTCGGAATTCCGTCGGAAATGGCCGACGGAATTCCGACGACTTCATTTTTTTGGATTTGGTCGGAAATTTGTCAGTATTCCGTCGCAAATGTCCGACGACCTTGGTGTCCGTCGGAAGCTCCGTCGGAATTCGGTGTGTTTTCTTGTAGTGTAACTATATAGATTACCGTGGAAGTAAAAGGAATTATAATATATATATAGATTGAGAGTGAAATCAAGAAAACTTCCCGTCATGATAATTACATATCTGTTAATATATAATGATATTCAAACCTGCATGTTGTTGAAGCGGTTGAAAGTTTTGTTACAGACAGAACAAGAGAACTGAGTGGGACCGACAAGGATCTGAGAAAGGGAAGGGACCCAATACTGTCCCTGCTGCCTCGCCGTTAAACCCTCTTGGTTGTTCTCGTGGGTATTGGTTTCTTTGTCGGAAACGGGAGGTCCGATATGAAGAGCAACGGTGACGTCATTAGGGTTTGTTAATAGGAGATTTTGATCGATTTCATGATTCGAAGAAAGTTTAATGTTGATGGGTTTGTGATGCTTTGGGTATTGTTGGCCAGGAGGGCTAAGGCTGAGGACGATGGAGTCTTCGTCGCCGGAGATGCAATATTGGTTGTTATTATACATTGAGGAGAGAGAAAGAAAGAGAGATAAAAAGGAGAGAGATGGGGTTTGAGGAAATGGTGGAGAAAGACAATGGAGGCTGGACGAACTGGTAACTAATAAATGATTCTTTTATTTTGTTCTTTGCTTTCGCTTTTTCCACCTCGTAAAATTTCTTGCTACGAGTTACCACCCCATGTTTGGTGCCAAACATATATATATATGTATATACACACACTAACACGCACTCTTTGACATTTCTTGGTTATGAAGTTCATATTAGTGTTCCTTTAATCTCCACTTCTTTCTTACATGGTAATAAATATTACGATGTACGTTATATCATATACTAAAACATTATAGAATAGATTGAACTTCAAGTATTTTCCCCTTGTTAATACAGTGTATCTTAATTAGGATAAAGTTACAATTCAACAGTTAACAGATAATAACATTTTTATCAAACAAAACTTAATATTATGAAACGACTATATATCTTATGAAGTCTAAGGTTTGAAAACATAATTCGTGTAGAACTCTTTTATATATGATCTTCGACCAAAATTTTTTTTTTTGTGTCGAACGACCAAGAAATATATAATCCAAATTTTGGACCTCTATTATTTAACAAAATAAAATTACTTTTAATTGTGTTCAAAAAAACTTAATTACAAACGTTTCCGGTTGTTTCAACATATACTAGATAAAAACTGAATGAGTCATATTATAAATAATATTTTAAAAATAAAACGTTAAAAATCGGACATGGCTACCTATTTTGAACTGTGTAACAACTATATATATATAAAAAAGTTGATGTGGGTATCTGTTTCTCATTATTAAGCAAAGAATGTACTATTATTCAATTGGAACTCGCTCTCCTTTCTAGGATCTCAAAACCATCCTTCATTTCACGACTTTTTCTCTCTATCAATTTCTTCTAATATAAATTATAATATAAATTGTATTATCTGAGGTTCCGAGTCTTCATTTACTCTCCGCACAATTTACAAACAAAAAAGGTGAGAGAGTACACTCTGATACAAAAGAAAAGCAATAGACATGGAGAAACGTCGCGTTAACTGTAGATGCGAAAGCTTCTCTCTCAGTGACGATAGGCTCCCATGTTTATTTGTAACTTTGCTGCCAAAAGTTACCCCTAATATATTCTCAGACTTTTTACTTTAGTTTAAAATCTAAGGAAAGTGGGGAGTTTTACTTATTTGCTTGTTAATGGAATTGGAATGTAAAGTTGGAAGAAAAGTGTACGTTTTGCTTTCTTCAATGCCACAACTAATGCTAAAGGTATGTGATATATATTAGGTTTTTTCTCTTTGAAAGAGGTTTCTTGTTAATTGTGTTCTTCAAAATTTTCCCTTGTTTTTGAAATTCTGAATAACTTTTATTACCATTTTGGGGTGTACGTAAGTGTTAGGGTTTTAGCTTTTTTTCCTTCTAAATAGAAACAAATATTTTTTTTAAAAAAAAACATATACTTCTACGATACTTTTAAAAGTGTTAAGTTCATTAATATTCAGAGAGTCTATTCTAGTTTCGCTGTTAAACTAAAAAACAGTAATTTCATAGCTGAAATTACAAAAATAACATAAGCTCATGATGATTGATGAACATCTCCGATCTGAAAGCATATGACCGGATATTGGGATTTGATGCCAATCCCAACCGGATATTTGATTTTATACGTGTTATGAGACAGGAAAAAGAGAGTTTAAATAGATTAAACCATTGGAATAATTGTAAGAGCTCTAGTTGTTACCATTTTCTAGGAAAAATATCTGTTTGCTTTTGCTCCATATAATTAGATTAATATGATTGTTGACTCTTTTTTTTTGAGAAATATGATTGTTGACTGTTGGTGACTATTTAAACAGAATATTTTTAAATTGAGTAATTGCTACACAATTAGTCCACGAGGCTTTGAACCGAGGTACTTTCTATTTTGATTAGACATATCGAAAGAAAACCTTAAAACAATGTCATGTAGAGAGAGAGATAAAAAAAAGTTAGCAAAAAATCACACAAACATATACAATATGAAAACTTTTTTTTTTGAAACTACAATATGAAAACTTGGTCCAATCAAAGTAGTTTCATAGTTTTGGTTGATTGAAGCAGTTAGATTCTGATACTTTAAAGAATCCGAAGAAGAAGAGTACAAAATAGTACGGCTGAAACAAACTGTAGCTCCCTCATCTGCTCTGTCACATTATATTTTATTTATAACAGTTTTGATTTTGATTTTTTGTATATAAATGTGAATTTGTCAATGTTTCCTTTTCATTCGTCATGTTATTATTTTTTGTCACAGTTTTCATCGCACATCGCAGCTCTACTTTCCTAATCTTTTGTTTCTGTTGTATTTTTTTTGGTGTGTAAAACTCCATTTTACGTGTCATAGAAAAACATGAGGTGTATAATAGTGTTTTCTTACGTGTTTGAAGATATTGACGACTATTTTTCTAACGTTTTTTTTTTGGGAAATTAGTACTCCTACCAAAACGTTTTAGTCTATTTAGCTATCTACCATTTAACACTATTTACCCACTGTATATAATCGTTTATGACTTTGTTACCCCTATATCTAAACAAATGCACCAGATCATATATGTAAGCAAAATATTATGTAAGAACTGATTTACTGTCTTTATCTTTTTTAAATCTTCTCTTGTTAGATCGAAAATATTGATATCACATTTCTTTATCACTATTTCAAAATTCAAACTTCTCGTCTCTCTTCTTCTTCCAGCTCTCACATTTTTAATCTCTTAACTCTTCCAATAGTTTTTTCTTTCAATTTCCACAATAACAACCCTAGAAATTGCTCTAGGGAAATCTTAGAAATTGAGAACAACACCGCTCAACCACTACTATTCAATTCTTGAGAGAAATTTTGCGGCTAGAGAAGAACCATTTGGAGTGAAGGTCACAACACTGTACCACAAACCCTACGGTCTCATACAAAATTCAAAATTGATATTTCTCTTTTTCTCTGATCTCTTTCCTCAAGACCCATCGCTGTGTTCACAGTTCTTGATTTATTACTTGTGGTGTAAACTTACAGAGGAGGAAAAGAAGCTGCAAGATAAAGAAATAAAGTCACTGGAAAGGGGAAAAATGCTACGACAAGTAGCATACTGAAATTGTTTTTATTTTGTCTTCGGGAGAGTTTATTGTCATCACCTCTATCACTATTATCACGCTGAAATTTAATAGGACTAGTGTCATATCTCTTTGGAAAATATCATTTTGTCTTTATTGTGTCTTGAACTCGTAAGCTCTGGTTTATGACTTCTATCTAGTGTCTTGTTTTTTTTCTTGGATGTGTGTATCAATTTCCATCGATGTTGTTTCAACTGATATTTCAGTGTTGTCTAACTTGAATATTTTCTCCAATCGCTTTGTGGTGTAGTATGTACGCACTTAGATTTTCCTGGCGAATACATTTGTAGTTAAATGTATTTAGCCATATAACTAATATTATATCAACCAGTCCTTTACATTTAGATATATATGATACTTAGTATAGGTAACCCAATTATATTAGCCGGTTGTCTTAGTACATATCAGACATCTAGTTGCCATATCGATCGCTATTGCCTTGACTGTGGTAACAAATCATACATACGCCATATTCCAGAATGGTCCGGGACATTTGAAGCCACAAACGATTGAACCCAATCTGTCTAAAAGGTCTCCTGCTACTCAATTCAACTCAAATATCTCAAACCATATATAATCGTCAATTCCCTATTTTTCAAAGTTATATTGTCTGTATACAGAATCTTGTATGAACGTTTATATTAGCTTAATACTATACATTATATACATAAACCTATTGGATTAGCCGGCTGCAACACATCAGATTCATAAAATTATTTGACTAGCCGGTTACAAAGCATCAGATACATAGACTTATTAGATTAACCGGTTAAGACGCATCAGATACATAAACTTATTAGATTAGCCGTTTACAAAGAATCGGATACATAGACTTATTAGATTAACCGTTTACAAAGCATCGGATACATAGACTTATTAGATTAACCGGTTAAGACACATCGAAAACGGAAACTTATTAGATTAGCCGGTTATCTTTGTAGATATTTGACATCTAATTATTGTTGGCGACCCTTATTGTTTAGAACATGTTATTAAATCGAAACAATTAACATATCCTTAGGATATGTAGTAGCTCCTGTGCTTGTTTTCTAAATTGTATAACCGTAAATTTGAATAATTTACGGATATTTATTTTACTTGCGAGTTTTCATATTATATGTGAAATGTCCCAGCCTATTGTTCCTTTATCAATGTGATATGTAATGACAATATTAGTTGTCTTCGTACTGTGAATAAACTTTGATACATTTGCTGCCATTGACATTTAGCTATACAAAAAGTGTTTTTATGATGTTTATCCTTTGAAAACATGCACCTAAGTCATATGATTTGATCATGTTACTAACTTTGTTGATGTTTCTTGAAAGCTTTTTACATAGACATCACATATTAGATAAGCATTATTAGTTTTGAAGACATGGCATTCCAAATCGCTCAACACACCACCTCAATCGCCTCCCATCCCCCTTCTACTACATATCTTATAGATGGGTTGTTTGCAGGTGACTTTGTTGGGGCCTATTACTTTGCATCTGCTGCAAACAATAAATACTAATGTAACATATCTGACTGAAATACATGTATATATTTCCATGCTGCATTTTTTTTCTTTTATCTTTATTTTTTCTACCTTTTCACATTCTAAAGTAAAGTCCTCGTGGTGACAAGTTTTCAAAACTGTTGTCTGGCTAATATATATTGTACCTCCGGTACTAAAACTATTGTTCGGGTAATATTATTTTTACACATATAGCTAACAATTTAAAAATAATAAAAAGAATTACTTTCATGTGGTTCATTGTTCCAGAGCGTTTAGCATGCCAAAGTTTTGATTGATAAATCTCGCTTACCGATTAACACAGGAAAGCTAAGAGGATTGTTGTGACAGCTCGGCACTCTTCGAACGTAGGAAGAATCACACGAATCACACATAAGCTGGTGAAGTAGATGACATCGTTAAACGAAATCATACAACATCTGGTTCGGATTTTGATTGCTTCCAATCCGATTCCGGCATAGGTCGACATGCTCAAGATTTATGAGAAGAAACAAAGTGCACAACGTGCAACGACATGTACATCTCCGTCGCTAAGGATCCCACCATCATCTTTGACGAAATCTTATCAGAGATTGAAACGAAGGAGGAAGATATATCGAAAGCTCCACATTTTTTTCATAGCCATTGTCTCTTCTGTCTCCTTTGCACAAATATTTGTATGTATGGAAACTAAATCTTCCAAAGGATTTGATATTGAGTTCCAATGTTTCTGATAGTAAATGTGTGAATGGGGAAGTGATCTCTCAATATTACTATAATTCTTAACCCTTCTCGAGGACACAAAAAATCTAGGACATATCTTTGCAAATATTTTTGATATCTCACAAAATCTATTTGCCAGCTATATAACCTACAACACAAACACGGTGGAAATCCATCGCCAACTGGTAAGGGCTTTAAATGTCATTTTGCACATACCTTATCTACAACAAAATCCACTTTTACACTGTTGTAGGTATTTAGTTATTTCGTGGTCTTTTATGGTTTTTGACCAAATTACTTCTTCTTTTTTCCTCACACGTCATGGAAATTTTATAGAGTTTAGTAGGGATTATTGGTTGTTGTATTTTAATGGATTTGAAAATACGAACTAAATCTAGTGTTATTGGTTCTATGATTTTCAAATCTGTATTAAAATCATGTGTTATTGGTTTAATGATTCATAAATTCTATATCAAATCAAGTGTAATTCAATAGTACGAATTTACTAATATATTTGATTTTATAATGGATTTGAATAGATTTGTTTGGATTTTTTAATTAAAAATACAAAGACTCAAATCCGAGAGAAAACCTCCGGATTTGCATATTTTACTTGGATTTATAAATATTATATGGATTTTTAAATCATTCAAAAATATATAAACCAATACTTGACAAAAGAGTTGTGAAAGGCTTCGAAGCTGGTTGGCATATTGGGCTTGAAAATGGTCAGCAATCTTAAAACGGTGTAAAGACGTTTACAATGTTGTGGCATGGGGTTTGATGTGAGCCTTTGATATCCCTTATATATTAGTTGAGGAGCATTACAACATTTGAGTGTAGTCAGCTCTCATCATCATGATAAATTTCAGAATCTTTAGAAAAATATGTTGGTTCATCTAAATATATACTATATTTTTCATTAAACTAATTATTATATTAATTACAAGTGCACAATTACTATTTTCCTTTTTTTCCTTAAATAAAAGTTACGAAATATATATGACAATTAATGATTTTAATAATAAAGATTTGATAACAATTTGTGTCCCATTCCATCATTTTTGTTTAAATTTTATACTATTAAAATAAATTAAACAATCAAATTAACTATAAACCAGTGTTTTCAAACCCGGATCGAACCAGCGGTTGAACCATAAACCGAAAATAATCCGGGTTGGGTTAATATCAAAATCCAACTAAAGTTGAACCGGTTAAAAACTTTTATCGAACCGTCAAAAACCCGGGAACCGCCGACCCAATGAACCAGCAAAACCCCGGTTCGTATATAAACCAGAATTTTGTTAATGAAACATGTCATTTTCTAGGTGGCAACATCATATTCATTCTCACAATCTTTAATTAATTGTCTTCTATTTACTAGATTTATTACATTTTTGCCATTATTCATTAATTGTAGCTTGGCTTAATATTTTATTCACATCAATATATAACGTGTTTGTTAGCGTGTATGCAATCTGATCTCTAACTTAGTATATACTCGGTTTAATATTACAATTTAGTTGTATCGATTAGTTTATACTCGGTTATATCAAAACCGGTTGTTTATTAAGATCTTTTATATCACTTTTAACCGGTTACAATTACTATCTAATCTAATCTATATATATATAAAATTGTCTGCCTCTCTCCTGTTGCGCCAGGTCAGAAAGTCAAGCTCTATAGCGATGACACGTGTCCATCTTTTTAAAAAAATGTTTCTTTCACTTAGATTATTTTGGGCTCTTACGGTTTGTTAAGTGGGCTGATAAGACTCATTATCCAATACGAAGAATACTCACAGTCTTCGTCTTAAAATATGGTGACGTTTGTTTTCTGGGATTCGTCATGTTCTTCAGTAGTTGCTCTGATAAACTGACCATGGAGATTTGGGGAGGTGATGGGAGATGAATATTCATCGCTAATCTCAGGGGCGAGCTACTGTTCGTGACAAATCTTCTAGATTTAATCTTACCGGAAAAAGGAATCATGAACCGTTGTGGGCTGCATTCAATTGTTCTCATTAACGACCCTATTAACTCCTTCTCCGCACTCCTTCCACAATTCCTCATTCAATGCATCTCCCCTTTCTTCAAGTCGGTGAATCTCAACTATAAAAAGTGAGTCTTGATCCCGTGAATATCATCCTTTCACATATCACAACCGCAAAATCTTTCTATGAGCACATTAACACCGGCGGCGGAATCCACCATCGCTTACATGGTTACAACACCAGAGAAGTCGATTAGCCAATTTCCGGCGAATTCGACCTTCAAAGTCCCAGTGTGGTCGATAAGGGTTCCATCTACGCTTCGTTAAGGGTTTCGAGCTCAGAGAGCGCGTGCATTAGCGTTTCGGGAACATACTGGCCACCGAACTTCCCGAACCGACCAGACGAATCGGGTCCTTGGCGATGGTGCAGGAGACGGAGAATGATGACCTTGAACGGGACGTAAAGTTGAGAACTTTGGAGGGTGATGATCTCAAATGGGTCAGTTGGGAAGAGAGGAAGATGATGATGAAGGAGATGGAGAAGCGGAGGTTTCGAAACGGAGGTTCTGAATCTCTCACAGTCAATGTCCTTCAAAGTATGACTTTTTATAAATTATTTAGGATAAAAGAATAGACAGATTGGTCAGAATTCTAACCACAGAAACATATAATGAATACATAGACATATATACAGTATATATATAATAGGTTGGTTGGTAGGATGATGAACATAGAATTAGATTTTTAGCAAATGGTTTCGAAAAACAAATCAATAAAAACAAAGGAAACACTCCTACAACTCATGCATTTATTTAGTTAGAATATTTGGTATTAACTTATATATCGAAATATGTATTTTACACTATATGTGATTTTAGATATACACTATATATGTGATTTTAGATATAATTTGAATAAAAAATAAAATATTAAAATAATAATAAAAGTTATAAATGAATTTTACTTTGAATAAAAATAAACATTACAATGTTTTTATTCTTATATAAATGAGTTATATATAATAGTTGTTAATTTATAATTTTAGTAGAACCATTTACATAAGAATTTTATAAATCTTTATAAATCACGGGTTGGCCAAAACCACAGATTTAATAAATTTATGAAACTATGAAATTTAATAATTATCTAATAATATCTTATAAATTTAAAAATGTATTCTTAAATCTGTATTCTCACATATATATACAAATATTTGATTAATATACCTATTAGGCTTCACTAATACTCCATCCGTTTAAAAATTAGATATGTTTTAAAATTTTCACATTTTATAATCAAACATATTAAAATTTAGTTATAACTTATAAATGCATAGTTTTTGTACTTTTATATCTCCTATATTTTTAAATCAATAAGATTTTTAAAAATGCAATTAATGTTTTTGAACTTCACAATTTTTCATTATTAGTTGATAAAAATTGCATTGGAAACAGAAAAAAAATTATCTTTTTGAAACAATTTTTTTCTCTAGGACATGCATCTTTTTGAAACAGAGGGAGTATGTGCTAAGAATATAATCTTTTTTTTTTGCATCATAAAAATTTCCTAGGCCTATTAAACAGATGCATTAATACTTAATATTGTAAATGAAATATAAAAAGTTAAAGATTAAGTGAGAGAGTATATGCAATTTATTTTTAATAACTATGTACTAACCTGATTGGTACTTTTGAAAACATAGTAATTGTAACACAAAATAATATTTAATAATGAAAAATTAAATAAATTGTTCATATTTATTGAGAATATTTTTATTATAATTTTACACCGAGTTGTAATCCAGAATTATATTTTAACTATAGTTAGATTTGCAATATATTGTTTTATGTTAATAGTTTAACAAATAACATTGTACATAGTGATATTCTTTATAGAAGTTTTAGTATATTTAACTCCTATACATATTATCAAAAAATAAAATAAAAAAAGCTCCTATACAGTGTTTTAGAAAGTTTTTTTTATTTGGTATGAAATATATTTTTTAAATAAGAGATAATTTAGTTTTACTAAAAACAGTGAATATTTGATATTAGCTTTACCTATTATAATTTTAATAAAATATATTATATAAAATATATTATAAATATTAAATAAAATATAAGAAATAAAAATTCTCTACAATAGTTATTTCAAAGTTTTTGTCATAAAAACATCTCTCAACGAAAAAAATGACCAAAATATTTTATTAAAAGACAAAAATACATTCATATCCTAAGGTTAACTAATCTATACTTAGTTTTAGAGTTAATGGATGGAGTTTTAAGGATAGAGTTTCAAATTTAAAAAAAAAAAAAAAAATAAATATAAAACTTTTTAAAATAAAAAGAGGCTATTTTGGTAATTTTTCTTATTAAACGCTATTTTGTGACAAAAATTTAAAAAGTGTTATTTGAAATAATTGCCCTATAAAAAATGTAATAAACAAAAACATGATATAAATGACATATCATATAAACAACAATCGTAAACAAGCAAAATATATCTTATCACATATAATCTCTTCTCACATAAAACTTTCTAAAAGACAAAAATCATTATTATATACAGTTCTTGCAAATGCAAACCTGAAACACAAATCATAAAATCGTACAAAACTTAATAACCGTAGATCACAATTAAAGTATATCCCGCCCGTAGGGCGGGCCGACCCTAGTTATATATAAAGGAGTGTTTACCTCTTTCCTAGGCCCTCCACGTTGGATCCAGCCTGGAAACTCGCCTCCTGTACGCGTGCCACGTGTCCACCTTCACTACGCGTCTTTCATTTAATTTTGAGTGTTTGATGGGATTTGATTGTTTAGGCGGCCCTACAGCCCATTATAGGAGACACTAAATCTAATGACACGGAAAAGTGGAATTCGTCTCACCTCTCCCTTCTACGGCGACATTTTTGACGCCTGAGCTTCTTCCGAAAAAAAAGTATATATGTAAACGGTTTCCTTCCATGATTCTTCGTACCTGGCTAAAATCATTAAAGCTCTCCTTAACTTCATCTCCTCCACTCCTTCCATGATTCTTCATTTAATGCTCACTGCTTCCAGTCGGTGAATCCACATATATAAATAGGTGAATCTTGGTTCTGTAAACTTCATCATTCTGTTCTTCACATCATATTAGCTTTAAAACTTTTGTAGAGCACAATGAGAAAATCCTCTTGAGCTCTCGCCTCTAAAACTTCCAATCTTCGTAAAGGAGGAAAGCGGCGGCGATGGAGGAGAGGAGGAGGAGGAAGGCGGTAAGAATAATGAGAAAGCCATTGATGATAGTGAAGAGGATAATGAGGAGAGAGTATTAATGGAGAGTTCGGCGGAGGTTTCTGCATAAATTAGGCCTTCCTAACCACTCTACGTTCTTCTCTGCTGGTTTCAGTTGGTTTGTTTGCAATTGGGTATGTGCCTCTCTTTGGGTTTGAAGCGATGCGTCTGTGTGTCACGATAGGTCTTTTAGCGATGCTGGAAGCTTTGATTTAAAGGCTATTTCATCGGCTAGCTTGAAGCATTGTTATTTTCCGGTGGTTTCAGAGTTTACCGGCGTGATTCTAAGTCGGTGGTGAATTGATTTATTGGAAGTGTCTCTCTTTCTCTCAAGATCGTTTAATTTTCCTCCTTCTATATATTTCATGGAAGGATTTTGTTTGTAGTGCCTCTCTAATCTCATTTGATGTATTTTCGTAGATTTTCTTCCCTGCGTTGACTAAGATAACAGTGGCTCTCGGTCCTAACGGTGGCTCTATTACTGACGCTGATTATCACCATGAGACACTTGATAATCTGCAAATTGTTGTATGTTCTTTCCTTCTGTTTGGATCTTTGGATTTGTTTTTTTTCATGTGCGTGTTTAGAGTCCTTTTTGGGTTATGCTTGATACTGTGGGACCTGATTTGCATGTTATCAACAATTCTTAGAAAGCTATTACTCTTAAAGATGATGGACTTGCGACTTTAAAACCAAACCAGTAGCAAGAAGAAGCCTATTCCCATTAATTTATTGCCAACGTTCATTCTCTATGAGAATGAGATGATATCATATATCTAATCAATGGTTTATTTTGTTTGCTTTGAGTTTTTTTTTCATCTGCTTATACTAGACTCAAACAAGCTTTGTTGGTAGGGTGGTGAGGACCATTTAGATGATGAGGGGCAGTTAATCTCTCTGTGGACTCAAACCAAATTGTAAACAACAATGGTCCATATAACACCAATAGGTGAGATGCTTCTGCAACAATCGAAGGCTGTTCAGAAGTGTCCGAACCAATTCCTCCGCAAATTGATCAACTGGTCAACACGAAGAAACTATAAAGGATCCTGATCACTCCAACTATGGAGACAATGAAGCTGGCCAAAAATTTTCCCAATTCCATTTCGAGTTCCTAAGTTTTCACCCTTCACTGAAAAGGTAGTTGTCTTGCAACTTTTTAATTATTCAGTTCTGGTTTTCGTTTGTTCGAGTATAATTGGTACACATGGTAACTTTAGTAATTATGTTGTTATGAAAGTTTTTTGTTAACCAGATGTTTGGTTTCGTAATGTTTTGGTATTATTTTGGAGACAGTCAAAAAATATATATGCGGCAGTCAAAAAATATATATGCGGCAATAAACACCAATACATTACAACAAAAGATGTAGTTTTTTATTATAATTTAAGCAAGAGATGTCTTTGTCTTAAAAGTGAAAAAATAACTAGCAATTCAAATTGAAATAAACTAACGTAATTGTAATAATGGAGATTAAGGTAAACAGTTGTAAAGTTACAGCAATACAAAATAATTTGAGAAGGCTATATACATTGAAGGTGTTGAATCACTTTATTCAACCGTTGAATAAAGAAGAGACCAAATAATGAAGCTTTTGAATGTCGATGTGGATTCAACCGGTTGAATTCTTTCAACCGTTGAATAAACACAAAATGGAGCCCACTTTTGCATCTGTGTCATTTTTTTATTGGTTTGTGTGGATTCTGAATTTATTTTCTTATCTCAATTATTCAACAACAATTATTTATAACTAAATTAATTTATAAATTTATTTTTTATATATCAAAATTCATAATTTTTTCTACTCTATAAATAGAGACTTGGTTCATTTGATTTTGATACAAAAAAAAACTTCTATTTCTACTATAATTTTTTTATCATTCTACCTTTAATCTCTTGATTATATTCTTAATTATCCTTTTTACCAGAATGGATCCTAACAATAATCCTTCTGATATTCAAAATTCTACTAATTATCCTTTTAATTATCCAAGTCCCAACAACTATCAATTTCAAAATCACTCTTTCAGCCAACCCCAAAATATATCAAACTATGGTTTTCCAGGAAATTTCTTCATGCCACCATCGGTTTTAAACTATCGTCCACAATATGGATCGATGATGTCATTTCCAACTCAAACACCCCTTCATTTTTCTACTATGATGCATAATGAGAATGTTGTGAATGTTGGAGCAAGTGAATTCCCTGTTTTGTGTGTTTATTATTGCGTTGTAATGCATTTTTAAGTTTCTGTAAAACTTTTTAATAAGATGATTTAAAAAACAATTAGTGACTATTAATATTTTCTATTTTGTTATTTGTAAAATCGTAATTAAAATTAAAAAAGTTTTATTTTTTATGGTTTTAATTAAACTAATTGAAAACTTTTAACAATATAAAAATAAGATAGGGTGTTGAATTTTATTAAACAAAACTATTGTAGAGTATAAAAATGAGTGAGTGTTGAATTGTTAGGTGGAAGAGAGAAAAGATGATGTGAAGTGTAAAAAGTAGAAATTAGGATGTTGAATTAATCACACCAATGTACATAGTCTAAGAAATAAAAAGAGCAAATAAAATAAATTAATTCCTCTCTTAATGTTGACAAAATAAAATCATCTCTTAATAAAAAAATACTGTTGTACTCAAAGAATCATAACTATGCATGGTATTATGCAAATTAGTCAACAATCTTTGATTCTCGATATTTAAATAGCATATATAAGTAAATAATTCATGAAAATAATTGTTCAAACATAATATATAACCAATCCACTAAAACAAAATCAACTAAAATTTTTTAGGAAACTTACATCCCGAGTGGGAAGTTTAAATTTATATATTAACTAAAATATGTAAGTAATTAAGTATATATTTAGATCAATTACTGCTATATATTTAAATATTTATATATATATATATATATATAGAGAAAAAGACAAAAATAAAACTAAATCAAGTTTTTGTTCCCAAACTAGCATTCAAGGTTAAAAGTCACAAAAATAGCACTTAATGTTTTATCAAAAGTCACAAACTTAGGGTTTAGAGTTAAAGGGTGAGGTTTAGGATTTAGGGTTTAGGGTTTAGAGTTTATGGTTTAGGGTTTAAATTTTAGGGTTTAGGGTTTAGGGTTTAGAGTTTAGGGTTTAGGGTTTAGAGTTTAGGGTTTATGGTTTAGAGTTTAGGGTTTAGGGTTTAAGATTTAGGGTTTAGAGTTTAGGGTTTAGGGTTTAGAGTTTAAGGTTTAGGGTTTAGAGTTGAGAAATGAGGTTTTGGGGATAAGATTTCAAATTTTGAAAAATTAAAAAATTAAAATTTTCAAAAGGATAAACCTAGAAAGGTGCTATTTTGGTCATTTTAGTTTTTGAGTGCTATTTTTATGATATAAACTTAGAAATGTGCTATTTTGGAGATTTGCCCATATATATCCTTTTTTTATTATTTGAGCAGCATTAAAAATAAATAACCTTTAGTTCATGTGTTTATTACAAGTGTGCCATTTTCTTACGTGGCAACTCCACAAGCTCCCTCACCTATTCTATTTAAAACCCCATTGTTAACTAGAGTAATTACACATCATGCCATTAATCAAAACATTATAATTACCTTAGTTTTGTCTACATTTGTCACATATATACGTTGATACGTATTACATCAAACCTTATCATTTATTTCTTGCGTTAGTTACCTTAACCGAAGTTCTACGTATTACATCAAAGATTTTAAAATTATGTTAATTACCTTGACTGAAGTTTTTTCATTAATCTGTTTCAATACAAAAACATTACTGACATACGTAGTGGTCTAATTTTTTATTCAAAATGAATATAGATGCGAAAAAGTTAATGTGCGATTATCAATCAAAGTTTGTTTTCTGAAAAATCATAAAAAGTATTTGATGATCAATACGTACTCAAGTGATTGATTTTCTTAAAAATGCGAAAAATATTTGTTCTCTTAAAAATATATCAAGAGGAAAACTTTGTTTTCTTAAAATAGTGAAACAGAAGAACCATGCATATGGTATATACTTGCCCCGTTTCATTAAATTGTTAGATGATCCCCGCCTTGCGATTGTAGAAACTAAGGTACAATACAATTTTCTGGCATACAATTATAAAAACTTACCTTAGGTGATCTATCGTAATTAAGATTTTAACGCCAGCTTGCATAATGCAAATAAAGGCGGAGCAAATTGCCCATGATTCAAACGTGATTTGCAAGGACGAAATTGATTGATGATTGGGAAAAAGGAAACTTCTAATAACTTTGATATATTTTTAAATTACAAATTTGGTAAATTGATGGTAATAATACGTGATTTGCGAGGACTTGACTTTTGTATATAAGAAACGTAGATTAAGGTTCAAATTATTGTAATCAATTAATAATCGTGAACTTTCTTGAATTTGTTCAATTGCGATTGATAAAATGAAGTTTGCATTAACTATTTACAATATTAAATTAATTCTTGACTAAGATTGGAACGCAAGTTATGTGTAATATTCGATTTAGTTACAGCCATTATTTTGAATCCATATGACCACATGGCGATTCCTTTTTAGTATAAATATACGGCTTCTATAATTTAGAAAACTCACCACACCTTTCTTCTCGATTTTACTCATATCAAAACATTCTCTCAAACAATCAAATGGATGGCTTTAACTCTATTTTCGATTTGAAACCATTCAAGACATTGTTTCTTTTATATTTTATTTGTCTATTGCTTATGTTTTGTTTTATTTTATATTTATAATTTATTTTATGCAAACAAATATACAATTTTTAAACAAAAATTCCGCAGCTTAATTTAGATTGACATACTAAATTTCGTCTAACCCTTACTTTATAACATATAGTATTTCTTGCTATAACTTTAACTTTTATTATGTCTACAAATTAAAAGTGATAATATTTTGAAATCTATTTACTCCGCGCAGGGCGCGGATTATCACCTAGTATATATTTATAAAGGACAAAATGATGTGTACTGTCTGATGAAAAACCAAGCTTACATCTTTTGAAATCCGTTTGGTAAACAACAATTGTGGTAAAGGTAAACTATCTCTATGCCATAATGAGAATATGAGGAATGCATGAAATTTATGGATAAAACAGCAAACCGACATGGTTGGAACTGACAAATGCTGAGATAGATCAAATGTTCCTTATGCGATGTCTCTATATTGAAAAAGAAGTTCTATGGAACTAATGTGATTTTAATATGCCACCAAAAAAGTGTCATCTCAATAATCTGGAAATCGATATAATGACTATTACTATAAACAAATGGAAAAGTTCTTGGTGTTGGTGTTTACGATGACTGGCAAGTCTACACTCATCGGCCACTACTTAGTTTTCACACTTTCCAGTTTCAATGTTTTCTTATTTTGATTAGCTTTGCATTACTAACTTCTTCTCATTCAGTATAACATTCTATTTTTTAATAAGAAATGCAACTTCAAATAATCACCACTTCCACTCCAATAACATGTCGAAAGACACTATGATTTCAACATAAAAAATAAATAATCTTATAATTTACACAAAAAATGACCCACAACCCAATATTACCAAAATCAAATATTACAAACCACAAATAACGCACCAAATACGGAATCAAATTTTTGTAAAAGAAAACAACATGAACACAATTGGAAACCCTCATAACATACCAATGCCACAACTCTTTAAGTATATCCCGCCCGTAGGGCGGGCCGACCCTAGTATCACATATAATTGTGTTTTTGTCATTTTAATATATACTCAGTTTTGGCCTTAAAATTTGCATATGACTCAATTACATGATTTCACTTTCACCCTATATACATTCCGCTTATATATTATATCTCATCCCACACAAGGTCACATTCCGATTATTTTGATGTATACTTGGTTTCACACTCGATGTCATTTTAATGTATACTCGGTTTCACATTCTTAAACCGATCCTGAGAGACGGTTATTAATATAATTCATTCCGTATTTTTAAAAATGAATGAATTGTTACATGTAAATGATGTAATCGAGTCTTCACATGTGATTCAAATCCATTACTATAATCGATTCTTTATATTTAATTTTCAATCCATTCATTTTTATTTACATCGTGTTACATGTAACATAATAACTCCTTTTAATATAATCCATGTGATATCATCAAACAATCCATGTAATATAACGAATCGATGCATGTACTATAACGAATTATGGAAGCTTCTTTTAAGATCCATATATATTATTTGTCTAGATAATCAATTACAAATGCAATATTTATCAATGCAATATACTATTGGTTAGTTTTATGGCAACTTAGTGTAAATGAATCCGATTCAAAGCAATTTAAATATATTCTTAACGTGCAATTACGGCATTTATTCATGCGCCCTGAACTTTCCGAAAATCGTAAGGGCATTGTCAATTAGCATTACTTGCGTGGCAATGAATGTTCTTCGTAATATTCCAAATTATGAATGTTTTGAGCTAAATATGACACTAATTACTGTTTTAAACGTCCTCATTAATATTATACGATTTTTGTACTGAAAAATTACAGTCGAAACCGAATTATATAGACTTTTTTTTTCATCGACACTGATTGATTTTAAATTTATTTGCGTTGACGAATATATCTGTTTGTTTTCTATAATATTCCAATAAATCCGCTGTAAATTTGAATTACGAGAAATAATTATGAAAAGTTTTGGGAATTACACAAATAAAGATGGCAATTAGCTATCATTATTTACCCTAGACCTACCCTTGCCTATATAAATACAAGACGTTCTAGCTACATTTCCTCACCACCGTCTATTTCTCAATACATCCTTACAACAAACATTCTTGCAAGCACAACACTCATGGGGGGTTTTAACTCAGTTGCAGATTTGAAACCTTTCAAGACAATGTAGAGAGTGAGGGTTAGTATTTTTCGATTGTGGAAGCAATATTCTGCTCCTGGTGGCCTAGCTATTGAAATGGTTCTCATTGATTCAAATGTAAGTTTCTACAATCCTTTGAATGTTGCATGTAATATTAAACTCTTTTTAATCAATTTTTAATTTATTTTGTTTTCTTATATTTTGTTTCTTTCATATTTTATTAGTCAATTGCTTATCCTATATTTTATCTTATATTTATAATTTATTATGAAAACAATAATTCTATTGTCAATATTTCGTTCATCTTTATTTCATAATTTATTTTATATAAATTTTTGCTTATTTTAGGGATCCACTTCAACAAAATATACTTCAAGCTAACAAAACAAATACACAAGTTTTTAAAAAAAAACTAAGCTTAATTTATGTAGGCATACACAATTTTGTTAAATCCTTTATTATATAAAATGTAATATTTTTTCTATGACTTTTACCTTTCTAATACTTATATATTTAAAATGATAAACTATTGAAGTCTACTTACTCCGCGCTGGACGCGAGTTAGTATAACTGTAAATTTGATTACCTCCTGAGTCTCTGAAGGGACATTTAAAAGCAAATTAGAAGCCTATTAGGGCTTAATATATACATATAAGATCTGCCAACTCGTTTCATAATTTCCATGTAATCAACAACTATTTGACTAAATAATCACCGAATTCAAAAGCTTATTGGCACGATAATTATATCATTCAAGGTCACAGCTAGATCATTCTCATTTTAATGATTGTATAAATATCTTCTTAACAGTAAAAGTGAAATTTAAACTATGTTCGAAGTTTCGAACCATCGTGATCGTTTTATTTAAAAAAACGTGATTGTTTTATTTAAAATGTAATATACTCTTCTTCACAATATACTCTTTTATATAGGTATTTGATATTTATTCGGGTTTTACAAAGGGAAAATTTTGATTTTACCACAGGTTTGATACCATTTTTCAAATTTATTATTAATAAATGATTATTTTCACAAACTCTAAATTTATGATAAGATAACCTTAAACTAATTTTTTAAATATTTATAGAATATTTATAAATCCAACTCTAATCCCTTAATATTAAACCTTAAACAATAATCATTAAATCCTAAATCCAAATGTTAATATATTTTTTGATTGGTGGTATTTTTGAAAATTGATACTTAACTTGTGGTATTTTTTTCAAATTTTCTTTTACAAATAGTCTACACTTTTCACGCATCTATACGACAAATATAGTAATACACTAAAACATTACTGGTGCTAATAATTTCTTACAAACATTAATTAAACCTAATATAGTTTTATATTTGACTATTTTTATTATTACCAAAACATGCATTCAAATTACTAGCTAGCTAGACCTTTATTTGTCAATATAGTACGAAGTCATAGCTTGGATAATTACGCATTTATGCATGTCCAAAAATGCATCAAGGTCAAAGCATATTAGATTTTTATTTCCGACCAATTTGCATCTAGTAGGTGTAGTTACTAGTTAGTAGATCATATCGGGCAGATATTACCGTGATTATTTCTCATATTTGAAAGAATTTCCTTTTCTTGTTTTTTTTTCTTCATATTTTAGGTTTCAAATTATTGTTTTATTATATATCTCATTTAATATTTTAAATTTTTTCTTCTATTATTGTCCTGCTTTCCGTCTTTGAAAAAACGATTCAACATGATATTGATTTTATACTTTTATTTTTTTCTGTTTATCGTCTTTAGTGATATAGGAATCGATCATGTAACGTTTTTTAAACGCTAAATCACCGCCCAGTTATTGTCTAACGTTTAAAAAATATTTTTGGCAACCACCTTGCTTTATATATTATGAGATGTACAAAATTTTGGAAGATAAGAAAGAAATTAGAATGGGCGGAAATAGTTTATATTAGATTAGTTTAAAAAGGGGTAATTCTCCTAAATAGACTATTTTCAAGTTTTGATCACAAAAATAGACTACAAAGAAGAAAATGACTAAAATGTTTCATTTAATAGGTAAAAAAACTTTAATACCCTAGATATATATAAAAAATAAAAAATAATTAAAAAATAAAATAAAAAATAATATCTTTTTATAGTTTTAGATTATATGTTTTCAAATTTGAACTATTTTATAATTTGTTTTTTCAAAATTTTTTTTAGTTTTCTTTTTGTAATTCGAAAACACTTCTTGAAACTATTTTTAAAATTTTTATTTTTCAAATTTTTAATATTTATTTTTTATTTTATAAAATTTTAAATCTCAATCCCAAATCCTTACTCCTCAACTCTAAACCCTAATGTTTGAATTAGTTAACCATAGGAGTATAAGTGTATATTTACCTATTTAATAAAACATTTTGGTCATTTTGATCCTTATGATCTATATTTGTGACATAAATTTTTTTAGTGGGGTATTTCCTTTTAAAAAATGTTGAAGTATATATTTGATTGTGAAAGGCATTGGCATACCATTATCTAGGAAAGTTGGAATGAAGCATGATGATCGTTGATATTACAGTCCAACACGTTATGTTTTCCATGTTTTACTTGGCAATAATAATATACAACTAATTAATATTACCATTCAATTAAAATTCAAAAGATATAAAACTATTTTACATATAAAATACGGTTACGGATAATTGGATGGATCGAATTCAAAAAGTCAAGATTCTGTGACATGTTAAGTTTTATAGACAATATAACTCCTAATAAAGGTTGACAAAAAAAACTCTTGATGGATAATGGAGATTTTTGTTTGAGCGGATGGAAAGAAAAAGAAAACTTAAATTTATATTCTTGTCCCATGTTTTGGCTTTTTCAGGAAGAGACATTTGGCTTTTGAGTTTAAAGTCATTTATTATGGTGGTAAGTGGTAACTGGTAAATTATCAACTATAGCTAACTCGTGCTTTCCACTTTTATTTCCGGGTTTATCCAAATATCAACTTCAAGCTATAGGGTTTTATTTAAAATTTCCTGCTAGCAATTTTTTAATTAAAATCAACCTTTATAAGGGCTGCTGGAAATTATACATCACCGATGACCGGAAAAACAACGATTACAAATGTTTTGACTAATTCTATAAGCAAAACAAAAGACGAAAAAAAAAGTATCGGTGAAAACCGGCGGCTACAGAATCAGAAAGTTGGGAATTCATGGAGCCGGTGTGTCCAAGACCATTTCTCGATCTGTCGCTAGTTACCATCATGTAACCTACAGGTTGTTCCGCTGCCATTTCTGCGACTTTAAAACGAAGGTCTGGCTCCAAAACGATAGCCTCCACCTGCTTCTCAAGATTCTTACTGCCGGATAGTTGAGATACCATATGATGTTGATTTTCATTAAATTTATATATTCTTTAAATTACAAAACCATATACTAACATATTTGAAATCTTTATTTATGAGTTTCACGGAAATAATAGTTTGCATTTATTGTAAAAGCTTGTCAGCATTTACGTAAAGCCAATATCCACGCAGCCGCAGAGATGAACATTAGTTCAATATCGTTCTTTTTTTGACTAATTTAGTTCAATATCTTTAACACAAAGTTAATGTAACATCAGTAAGTTCATTACTCACCCACCATTTATATTCTAGACCAATAATGACTACATAAAAACAAATTAGTGTCCATCTCGATCGTCTTTTTTTGGTCGTCTAAAAAGCATCCAGCTCTCTTGACAAAATTAATAAAATTACATGATAAAAAAAACTTGGAATCACATCACCGAATATTCACCACTCCCAATCGCCTACTACTAGCATAATAAGACATTATAAAATAGATTGCGTTTCTTTTATAAGAGTAAATATATTGTTAACACATTCGAGGTGTATAAATAAAAAAATTAAGAAACGCAAGATTCGTCTTGTAACGCGACGGGCCGACTTTATGTTTTTTATTCTCTCAAGATAGTGATCCTTGAGAGACCTTATATTAAAAAAATACATGTATTCATCATTTTCCCTAAACAGAACCAAATCCTAAATAAAAACGTGGCTTATTAATTTGTCCCTAGAACACCATGATGAAGAGGCTAGGGAATATGGATTACAACCAGAAACGGGAGAGATGTGGGCAATACATGGAAGCTCTTGAAGAAGAACGTCGCAAGATTCATGTCTTCCAACGTGAACTCCCTCTTTGCTTAGATCTTGTAACCCAAGGTACGTATGCATATATACATACACAACAAATGGTATTTATATATACACTACAAAGAAATGCAAAATTAGGCTATGTGCATTCGTTTTTTCCCGTGAATAATATAGAAAAGAAATGAAAATTCTAGCATCTATGAAAAAAGAAAACTTAACTTATTTTCTTTTGTTTTGTTTGCTTAGCAATCGAGGCATGTAAAAGAGAGTTACCAGAGATGGCGATAGACAATCTATACGGACAATCAGAGTGCTCCGAGCAGACAACCGGAGAATGTAGACCTGTAGTTTTGGAGCAATTTTTAACTATTAAAGATTTATCGACCTCCAATGAAGAAGAAGAAAAAGATGAAGAATTTGACGATGAACACGGAACTCATGATCCGGACAATGATTCCGAGGACAAGAACATGAAATCAGATTGGCTTAAGTCTGTTCAGCTCTGGAACCAACCCGACCCTCTTCTTCCCAAAGAGGTAAAGTATATTAGAGAATCCATATTGAAACGCATACTAACTTATGACAACACTCTAAATATTTTGCGTTTCAGGAACGGTTGCAACCGAAGATGATTGAGACGGTGGTGAAGATAGATGAAAGTATGAGAAAAGATTTGATGGTTAATGGTGGCGGCGAAGGAAGGAGGAAAGAGGCGGACAAAGACGGAGGAAGAAAGCAAAGAAGGTGTTGGTCGTCGCAGTTGCATAGACGCTTCTTGAACGCTCTTCAACACCTAGGTGGACCTCATGGTGAGTTTCAATATATATTCATAAACGAGTTATTTAATTATCTAACGATTAAAATAAATAATTTTGGTATTTATAAGGTTAATGAAATTTTAGTTAGTGTATTGATTCTTGTTCCATTTCGCAGTAGCTACTCCAAAACAAATCAGGGAGTTCATGAAGGTTGATGGATTAACAAATGATGAAGTTAAAAGCCATTTACAGGTAATCCTAAGCACATGCGATTCTTTTCTTTCTATAATTTCATGTAAAGATTTAGGAAAATATAAAATAGAATTCTACACAAAAGTGATGTTAATTCATTGGATTTTTCGAATATATAATAGAAATATAGACTACATACAAGAAGGCCAAGCCAAACAATCCCTAACAACAGAAACTCTCAAACACAACATTTCGTAGTCGTGGGAGGTTTATGGGGCCCACAATCTGACTACTCTACGGGCAAGACCACCGGAGGAGCCACCAATAGCAGCACTACCACCACGACAGGAATCTATGGAGCAATGGCTGCACCACCACTGCCACAATGGCCGAGCCACTCCAACTTTACACAGTCGATTATTGTCGAAGAAGGATCAGAAAGCCATGGCGAAGAGGTGGTGGTCCGATGTAGCTCGCCGGCGATGTCTTCTTCTACTCGCAATCATTACGTGAAGAAAAACTAATGTGTTTCTACTCTCTCTAATGTTTTTGTTCATTTTATTATACTATTATTTTGTTTTGTTCTGTCCAAGTTAGATCAAAATGATAACCGTGATGAATTGAGTGTATAGAGTTTTGCACCGAAACAAATACTAAATATTTACTCAGGATAAATGCCATTTTTATTTTGAGTTTTCGCATCTTCTTGTGCTTTTATATATATATATATATATATTCGTTTCGTCTTTCAAATTTTTTTACTTCAATATTTTTTATTTTCATTATAATATACGCTTGTATGAGAAAAATATGGAACAATTTCCGTCATATTGTGGCTGCTGCTCTTTTGTTTGTTGGCGCAAAATTTACTATTATAGATGATCCCGAACAATGCTGATATAATGTAATTTGATATCACAGCTAGTATGAACATGGCGGCAGAGTCGACGAGAAAGAATCTTCTTACTAGTATATACTAATTTTTTTGTCCACCATTTTATATAAGATCCACAGCCACATGACAACAAAAAATGATCTTATTATGATAAACAATAGGACCTGGAAGAGAACTTATTGACTTGGTTCAACTCATGGGACGAATATGCTCGAATCATAACTTACTATAAATATAATTGTGTACTGTTTTTTTAAATTAAATGTTAAATTTTATTCAGAAAACTCTTTTTACATCAATGTGCACATATAGAAAAATCAATAAACAATTTTTTCAATCTATTTCAATCTTTTTCCCTTATGTCCTAAATCAGAACTACATTCCTCCTTCAAAATCAGTCTCTCTTCTTCTGTATAATGATAAAATTGTTCCTCGCAGTTTTGTATATCAGCTTTATTAAAAGAGCTTCTGGTATACTCTTGTCAAACATTGTTTTCAATATTTATATCCGATTATCGTTCAAAAAAAAAATATTTTTATCCGATTCCCATGTTGTTTGAATATACAAATCGGCACGTTAGCTACTACGTCCTTGTCGTAGAGTATATTCTCTGCCTCTGGTTTAAAGGAAACTTTTACTCATTAAATAATTATGGTTTAGGTCACTGCGTATTTGGATATATTATCCCTCAGAATCCTGATTAAATCTAAAGATTCTTTTAACTAATGTTAATCATCCGTACCTGTCCCATAATTAGGTTTGCCTTTCCCGTTGGCTCTAGGAGCCTTGTGGTCTTTTTAAAAACTTATTACTATATCAGATTATTGGTCTGAAGAATATAAAAGTGTAAGACCTCTAATTAAGGGAGCAAACAGTACTAATACAACGATTTCTTAATGATAAAATCTTTTAAAAATAAAGGTTTACTAAATAAACCATTGTTCTCTTTTTATGTTCTGTGTTTTTCTACTTTATGTTTGAATTTATTTCAAATTATATAATACTTAATCAATTCAATACTGGAAGTGGAATATTTTATGTACTAATTGATATCTTATACTGAATTTGTTTTTGGAACAATTTTGTTTTACCCTCATACTGAATTATATGTCCATTTTGAGATAAAACTTCAATCCTTATTAAGTAACAAATTGATTGCCAAAAGAAAAGGGTAACAAATTCATTTATGAAGGATATATAGTTCCATTTCGAGAGAGCTAGCTTCTTAATACGTGCAGCTTTCCAATAAGATGGTATCGTGTTTAAGATCGGATCAACCTGACAATAAATTCCATGTGCAGAATAAACAAACAAATTATAAAATGTGAATATAATATAACATATTTTTTGAGTAAAAAATATTATATTAACGACAGATCCAAATGACCAGGAATCGGATTAGGATTTCATTAGGTATAAGTTTTAACAATAGCTAGGGATGGCTATGCCTTAAGCATTAGTTATATAGGTGACCTTTCACACACGTTAAAAGACAAAATGGCGCTTGATACTTATTTAAAGTGCATTAATTATGACTGAAACAGGGAAAAAATACAGATAAACCAATCCATCAACTAGCTTCAATGTTTTTTTTGGGTGTATATCCAACATTTTAAAAAATATAGACATGGAATATTCGAATTGACCTAATTAAGTCGTTATATTAAACTACTTGTAGGAAGAGTACAAGTTAATATACGACCTTAACTACTTTATCATCTTCTGTATGCATATATACATTTCCTAAGTACGTGCTATTCTTGTTCTAACCCTTGGCAAAATGTTTGACATTGTGAAATTAATTTTGTTTTTAATCCTCAGCAAAATAGTTGACATTGTGAAACTAATCTTATTTTAATTCTCGGCAAAATGACATTCTCAATTTCAATTTCTGATTGTAATATATATGAAGCCTTTAGAAGATTCTTCTTCGTGACTAGTAGATACTCCCTCTGTTTTATTTTATATGTTGTTTAAGGTTCTTGCACATATACTAAGAAAATCATTAAATTTTCTGTTATACACTTAATTAATACATTGTTTTATTTTTAATTTTTGTAAATTAATGAGCTAAAAAGTAATGATAAAAGTTAACAAAAATCAGCAAACATTTGCATTGAAAATATAAAATGGCACTTATAATGAAAAAAATTTTAAAGTCTAGAACGATATTTAAAATAAAACGGAAGGAATAGATAAAAACACGGCAAAATAGTTTTTGAATACCTTTGAAAATAATGAGATAATTATAGATTAAACGATTTTGCATTGTCAACACATTTACAAATAAACGATCTTGTAGGTCGTACTCATCACCTTAAGATATCAATAAATGATCTTGGTCTGACTTTTGAGTTCTGAAATCAGGCGAGAGGGATATCTTCCAAAGAAAATAATCTTTCAACATTCGTCTAAAGTAGTATCTGCCCGCCCTACAGGCGGGATATACTTTACTTGTGATTTAAGTTATTATTTTTATATAATTTTGTGGTTTGTGTTTTAAATTTGCATTTGCTAGAGGTGTGTATTAGATATACTATTTTATTAATTTAAATTGTTGGTTAGTTTGTAAGTAATTTTTGTTTTGACTTTTTGTTTCTATGGCATCACCACGATTGAGTCGTTATGTCATTTTTTGTTGAATTTCTATCTAACAACTAATATATATGACTTTTTTTTTAGGTTCTCGCCAGCGGTAAGGCCTTTGAATAATTTTCCAAAAAGAAAATCTAATCTTTAGTGAGAAACTGGCAATCGAAACATTAGCCATCCAATTGGGTTGGAAATGGTGTTCTTGGGTTGGGAATGTTGTTCCTGGTATCCATCTGTCTTATTTCTTAAGTTTATTATTGGATGATACTTTGTTTTGGTAAAATAAGTTCTATTGTTTGTTAGGAACAAATATGAACATCTCGGGACCATAGGATTTCAGATTATGGAGGGAGAAATTCTTAAACAATATGTTCGATCCTAACTCTTAAACATAGGATTTCAGATTATGGAGGGAGAAATTCATAATTGTTTCTATGTTCCATTCGATATTAGCTACCAAAATGTTTTTGTTGTCAAGATTTAGAGGAACCATTGGTAGAAATTGTTACTATTTGTATTTTCATTACCGAAATACTAAAACTTTTACATGGTTTGCAGAGATTTTGAATCTATTTATATAGCGTAAACTATGTATTTATTTTGCATATTTCCGTATATTTTTTTATTAATCAAATATTGTTGTAAAGAAATTTTCATTTTAATTTATTTTAGTTTTTAAATTTTATTTATATAGGTTAGGAAATTTACAACCAAATAAATTGGAATATAATCTCTTATAAAATTTCAACAACATGACATAGAATCTACGTTTTGACACATCACTTACCATTAGTTAGCATCGTTAATTTTCTATTATTTACTTGATTTATTTATTTTTATAAAATTTGATTATCATAATAAAATATGAGCAGATATGGGTTATATTATATTGAAATTGTTTGAAGATTTTGTTGGAATTCATGAAGTAACATTTTTAAATACATCTATTTAGATACAATAATTTTAGTCTCTTGTTTATATCATGAAATTATTTTTCCATTTTTTATTTTACTGTTTATATATATATATATATTATTTTTTCATTTGTTTTGATAATGTGTAAATTATTTGTTTTCTTTTTTATCTAAATAGTTTTTCTTGACTTAACTTCAATGATTAAAATATGAAAAAGTTTAATCTTTTATTTAGTTATGGGACCTGATAAAACATGAAAAGATAATAATGTTATTGTATTATTGTTTTTGTGAACATGTTATTGTATTCTACGAATTGGTTTTCTTCTAAATTTTTCAAGCGAAGTTCAGAAGAACTAATATCTTGGTTTTATGATTTTTTCGTCAATATGCATTTTCTCTGTACAATTTGGTGAACTATAACATTATTCAACTATATATGCATGAAATTGTATAAAAACAATTAATATTACCCACAGATTTGTACATATAGTTTTCGAAGACACATCCACATATTTCAAGTTGGATTCGAATAGTAACGCATCAGCATCATTGGTGAAAAAAGCTAGACTATAATTTAAAACCTAATCAACAACATGATAACCTATATAATATCATCCTCATTGTTTGATTTCATTGCTCACAAATAAATACATAATATGTTTTTTTGTATGAATCACGTATCAGATGATAGAATATATGTTCGTCATCAATGTTTTGGTAGTGATCAATGAATAGTTTGTTCTGTGTAGAGGCATATACAAAAATCAATACTTGAATGTACATACATTCCAGCAAAAAAACTGTATCGGTAATGGAGGTAATAATGATCACTTTGATCATATCCGTATCTTTCTTATCAAATGTTGATTCCTCATGATTCAAATTTATCACAAATGTTTCACAATGATAAAGTTCATATTTAATACACAGTGTCATGTGTATAAACTCCATGCAAATCTTTGTTTTCAAAGTAAAACCCATTGGGCCTAAGTACCTTATTGGATAGATCAAAAGCCCATGGGCTCAGTCCAATAGTTAGTCATCTCGAAATAAATATCAAACGATTAGATATTTTTTTTATCCAAGAAGAAGCTTCGTCTCCAAATTTGATTTTCCTTCGGTCGGGGGTTTAGCAGTGAAGTAGCGAAAATGGCGTCTACAGTATTTCTATCCACTTTCTCGTCTGCTCACCTCTCTTCTTCTTTCGCCGGCGACTACGTAGCGTCGTCGAGGTGCTTTATCGGAGCTCCCGTCGCTTCCTCCTCTTCTCTATCGCTGCTCTCCGGTTCGTCACTTACTTAGACTCTGTTTATTCTCTGTTATAGCTATCTGATTGGATTAGGCGATTAAGTTGTTACAATTCGATATTTGATAATTGAAAAGTTTACTTTCCTTAGGTAAGAAGAACTCATATCCTTTTAGAAAGTTCCATGTCTCTGCCAAGAAAGTCTCTGGATTGGAAGAAGCCATTAGAATCAGAAGGTTATGCAAATTAAAACATTCAAGATTAAATTCATAATCTGGTTTGATAATATTAATTAACATTTTTTTTTCCAGGATGAGAGAAGCTGAAGCTACTTCAAAGGTTAAGAGAAACCCACCGTTAAGACGAGGGAGAGTCTCACCTCGTCTTCTTGTCCCTGACCACATACCAAAGCCTCCTTACGCTGAGTCCGGCGTGTTACCTGATATCTCACCTGACTTCCAGATTCCTTCCCCTGAAGGCCTTGTCAAAATGAGAGCTGCTTGCGAGCTAGCTGCTCGGGTTCTAAACTTTGCAGGGACTTTGGTTAAAGTTAGTAAGTCTATTCCTTGTTGTTTCAGCTTTATCAATGTATGTGTTGTGAAGTAGTTGTTGTTGTTATGTGTAGCCATCTGTTACGACTAATGAAATAGACAAAGCTGTGCATGATATGATTGTTGAAGCTGGTGCTTATCCTTCACCTCTTGGATACGGTGGTTTTCCTAAGAGTGTGTGTACTTCGGTTAACGAGTGTATGTGTCATGGGATACCTGATTCTCGCCAGCTTCAGGTTTGGATCTTGCTCTTAAGCTGAAGAGTTTGTGAATGAACTCTCGCTAACTTTTACTTCTTATTGTTGTAGAGTGGGGATATAATTAACATTGATGTTACGGTTTACTTGGATGTAAGTCACTAATCTCTAGGGCACTTTTGTATGCTTAAAGATGGAATCGTAGTAACACCTGTTTTTGGGGATTTGAAACTGGAACAGGGTTACCATGGAGATACATCAAGAACTTTCTTCTGTGGAGAGGTTGACGAAGGTTTTAAACGACTTGTGAAGGTATTTTTCTTTCTTTTTCATTGTGTTGTGTCTCTGCAAATTCACAGTAGTGGATTTTGTTGAGTATGCTAATTGTTGCTTGTTTTTATTCTTTTGTAAGGTTACGGAGGAATGCTTGGAGAAAGGTATAGCCGTGTGTAAAGATGGAGCAAGCTTCAAGAAAATAGGCAAGAGAATCAGGTAACTGTTAACCATAACCATTCTTGATGAAATATATAATAGTGCAGAAAGGTCTTGATTTTGATGGGTTTCAACATTTCAAACAGTGAGCACGCAGAGAAGTACGGCTACAACGTCGTGGAGCGGTTTGTTGGGCATGGTGTTGGACCAGTGTTTCACTCTGAACCTCTCATTTATCATTACCGTAAGTATTATCTTTCTTATCTTTGCTTGTTTTAGGATAACGCTACAGCTTTGTTCTCTGTAATGTAACCTGAAAGCATCGATCAAAGAAACAATACTTATGATCTGTAAATTGTTTTTATTAGTAACTCAACTTTGGTTGCTTCACTTTTCTATAATTTGCAGGAAATGATGAGCCTGGACATATGGTTGAGGGACAAACTTTCACAATTGGTTAGCCTTTTATTTTTACTCTTCCATGTCATTGTTTCAATTTGCTTATTATGATTTCTGTATGGTAGTAACTAGTAACAAGTTGTTGGTGGTTGCAATTCGGCGTTGCAGAACCGATTCTAACGATTGGAACCACGGAATGTGTAACATGGCCAGACAACTGGACTACTCTAACAGCTGATGGTGGTGTAGCAGCACAGTTTGAACATACAATTCTGATTACTTGGAGCGGTTCAGAGATTCTTACCATATGCTGAAACTATTCACTTTTTTGATTCATTCTTTTACCGCTCCCCTCTCTGTCAAATTGCTGACTTCTTCAGGTCCCGTCATGGAGACATGGACCATGAAATGAATAGAATATAATTGGGTGTGTGTAGTCGTGGACCTTTCTCTCTGTTTATTGATCTCTTGACTGGTCTATTTAATTAATTTAATGGGCCTAAAGTTGGGCTTTAAGATAATCAGCCTTAATATTGGGTCGAAAATCTAATGTGACTAGCTGGTTATAGGCTTATTGAGCGTGAGCTCCCCCTTCCTATATTTATATAGACTTTTGTGAATATGTAAATGGCGGATGCCAGATACCATGGAAATGTTTATATATTTGGAAAGTTTGGATTGTCAGGCGCGTGGCCAAATATTTCGGCTTTTAGTTTCACCTAATGGTTTTCAGTTTGTATAACATGAAAAACCAATTTAAATGAAGAAAATTTTACAAAATTCATGATTAATATATTATATTATATATGTGTATTTAAATGAAGAAAATTTTATAAAATTCATGATTAAAAATTATAAGATTCAAATTAAAATAAAGCATTATTCACTTATAATAACTTTAAATGATTTCATATACTGTGAAAATACACAGATTAAATTTATAAAAAATTATTATATTAATTATTTTATGTTATATCTCTAATAAAAACTTCAATGCATATAATGATAGTTTTAGTTTTAATATTTGTATATTTCTATTCTCTCTGCTTCACTATCACTAAATTTTAGATTTTATGTAAAAAAAAAACATGATTGTAAATTTTGTTTATTTATGACATTGTTTTTTTTCAAAGGAACCGTGATTCCAAAACAGAATCGTAAACTTTCAATATGTTTTTAAATAAAATATTTTAGAAACATTTTAGAAACAAAATTCTGTAAGTTTCCAAAAAATTCTGATTTCGATTATGGTTCTGAAATGAGAAGCTCGCGTCTGATAAAGCTTCCGTGCAACATAGTGATTTACTGAGGTTATGAAACTTGTAGTTGAAAGCTTACCCAATATTGTAGATAGTCTTGATATTAAAAACATAAATACTATTACATAAAATTATTCTAAATATTCATATAGGTTCATAAGATTCTAAAAATGATCAGTTATATTTATACTTATGTATATAACTTTTTAGTGGCCACTGCTTAATTTTCTAATATATTTTAAAAATTAAAATATATCAAATTATTAAAATATTATCAAAATGAAAAATAGTTATACTCAGAAAATTAATAACTGGACTACAATAAGAACATATAATTTTACAATTATTTATTTATTTTCATACATACAATTTTTTTTTTTTTTTTAATAAACATACATTTATTATTTTTCATCCCCGAAGGGCATCGGACTACAGCTTTCCTGATACACCGGAGAAACATGAACCCTAGGTTACAAGTGATTAAAGCTATGCAGGTACACAAATTACAAACAAAGAGAAATTTCAGTTGGGGGAAAAGACCGAGGGAGTATGCTCCCTCCTCCGTTGACACCGCAACCACCAGATCCAGATTCCGGCGACTTCTCATGACGGGGGTGTCGAGGCCCGCCAGATCCACCGCCAGTCACCATCAACGGAGCCGCCCACGGAGCGTCCCGCGGCCACAAACGTCGCCTTCAGATGCAGAACAACTCCGAAACCCTAACCGCCGCTTTCTGCAACCGCTTCACCGCCTCACAGGTCCGAGGAGTCCCGTACTCCTCCACTCTCGTCAGCGAGGAAAGGAAGAAAAAGCGAGCCGGTGAGATTCAAGACAAAGGGGAACCGCCATCCCAATTGTGAGATCCACAGACACCGCAAACCAAACCCTTCCCTCAGAGCTTTACCCCAGCCCCAATGACTGGCACGCGGTTCCGGTTGTGTCGCCGTCGTCCTCAAACAACTTACGCCAACCTTTCACCGACGAGTCACCAGAGCGGCGGAGTTTTTAGAGGCTGCCGCTACAGAGAGCCCACCCGAGTTGCCGCAGAGAGAGGAATACCTCCTAGTATACCAGATCTCGCTGGATCCGTCTCGTCGAGCAGATTCCGGTGAGGAGAGGTCACATCGAGCACATATTAATACAAATTGCAAGATGGCTCAAGATGACTCAACACATATTAATACAGAATAATAAACTATTAATTAATTGTATATATATATATATATATATATATGCCTGGGAGTTTCAGAATATTATTGTTAAATTCATTTATGTATCAAGGTGTTTTAAGTCTTTAATAAAACATTTTCCAGTCGTTTTCTTTTTCAAAACGTTCTTTTAATTAAAAAAACAAGATTATGTGACATATTAAGATTTATAGAAAATATGTCACAAGATTCTGTGACACTCCTAAATTAAAGGTTGACAACAACTCTTAATGGCTTTATGTATATGTTTGTTTGAGTGGATAGAAAGAAACAGAATTTACATAAAACGACATCGGCTTAAGTTTAAAGTCACTTATTAGCATCTGCCAGTTTATTTCCCTCAACAAAATTTTGATCTCATAATATTACGATTTTTTTACATCTACAGACACATTTTTTTTTTTCACTAAAGGCTTAAAACAGACACATTTTGAGTTTCTATTTACAACAGCTCTATGCTAATGGCGGGAATCTTGTAAATTATCAATCAACTATAGGTATTATAGCTTTAGCTCAAATGACTAAGCAAAAAATTCCCAACTGTAGCTATTAACTGGTAAAAAATGTTTCGACAGAGATAACTAATTTGGTTTTAATACTCCGCAAAAGATAGACAGGTTCGAAAACAGAAATAAAAAGTTTAAGGCCTAGGAAGTTCCAAAAAAAGGGACAATTAATAAACGGTCGGTAACAACAACGTTGACCTCTATTAACAAAAATACTTCAAGGTTCCTCTTGATATAGCAGTAGACACTCATCCTGCACAATTCAAATTAACAATTTATATCAGTAATCAAATCAGCAACAGAACGAAAAGGAAAACAGATATAGAACATAGAGGAACAACAGCACAAGAAAATGACATGACAAACAAGACGGCATACACAGCAAACAAGATTTAACAGCATCGCTAAACAAACACAGGAGAACTACTAATTAACAGAGAGCGGTAGAGTTACAGTGAGAAAACAGTAATAATAGAAACAGAAGAGCAAACAAAAATCAAAACAACAACGAGACAGTGGAAAAAACGTAAACAGGAACTTGGCAACAAACCACAACGAGAACTGAAAAAACGTGAACCATAACAAAGACAGTTACAGTCAGAGAACAGTAGAGTTACAGAAAGAGAACAAGAGAACTACTAATTAACCTCAATCTCAGCCCGGAGAACTACTAAGCAGTAGAGTTACAGTGAGAGAAAAGTAATCGAACAGTAGAGAATGACAAGATGGAATCAGTAAAGAAACAATGCAGAATACAGAACCAGGACAACAATCAGAACTGAAAAGGAACAAATAGAGTATCACCTCAGTCGTCCATCTCAACCTCCATCTCAACAAAATAATTAACCTGATCAGCATAAATCCTTAGGAAGCCTTCATCACAAACATCCGCACCAGCCGATTCTTGGAACTCATAAACCAAACGCCTCATATTATCATAGTCATGAGCAGTGCACACCATTACATGTGTTCAGTGTTGCCAGCCAATTCATCCTTAGTGGGATAATAAATTTGCTGAACAAAAAATTGATTAGCTTGGATAGGAGAACAGCAACAGCAAAAATAGAAAATGACATGACAAACAAGACAAAAAGTTTACCTTATGTTTCAGATTGGAGTAGCTTGGATAAACAGATACGCCAACAGCAACAACTCCACCCTTCAACTTTTCAATAAGGTCGGCATGAAATAATTCATACTTCTTTTGAGTCGCCATTCTACTTCGGCCAGGATGCAACATGTGCTTGGTAACTTTCTTAGCATAGTACCTAGTACAATCCTTCTAAAATGCAACAAGTTAAAAAAAAAGACATAGTATAAAAGTGTAAGAACAGTTAATAGTAAGTGACTTACAGTCTCTTCAGACACGGTACCATCTATGCGTTCGGTCAAGGGACAATCCCTCTCAAGGAGGATACCTTTCTTTACAAAGATAGAAAGAACACGAGCGGCGTCTACTATAAGTTCCCCATCAGCATCTAGATAATGCTTGGGAATAAGATTGATGAAGTCTTGGATAGACGGATGTTGATCATGTGGCATTCGATTGTGAAGCTTCAGGTGAAACTCTAATTGCCTTACAAAAGCGATAGCATAACATGTTGATTTCTTCTGAGACATCACAGGGCAGAGAAAAGAAGGCTGCTGCTTTCTCCAAGTGTTCATCCTAAACACTCAACAAAGGCAAAAATCAACATAATGCTATTAACTCTAAAATACATATCATGGAACTGGACTTAAGGAATCAATTAGTAGATAGGATATAACTTTCTAAATTAAAGAAAATTTTTGGAAAAGATTTAGAGACCTGCGATAGCGTTCCCTAGCCCGCTTTCGCTGAGCCTGTCTCCGTTGTCTTCGTTGGGAGCTCATCGCGATCTAAGAATAATGAGGCTACAGCGCCAGAGAGAGTAGACATTATCGAAACTAGGTTAAACTGATGAGTTGAGTTGTGCCATACTTTGGATAAGAATTTTCATTGGGTCACATGTCAAATGGGCCAATAATTTTACCCAATGAGCTTTATATTTATCAGCCCATTTGAATACCAAAAGGTATCAACCCAACTTTGAGAATCTTATATAATAAGGTGGTGTAATAGGACAACCGTATACAGTGGCAGGATACCAATCGGCTGCGGCGACAGGGGATACCAATCGGCTGCGGCGGAATAAGGCCATCGGCTAAGGCGGATAATGAGAACCATCGGCTAAGGAGGCGGAAAATAACACCGGAAGCTAGTGGATGAGTCCTTCGGACCAAACTACAAAGAAGAAAGAATAAAGAAGAAGTTGGAACGATAGAACTGAACGAAAAAAAAAAGTAAAGAATGAGAGGTGGATGTTCTTTTATATAAAAGAGATTAGGTGAGTAGTTGTTAAAAAGAAAAATATTGGTGAGCGGTTCAATGTATTAACTCTCCCCGGATTTCACGCGCCTCTCGATATCTACTTCCCATTTTCCCAACACGTCTCTTTTATTTATTATATACATATATAAATTTATATTTAAGATTACGTCAACATAGACTTTGCTTAAAAAGAGGAGATAACAGTAAATTCCCGGAAACTACGGTCTTGCCAAAAACGTCTGTGCTTTTATATTTTACTACTTAGGAGCGGTTCGATGTATTCATATCTTCTTCTCAATACGTTGAAAATTGGGTAAATGTTTAAAAAGAGGAGATGACCGTAAATGCCCGGAGTTTACGGCCTTCCCAAAACGTCTGTGCTTTTATATTTATTACTTTGCTGATATTTTGATAAAAATGTCTGGTGGCGCAAATCTCGTAAATCTTACATCTTACGCGTCGGTATTTAAGTAGTTGTTTTTTAACTATTTTATTTATTTAAATTATCTTTTTTTTTTTCATCTATTATTATTTTATTAGTGGATCAAGCCCGACAACAAAAAAAACATTAAACATAAAGCTAAAAGCCCGGAACAAAGGACAACTTAACATGGGCCTTAAGCCCAAACCACAGACCATGCGGTGCCTCACAATCCCACGCGTCCAGAAATTCGCGAGGCCACCCACGTGTCGAAACTCACCCATGAACGAGACACGCGTCACCCAAACACCACATCGTAACCCAATCTACGAGGCTCACATCGGAGGAGACAAAATGGACACGTGTTTCACCGGATAACGCCGGAACCAGAACCACTGCGCCCACCTTCGTCGCCTACACTCTTTGTAAAGGAGAGATCGATCGAGACTGTCCCGAGATCTCATCCAGAGCCAGTTAAACCACCACCGACGGCTTTAAAGCCACAACCATGTCTTCTTTCTTCACCGTTCTTTTTCAAAAATATAAACGCCGGATGAAACCGGCACGGAGCCAGCCGTCGACACCAAGGGATAAGAGACGACGCCGGAGTCAGAAGCCGACAAACGACACTGAAGGAGCCATCGTTTCCAGAAGAAAAACCCGATCACAGAACCAAACTCATCTCATCTCTAATCTTTTGATTTATGATTTGAAAAGGAGTTTGAGATCGAGAGAGTTTTCTCTCTCTAACAGAAGAGAGAGAGAGCTGTGTTTCTATTTTACTACAGAGTATTTAAATTATCTAAATACATACAAATTAGTGAATTACAATAGAATGAAAGAATCTCATTTTAATATCTATCATTCCAAATCCAAGATTATCTCCTTCTTACTTTTCTATTTAATGCAAAAGAAAAAGATCTAGTTTACTGAGTTATCTATTACTAGTAGTTACTATATTTTAAAAAAAATTGATTTTTATAAATTTGTAAATATCATATGTTTCTTTATTTATTTAGAAAATAGAAAAAAAATGATATTAAAAATTTTACATACTTCATTTAAAAGCGAAAAAAAAAATGTAATATGATTATTTAAAATAAAAATATGAAATGATCAAATATTCACAGGTTTATTATCAGCTAAATCTTTTTCGATTTCAAAATTAATTTTCATCAGAAAATTATATTTATAATATCGTATTGGTGCCATCAAATATACAATTTACCGTTTGAAGCAATAGCCAACATATTAATTTCAATTGTTATTATTATATCAATTTTTGATATGATTCGATATTTCAATTTTTAACTTCTAAGTTTTAGTGAATATTTGAAATATCGATTATATCCTATGTTTGCTAAAAAAATAAGAATATGTTTTTTTAACCTTAAAATAATATCATACCTTATTGTTTAAAACAAAACTAAAAAGTAGGATTATCACGACTAGTTATTGTTAACCTAAATTAAAAAATTTAAACAAAAAATATACCTGCCTTTAAAATAATATCATACCTTTTTTTTTGCACGCTAACTTTGATTTTTTACTGAACTTTTAATTAAGATATTTAAGTAATTATAAGCCTAGTTAGGATAATTATAAAAGAATAAAAATAAGGTATTTCAAACCTTAGATCAGAAGATAAATCGACTGATGTAAGAAATGTCTAGTGGGCACAAAAATCGAGGAAATCTTAAAGTATTATCTTCATCTTCTTTTACTTTAGTTCAGAAAAACAAATCTAGTTTACTGAACAAGTGGTCATGTTGTGGACATAGTGGAACGCCACGTGACGGGACCACAAGTAGCACTAGTTCTTTAGGGAATCTACCAATTTAAAATAAAATAAATATTTTATTTATACATTTATAAAAGATTTTAGTTTGAAAATTACACTATTATGTATTCTTTAGGGAATCTACCAATTAATAATTTTTTTTGGTTTCAAATTGTGTCGGTTCAAAATATGACATAAATCAAAAAATAAAAAAATAATAACCTTTGGAAAATTTTATGTAAAAATATATGATCTTATTAAAATTATAAATTAATAATTTAAATATTTACATTTTATATATGTAAAAAAAAATATTTTATTATTTATATTCATAATAGCATTATCTCTAATTTTCTCTTAACAATTTAATACATTTTGATAGTAAAATTATTTTTTTTTTAATCAAAAGTAAAATAATATCTATGACCACACTAAAATTATTAAAAAACATATTTCATATACACTAAACAATATAAAATTCGAATTTATAATATATATACAGTAAAAATAATTATTTTTGTTACTTTATATAAAAGATATACTTTAAAATAGAAAAATTCAGAATTTTATTTTAAATTAATTACTAGTCTTGGTAAGGAGCTGTAGAGTTTTTACGAAGTAGTTGATCGTCAACGTGTATGTGTCTCTTAGTTGGCTGCTTGAGTTGAAAAGCTAGATTAAATTCCAAATTCGAATCAAGAGGTGAGCCTTGACATTTGGGGTTCCAATCGGATTTCGGTTTTGTTTAGGATCTTATTTTTTTGGGTTTATTAAAATTAATCTCATTCGGGTTATAAGAAAGTTTGGTTCGGAACTGGTTCGGATTTTATCGGGTTCAGATCAGGTTATTAAATCTTCATAGAACTAGTACCCCGATGTATTTTCGGGTTCGGGTCCCAATCTATTTTTCGGTTTAAAAGTACATGATTTTGTACTTATTTTGTAACCAAAACATAAGTACAATTGGTTCTTCGGTTTTAAAACATCTGATTTGTACTTATTTTGTAACCAAAACATAAGTAAATTGATTCAAAAAAAAAGAAAAAATATCAAACGTGATTATTCAAAATCAAACGAAAGGTAAACATAGTTATTGATAAAAAAACAAATAAATGAAAGCATAAAAAGAAAATCAAATTCTCATGAAATGAGAAACATTATTCAATGAAAGCAAAATCAAAATCTAAAAATTTCGAACTTCGACCGCCATCTTCAACCATCAACCTTCATCTGTTAAATAATTATTTTAGATGTTCAATTATATCTTAATATATTTTAGATATATATTAGGAACTGAAATCATGTTTGATACAAGTTCTTTTGGGATTTGAATGTTTATGATTATATCGGATATCTATTTAGGTTCGGATCGTACCCATAATCTAAAATATCATAAAACAAGATTCATTCGGTATTTATGTTGAATTTTGATCGATTTGGATTTCTTTTTATCAGAGCGAACTCGGTTCGAGTTTTCGGGTTCGATTTATTTCTCGGCCCTATCAAGAGCCATTTCAAAGCATAAGAATAATGCATACATGAAAAGTCACGTACGTAGCACTCCCAACGAAGTCATCAGTGGAGTGTGTTTCTGTTTCAGACACTTCTCTAAGATCCTAAGACCTTCGAGCACAAAAAGTTTCTCTTTAAATACAACGTTTGTTTTCACCATTTTAAGAATTATAAAAATATTAACATCTTTCGAACCATAAGAATGAACAATGGGGATATCTGAAGATTCTGGTTTATAATCTATACTAGATTTTGACCCTTTTGACCCGCTCTTTAAAAGCGCGGGATTATTTTATCGACAAAAAATATTTAATATAAACTATAAATAATTTAAGAATTTCTAAAATTTTCTAAATTAAGTTTTTATTATATATGTTATATGATATATTTTTAATTCTTTGCAGATGATATTATTTTTTGAGCTTTTAAAAAAATTCTAAACATATGGACATTTTTAAATTAATATAGCAAAGAATCTATTAGAAGTGTTTTTTTAGTTTTGTTATTGATGCCGAAATTTTGTTTTCAATCTTAAATTTGTAAGTAAAAACTGAATATAATTTGAGACCTAAATATATTTAACGTTTGATTTTATAAAGTGACCTTTTAATATAGACAGTAAATATCTATAAGTATGTAAAATTTTAACCCTAAAATATTGAAACATAATTTAAATATAAATATTTTTCATAAAATGCAATCAATCTTATGTTGATTTAAATATTTGTACAAACGAACATATGTTCATCATATAGATATTTCTATAGTCATATTAAAATCATATATTAAAGCACAACATTTTTTACTTTGGCTAAGTCAATGAGTTAAGTAAAAGTCTAATCGTAAATGTGATAGAAGGTTTACATTTTTTTATCTAATAATTTCTTCAGTAATTTGGTCAAAAATGTTTCACTTCGGTGATGTCAAAAAAAATAATGCTTCACTTCCGTTAAACACTCGAAGTTTAACCGGCAAATAATATATTGGTAAGTTTCATTTCATTTCAAAGCCAAGAAGACATGCAATGTGATCAATTTTTTTCAGGTCTTCAAGACTCAAATGGGATAAAACTGAGCCAAAACCACACACATACACCCAAAAGTATTAATACTTGGTTTCATAAACATATCAATTAGACAACACATAAATCCATGACATTGTTGGAAGTAAAACCATTGTGGAGGTTATAAGACCATTACAGTCTACAGACGTAAGCATCTGAATCGAACCCAAGCTTGATCACCATCGCATGAATCTGTTAAAGTCCTTTAACAAATACTTGAGGCCCGCGCATGAATCTGTTAAAGTCCTTTAACAAATACTTGAGGCCCGCCCAATTAGGATATTATCGGAATATCTTCCCTTCTAACAACAACGAAAGTCCAGCAGCCTACTTAATCACGAAAGGATATAACACTGATTCCTGTAAATACCATTATGAGTAAAAACTAAGTGCTTGGTAACACAATTTAGAGGTAACGAAACCTCTGTTCATCACATTCCACAGGCATTAAATTTGATCATTTCGTCGAACAGGTGGAGTGCATCCTCGATGAGGCGTGAATTTACGAAATCGTGTAGAGCTCGAGTGAGCAAAGGATCATTGAGCTTTGTAGCTTGGATTATCCGGGAAGGAACAAAAGACTTAATTTTGATATTTTAAAAGAAGGGTGAAGACACCAATTCACTGAGAGAGTGAAGCCGAGTAATTTCAGTCATATCATAATAATTACTGCATGCATCTGATTCTAAAGATTCAAGAAGAAGGCTAGCATTACGAAAACCCTAAAATGAAATAATTTGGGATCTAGCTTAATCGACTCTGGTTTCCAGAAAAAAAAGTAATTCAAGATAAAATGTATATATAAAAACGAAGAGATCCGAGAGAGAGAAACACGTAGCAAGTCTTTTCGCAGGGATATCCTTTGCTTCTAGACTGGGCTCTTTTTGCAGGTGTTGACTATCTTCAGTGAGTTTGATTTGGCTTCCATCTGTCCACTTTTATGCCGTTCATGACCTGTTCTTTTCTTCTGAGTTTGATTAGATGTTCGTTTAGATCTCTTGTTGATGTCGCTTCATTCCTAGGTTTTCTATGGTCGTCGTAGATCAAGCCGCTTCCGGGAGTGTTAGTAAGAATCTTTACTTGCCGATTTATGAAGTTTTGGTTGGTGAGTCCTTGAGGTGTTTCCTCAGAGTTCTAGGAGGAGGAGGTTTAGCGGTGGTTTGGCCGAGGGCATTCCCACTAAGCAGCTGCCACATATGCTCTATCTGATAGTCTTCCTGTATTTGTTAGTCTTGTTCTAGTGGTTTGGAAGGTTAGTTACTTGTGTAAGTATGTAGTAACGTTTTGTTTTTGTATGCTGCCCCTGTGTGGGTTCTAGGTTCCGGGGATATATCTGTTTTCCTCCGGTTTAGTTGACCACGGAAAGATCTGTTATCCGTTGGTGTTGTGTTGAACTCAACTTTGCTTTCAATAAAATCTGTTGACGGAAAAAAAAAACACGTAGCAAGTCAAATAATATTACAATAAAAAAAGACTGGTCGGAACTTTAACGAAGATATCTGATTTTGGAATATTCCTTAAATATATTATTTTTTTATAAGAAAAGCCAGTGGCATTTTTTTGTAAATAATTTGAAAAATCAAGGGTAAAATCCTATTAGGTATTTTACTTTAATAGTATAGATGTCTAAGTTTTTGTGATTCAGCTAAACATTAAATTGTCGATAATATCTAGTTTAAAAAAAACTCCTAAGCACGAGCAACCAAGAGCGGATCCAGAAAATAACTTAACGTGGGATATAACATATAATTTTTTTTAAAAAATTTAATTAAAAAATTAAATTAAATTATAGTTTTTACAAGACATTATTCATTATTTTTTCTCAAAATAAATAACATATTTATTTGTAATTTTAAATATTCATTTTCGATCATATCATAACATGTTATATACGAATAGTATTTTATTATATTTTTTTAGTTTTTATTTTGTTTTAGGTATTGAAAAATAAAAGTAGTAAAATAATTGTTAAATTTAAATTTTAGTAAATTATGAGTTTTATTTTGAAAAAGTAATATTTAAAATTGATTGAAATATAATAAGATTGCTATCATTAAAAAAAAATACTTTCAGTAAAAATAATTTAACATTTGGATTCATATATTATATTTTAAAGTTTAGTATTTAAGGGGTGGATTGAGTTTATTTTTAATATTTTATAAATGATTTAGTAAAGTTGGTTTAGTCGTTTTTTCATCACGCATTTAAGGTTTATGAAATTATTCATCTTTTGAAAATAAATTTAGAAAGTGATTTCAAGTTCGTGATAGAATTACATTTTCCTCTTTAGAAAAGTAAATAAAACAGTAGTAAAAATATTAGTTTAGGTAGTAAAATGAAAAAGAAGATATTTTATGCAATAGTAACTAAAAATATAGAATTTTTTTTAAAAACACGCATCACATGGTACACTTTAAAACTTCAGGACGCTTTGTACTCGGTTTCATAAGACACTAGATTAAGATCCGCACCTTGCGCGGGATAAAAATTATATATATAAATTATTTTATGTATTATATGTTCTTACATATTATGAAATAATAAATATATATTAAATAACTAAAAGTCAGTAACTATTACATATATAATAAAATTGGTGCGAACGTATAAATCAATTTTATTAATACAAAAATTTTTTTAAAAAAATTTGATAGGATACGTAATTAAATTTAAATGATATTAACATATATAGTATATTTTTAATATTAATGTCTATTTTTTTTAATGGTGTTTTCTACTCATATGTTTTTTTTATCATGTGTATCTTTAATAGCAAAAACTTTAAATTACTGATAACAAAGACGTTGACGACCCCAAATTACATGATAACAAACACTTGTTACATGAGTGTTTAATGGGCCTAGTACAGGCCTAAACCGAAGTCAAGACCCAACAAGAAAGACGTTGACGACCCCAAATTAAAATAATAATTAAAAAGAGACTCTACTTTAAAACCCTAAACCGAAAAAAATCTTATTGCCTCTCAAAAACCTAACCACCATGCATGAATCCGCGAACAAAGTAATTCTTCTTCGATCCTTATAGCTTTCTAAATTGATAGTTTCTTGTTCGCAGGATTCTATGATTAGATCTTTTGCAACGTAGGGTCTGGAATCGAAGGATAGTGATGCAGAGATTCGAGAAAGCAGGTTCGTTTCTTTCTGAGATTTGTATCTGTAATTAGATAGATCATGTGTTCTTGTCTCACGGTAATTAATTAATTAATATCCTTTGCAATATATAGCATTAGCAGGATTGCGGTCGAGGGATACGACACCTCTCTTCGTAGGGAAGATGTCGATGGTGCTTTGAGAGAACACTTCGCTTCATGTGGAAACATAATACATGTGCATGTTCCCATAGACGAGAGTAGTGGTACCCTCTGCAGGTTTGTGGCTTCTTCCTCCAGCTTGATCGCTCAAATTAACTGCTGCTTAACTATAAAATCTACTTGTTTTCTTGTGTGTTTACAGATATGCCTTAATTTATGTTAATGAAGAAGATGAAGAAAAGGCGCTGAGCCTTGATGGAAGTGACATGGGAGGACGGATTCTAAAAATTCAGTCTTACGCGTTTCACCAAAATCACCTTGAGAATTTCTTTGACCCGATGAAAGAAGACAAAGCCTATAGGATACAACACACGTAAATTGCTCTTTTCATTTTTTGTCTATTTATTTATTATTAGAAAATTGTGCCTGGTTGTGTTGATAATATGACTCTCTTAGGATACTGGTTACGTGTGATGACATTTCCCTTCGTATCGATGTTATCAAGACGGAGCTAGAGAAATATTTCTCTGCAATCGGCTCTCTTGTTTACCGAGACGTAACCGAATCTGGTGCTATCAAAACGTTTGTTTCTTCTTCCTCCCACCAGTTTGCTGGTTACTATTTATTTTTTTTGCTAACTAAAGAAGCTTGTTTTGAGTTTTTTTTACAGCCTAGCCGACGTTTATGTCCGTGGACAAGAGGGTGTAGAAAAGGCGCTGGAACGTAGTGGACCTTCTGTAGGAGGTTTGAATTTTGTAGTTACTGAGGTTGTTCCACTTCCAAAGATAACACCCAAGACTGGCTACATTTACCCACGTACGTAAATTTGATTCTTTTATTCTTTTTTTGTTTTTTTTTCAACAGAATAAAACCTTTCCTTTATTCGTCTGTTTGTTTGTTTCAGATAACTTTACTATCATGGCTAGGAAGCAGATAGAAAATCAGAAGAAGACTGAGACTACGGCGGGAAATCAGCAGAAGAAAAAGAGCAAGACTACGGAGAGAAATCAGAAGAAGAAGAATAAGAAGAAGGAGAAGAAGAGCAAGACCAGGGAGGCATACCAGATGAAGAAGAAGAGTGAGACTAGGGAGGGAAATCAGAAGATGAAGGGAGTAGAAATCTCTTTCTGAGGAGAAGAAGACATATGCTTTTTATGATATTAACTTGTGTGCAATGCAACCCTTCTTTTCTTTTGTCTGGATATTTAATGTGTTATGTCGTTTTTGTGTGGATGTTTAGCAACTCAAGACAGATCAAAATCTACATTCCAGTAATTTGTTCACAGCCATTCCTATAATGGGTCAAAATCCAATCTCAAACATAGTCCATCTGCTCTATCAACCTCTGTAATTCCTCTTTTCTACGATGCTTCTCTCCTGAATAATAAAACCCATCATCAGTCTAAAGCTAGCCAACACCTGCTTCTTTCTTTAAGCCAATATCTCTCACTGCCTAGCAGTTTATCAAGTCTCCCGACAATGATCTCCATATATGTTTGAGATCATCCCAAACTTAGCTGGGTTTCTTGGTTCACAAGCTTTGACCAATTAGATATGCCATTTATTCTCTCCAGCATTTTCTCCAAAACTCTTTCACAAGCTTCAGTGTCTCCACTATTTGCATATCTGATATCCCTCTAAAACTTGACATCATATTCCCCATTTGAATATAGTCAAATACCTTAGTAGATGTGTTGTGTTGTGTTCCAAGAGGTGAACGCGGTCGAGCAAAAGAGTGAAGTAGCCATGGATGAAGAAGAGAACGTCTAAGGTGTTTTGATCTTCTATGACGTGGTCGACTCTATGGTAAGCGTTCTCATGGTGGCCGAGGTTAAGAAGATCGGTGACGTCAGAGATGGCTTGAGAGCATCTGACTTGGCGTTGGTTCTTGAGAATAGAGAGCCTCGAGAGAGCTAAGTTGAGAAGAGCCTTGAACTTGTTGGTTTTGAAACTTCGACCAAGCAGAGCGTCTACCTTCTTCCCCATTTGCTCTCGACGAGATGTAGACGAGAGTGAATAGGTTTTATGTTGGGTTTGTGTTTGAATGGGAGTTTATAAGAGGAGAGCAGAGAAGACGCATTACGTCGTACGCTTTATGTCGTACGATGACTTCTTAGCAACGAAGTTTTCCTCAAAGTTGAAAAAACGATCTAAGTGAGAGGGGTCCAAAATAATAAAACAAAAAAATGATTTAATAAAATAGATTGGTGTAACATAGCTACACAGGCTGTTCTAATTAAACGTTAGGACTTTTTTATACTTGTGAATATTTACTCTTTTTGTTTTTCTTCTTCTTTTATTACTGTTGTTTACTTAACGAAAAGTTACTAAAAAACTACTTAAGATTACTCTTTTTAGTTCATGTTTGTATATACATTTCCTGTATAAGAAATTATTTGAAAATTCTGAAAATATTTAACTCTAAAAAATTGCAATAGTTTCTTTGTACTCTTCTTTTTAACTTCTTTAAATACTATAAACAGAACACTCATTACCCAAGCTGTGAAATAAACATAACATCTTTATTCTACGTCTCTTAATTGTTTTTAATAGTATTTAAGGAATAAAGTTGGCTAAGAGACTTAGTTAAGATACTTGAGATTTTTATGTTTCCATTGCAATTATCTTATTTTAGGGTTCTTAAAAATAAAATAATATTAAACATTTTTTATTAAAATTTAAATTTTTTATTAAATAAAACACAGTAAAATATAACATTTTAAACATAGATTTTTAAATAAAAACATGAAAACAAAGATTATTAAAATAAACGAGAATTATTTAAAAGAAGCATCCAACATCAGTTGTTGTCTTCATCACGTCCAAATATGTTTAACCAAATCATCTTTCAGCTGTTGATGCATTTGTCTATCACGAATTCTTGTTTGAACACCCGTCATATTTGCAATAGTTGAAGGAATATCTGTAAAATATATGAGATCGACATGTGAACTTCTGTGGTTTTCTTCTTATTGGAACTTTGGAAAAAAATATTAAACATTATTTTATTAAACTTAAAATTTATTGATAAAATTATTAAACATAACATTTTAAACATAAATTTGAAAGAAGCATGTTATAAAACTAGCATTGTGTTCTTGGCTTCTTGCTGTAGATAAAGTTTTAAGGTTTTAGGATGAAACATATGGGGGAGGGAAGAAAGACAAAAGAAACATAAACTGCAGTATACTAGCAAAAGAAAACAAGACAACAAGAAGAAAACAAGGCCACAAGAAAACATGACAATCTCTAGGTCCGTGATACAAGAAAAAAAGACAACAAAAGTTGGGTCTGAAGGTGGGATAGCTTTGTCTGAAGGGCTCGAGTGTTGTGCTTATATGAAGAAGCTTGATCTGAGGGATAACATGTTTGGGGCAGAAGCAGGAGTTTCTCTGAGCAAGAGTCTTTCAAGCTACAAACACTTGACGGAGCTTTACTTGAGTTATCTGAACCTAGAGGATGAAGTTGCCATAGCCATAGCGAAGGCTCTTAAGGAGTGCGCTTCGCCCATTGAAGTTCTTGAGATGGCAGGGAATGATATAACGGTTGAAGCAGATTCAGCTATCGCAGCGTGTGTAGCAGAGAAACAGGATTTGAACTAGTTGAATTTGTCTGAGAATGAGCTGAAACAAAAATGATTGTTATTGGATTCACATCACACCTCATCAGAGACTCACCACACAAAATCAACCTAGTACTGCTTGAGTTATTGGTCAATACAAGCAAGACAGTAACATAATAATTTACTACTCGTTTGACAGCAGAGGAACAAAAGAGCAAGACAGCAATCAGAATGTTCTCATCACAATCACCAGACAACTTCGCAGAGAAACTCATCGTCTAAGCGTAATCATATGCAGAGAAGAGAATCGACACTTACCGAAGAATTGATCCTGAGTGGCTTTGCTTTCGATACTCAGAGGAGTAGGTTGCTCGTGATTCGGATCCTTGCTCGCCATATTCGTGGTTGCTCCTTTGTTCTGGTAGTAACCGTTGCCCTCGTTTGTATTCTGTTGGTTCCAGGTCGATGCTTCTTCTTTAGTGAACTCTTCAACCATTTGTGAAGCAATTGCCATTACTCCTTTCATGATCCCCCATGTCCTCTGTCTTATCTCTGTTGTCTTACTCGCAACAACGTTAACAGTCTCACTCACCGTGTGATCTAAACCACCTTCTTTGACCTGCGATGAACAAATTTTTCTCATTTTAAATTTAACCTCACTCAACAAGACTAATGCATAGACCTAGAGAGCATCCATCATAACGCTCTAATCAAAGTTTTAATTGATTTAACTAGACGACCGTGCAGCTAAATAAGACTTAGAGAGCAACCATTATAGCCGCAATCAGATAAGTACTAAACATGGAAATGAGAAAGGAAATTACAGATTCGCGACCAAGAAGTGTGTCTTGACTTCGAATTAAATGTGGGTTTTCAGGGGTAATTAAATACAACAACCTAGGACAATCAAGCACAGGACACAACAGAATGAAAGTACCTTGGAAGTGAACTCCATGGTTCCTGTCTGAACAACATTCGCAGCTGATGCGGCAACAAGAGACAATCTTCCAAATCCCTATTTGCATATAGAGTAAAATGAACACGATCAAATAGACAGAGATCAAATCACTTACCTCAGACATAACAGAGATAACATAATTCAACTCAACATCCAATCTAAACTAATCTGATCACTATCAAAAGCATCAACCTTTAAATTAGATCTGATCTGATCACTATAAAAAAAAGCATCAAACTTTACCTCAGACAGAACAAAGAAAACACAACTCAACTAAACACCAAATCTGATCTGATCACTATCAAAAGCATCAAACTTAACTTTACCTCAGACATGACAGAGAAAACATCTCCACCACCACCCTGATAATTACTCCTGGGAGCAGGACCATGGCTTGATCCAAACCCCACATACTTACCTCCCTGCGAAGGAGGAAGCCCCTCCGGCTTAGACTCATTCTCAGCCATCCTCTTCGCAAAGAAACTCTCTTTATTCGCAGCAGAAGCCTCAAGTTGCGACCTCGAATAAATATCCTTCGAAGACTTCGACTTCGCCGGAGCACCGCGACCTCCCGATTCTCTAAAATCACTCGCCGACTGGTTCCTCCTCATATCGCTCGAAGATCTAAAAGATTCATCAGCCTCCCAATCCAAAGTCGGGGCGACGGAGGAGACAAAGAAATCGAGAGAGATAGAGATGAGAGAGAGAACAAGACTTCCATGTGTGATGAGTGTCCCATAAGCAACGTCTCTCCTTCTAATTAAGCGAGGTTTCTTGTGTAAATAATTAATTTTTATTTTTATTTAATTATAATTAATTTAAGCAACCCACCTCAGATCCTCGTAATGATGCTCTTACGGATAATAATACTCTTAGAGCATGATTATTGGAGGGTTCTTATGGTGGAGTTCTTAGCGGAATATAAGAATTCGTCTCTTAACTTTTAACTTAAAAAAAATTAAGAACCGTTTCTTAAAACTCTCCGAAATAATAAATTAATAAATTATATATTAGCTAATAAAAAAATAGGAATATATAGAACTAACAAACACTTGTTACATGAGTGTTTAATGGGCCTAGTACAGGCCTAAACCGAAGTCAAGACCCAACAAGAAAGACGTTGACGACCCCAAATTAAAATAATAATTAAAAAGAGACTCTACTTTAAAACCCTAAACCGAAAAAAATCTTATTGCCTCTCAAAAACCTAACCACCATGCATGAATCCGCGAACAAAGTAATTCTTCTTCGATCCTTATAGCTTTCTAAATTGATAGTTTCTTGTTCGCAGGATTCTATGATTAGATCTTTTGCAACGTAGGGTCTGGAATCGAAGGATAGTGATGCAGAGATTCGAGAAAGCAGGTTCGTTTCTTTCTGAGATTTGTATCTGTAATTAGATAGATCATGTGTTCTTATCTCACGCTATTAATTAATTAATATCCTTTGAAACAGCATTAGCAGGATTGCGGTCAAGGGATACGACACCTCTCTTCGTAGGGAAGATGTCGATGGTGCTTTGAGAGAACACTTCGCTTCATGTGGAAACATAATACATGTGCATGTTCCCATAGACGAGAGTAGTGGTACCCTCTGCAGGTTTGTGGCTTCTTCCTCCAGCTTAGATCGCTCGAATTAACTGCTGCTTAACTATAAAATCTACTGGTTTTATTTTGTTTTACAGTTATGCCTTAATTTATGTTAATGAAGAAGATGAAGAAAAGGCGCTGAGCCTTGATGGAAGTGACATGGGAGGACGGATTCTAAAAATTCAGTCTTACGCGTTTCACCAAAATCACCTTAATGAGGTCTTGGACCAGATGAAAGAAGGCGAACTCTATCAGCCACAACACACGTAAATTGCTCTTTTCAGTTTTTTTTGTCTATTTATTTTTTATTAGAGAATTGTGCCTAGTTATGTTGATAATATGACTCTCTTAGGATACTGGTTACGTGTGATGACATTTCCCTTCGTATCGATGTTATCAAGACGGAGCTAGAGAAATATTTCTCTGCAATCGGCTCTCTTGTTTACCCAGACGTAACCGCATCTGGTGCCATCAAAACGTTTGTTTCTTCTTCCTTCCACCAGTTTGCTTGTTACTATTTATTTTTTTTGCTAACTAAAGAAGCTTGTTTTGAGTTTTCTTTACAGCCTAGCCGACGTTTATGTCCTTGGACAAGAGGGTGTAGAAAAGGCGCTGGAAAGTAGTGGACCTTCTGTAGGAGGTTTGAATTTTGTAGTTACTGAGGTTGTTCCACTTCCAAAGATAACACCCAAGACTGGCTACATTCACCCACGTACGTAAATTTGATTCTTTTATTCTTTTTTTGTTTTTTTTCAACAGAATAAAACCTTTCCTTTATTCGTCTGTTTGTTTGTTTCAGATAACTTTACTATCATGGCTAGGAAGCTGATAGAAAATCAGAAGAAGACTGAGACTACGGCGGGAAATCAGCAGAAGAAAAAGAGCAAGACTACAGAGAGAAATCAGAAGAAGAAGAATAAGAAGAAGGAGAAGAAGAGCAAGACCAGGGAGGCATACCAGATGAAGAAGAAGAGTGAGACTAGGGAGGGAAATCAGAAGATGAAGGGAGTAGAAATCTCTTTCTGAGGAGAAGAAGACATGTGCTTTTTATGATATTAACTTGTGTGCAATGCAACCCACTACAAGAAAACAGCGGCATACTGAGAGAAAAAATCGTCGGTATGTCGTCGGAATAACGCTATTCCGACGACATACCGACGAAAAAAGTCCTCAGAAATAACTCCTCGGAAATTCATCTTTCCTCGGAAATTTCCGACGGAATTCCGAGGAAATGAATTTCCTCGGAATATTCCGAGGACTTTTTTCGTCGGAAATTCCTCGGAATATGTCGTCGGAATATTCCGAGGGATACACTTCCTCGGAATATTTCCAAAATTCAAAAAAAAATTATAAATTTATTTTTTTAAATTGAAATTCAAAAATATAAAATTAAAATTGAAATAGAAAACATATTTAAAATATAAAAAAATAATAAAATAGTTTTTATAAATAAAAAAATGTTTTATAAATACAAAATTAGTTTTAATAAATATAAATATTTTTATAAATATGAAATCATCTTTTTATAAATACAAAATAGTTTTTATAAATACAAAAAATAATAAAATAGTGTTTATAAATAAAAAAAATGTTTTATAAATACAAAATTAGTTTTAATAAATATAAATATTTGTATAGATATGAAATCATCTTTTTATAAATACAAAATAGTATTTATAAATACAAAAAATAATAAAATAGTGTTTATAAATCAAAAAATGTTTTATAAATACAAAATTAATTTTAAAATATGAAATCATCTTTTATAAATCCAAAAAACGAATTTATATACAAAGAACGTTTTGTATATTTAAAAATAGTTTTTATAAATACAAAAATAAAAAAATAGTGTTTATAAATCAAAAAAATGTTTTATAAATACAAAATTAGTTTTAATAAATATAAATATTTTTATAAATATGAAATCATCTTTTATAAATCCAAAAATCGAATTTATATACAAAAACATTTTGTAAAATCGAATTTATATAAACGTTTTGTAAATACAAAAATAATAAACAATTTATAAAAAAAAATCAATTCAACACAACCAAATCACAATTCTAAACCTGTTACACAACAAATCACAATCCTACCCAATCACCCTAACAAAAATCTATCAAAAAACTTCTAAAATCATCTAATCTACTTAAAAACCTAACAAATAGGACCTAAGAGAATGGGATAAGGTCCTTACATGATTTGTAAAGGAATGGAAAGGATTCGCCGGAGAGATCGTCGCGAGAGAAGGTGGAGAACGCCGGAAGGAGAGAGAGATCGTCGGAGAGGAAGAAGAGAGAAATGGGGAAAAAGAGAGAAATGGGGAAGAAGATGCGGTTCGAGTTTATAAAACCTTGGGTCTGACGGATATTTTCCGTCGGAATTCCCTCAGTATTTTTAATTTCAATTTTCGCGAAATATTTGGCGGCTTGTTTGCCCGGTTAAATGAAAATATTCCGAGGAAATTCCGACGGCCACTTAAATATCCGTCGGAATTTCCTCGGAATATTTTCATTAATTCGAGGAAAAAGAATATCATGTGCATGTATTTCTATTAATTTATATTGTTCCTCGGAATTTCCTCGGAATATTCCGAGGAAATACCGAGGAACTAGTGTTTGGGTTTTCAAAACATCAATTTTTTTTGCCGTATTTCATTTCTTATACAATTGTAATGCATACCATTGAAGATTCTTTGTATAGATGAGCATAAACCATGAAATAACAAATTTCAAAACGAATTGTAAGTATTCCCTTTACCGTTCATTAAAGTGTATAAGTGTTTCTCTTATGTTGTGGGAATTTCGTTCATACAATCGGAAAAGTGTTTATTATAGGGTAATGAACAAATTTTTGACTTCATAATGAACGTAAGACACTTAATAAGGGTTATATAGGTGTTATTCAAACCGCAAAACGTTGTTTTCGGTTTAAAAACCCTATTTCCTCGGAATTTCCTCGGGAATTCTGAGGAAACCCTTTTCTTCCTCAGAATTTCCTCGGAATATTCCGAGGAAATTCTGAGGAACTAGTGTTTGGGGTTTCAAAATCTCGAATGTTTTTTTATAAACGGATCGATCGATGTATTTATGTCCAAAAACGCATCGATCGATCACTAAGATGGACCAAAGCGTAACAATGTGATCGATCGATGAGATTATCCCATCGATCGATCAAGGATATCAAGTGTTCCTCGGAATTTCCTCGGAATATTCCGAGGAAATTCTGAGGAACTAGTGTTTGGGGTTTCAAAATCTCGAATGTTTTTTTATAAACGGATCGATCGATGTATTTTTGTCCAAAAACGCATCGATCGATCACTATGATGGACCAAAGCGTAACAATGTGATCGATCGATGAGATTATCCCATCGATCGATCAAGGATATCAAGTGTTCCTCGGAATTTCCTCGGAATATTCCGAGGAAATTCTGAGGAACTAGTGTTTGGGGTTTCAAAATCTCGAATGTTTTTTTATAAACGGATCGATCGATGTATTTATGTCCAAAAACGCATCGATCGATCACTATGATGGACCAAAGCGTAACAATGTTATCGATCGATAAGTATATGTCCAAAAACGCATCGATCGATCACTAGTTCGTCGGAATTTCCTCGGAATATTCCGACGGATTGATGTTTCCTCGAAATTCCGTCGGTATATTCCGAGGATATTCCGAGGATTTCATTTTCCGTCGGAATGTCCGTCAGAATACCGATGTTTTCTTGTAGTGACCCTTCTTTTCTTTTGTCTGGATATTGAATGTGTTATGTCGTTTTTGTGTGCAAGACAGATCAAAATCTACATTCCAGTAATTTGGTCACAGCTATTCCTGTAATGGGTCAAAATCCAATCTCAAACATAGTCCATCTGCTCTGTTAACCTGTGTTATTCCTCTTTTCTACGATGCTTCTCTCCTGAATAATAAAACCCATCATCAGTCTAAAGCTAGCCAACACCTGCTTCTTTCTTTAAGCCAATATCTCTCACAGCCTAGCAGCATCATCAAGTCTCCCGAGAATGATCTCCATATATCTTTGAGATCATCCCAAAATTAGCTGGGTTTCTTCTTGGTTCACAAGCTTTTACCAATTAGATATGCCATTTATTCTCTCCAGCATTTTCTCCAAAACTCTTTCACAAGCTCAGTGTCTCCACTATTTGCATATCCCTCTAAAACGTGACATCATATTCCCCATTTGAATATAGTCAAATACCTTAGTGTTGTTCCATAACACAGCGTCTCTCTCAGTGGACAGATTTAAAAAACCCAGCCGACGCCGAGCCGACACTAAGTCCTTGTTAAGTATATACGCATTAAGTCCCAAGTACAACTTTTTTTTTCAACCACCTCAGAGAACACTTTATTATTATCCGATAAATTTGCTTCAACTTGAGATCATATGTTTGATCCTTCTCTTTTTTTTTTATCTCTACTTTTGACTCTTCTACAAAATACACGATTTAGTTTTGTAACGTCTTAATATTTTGTTCTTGTTCACGCAAACTATATGTTAGTATTGAGTATAATCGTATGTATATTTGCAGTTTTTTTTGTCAACTCTGATGTAAATGGTTACATGCGTTGAAGAAAAAACTAACTTATCCAAATGAAATATAGAAGAATTTGAAAGGGGTTATTTGAAACTATATAAGAAAAACTCATTCCAACTATGGGCTCGCTTTTAAAAGCCTTGCATATAAACCCCATCACTTATTAACCGATTATTAATATAAATTGAGTATTCAATATTCGGGTTTGGGCTTGTCTAAATAGGCCGTTTTAGTATGAATAATTCGAATAATGCATTATTCGGCATTATTCGACTAATGCATTATTAAGGGCATCCGCATTGGAGTTTCAAGACAAAAGTTCACACGTTTTTCGAGAAGAAAAAATATTAAAATAATCGGATTTTAATGAACCCGGCTCGTGCAGGTTCGCTGGAGTGAACCCGGATCGTTACTGTTCAGCGGGCTCCACGCCACGTGGCGGCCCGCTATTGTTCAAATTTTTTTTCTTTTTTTTTTGAAAAAAAAATCAAACGAAAAATGAAAAAAAATAATAAATAAAAAATTCACATGATGAACCCCAACCGGGGGTTCATTAATGCGGCTGCTCTAACAAACAACTATATCTGTTTGGGTCTAGACAAATTATCTATTTAAATGTGAAAGTTTGGTAAGATAATTTTTTAATATAAGCATTATCTTTGCCTTTTTTAATCCCAAAATGAAAGTCTTGTCCTTTTGAATCTCTCGTGTCAATCCTGAAATAGAATGCGTAGACATATATATAACCAGCAAAACATATAAGAGTAACAGAAGTACTGTAACAATGCCACCACCTCTTTTCTTTCTTACATCTACAAATGACTTGAACCAGAGAGCGGTTTGCTTTGTGAGCAGGTAGTGAAGATACAAACTTATTAAATAAAATGTAGTAGTAGACATTAAAGATTATGGTCCTTAATGTCTACTACTATATTTTCTTCTTAGCTCTAGCGATTAAGCAAGCGTCAGCTACCAGAAACGACATCCTGTAATTGTGGATATACAACATTGTGTTTATATAGTGATACATTAAGAAGAATATCCGATAATTTGTTTTACCAAAAAAAGAGATGATCCGTTTGTTCTAAGTCTTTAACTAAACTTTTAACATTATCAAATGGGAAAGAAAACAGCAGTGCATCCCAAAAGGTGGTGATGACATGATTGTTTGGAATAAAGTTTGTGAGACTCGCCGAGAAGAGATGAAATAGAATAATAGACCAAGCATGGTCACTTCCAGGGGATAAAGGTCTTCCAAAGCACATGCATTTTTGGTCACGCCCATAATCAATGGTTCTCTTGAGAGGAGAAACAAAAAAAAATCTCAAACTCCATAGCCAGTTGCTACATCAAAGCTAGAAATGCAGTAAGTTGAGTTTTTTACTGGGTCTTGAATAGTTTCCCTGTGACACAACAAAAAAGAGGAAAAGAAAAGACAGAACCGTAACTGTCACGCATGTCAACATACTCTATGCTTAGTTAAGTATATGTTTCTCTCGTCTCAAATGCTTCCGAACGAATTCTTCAAGAATCATCATTAGAATCAGAGGAACTTTTATCAGTTTGAATAAAACCAGAACTTTTTGACAGTTTTATCTGAATTTACAACAATTATAGCTCCAATTACTCGCACGGAAACATTCAGCAGCATCATCCTACAGAGTATTCATACTTAGCGAGCCCAGAAATCGAACTAGAGAGGAGAGTGACTTACGGTGCTACGGCGATGTAGAAGCCGAAGGCGACTAAACAAACGGCAACAACGAGGGAGAAAACTAGAGTGGAGCCGAGCCTTTCCATTTTCCGAACGAGAATATGATTTTCTTTTACGGAGGGATACGTACAAATTAGCGCGTGTCTATTTACATGTAGATTTGTGAGTGAACTTTTCACGCGAATTAGGAGGTGCCTGGAAAAAAACTTCTTTTCTTTTTGCATTTCGTGTTCGGTCTTTATTTTTTAAAAGATTTGTGAGTGAACTTTTCACGCTGAGTTAAAAAATTTCGCTTACCCCATATAAAGGTTATCTATAAAGTGATGGACGTGAGAGCAAGATTAACGGGGTGCACAGAAGAGACTGCTTAGCAAAAAATTAATATAATAGTGGGTGGAACCTATATAAAAACTAAGCAGCTGTGTTTCTGGTGTTTAATTAAGCATTGGTGTTTAATTAAGTACCGGTGTTAGCATTGTTTCGCAGGCCCCACTGATACGTAGCGGTCCGCGATTAGTTCGTTTTTAATTTTTTTTTTAAATCAGAAAAAAACCTAAAAAAAAAAGAATTAAACACTTCATTTGGGGCGCTAGGGTTAATGGTGCTCTAATGGGCTTATCAATCTCAAAATTTACGCTTTGTAAGCCCGATAAACTAGAATAAATACTTGCAAATTAAACTGTTATCAGTCTATCAAACCATATTACAAAATTTTGTCCTCACTTGTATGATTTAATTTACATGTCCTGGGATAATCGGTTTTTAGTTGTTTGTTTTTCCTCACTAGCTCAATTAATTTTAAACAAACGAATAAAGGGGGGGGTGTATTGAATCTGACATTTGAAATAATTTGATTTTTAATGAGTTTGTAGACGATTGCAGGAGAATTAGAGAATTTAGTGTGATTTTTATTAAAACACTCTAGAATCTCATCTAAAACAGTGAGATTTGGATTTTTATTTTTATAACTAAGGAACTCTCCTCAAACACTCTAGAATTAATTAAAGTACTCTAAAATCTTCAACTTAAATTTTGTTCAATAACAGTGGATTTGTCATTTTAATATAAATCACTTGAAACTCTCAGGTGAATACAACCCCTGATTCAAAATAAAGTTAGAGAGATTTCCGGCAAAAAAAAAGTTTGACGAATCTTTTAGCTTGATGACACAATAAAAGCAAAAACAAAATAAATCAAATAGAATTAGTTTTTTTTTCCCAAGTTGCAAGCAAACAATTGGAATAGACCCCAAACAAGAAAACAATGAATTGTCCTCATGTTTGTCTGGTCTGTAAGACTGTAACCATTGCCCATATCACAATCTATTACGAAGGGAAGTATATATAGAGGTTAAAACAGCAAGAGCTGTGTCGTGGACTTGTAGGTTTGTCAGGTTCTTGAGTTTTGGTTCGTCAAGATCACTTTAGAGTGCCCGTAGGAGCGAAGCTGGGGCGGTGAAGAGGGGTGGATATGGGTTTATTTATTTAGCTAAAACATTTCAGTAAAAAAATTCACATAATAGTATGCCTTCAATTATCTTTGATACTAACATTTAAACTAGCACAATATCGAAAAATACAAAACAGAAAACTCTTAGCCATACATATACTATTATTGTTCATTTATATCATGTAAAGTTCATATTAAAACTTACATAAACAAAACGAATAAATGACAGTACACTGTACACCACTAATCACCAAATTTTGTAACACAAAAGGACTAAATAAGAATTTAAAAGTTTACAATTCATTTGATAACTACATATGTACATAAGATACAATAGAGTAAAGATATATTCACATTTCAAAACTCTTTCCTTTTTTTACAGTGATGTTATTTTCACTAAAGACACCGAACACTGAAACACTCACAAACCCTTCTCTCTCTCTCTCTCTCCCTTTTTACTTTACAAAAATTCCCAAATCGGACACTCAAAACCAAAAATTATATAACAGCCCCTTTAAAAACTACCCTCTTCTTTCATGACGTTTACATATTTTCCACCAAAATATACACCCAACATGATCACATCATTAATCATTTCCTAAACCTTTTTAAATTTCTTTTTACCCTTTCTCTGTTATATATTTGCATTTATCTCTCGTTTCAGCGTTTTTGGGAGACTCTTATGCAAGAGTCGGAACGCTGCTGCGTCTGTCCCTGTCAAGGCAGTTGAATCCAACGACTCGAACCGTAGGATTGTTCCCGAAGTTAGTACTCACCCGAACACATCCACCACCGTTCCTTGGAGACGACGGCGGTGGTGGCTTGGTTGCTCGTGGAGTGGACGGAGGAGGAGCCACCACGAGAAGCTCGTCCCGAAAGAGTAAGTCTTTTGTTAAAGGGTTAGAAACTCTAGTCGGCGGCGACCCTGTAAAGAACAGCGGCGGCGATGACGTCATCTTCGGGTCTTGTTCATAACCATTACCCTGTAGATAAATATATGCACAAGATCAACCTCACATATATAACAATTAACATAAAAGCAAACTTTATATGTAAAATATGTAGCTATATCATCATTGATTATTACATTAGCGAGGATGAAATCAAATATCTTGCCTCGTGAATTCGATTCGCATAGATCCATCTGCTGACTTAATAAAGCAAAACATAAAACAAAGAGTCAATCATTTTGATTGATGACATGGAAAATATATATGTCATGAAAACGTTTGATGTTTTTTTGAATAATAAAAACGTTAGATCTTATTCATAAGAGAAAGAAAGCATGTTACCTGACTTGCCATCGAAGAGATCGAGCAAGGTGATGGTTGTTGAGTACACCGACACGGCGTGGTTTAGGGCAAACAACGGTGTCTCTCCTCATCTCGGAGTTTTGCTGGAGTCCACAGCTGTTCATCATCATCTTCTTCTTCTTCTTAGTTGCTGCTCTAAGGAACCTATCAAATTAACAAGCAAAAGAATATAACTTCAAGAGAGAGAGATCGATGAGAAGAAAAAGATATTTATATGATAATGGAAGAGAAGAGGTGGTCAAACGGTAACGTGTTTCTTATGGAGATCTGGTCTCAATACCCTATAATTTAATTAATTAATCAGGAACCTTATTCATTATTGAATTATTTAATTAAGATATTTAGCCACTTGACAAATCCACGATAATATTTCCTGAGGAAATTTATTAATTAGTAATTTATGAATTTAAAAATATATAGTGATCCTGTCAAGATCATAGTGGAGACATGGTTTTTCTTTTCTTTATTTAAAAAAATTAGCCATGGGAAAAAAGTCTAACTCCAACAGTGAGAAATTCATCTGCTTGATTTTGATGTTAGAATAAAAACATCTGGAGAAGAACATAAACGATGATCTAGCTAGATGAAAATGGAATATACGTGAAGAATCCGGAAAATATTAGTTTGAGATCCATATCTATTACAGGATCTTCAGCAGAGACACACAGATTCAGATCAGTTTTAACTCACACTAGATCAGAAAACATCAGATGTGTCCGAGAGAGATTACCTGAAACTAATCGTCTTTGGAGAAGTAGCTTTAAGATAGATCTAAAGAAAAATCTAATGGCTCTTAGGTTAATAGCAAAGGCAGGGAGAAAAGAGATAACCTGCACACAACAACGCAATGCTACGACACGGGCTGTGGTAGCTCGTTTGGTAAGAATTTTGGGGGCCAATTGTCATGTTCTCGGGTTAGACGCCAGGTGGAGGGGAACTGTCTATCTTGTCATCAAATGCGGTACTGGGTGTTGGGCCTTGTTCCCAGCCCAGATATAGCCCTCCCGGGTGAAGTGGATCGCTGCCTAACCGGGCCCAAGGAATGATCCATATAATTGGGGAACAATAGATTATAAAAAAAAAAAAAAAAACAACGCAATGGAATCCTTATTTATTTATTTATTTTCATTTATTTCTATATTTATTTCTCTTTTTGCGTAGTAAAACGCTTATCAGTTATTCAATTTTTAATTAATATATTTCGTAACTTTTTTGAAATCTTTTAAATATCTGTGTTGTATACAGCTTCTTTCTTCAGTTGCATTTGTTCTGTTTCGCCTTATTGGGTACAGCCGGTGCCTAACCCCTCTCCTCGTAAATATCTATCAAATTAATGTCACCGACGATTTAACGTACTTATTTCATATTGACATCTGATTTCTTAACAGTCTTATTAGCTAATCACAAAATATTGTCTTTTAATATTATTTTAGAATTTCTGATAGAGGACATGTTTTGAAAATAGTTAAAGCTAGTTTTTTCACTTTACAGAAAGTTTTTTTTGTTTGAAAAGTAATTTAGATCATCAGACACTCTATAACTTCAAATATGAAAATTTTTTATTTTCAAAAAGAAACTTTATATTTGAAGTTTTTCTATTCAAAACTTCAAATTTGAAGTTTCATATTTTTCTTTGCATTTTGGTCCCTACAACCACACATCACATTTATGATTCATAAATATTTTCTCGTTTATTATTTAATCTTTAAAAAATTATATCTCATAAATACTTTAATTTTTTTTTTTCAGATTTTAAATTTTACACATAAAATTAAATAAAACTTTAAAATAAGATTTAAAATATGTTAAATTAGATTTAGACAACAATAATATACAAAAGAAACTTAACAAAAAAGATTTAAAATTACATGAAATTACATAAATTTAAGTATTACAACAACACTAATAGTCAAGTAAGTTTGATCCGGAACCTTCAAAATTTTCGAATATATTTTCCAAATTTTTTTTGTGTAATTGAAGATGGTTGTTGTTGTTTTTGATATCTTTTTCATACAATTATTTCTTATTCATATTGAATATATTCACGAGTATTAATATTATCGAAACAAAATTAGTTTTTAGCAATATTTTATGTTTCTATTTTACTTTCTTGTTTCGATCTAATGTATTTACAAGTATCAATATCATCCGATTTCAACAACTTTTAGCTCGTAATCTACAAAGTAAAAATGAGGAGAGCCATTTACTTCAAAATGCACTAATAGATCATATATGCATTACGAAAATAATTTTATGGAATAGTATGGTATTTTGTTTGAAGTTTAATATTAATTAAGTTATTTTTATTTTTATTTTTTAATTTTAATAGAATATTTTATTAATTAGTATTTTTGTAATATGTTTATATATGTGCTAGTTATTTACAAAAGTTTTGTGAATTCAAATTAGTTATGATAAATATAAAGATCATATTATAAAATATAAATAGTTTTGAAGTTAAGTTTGAAGTTTTGCTTTTGGAGAAGATCACCTTTAAACTTCAAATATAGAGTTTTGGAAAGTTAAAAATAAAGTTTCTTTATCGAGATGCTCTTACACAATGTTTTAGACTATTTTGATATTTTGTTTTATACTATTTTGATATTTTGAAAGTTATAGATTCAAAGTTTCATACAAATGTACTTAACCATATAGACTACGGATTTTTATTTTACATACATAGCTAAAAACACTCAAACTCTTGCTCAAATCCTAAATTGCGTCATGTTGAATTTTGTTTTTTCATCGATCTTTTCTTTCTAATCTGCTGATAGCTTTTTTTATAAACATTTTGCTACATGCTGGGTAAAAGTGATAAGGCAAGTAAAAGAAGTCAATATCATTTTCAAAATAGATTAAATCAATTCTGGATTTGTTGGAAGTTCTTATTTTATGTGGTGGTGGTGGTAATTTAGAGAAGGAGAATAATGTGCACAAAAAAAGAAAAGGAGAATAATAAAAACTCGCCGTAAAGCACACGTACAAAATCTTTCAGAAATTTGAGAAGTGCCACTAGAGAAAAAAATGATGATCATTAGAAGACAACAAATGGAGCTGGAGAAATACAGTGGTGTGGAGAAATGAAAAAGACTCATATCTCACCTACTAATCTGATCAGTGATGAGTTTGGTCTTTCTTATTTTTTTATCTATGTATTTATTTTGTTTACTTTTGATCTATATATACTTTATCACTTTTAATTTTCTTCTACGCTTAACCAAATTTGTCTGATTTTTTTGGAAACAAAATGTCAAAACATGTATACCATTGAAAATGAAGAAATGTAAAAGTTACAGTGAAAGATAACAAAAACGTCCATAGGAGAAAAAAAGAAGAGATAAACACGACAAAAGACGCTAATGGAGTTTATCTACAAAATAAGGTTGATATGTTAATAGTACTTATAGAAAACACATGTTTTTCTTCAATTTGTGTTTCATATGTAATAAATTTTTATTTGGTTTTGAAAGAAGATCAATATTTTACGTTCAGGTTTTATATTAGATCTTTATATTATGCAATTGTAAGTTATAAATATCAATTTAAAAAAAAAATTAAAATGAAAATTAACATTGTTAAATTTATATTTACTATATTTAGTGTATATATACATACAAATAAATAGTAACCGTGCGTAGCACGGGAGATATACTGGTAACAATTAAAGTCGAGACTAGAGACTCGAGACTCGAGACTCTCTATAAACACCTAAAATCCCTAGACCTGGAAAACAAAAATATCTTCATCGCCTCTCGAAAAACCTAGCGCAGCAGTCGCCATGGACGAATCCGCCAAGAAAGTAATTCTTCTTCGATCCTTATCGCTTTCTGAATTATAGTTTCTTCTTCGTAGGATTAGATCTTTTGTAACGTAGGGTCTGGAATTGAACGGCAGTGATGCAGAGATTCGAAAAAGCAGGTTCGTTTCTTTTTGAGATTTGTATCTGTAATTAGATAAGATCATGTGTCATGGTAATTAATGAATATCTTTGCAACAGCATTAGGAGAATTTCCGTTGAAGGATACGACACCTCCCTTCGTCTGGAGGATGTCGATGAGGCTTTGAGAAAATATTTTGCTTCATGTGGAAAAATAATTCATGTTTCTATTCCCAGAAACAGTGACTGGACGATTCTCTGCCAGTTTGTGGCTTCCCCCTTTCCCTCAAATTAACTGCTGCTTAACTATATACTTAACTTGTTTGCTTTTGTTTTACATATACGCCTTCGTTTATTTTAATGATGAAGATGAAGAAAAGGCGTTGAGGCTTGATGGAAGTGACATGGGAGGCAAGATTTTGCAAATCAAGTCTTACCCGTTTCACGAAACTTACCTTAATCATGCCTTGGACCCGATGAAAGGAGTCCTTAAGTACCAACACACGTAAATTATTATTTTTTTCTCTTTTTGGTTACTTATTTATTATTGGAGAATTGTGTCTGTCTTGTTGATAAAATGATCTCCTACAATGTTTATTAGGGCCAAGGTTACGGGATATGACAATTCCCTTTCTCTCGATGCTGTCCAGAAGGAGATAGAAGAATATTTCTCTGCATGTGGTTCTTTTGTTTACCCCCACAAAACCTCTGCTCGTACTACCAAAATGTTTGCGTCTTCTTCTTCCCAGTTTTCTTGTTAATATATTAATTTATCCATTTGCTAACTAGAGAATTGTTTTTGAGTTTTTACAGCAAATCTTATATTTATCTCAATGGTCAAGAGGCTGTAGACAAGGCTCTGGAACGTAGTGGAGGCTTGAATCTTGTAGTTACTAAGGTTGAGCCAATTCCAAAAACCCCAGAGAAGTCTGGCTACATTCCCCCACGTACGTAAATTTGATTCTTATTCTATTTTTTTTAACCAAGTAAAACCTTTCATTAATTTGTCTGTCTTTTTGTTTTAGGTATCTACGCTCGCTTCAAGGAGCAGATAGATGATCCTAAACTATATTTCATTATTGATCCTAAGAGTGAGACTTCGGATAGGGAAATCAGAAGAAGAAGAAAAAGACTAAGACCAGGGAGGGAAATCAGAAGAAGAGGAGTGAGACTACGGAGGGAAATCAGAAGAAGAAGGGCAAGACCAAGGAGGGAAATCAGAAGAAGAAGAGCAAGACCAAGGAGAGAAATCAGAAGGAGGAGGGAAATCAGAAGGGAGTAGTAGAAATCTCTTTCTGAGGAGAAGACATATGCTTTTTGTGATATAACTTGTGTGCAATGCGACCCTTCTTTTCTTGTCTGGATACTTAAATGTTTTATGCTCTTGTATTTGTGTTGATCTTTAATAACCTAAGACGGATCAGATTTAAAACCCCCCGCCCAGCAGAGACTAAGTCCAAGTAACAACCTTTTTATCAACCACCTCAAAGAACACTTTATTAGCCGATAAATAAGCTACAACTTGAGATCATATGATTGATCTGATCTCTAGTTTTGTAACGTATTAATGTTTCATTATTGTTCACGCAAACTATATGTTAGTATCCTGAGTATAAATAATGTGTATATTTGCAGTTTCTTTTTGTCACTGAAGTAAATGAGTACATACCTTGAAAAAGAACAACTTATCACTTACTTTAGGAGTGTTCCATACTTAAAGATTCCAGATTAATTTAATGCAGTCCACGGATGAACTTTTTTTTTTCAAATATTCAAATAAAGTTCATGAGCTCTTTTTTTTTCAAATATTCAAATAAATGTTTTTCTTTTCTTTTTAAAACAATATAAATACAAAATAAAAAATATTCAATAAAAATTTTAATTGGAATTATTAAAAATATTAAAATATACTCCATCTGTTTTTAAAAGAAAACTCATTAAATATGCATTGTTTTTTGTTAATAACAATTTTTCATAATTTTTAGCCAATAGAAATTCAATAAACACCATTAGTTTTTTTGAAACTTACAATTTTTCATAAAATCATACATTGAAAAAGTAAAAAATGTATCTTTTTGAAACAAATTTTTTTTCCAGAACATACATCTTTTAGGAACGGAGGGAGTATCTATTATATTTTAATTAATATTATAAATTTTAAAATAAAATTATGTTCTATAATTTTTTAAAATTTAAAACTATAACTTTCTAAATATAATTTTTGTATTAATTATAATATTATAATTTTGATATTTTTATAATTATATAAAATATAAATATTGTTAATTTATTATTTAACTGTTGCTGTATTTGGTAGTTAACCAATCATAAGTATTCCACAAACGCATCAATTTCTAACCGCAGAACCAGTCGTACAAATCTCTTAAAACCGCTAGAAACCGCATCCGCAACCGCAGCTGGTTTGAACCAGTCTTGCCCTTAAAACCGCTAGAAACCGCATCCGCAACCGCAGCTGGTTTGAACCAGTCTTGCCCTTAATTGACCCGAAATCTAACTTATGGGAGAACAAAACATGATGCGGAAAAAATCATTTTGATCTATATTTTTACTGCAATTTGATGTTTCAATTGACGAAGACTAAATGGAGTCATTTTGTCTTTAACGAATGGTTTTTGATAAGTATAAAAATATCATTAATAATTAAGTCGTACATATACAAAGAGTTTGCCTTCTGCCTTTGGATGGTTGTTTTGTAATACTTAGATGTAATCAATTAAGGTTTGGAAACCAAAAATGTTTTCAAATGTTTTCACCTAATATTAGATGTACACTTGGTTATCAATTATGAAAATATAATCAATTACTAATCTACTACTGAGTCTGAGGGTTTAGAGACAAGCAAATCAAAAGATAGAAGAGAGCACTGAGAAAGAGTATGAATGGAGTCGGAAGCACGAATGCTATTTGTGTGTGCTCTGGTCGTGTTTTAGCTTTGGGTTGGGAGCTCTGTTTTGCTCCTCTTTCTCTACCCTTTATAGCTTTTTCCTTTATTCTCTTTTGAGTTTCGAATTGTGATTGACGCGTGCTCCTACTTCTGTGTTGGGAAGTACGTTGTCCAAGCTCTTTGGATTCTTTTTTTTTTTTTGAACATTCTCTTTGGATTCTTTATGCTATAAAACCAGCGTTAAAAAAAGAAAGAATATGAAAGTAGATTGTGTTCACAAGTTCTTCAAATCTTCTCTCGGTGGCCACATAAATCAGCACCGTCAAGGTATATAATATGAGAAACATTACAACATTTTTTGTTGTTGTATATTGATTTCGGTTCGGTGATTTTAGAGAGAGAATTAGGATCGCCTATCAAGTATCAATCATGAGTCATGACTCTAGGATAAACATGAAAGTGTGGTAGTCAAGAACTTGGTGTCTTCACTGCGAATAAATGGCACGGCAATCCATAGCCACACACATCAAGGTATTCACGGTCTTCTGTATATTCTAATCTAAACAGAACAGGGCAAAAAGCAGCTTCCTAAGAAGTAAAAGAGTTTTTTTCTGGAGCTTACAATTTTATCTATCTCAACTCTTAGTAATTCTTATTGGATCAAGGATTTGAGAGGCTTTCACTTTTTTTTTTTTTTTCAAATCTCCTCTTATTATATCTAAGCATATATATGAAATTCAAGCTTATTAGATTAGTCATTTGTATAAATTCTCTCAAATTCCAACTTATTGAAAAATATGGATTTTGTCAATAAAATCTAACAAATAGGATTTGGATGATATTTTATAGTGAAAAAAACAATGATCGAAATACCACCCTTCTATGATGGTATTTGAAACTTTTTTAAAAAAATATTTTTTTACTTCACATTAAAAAAAATAAAAACAAAATGTTTGAAATAAATAAAATAAAAAAATTTATTTGAAAATCGATTTTTAAAAAAGTTTTATATATTTATATGTTTCATAAAACATCAAGATTATCAAATTATAGTAATTAAAAATAATAATATTTAAAAATTTTAAAAAAAATTCAAACACTCTGAAATTTCTTCAAAACCCCATAAAATTTGCAACAAAACTTTTGTTAAATATTTACTCAAATCTTGGTTTTTTTTTGGATTTAACCAAATCTTAAATTCTCACGAATGTTTGATTCAATAAGACCCCTTAGTTTTTAGCCTTGTTCAAAACTACGCTCGGCGTAACGCGTGCGGTCGGATGACGCCTAGCACCGAATCAATAAATCGGAGATTATACATGGATTAATCAGAGATTTATTTTAGGGCATTTTTATATTATTTTGAATATATTTAATATATTGCTACACATTACAAGAGATTCATGGTGGTGTGGTGGTTTAGTGTTGTTTATTAACACCTCCCAACTCAGGTTCGAGGCAAATTCGGTGCGAATTAAATGTATTTTCGAGTTTTCATTTAAAGAGGGGCAAATTCATCATTTACCAGCCATCTTCTTCCTATAGGGTTTAGTGTTGTTTATTAACACCTCCCAGCTCAGGTTCGAGGCGAATTCGGTGCGAATTAAATGTATTTTCGAGTTTTCATTTAAGGAGGGGCAAATTCATCATTTACCAGGCATCTTCTTCCTATAGGATTTATTTCTCTGCAATTTTAATCACGACGGCGGCTGATTTTTTTTTCCGATTTTCCATCATCTCCTTGTTTATTCTTGTTGTTTTAGCACCTATGTTATATATCTTACGTAGAACATTTGGTTTCTGGGTTAAAAAGAACAAAAACTTGAGATTTCTCCTACCATCCGATTTTTTTTCACCCAATTAGATTGAAATCCACGGTCCACAACCGTTTAAAGTTTATCCGCCACGTTCTCGGACCAAGCCGCCGCGTTTTAGAACAAGGGTTTTTAGCAATGTTCTAAAAATCACTAGGCGCTTTATAGAGTACTAGCGACTAAGCGGATTATTCGGGGCTCGCCTAGGCGTTAGCAAATTATTGATTTATTTTATATATTTTTTCTATATTTATATGATATATTTTAGTTTTTAAGTTAAAATTATTGTGATGAATTATCAAAATTAGATATACAAAACTAAAGAAAGTAGACAAATTTGTAGATTTGTAATAATATTATTGCTTAATTTAACATATATATATAGATAATTTAGATCGTTTTAACCAATTTAAACCGATTTAAAACAGTTTAAACCAATTTGAATCAAATAAATCGGTATAAATCGGATTTTAAGAAAATCGTTTCGGATATAATCGATTTGCCCAGGGGCCTAGGCGCCGCCTTGAACGATTTTTAGAACCTGGGTTTTAGTTACTAAACTTGCTATCAGGAATCAAGCAATGCTTTAGGCCGCTCATTATGGAGTTCAAAGCCTTGCAGTCTGGTAGTTTTTATGGAGTTGTTGTGCAAGTTTCTCTTTATTTCGCTTTCTGTTTTGGCGTTAGCCTTATGGCATCTACTGATGTCTTTTCTTTTCTTGTTGCTGTTCTTTTGGATCTTGGTTCAAGTCTTTTGACTTTGAAGTTTGAATGGAATTTATTGACAAAAAAAAAAAACTTGCTTTTCACTTTGTAGCCCCAAACAAAGTAACTAATGCAGCTAATTATTATTTAATTTACTTTGAACATCCACACAAAAACAACATACTTGAGGTTGCATTTAACATCCAGACAAACAAAAAAAGAAGAAGGTTGCATTGCATTCATAATAAGTTAATATCATAAAAGAGCATGTCTTCTCATAAGATAAAGATTTCTACTCCGTAATCTTACTCTTCTTCTTTTTCTGATGTCCCTCAATAACTGAAACAAACAAACAAACAGAAGAATAAATGAAAGGTTTTACTTAGTTAAAAAAAAAACAATAAAGAATCAAATTTACGTACCTGGGTTATTGTAGCCACACTTGCCAGTTTTTTAGAAGTTGGAAAACCCCGAGTAACGACAAAAGAGGAATTACAGAGGTTGATAGAGCAGATGGACTATTTTTGAGATTGGATTTTGATCCATTACAGGAATAGCTGTGAACAAATTACTGGAATGTAGATTTTGATCTGTCCTGAGTTGCTAAACATCAACACAAAAACGACATAACACATTAAATATCCAGACAAAAGAAAAGAAGGGTTGCATTGCACACAAGTTAATATCATAAAAAGCATATGTCTTCTTCTCCTCAGAAAGAGATTTCTACTCCCTTCATCTTCTGATTTCCCTCCCTAGTCTCACTCATCTTCTTCTTCTGGTATGCCTCCCTGGTCTTGCTCTTCTTCTCCTTCTTCTTATTCTTCTTCTTCTGATTTCTCTCCGTAGTCTTGCTCTTTTTCTTCTGCTGATTTCCCGCCGTAGTCTCAGTCTTCTTCTCAAAGACGTAATATATATTTGGATTTTCTATCAGCTCCTTAGGCACGACAGTAAAGTTATCTGAAACAAACAGACGAATAAATGAAAGGTTTTACTCAGTTGAAAAAAAACAAAAAAGAATCAAAGAATCAAATTTACGTACGTGGGTGCATGTAGCCAATCGTGGGTATTATTTTTGGAAGTGGATCAACCACAGTAACTGCAAAATTCAAACCTCCTACAGAACGTCCACTACGTTCCAGCGCCTTTTCTACACCCTCTTGTCCACGGACATAAACTCTGGCTGGGCTGTAAAAAAAAAAAAACTCAAAACAAGCTTCTTTAGTTAGCAAAAAAAAAAAAAAAAAAAATAACAAGCAAACTGGTGGGAGGAAGAAGAAACAAACGTAATGATAGCACCAGAAGCGGTTTCGTCTCGGTAAACAAAAGAGCCGATTGCAGAGAAATATTTCTCTAGCTCCTTCTCGATAACATTGATAGGAAGGAAATTGTCACAACCCGTAACCATGATCCTAATATTGCAGGAGTATCATATTATCAACATAACCAGGCACAAATCTCTAATAAAAAATAAATAGACAAAAAAAATGAAAAGAGCAATTTACGTGTGTTGTGGCCGATAGAGTCGGCCTTCTTTCATCTGGTCCAAGACCTCATTAAGGTGATTTTGGTGAAACGCGTAAGACTGAATTTTTAAAATATGTCCTCTCATGTCACTTCCATCAAGCCTCAGCGCCTTTTCTACATCTTCTTCATTAACATAAATTAAGGCATAACTGTAAAACACAAGAAAACAAGTAGATTTTATAGTTAAGCAGCAGTTAATTTGAGCGATCAAGCTGGAGGAAGATGCCACAAACCTGCAGAGGGTACCACTATTCTCGTCTATGGGAACATAGACATGTATTATGTTTCCACATGAAGCGAAGTGTTCTCTCAAAGCATCATCGACATCTTCTCTAGGAAGGGAGGTGTCGTATCCCTCCACCGCAATCCTGCTAATGCTATATATTGGAAAGGATATTAATTAATTAATTACCGTGAGACATGAACACATGATCTATCTAATTACAGATACAAATCTCAGAAAGAAACGAACCTGCTTTCTCGAATCTCTGCATCACTATCCTTCGATTCCAGAACCTACAGACCCTAAGGTACAAAAGATCTAATAAGTAAATTCTACTAAGAAGAAACCATTACTTGTGAAAGCGATAAGGATCGAAGAAGAATGACTTTGATGGCGGATTCCTGCATGGTTAGGTTTTGGAGTTGCGATAAGATTTTCTTCCGGTTCTAGGGTTTAGGTCTTCATGGAATCTTTTATTAGTTATCTGGTTTGGGGCCGTAAATTTATTTCTCGTTGGGTTGTGTCTTTAGTTTAGGCCTAGTTTAGGCCTGTTCACTCATGTAACAATCAAGTGTTTGTTAGTTGAGTAATATGGGGTTTCCCCAAAATAACTCTCAATATTTTTTTTTTTTTGCAAATTAATCCACGAAATAAAAAAATTTATGGGTCAATCATCTAAGATTCAATCAAACCGAAATATAAACAACCATGTGTTTCGTTATGTTCACAAAGTTACTCTGTATAGTGTGGCTACACTGTCCCGTTGTACGTAAATTTGATTCTTGATTCTTTTTTGACAAAGTAAAATTAAACTTTGAATTGTTACAAAAAGAAAAAAACTTTGAATTTAATTCGTATGTTTTTTTTTGTTTTAGGTTTTATCTTGGATCGCTTGGCAGAGGAGAAGCGCTTGGCTAAGAAGCAGAACACTGTCAAGTAAAAATCTCTTCTCTTTGGAGAAGACATATTGCTCTTTAATTTGTGGTATTAACTTATGATGCAACGTAACCTTTTTTCTTTTCTAGCTCAGTAATCATTAATATGTAAACTTGGTTGGCTAAATCAATAAGCAAGTTTTTTAGTTAGCAATTTATCATCATTTAATTAAAAGAAATTCAGAAGCCGCAAACCTTTTGATAGCGCGACTGCTGCTGCTGTCGTCTGCGTAAACAACAACACCGTCTAGAGAGAGATGTTTATCTACAGCGCTACTGATATCAGCGGGAAATGTCAAATCCTATAATTTCCACCCTAACAATTTTATTTTATTGCAGGAGATGATATTATCAACAGGAATAAGAATAGAATAGAGAAAAAAGACAAAAATAGTACTAAATCAAGTTTATGTTCCCAAACTAGCATTCAAGATCAAAAGTCACAAAAATAGCACTTAATGTTTTATCAAAAGTCACAAACTTAGGGTTTAAAGTTAAAGGGTGGGGTTTAGGATTTATGGTTTAGGGTTTAGGGTTTAGAGTTTAGGGTTTAGGGTTTAGATTTTAGGGTTTAGGGTTTAGGGTTTAGGGTTTAGGGTTTAGGGTTTAGGGTTTAGGGTTTAGAGTTTAGGGTTTAGGGTTTAGAGTTTAGAAATGAAGTTTTAGGGATAAGATTTCAAATTTTGAAAAATAAAAAAATTAAAATTTTCAAAAGATAAACTTAGAAAGGTGCTATTTGGAAGATTTGCCCATAAGAATAACACTGCCCATAAGAATAACACGTGATCTTACAAAGAAAAAATGAAAAGCAAATTACGTGCGTTGTGTTTATTTGTCTGCGGCTGTCATATGCGCCAGCTCATTATCAAGGTCTTTTTGGTGAAACGGGTATGCCTCAGTGCGTACAATCCGTACCAGGCTCGAACCAAAAAAAATTTGTTAAACTTTTTATAATTGGTTGAATTAATTGATTAAATGATAAATTTTTTAGATAACAATTTTCTAAATATTTGTGCTTTTAAGTAAAACTACTTAAAATTAAAAAAACAGAGGGAGTATTTAATTGGATCTAAATTTCTAAAACCAGAAGGATAGGTAAAACCAACCCAAAAACCCCAATGCCTACCTAGTTAGTAGCTTGGGTGCATAAGCATGGAGAGAGTCTTGGGTATTGATAAGGTAATAAAGTGTAACATTAAGAATGGTTTGATTGCAAAATGGCAGAGATATGGATGGAGATAGCTATGGAAGTTTTTAATGGGAAGAAGGGAATTGATAAGATGGAATACCATGATCAAAGGCTTAGCTGCACACGGACATGGAAATTATATTTCATTTATGGAATATAGATTTTGATCTCAGGCATTGAGTTACTAAACTTGCTTTTCACTTTAGCCAACCAAGTTGCCATAGTGATATTATTGAGTTTATCATAAACATCCACAAACACACAAAAATTAACATAACATTTAACATCCAGACCAAAGAAAAGAAGAAGGTTGCATTGCATCACAAATTAATAGCACAAAATAGCATGATCTTCTCCTCATCTCTCTACTCTGTAGTCTTACTCTTCTTCTTCCGCTGCTTCTTCTTCTTCCTCTGCTCCTCAGCCAAGCGAGCCAAGTGAGCCATGCTACCTAAAACAGACAAACAGACGAATGAATGAAAGGCGTTTTAAGTTGTTAAAATAGAATCAAGAACCGAATTAACGTACGTGCGGGAGAGAAGGCACATATGATCGGTTCGTGTGGCAAAATCCGGGTAACTACAATGTTCAATCCTCCCACAGAACGTCCACTAAGTTCCAGCGCCTTCTCTACAGCGTCTTCTCCAATGACATAAACGAAAGCTTCGCTGTAAATAATCATACAAGCCACAAACCTATTGAGACCATCACCGGTCTTGTAAGCAAAAGAACCAGCTTGTGGGAAACCGGATGGAAATAAATGTTCACACAGCTTGCTCTCGATATCATCCAAAGGAAGGGTTGGGTCATGTCCGGTAAAACTCAATCCAATATTGCAGGAGATAATATTATCAACATGACAAGAACAACACACATACAAATAAATTTACTTCTGGAAAAAAAAAAAAATTTACGTGCGTTGAAGCCACCATTCTGGTCCTTCTTTCATAGGATTAACTACAGTGCCACTATATTGTGCACTCACGTTAGCAGTTAGCCTGTCATGTATTAGTTCTCGAGATATCTTTAAGACATTTTACCTGTTTCTTGGGAGTAAACTTCTTGTCTTTCACAACTTGAGAAGAGAAATGATAGTTTTTGAGAAAACGGTTAACTGAAATTATCGCGTCGCGTCTTTTTAATCAGAAATAATAGAGAAGCGTACCATACTAACATAAGTATGTAATCGTTCATTCAGTTGATTCATACTTATGTTAGCATTGTTTTAAATCATTTTACAGATGAATTTATTGTTTGATTCATTGGATATGAGAAGAGAGAAGAACTCTTCGTTTTGCAAACACATGGAATTGAAAACATTTAGAGTAACTCATTATATCAAAGGCCAAACAAAAGGCTTTCAGTAAAAAAACACACGGTCTACAAACTTACCACCATCATGGCCAGATAAAACTTTATTCGAATCATTATATCATTTGAGATCCAGGTCATCTTTTCTCTTACAGCTCTTTAGGCTTTGGACATGTGGATGATCAAGTCGACCACACGGGTACTGTAACCCCATTCGTTATCGTACCACGACACAAGTTTCACGAAGTTGTCACTCAATGCAATTCCAGCCTTTGCGTCAAAAATGCTCGACCTGCTGTCACCAACGAAGTCAGTTGAGACAACATCATCCTCTGTGTAACCAAGGATTCCTTTTAGCTTTCCCTCAGATTCCTCCCTGTATTGGTAACAATCCAATCAGTTAAAGAGTTAATCTTACAAAAGAGTGAACTGGAACCGAAGAAAGGTTACTTGATAGCCTTCTTGATATCGTCGTAGGTTGCGGCTTTCTCGAGTCTAACCGTGAGGTCAACAACTGAGACATCAACGGTGGGAACACGGAAGGACATTCCTGTCAACTTTCCGTTGAGCTGTGGAAGCACTTTTCCGACAGCTTTGGCAGCTCCGGTACTGCTGGGAATGATGTTGAAGGAAGCGGCTCTTCCACCTCTCCAGTCCTTCATTGACGGACCGTCAACTGTCTTCTGAGTAGCTGAAATCACACAAACAAACATACAATGCAACTATAATTTCAGTAAAAAGCATTCAGGAATCAATGTAATCAAAATGAAATGTATATATACCAGTAATAGAGTGAACGGTAGTCATGAGTCCCTCAACAATTCCAAACCTGTCGTTGATAACCTGCATACACAGATCACAGATGTCATCAATACAAGCGAGGCACGTACGGTTCATTTTGAAATTCAGGAGGCAGAACAAATAGAGACCTTAGCAAGGGGAGCAAGGCAGTTAGTGGTGCAACTAGCGTTGGAGACAATATTAAGGTCGGACTTGTACTCGTGCTCGTTGACACCAACAACAAACATGGGAGCGTCCTTGCTTGGGGCAGAGATAACAACCTTCTTGGCACCACCCTAAAACACCAAATCAATTCATTCAGTTAAAAGATTGTCATCGAATAAGTATGCATACATGTTAAGTTGCAATATTTACTAATACTCTTGCAAGAGCTAAATGAATAATCCTAGAATCCAACTAGCTATATGCATACTAGTACACATAATGCCATGTAACATCAAAAGAAGATGAAAAGCAGAACCTTCAAGTGAGCAGCAGCTTTGTCCTTGTCGGTGAAGACACCAGTAGACTCAACAACAAAGTCAGCTCCAGCCTCACCCCATGGGATATCCTCAGGGTTCCTTGGGATGTTAAAAAATACCACAAATTATAATTTCATAACTTAAGGAGAGACACAAAGATCAACGTCGATTTATGTATGTATACCTGATGCCAAAAACAGTGACTGGCTTCTCACCGAAGAGAAGGGTCTTCTCATCCTTCAACTTGAGTTCATTGTGCTTCCACTGCCCGTGAACACTGTCATACTTAAACATGTACGTCTGCAACACAACATATTCAATTTTACAACGTCACACATAATCAGCACATCAATAAAGAAACTCTGACCATGTACTCGGTGGTGATGAAGGGATCGTTAACAGCGACGAGCTCAACATCGTTCCTCTGAAGGATCACTCTCGCCACCAAACGCCCGATTCTTCCGAAACCTTCACCAAACCACCACCATCAACCTCAGATCCCCGCAGAACTAAAACTACGATTAAAAAAGATTCTTGATAGAAATAAATACTCACCGTTGATTCCGATCCTAATCTTCTTGTCAGCTACACAAACAAACAAACAAGAGACATATCAAAACGACGAAGCTAGAGATCGAGGAAACGCAGATCAACAAGAGCGACGAAATTCACCCATTTCAGAGATTGGAGATGACGATGAGAACGAGAGAGCAAGGTCGAGCGTGAAGAATATAGTTAGTGAGTGAGAGAGTTTGGTGTGGCTTTAGGGTTCTATAAAGCGATCGAGATTTTGATCGTGTGGCTGAGATTTGTTGTTTCGAAGAAGGTTACGGACGAGGTTGTTCATTACTTTTAAGATTATTTACCCTTTTTGCCACTGTTTTGGCCAGCGGTTTATGGCAGGTTTAAGAACTAACTGGGGAAACTAACTACTTTCGAGGATTTAAAGCTTAATTATAAGAATATTTTTTCTGTACAAAGATTTTTTTATAATTTGGTGTTCTATATTTATCAAATCGACTTCATATTGAGACACATACGTGCTCCACTTTGAGAGCTTTGTTTGAACGTGAAATGCGTTATACAAACATTCCGGCGGTAACTGGTGAATCAAAAATGGAATAGAATAAGAGGAATTGAATGCAGTAGAAAAATGGAATAGATCCATTCTATTTATTTCTTGATAAAATTGTTATGGAATTGTTTCTTTTGTATTTGGTTTTTTTTTTTTGAATTGATGGAATGAGAGCATTCTATTCTATTTATGGTAACATGTAATTTTTTTTATGAAATTAATGGAATTGATATTTGAAAGTATTCCATTCAAAAAATAGGTAATCCAGTGGCTTTTGCCAATAGTCTCCTTCTTCTAATCCTAACTTTCTCATTTGATTTTTCTTTTATTTATGTGTTAGTGGAAAGCATATAAAACTATTTAATAGCGTATTCATATGGATCCATGTACATCCTGTGAATAACTTAAATTATCAGCGGTCAACGGTTTATCATTTATCTAGAATGTTAAGATCTCACTATTATGGCATGCAATTATGTAGTTGGACACACGTATGATACAACACCATCAAGTGAGTTTTTTTTCTTTTTTGCAAAAAAAATTTCTATTGAATGCGAGAGCTTACGGATCATACAACAGTTTTGCTAGCTTATTTTTAGCTTCTAGGGTAATAACCAAAACAGATGAGGCAAGCATAAAGGCAAAAAGAGCCTAAAAACCACTTAGAATTAGCTTAACCCAAGTACCCAACTGGCTCAAAGTTTAGTAGTTGAATTAGCATGTTAAATTAGTATGTGAGGGCATTAAATATCAATATATCTGTGAAATATTCAATCTAAAAATCTTTAATACTGATGGTTTTATTGTACCATAACTCGTCAAGTGTATGTTACGTAATAAGCGTGACAATTCCTTAAATTGTTGATTATTTTGAGTTATTTTGTGGACTTTTCATATGTTTTTTTCTAAAATCCATATCATTGTCCGTCTCTTATCCATTTATCTTGAAGTGTTCACAATGTTCTGTGTAATCCTAAAGATGGAAAAGAACAAAAAATATATCACTATCAAGGTATATGTTGACATTCGATTCTTAAAGAACGTAAAAAGATAGATGCAATTATTGATGCAAACCTACATGACAAGAAAATGATTGATGCAAACTTTAACAAATGTAATCTTATCCATGTAAACCTGCTTAGAATTACCAATCTTAGTCCAGCTTGGTCTTATGGTTTATGTATTCACTAATCATTTCAATTAACTCACCACATATGCAAAGATCTGCATAGGTTATACTCTTTTGTTTGCTTTGAATTTTGACTAAATATTGGAACTGCGCAACTTTGGATTTAAGAAATTATTAAGGTCAGAACTGATACATTCAAACTGAAATTGGAGTTACAGTCTTTTATGATCCTTCCAAAGTGTAACATACAAAAAAATACAATTTGAGGTCTTATTGGCATGCAAGTTGAATCCAAGTTGATATGTTGTTACATTTGAAGAAGTACATTTTTTGTTCTTCTCAGTAGGTAGGAAACAAAAAAGCGGAAATGTACAAAGGGAGTGTGAAAACATTTATTCACATGATACAGTTTTTGTGATTAGATTATCTGTTGATGGTTTAAGACGAGAAGTTCACATTCTCTCATCTCACTCCTCGGTACACAGCACCTGGTTGAAGATCATCCATGTTGTCTATGTTCCTAAAACCATCAAATTGCAGACATGTCCATCCCCGTCTAGCTAGAAAATCACGGTAATCTTCTTCCGTGTAGAAGACTTTCTCTTCTGTATGGACTGGTAACTGGTTGGATTCATCATAATGGCAAACTCTAATAGCTAGTCCTGTACAATAGGTTTTGGATATTGGCAACTCAGTAAACCGTATTTGGAGTAGAAACATGCTGTTCAACAGATAGGAGTGTGGTGAATCTTACCATCATCTACATGAAGTAGATAGTTCCCTAAGGGCATGTCTCGGTCAAGACAACGAACAACCTGGTCTTCATCCTCTAACCAAAAAGCCCGTCGTGTTCTTAACCCAAAAGCGGATCTGATAGTGTCTTTGATTGCTTCAGTGCTACCATCAACGCCGATTCTTCTTGTATAGTCGCCAAATTTAACAGTTATGACCCTCCCACCAAAAGGCTGACCATGAGAATCGCCACCTGTTTGTATAACATAAATAAAAAAGCTCTAATTAATTACAAGAGACAAGACATAATCAGCAAGCAACCTCAAAACTGTTTGAAACATGAACAAAAAGATAGTTATAAGCTTTTTTTCTCAGACTTGCCGTTTCCAGGAGTCTCTCTCCAATTCCAAGGAGGAACTCCATTTGCTGCAACAACATCAACTGTAGCGATCGCAAGAGGATGACCATCATGGTCAAGACGCCTTTCAAGGTTTAACGCTGGCCTTCCATTAGCTAAAACATAGATTTAAAAAAAAAAAAAAAAAACTTATCAAAACACATACACATGACATCCTCTAGAAACCAAACTAAACCAACCAACAGAGAAACTATATATTAATCCCACGGCACATTCTGTTCCAATCACAGAGAAATAATTTCCTCTTGCACATGCAACTCTTTGTTTCCAATCCTAAATGCTCACAGAGCAAGTTAATACCGATTGCTCACTAGAACTTTTCAAGAGGCAATGTGCATTCTCTTTGTAATATAGCAATATATATATAATTAACACACAAAGGTCAATGATAAGATGAGTACCTTCAACAGATCCAAAAGAAATGCTCGGATCATCAAAACCTACGATGAAAGATAAAAGGTTGCCACTTTAAACAAAAGAAACTTAAACCAAGTACCAAAAACATCATCTTCTAACAAAATCAACGAGGCTATATTAAGAAACATACTCTCAAAAATAGCACTCCAACTAGTACCATCTCAGCCTAAAACATTACCCAAACTCTACCACCTATCTTATCAACATAAACACTAATCACATCTGCATTTCCTCAAAACAAATCAAGAAACTGAGCATTCCTAAGTTAAGCACCAGAAGTATCATCATCTTCTTAATTAAGAAACAGAGCATCCCTAATCTTTAGACAATCAAAGCTTATACCTTTGTCAGTAAACTGCATAAAGGAATCAACTTTAGCAGTGGGCGTTGCATTAGGGCTCTTGCTGTACTGTCCCGTCGCCGTCACTTTCTTGCTCCTCTCCCTAAGAATCTCTTCAATCTCCTTGTAATACGACATCTTCGCCGATCTATTCCCTCTGTCACGATGCTTAGCCTTCTTGAACTCCTTCAACAGATTCCTCCATTTGTCGGTACACATGGTCGGAGACCGATCGAAGCCTTTCTCCCGCATCTTGGCGGAGATCTGCTCCCAGAGATGCTTGTTGGACTTGGAGGTGTTGAAGAGTCCGTCCATGCCTCGGCGGAACATGATCAGGGAGCGTGTCTCGTCTTGGACCCACGTCTCCGCTCGTTTCTTGGGAGCTTTCACTTCGTGGTCCTCGCCGCTGCTTTCTCCGAGGAGAATCTGCTGCGGCTGGAGATGGTGATGGTGGTTGTGGTGGGGATGTAGATCTCTTCCTGGTGCGTTGGTGGGGACGTCGATGATCATGTTGTCGCGTGCGGTGGTGGTGTTATCGTCTTTGTAGAAATCGATAGGACGGGGCTTGTCGGAAACGAACATTGCTGTCTTATCGGAGCACTGAGATAGATGTGGCGACCGCAGCAATTTTTCGGTTTTTAATGTATTTAATTTGGGGGGTTTTTTAGTCTATTACAAAATTAGTGATATTTATTGTAGAAGATGCCAATTATTTAAAGTATTAATAAATATCCAAATTCGAATCTAGTCCACTTCTTAGAAAGTTGAATATGTGTAAATGAAATCTTTTTTTTTTTTTTTTTTCTTTTTGCCATCTGAAATTTCCATTTATCTTAAAAGTATCACAGCAAAAAAATACAACACCATAAGGGTCTAAGCCCAAAACACAAGGGCAATTAAGCTCAAAAAAAAAGATCCGATCGGCGCCATACGTTACCACGCATCGGGAAATTCACTTGGACGTACACGTGTTGAGACCTCGCCATCAAGGGACATCACTAGGTCACCACATCTTGACTCAAACTACGAGTCATCACCGGAGAAAAACGAAACGAACACGTGTTTCACCGGAATACACCGTAACCACCGTACACCGAACCCATCGAACCACCAAACGGATGAAGAAAAACCAGAGACTACAACATCTCCCCCTTCATCGCTTTAGCACATCATCGGAGAGTTTCATCGCCTGTCGAGATCTCATCCGATTATCAAGCCATCAAACGTGAAGACAAGAGAACATTCACCAAGCACCCATTCAAAGGAAACACCGCGACCAATCTCTCCAAACTGAAAGACATCGACGGATCCTAATCATCAACCACCGGGGCTTTCGAGAAACAGAACCACAAGCAAAGAAACCCACTAGCTTCAAGCATACACAACGATGCCTAAGCTCCACCAACAGAGATCGTCATCGACCCAGTCGAGATCTCCTCCGACTCCCAGAGAATCAAAGCTATAGACCCATCGATCGCATCACAAAGGAAAATAAATTTCTATTGTCGGCGGCGCAGAGCTTCGGAAGCCTCTACTTCTCCGAGATCAAAAGCCGACGACGACGAAGCTGAAATAGCCTCCGCCTCCCGGAATCAAAACACCCTGGTAGAGCACCAGAGAAAGCTTCGTCTCATCTCATCTCCGTTAAGAAACGAAGAGAGAAAAAGGAGAAGTCTCGGGCTCCGCCTCCAACAGTCTATGTGTAAATGAAATCTATTTATCGTGTTAATTTAAAAAAAACAAAACTAATGATTTATATTTAATTTTATTTAAATTTATAAGGTTTTTGTTTGTCTAGAGACGTAACTATATAAAAACCAAAGACTAGCTTTCAAATAAGGAAAAAGGAAGACAACAACAAACCAGGCATATGATACAATAAAACCGTGGGGCATAGGACTCTGAGCATTTCTCTCGCATCATAATGTAACATCAATCCTTGTTTACTACATTGGAGAGAAGTTTTATTTTTGTATTTTCGTTTTTACTACATTGGAGAGAAGTTTCAGTTTCATCTTCTTTGAATAGATGCAAAATGTAATATCATTCCTTGTTTTTCCTTCTTTATATATGATATTGTTTGTTGAAGCTTGTACTGGATTCTTGATGGTGACATTGTTACTATCTGTTTATTATTTGATTCATATAAATCTGGAAATAAACATGTACCAACACAAAATATGAAATAAAAGAAGCTGTTCATGATTCCCACTTGCTCTTCAACTTATCAGCATGCTTAAACTCAAATGTCAAGACCACACTTTCATCCATCCTCCTCAAGACAAAGCTCTCCACCAACACATAACATTTATAGCTCTTCCAACTCGAACCGCCTCCATCAAATATGTCTGTTCTTTCAACCACGGCTCTGCTCTTCCACCCGAACCTCTCCTCTTCCCATTTCATCCTCTCAGTGACAACCGACCTCAAACCAACACTCTTGTTTGCAAACCCAAACCAAACAACCCCATTTTCATCCACCCTTATTGTCTCTTTTCCGATAACTTGTCCCTCAAGCTTCACAACTTCTGGCTCAACTTCCACATTTACCAAAACCTCGCGGTTTTCTTTGTAAGCGTTTTCACAAGAGTAAACCTCCTCCCATTTTTGGTAAAGAGTCATGCTGTAATAAGTCGTGCTCTTAAGCTGATCCTTTGCGTCTCCATCCTTCACGAATATGAAAGGTACGTACCAGTTCCCCACCGCAACGCTTCTGTTCAGATCACTAGGAAGCTCGGAACGAAGCTTAGCGTTAATCCCTTTTGCATCATCTCTAAGACCATAGTCTTCGGATGTCGAGTACTCAACGGTCCAACCTTTTCTCTTAAGAAACTCTGGTGGTACACCGTCGGGAGCAACGGATGTTGCAAAGTAATATCGAGACAAAGATTTTCGTTGATGGATCTCGAATTGTTGGTATATGTCATAAGGATCTGCTCCTTGTGGTTTAGCTTCAGGAATACGGGTGAAACAAAAGCAGCAAGGGACTCTGTCTTCCTCTTTCGCATTAGCCGAAGCTTCTCTGTACCAAAAAGTTGTGAATAATTTTATATGGTATTTGTAAGGTATAAGCTCAAAACATTAGACATATCCATCTAAGTTTCTGTTCACACTTGAGATTTTTAATGGCCTAGTAACGGTTAGAAGACATACCCTGAGTGTTTCCCGCTTCTTTTAATGGCGTAGTAACGGTTAGAAGACAACGGCTGGTCAAGAACCGGAATGAAAACGACAGGATCCTGATAAACGATGGTCGTGTTATTAGCTGCGATGATGTAGTTCACAGTCAGCTTTGCGTTCTGTGGGAACGGTAAGCCTTTGAGTTCAGACCCGTAGCAAGATCCGAAGCAACAAGTTGGCTTTGACTCTTCATCTTGAATTATAAGTACACCGGAGTTCGGACCTTCCGGCAATGGTTGCTTTAACTCCGATCTGTTTCTTTGATATTCCGACAAACGCCTTGTAACATACATGTTTGGTTTTAGCTGGTGAATGATTAGCTAATTTTTAATGGTTTTGCGATTCGTATAACTTGTGATTGGATCTATTTATATAGAGAATGATAAGAAGAAATATAAAATTATTAATAACCAGTAAATAAATAACAGATTTAGATAACGTTTTACGCGGTACTGTCTAAAGACTTTTCCAAGCAAGATCTTGAACTTAGAAGGAGACAGAAGTCCTTTTCTAGCTGTTTTTGTCACGTCACATCGTCTTTGAATTTGTGTATAAAATCAAATTTTATCAAACTTTGAATTCAACAGGTATGACCTATACGATCGAATCTATTCACGTGGCCAATCTTCAAACGGTTGGCGTGGGGATTGTAAGAACAGAGCTTGTGTGATGGTAACGGCTTTTGATGCAGATTGCAAATAGACTTCTTGATATTAATAATAAAAAAAAAATGAATGACAAACTCAATTACAATTTCTCTTCCAACTTATAAACACGTCGAAGCTTGTATGTCAAGGTTTTTAAATGGCAAAATGCACGTTACCAGCAAGTTCAAGAAAGATTAAATGTTTTTTATATGAGTTTAAGTTGGATATAAAAATAGAGGGTTTACAAAAGTTGTTGAAATGATGATTACAAAAGGTGTAGCTTCAAAATATTAAAATTTGATAAAATAAGGAAGTGGTAGGAAGAAGAAAAATTCAAACAAAGGAAACTCTAAACTGTATCAGCTTATTACAAATGAAAATAAATAAAAACATTACCAACACACAAGAAAGCTCTCAAGATTCCCACTTGGCATTCAACTTATTAGCATGTCTAAACTCATATGTCACAAGTACACTCTCATCATGTTGATATGCCTTGAATCTGGATGTTATATCTAGGCGATGGATGTTACATCACGTACATTATACCGACTCGGTTACATCAAGAGCGTTGCATCAAGTTATTAAGGATGTTACATCTGATCGTGGGCTTAAGCCCATGAATCCGTTTAGTCTAGGGTTTTAGATGCGAGATGTTACTATATATATCTTGTACTCGAAGTAACCATGAACTTGCACTCTGTAAGCTCAATATTGCCTCCAATAATAAGATCTTTCTTTGCCCGTGGACGTAGCCCTAGGGGTGAACCACGTTAAATATCTGTGTCGTAGTTACATCGCTTTTATTCATCTGTTTCCGCATCTGTTCCTTCTCACATCCGTTACAACAAACTGATATCAGAGCTTCAGGTTGTGATCTAGTGAGAAGATGTCTGGAATAAGAGCGAAGATCGACAAGTTTGATGGGAGAAATAGCTTCAGTCTTTCGCAGATTAAGATGCAGGCGTTGTTGAAGCAACAAGGCATCTAGGGACCATTGTCAGGGAAGAAATCTGAAGCAGCTGATTTGGAGGCTCTGGAAGAGAAAGCGTTCTCAACAATTTTGTTGTGTCTAGCAGACAAGATTATCATCGAAGTATCGGATGAGAAAACGGCTGCTAGTTTGTGGCAGAAGTTGGAGAGTTTGTACATGACAAAATCTCTGACGAATAAGCTACTTTTGAAGCAACGCCTCTTCGCCATGCGTATGCAAGAAGGTATTGAGCTTCGCGACCATCTTGACAAGCTGAATTCGATATTACTGGAGCTGTGTAACATCGATGTTAAGGTGGAGGATGAAGACGCGGCACTAATCATGTTGGTATCTCTGCCGAACTCCTTCGAGAACTTCGTGCAATCGTTCATTGTTGGCAAAGATACAGTGAAACTGGATGAAGTTAGGTTGGCGCTTCATAGTCGGGAATTGCGCCATAAGGCATCCAGCTCAGGGACAGAAAATCAAGCATCGGGGTTATTTGTCAGTGGTGTGAAGGGACATGGGAACAGAAAGACTTCGAGAGATAAGAAGCCGTTTCCAAGGGGTCCTAAAGCATCTGATATTTGCAACTATTGCAAAGAGAAGGGACATTGGAAGTCAGACTGTCTCAAGATGAAGGAGCAACGGTTTGGCTCTGTTGCAGTAGCCGAGGATGAAACCAAGTCTGACGACGACATCGCTCTTGTTGTGTACGGACACGCACACTCTTCTGATGTGTGGGTTCTTGATATGGGAGCATCCTACCATATGACACCGAGGAGAGAGTGGTTTTCAGAGTACACAGAGGTACTTGACAACAAGATTAAGATGACAAATGACTTTGTCTGCAAGATTGTTGGGATTGGCTCAATCAAGCTCATGACACATGATGGTAGATTCTGCACATTGAACAAGGTTAGGCATGTTCCATCAATGACGAAGAATTTGATATCCATGAGTCTTTTGGACAGTAGAGGGTTCAAATATTCGGGTGATGATGGAGTTCTGAATGTCTGCAAGGGTTCTGATGTGATTCTGAAGGGTTTCATGAACGATACTCTATATTTGCTGAAGGGTACTACCGTTACAGGTTCAGCAAATGTTGCATCACCAAAGATCTCAGAGGAAGATATGACTAAGCTGTGGCATATGAGGCTTGGACATATAGGTGAGCGTGGGATGCAACATCTGTCGAAGCAAGATGTGCTTCATTCTGATATTGGTTTGGAACTCTGCTCGAAAGAGTTTAAACAATTTTGTAAGGATGCAACATCTGCCAAGCATCTTATAGACAGGGGAACACCACAGCGAGATGGTGTTGCAAAATGGATAAACCAGATAATGCTAGAGAGAGCGATGTGCATGCTCTCGAGTGCTGGTTTGGAGAAGCGATTTTGGGCTGAAGCAGTTAACACGGCTTGCTACTTGATAAATCTTGTTCCCCACATAGGCATCGAGTGCAGGATACCTTCTGAGGTGTGGTCAGGTAGATCTACTGAATATTCACTTTTAAGAGTGTTTATGGGCTACGGTGATGGAATCAAAGGATGCATGGACATCTGGTCCACAAGGACATCTGGTCCGCAAGGACATCTGGCCCGTTGGGGCTTATGGTCCGCAAGGACATCTGGCTCGTTGGGGCGAACGGCCCGTTGGGGCATCTGGTCCGCATGGACATCTGGTCCGCAAGGACATCTGGCCCGTTGGGGCATCTAGTCTGCAAGGACATTTGGTCCGCAAGGATATCTGATCCGTTGGGACATCCGGCCCGTTGGGGCGTCTAGTCCGTTGGGACATCTGGTCCGTTGGGACATCCAGTCCGTTGGGATATCCGGCTGATGACGAACGTCTGGCTCTAGTTGAGCATCTGGCCGTTAAAGGGCGTCTGGTTCGTCATAGCAACACATCTGGTCCGAAGGGACATCTGAGGCAAAGAGAGCGATGGTACATTTGGCGTTGAAGAATGCATCTGGTACATTTGGCGTTAATGGTGCATCTGGCACTTGAAAGTGCATCTTGTACATCTGGCGCAGAGAAACGCATCTTGTACATCTGGCGCAGAGAAACGCATCTTGTACATCTGGCGCAGAGAAACGCATCTGGTACATCTGGCACTTGAAGGTGCATCTGGTACATCTGTTATTGAGAGGATTCAAGTCAAGGTGGAGAATTGTTGATATGCCTTGAATTTGGATGTTACATCTAGGCGATGGATGTTACATCACGTACATCATATCGACTCGGTTGCATCAAGAGCGTTGCATCAAGTTATTATGGATGTTACATCTGATCGTGGGCTTAAGCCCATGAGTCCGTTTAGTCTAGGGTTTTAGATGTGAGATGTTACTATATATATCTTGTACTCGAAGTAATCCTGAACTTGCACTCTGTAAGCTCAATATTGCCTCCAATAATAAGATTTCTCTTTGCCCGTGGACGTAGCCCTAGGGGTGAACCACGTTAAATATCCGTGTCGTAGTTACATCGCTTTTATTCATCTGTTTCCGCATCTATTCCTTCTCACGTCCGTTACAACACATCCCTTCTCTTCAACACAAAGCTCTCCACCAACACATACAATCTATAGCTCTTCCAATTCGAATCGCCACCATTGAATCTGTTGGATCTCTCAATCATTGTTTCTTGAGGATCACTCCCCCACCCAAAATTCAACTCTTCCATTTTCATCCTCTCGATAACAGCAATTTTCAAACCTAACCTCTTGTTTGCAACCTCAAACCACACAACCATATTTTCAATATCCGAACTTCCTCTCTTATCTTCTACGGTCTCGTGTCCCTCAAGCTTCACAACTAGTGGTTCCACTTGAACAGTAACTACAACCTCGCGGTTGTCTTTGTATGCGTTCTCACAACAGTAAACCTCTTCCCATCTTTGGTAAAGAGACATGGGGTAATAAGTTGCCTTAAGATGATCATTTGCGTTACTTTCGTTCACGAATATGAAAGGAACATACTTTTTCTCGAGTAACTCTGGTGGTACCCAGCCAATACCAGCGGATGTTGCAAAGTAACTTCGCGACAACGATTTTGGTGGATAGATCTCGATTTTTTGGTATATGTCATATGAATCTGAGTGTTGTGGTTCAGCTTCAGGAACATGGCGGTGGCAAAAGCAGAACGGGACTTTGTCTCTGTCTTCCTCTGTTGCATTAGCCGATGATTCTCTGCGACACAAGTTTACAAAAATAGAAATAAAAATAATTAGGTTTTTCTGTTGCCCTTTTCGCAAGTTAGGTTTTTTTTTAGCTTGGTACCATACACCTGGTTGAATTATAAAAAAAAGTTTGGTATCTTGATAATTAAAAACATGTTAATATAACCCAAAAGGTCTGAAAAGCTCAAGATTCAAGACTTACGGTATACATGCCCTCCTACGCATTTGAGATTTTAAAAATGGTTATTTATGATAGCTAGGGAAAATTTTCTAAATACTCTTTTTTTTTAATGTCTAGAGATACTAGATCTGAAAACACTTCGGTCAATTTTAAATTAACTTTACCAACCGAAATTGAACTCGTAGGACCATTTGGTTCACTATATTTATCACTCTAAAATAGAATCTCTAATGGTTCACTCTATTTATCATTCTAAAATAGAATAATTCTATAATAGAGTTGAATTATACCCTAATGATAATCTATTTTAAAGTGAAAAATAGAGTGATGAACAAAAAAAAATAACTTATTATATATATAGAGTAAATTCATTTTTACTCTATTATAGAATAGAAAAAATAGAATACCATTAAAGTTTTTTTACTTTAAACTCTATTTTAGAGTAAAAAATAAAATGGGATTGAAAATGCCTTGAATGTTTAGATTCTTACTCTCTCTCTCTGTTTCAGAAAGTTTTAGGATTTTCACACTTATTAAGAAAATATATCAGATTTTAGTTACTGATACATTATTTTTTTGTAATTAAATATTCTCCATAACTTTTAACCAATAGAATTTTAATAAACACAATTTTGTTTTTTTTAAGTTTACAATTTACAATTAATTTATACATTGAAACCGTAAAAAATGTATTTTTTAAACAATTTTTTTCTAAAACATGATTCTTTTGGAAACGGAGATGGGAGTATTCGATAGTCCAAGCGTTTTAGCCACTATGCTAATCCGATAAAATTTTCTTAATATTTCGCTATGAAAATTAGGGGTTTGTCTGTTATATCCTTGTAATAGTCACATGATTAAAACAATTAAGAAAGTTGACTTTTTCTGACTCTAAGCCATACCCTGAGTGTTTCCCGCTTCGTTTAATGGCGTAGTAGCAGTTAGAACGTAACATTAGATCAAGAACGGGGATGAAAGCGACCGGATCACGATAAGTAGTGGTCACGCTATTAACTGTGATGTTGTATTTCACAGTCAGCTTCACGTTCTGTGGAAACGGTAAGCCTTTGAGCCCAGGCGCGTAGCAAGATCCGAGGCAACATGTTGGCTTTGACTCTTTATCTTGGATTATAAGTACGCCGGAGTTTCGACCTTCCGGAGCCTTCCTGTTTGTTCGGTAGTCCGACAAAGTCCTCGTAACATACATTTTTTGTTTTTAACTTGTAAATGTTTTATGTAGGAATTCAGTGTTGTGGTTTGGGTCTATATATAATATAGAGTAGGATAATAAAAAAAAACATTTAACAGAAAATAAAGACTTAGAGAAGTTTGTCTAAAGACTTTTTCGAAGTCTTATAAAATATAGGATTTACAAAAAAAAAGGTCTTATAAAATAAACATTTTATTGAAGTTTTTTTCCAGTCAGTTCTTATGTCACATCATATCGTTTTTATAATCAGCGAATTGTTAGTATTTTATTCATTTGAAATTCAACAGAAACAACATTTTGGTTAAGCTGAATATTAGGATCGCTACATTACATATTTTTATTATATCGATCGGCTTTTTGACCGATTTAAATCACATTGCTCAAAAACCTTAGTTTTGCGTTTATCCACTTTCGAGTTCCAAAATATCAACTACACGAGGTGGCTCCAGTCAAACCATAATTCGACATTTTCCCATAGATATATTGGTAAGAAAGTGAGAAATGACAAACTCTTTAACAACAAAGTCATCTCCACAATTTAAACTATCTCCAACTAGGTTCCTTTGAAGCAGAAAGTTAGAAAAAGATTAATAAAAAAAAAGGCAGTGGACAAGAATCATGATGATCCTCACACTACAGTTGCTGAAGTACCCCATTGGATACCTTGAATCCCAGTTTGCTAAATCGAAGCCTCATAAATCAGTAATGACAATGTTAGTGGTCTAGGGTGGAATTTTAAAGATCATATGGATATTGAATCATCCGGACTACGTGTGTTCAACAGAAGAATTTCGGTTTTACACGTTGAAATAGAAAGATTACTTTGGGCAGTCTCATGTATGAGAGACATGAGAATTTTATCCATCCGCTTCGAGTCGAACTGCTCAGACCTAGTAGATATAATCACGAGCCCGATGGAATGGCCAAATTTTGCTTCAAAGATTGATACTTTCCGATGTCTATAGGATAACTTCGAGACCTTGAACCTGTATCATATTCACCGGAGTGAGAATGGTCGGACATACCAACTAGCGAAAAATGCTAAGACCATATGCTTTATTTTCTCCCACATAGATGAGTCAGAGTCAAATAGAAGTGTTCCTTGAAAGACAGTGTTGTCTCAACACAATTTGGTCTAACCAAATGGGTAGCTAATTAACAAAAAAAAATACCAATTACATTTAGTTGATAAAAGATTAATTACCAAACCCAACATAGAAAATTAGCAACCAAATTTAGATTCATAAAAATTGATATTACATGAAACATGACCTTAAGTTTATATTATTACAAAAACATGCATGAACCTTCTTCACCAAGATATTAAATCAACAGTTGCACACATGACACACAATGAAAACATAAATGAATTGAACTCAATCCCACTTGCTCTTTAACTTATCAACATGTCTAAACTCAAATGTCAACACCAAACTCCCATCCATTCTCTTCAATTCAAAGCTCTCTACCAATACATAACATTTATAACTCTGCCAAAGCATTGCATTGCCGTCAAATATCTCTGATCTCTTAATCCTAGACTTTATGTCATCAGTTTCCTTCGACCATCCAAATCTCTCCTCTTCCCATTTCATCCTCTCCACGACCATTGATCTTAAACCTATCTTCTTTCCTGCAATCTCGAACCACACAACCCCATTTTCATCCACACCTCTGGTTTCTTTTCCAATCACTTGCCCTTCAAGCTTCACCAATTCTGATTCTACTTCAACATCAACTACAACCTCTCTGTCTTGTTCGTTGTAATTAACCTTCCAACATGAGTAAACCTCTTCCCAACTTTGTCTAAGAGTCATGCTGTAATAGGTTGATCTCTTTATCTGAGCCTTTGCGTCTCTTTCTTTCACAAATATGAAAGGAACATACCATTTCCCTACCACAACGCTTGTATTAAAATCACCAGGAAGCTTTGAACGACGCATAGTGTTAATTCCCTTTGCATCATCTATTAGACCGAAGTCCTGGGAAGTTGAGTACCCAACCCTCCAGTTTTTTCTTTTAAGGAACCAGGGTGGCACCCCGTCAGGAGCAACGGATGTTGCAGAGTAATAATAAGACTTTCGTTGATGGATAGCGAATTGTTGGTATATGTCATAAGGATCTGCTTGTCGTGGCTTAGCTTCAGGGACATAGTTGAAACAAAAGCAGCATGGGACTCTGTCTTCCTCTTTGGCACTTTCCGATGCTTCTCTGCACACATTATATTAACAAAACATGTTGAGGTTTTTTGCTCACACCGTGTGTGCAAGTTAGGTCGTTTAAGGAACAAGGTAAATACTAAAATAGCAAATCACCTTGGAAAAAAAGATGAAGATGAAAATCATATGAACAAGAAAATTGTTCATCATCACTATTCCCACCTTTTTATATGGATAAAAAAATTTCATACTTTCACAAGAAAACATATTAAATATTTATCAAGAATATAATATTTTGTTATTATCAATTTTTTAATAACACTAAATCAATAATTATTTAATTAAAATTTACAATTTTCTGTGTGATAATATTAATAAAATTTAATAAAAGCATAAAAAGTTTATCTTGATCTTTTCAGAAACATTCATAGTATAAAACAAACGTTGGGTTTGACTGGTTGAAGCTGCTTTCTATTTTTTGCTCTAAGATTTAGGTTTTAAATTTTTAGCTTTGGCTTTAATTTATTTTGATGTAGAAAATTTTTCTGAGCACTAAATAAAACTCTAGAGAAAGTGTTTTCTAAAACTAACATATTTTCTATTTTAATGTTTTAGTTTTGGATTCAATTTTAAAAATAAAAGGATGATTGCTTTTAAAAATGGCTGTGAAAATTAAAAATCTGTCTACAGCTTCTGAAATAAAAGCATGATTGTTTTAAAAGATAACTCTAGAAATTAAAAATGATGTCCACACACTACCAATCATCCCTGTTGTTTGTGATTTCTAGGCTCCGGTACAAAAAATCCGTTTAAGCCGAAAAATGAATCGTATCTTAGACACTTGTGGAACAAAAAAGAAAGAAAACAGCTCAAAGAATGCCAAACTTCCATGCAGATTTGCGATAGAGTAAGATTGTTTTTTCAGTAATCTCATGTCGATCATGGATTTGTCCTTGAAAATAACATGTAAAAGGCAAGAAAGTTGTAAGATTATGTTACCCTGAATGCTTCCCACGTCTTATAATGACATAATAACAGTTTGAAGATAAGGGCTGATCGAGAACCGGGATGAACAAGACCGGGTCATGATATGAGTCATCTCCGTCACTATAGCTCACCGTCAGCTTTGCGTTCTGTGGGAACGGCAAGCCTTTTAGATCTTGACCATAGCACAACCCAAAGCAAGAGAGGGGTCTTGACTCTTCGTCTTGAATCACAAGTACTCCAGAGTTTGGACCTTCTGGTGGCCGCTGTTCCAACTCCAACGGATTCCTCTGGTACTCAGAAAGACGTCTTGTAACATACATCTTCAATTCAGAATCTACCAGGTGTCAAATCCAGGAGTTGAGATCTCGCTTTTATATAATTGCACCATGGATTGAGAGGTAAGCTAGTTGTACAAGCTTTCGTATAAAGACTTTTCAAAGGTTTTGACTTTATGGTTTATTTATACAGAGGTTTTACAAATATGTTGAGAGCTTCAAGTTACATACATTGTAGCCTGTTTATTTAATGAATAATGTAAAAACATGTTTGACCGATGCACATTCTTTGTAGGTTATCGTCCGGTATGTTAGGGACAAGCGTGTAGTTGATGTTGGTACTATTAAAATGTGAAACTATGCTTTTAGTTAATTTATTTTATTACAAAAAGTCAAATGTCAATATTCTTCATATAATCATATCTTAATACATATTTATATGATAACAGTGAAAAATGTTTCTAGAATAATTTTTCGTATTTTTCCCATGCATAAATCCAAAGCAAAAACATTATACAAAGTTCTCTACATAAACTCACCTATACTGATCAAACAAAGACAAGAATGACTAAGAAGAAGACGTCCATACTGATCCTTCGTCGTACTGATCCAACGGTACACGCAAAACAAAACAAAATATTGCCTTTAGGGTTCTTTTCAAGCTTCCTTACGCGTGATCATGTCCCCCTTAGACCATGTTCACTCTAATACTTTTCATTCTAAAATAAAATAACTTTATAATATAGTTAAATTCTATTCCAATGATTTTATATTTTAGAGTGGAAAATATAATGATAAACAAAAATAAATAAATTATTCTACAAATAGAGTAAATCTATATTTCATTTTATTATAGAGTAGAAAAAAATTGAATTGGAGATTTTTTTTATTTCTAAACTCTATTTTATAGTGAAAAATAGAGTGAGATTAGAGATGTCCTTCCCATGCGTTACTATCTAATTTCGAGGAAGATTTTATTTAGTTTTATGAGTTTAAGAAAATAAGAAATTTTAGAAAAAGTTGGAGCATCTAGGAAGAAGAATGACCAATTAGCAATAAGTTAAATAACGGATAGTAAGATAATCATTTATTCGTTTCAATTTAACAGAGTTCACATCAATTCAATGCAGGCCAAGATAAAGCATACGCTGAAAATGAAGAAGCTCAATTCAGTATTGGATAGTCCTCATTAATTTATCAGCATGTCTAAACTCATATGTCAACACCAAACTCCCATCCATTCTATTCAGCTCAAAGCTCTCTACCAATACATAACATTTATAACTCTTCCAATGTGATGAACCACATTCAAATCGATCCAACTTCTTAACCGTCAATAGGTTTCCATCTATCTTCTTCCATCCAAAGTTCTCCTCTTCGCTTTCCATCCTCTCAACAATCATAGACCTTAAACCTATCTTCTTGTTTTTTCCTTCATGATCAAAAACTTGGAACCAAACAATCCCTTTAGCATCCAAATATGTTGTTCCTATATTAATCTTTTGTCCCTCTACTTTAATCACTTCAGCTTCAAGATTCACATCAACGACAACCTGAATACAATCTTCATTGCGAACATTCTCATAGAAGAAAACCTCTTCCCATCTTTGCTGAAGGGTCATGTTGTAATACATTGATATCTTCACTTGATCTATTATGTCTCCTTCCTTCACAAACAAGAAAGGGACATACCATTTCCCAACAACAACGCTCATATCAAGACCAGGAAGCGTAGAACGTAGCTCCACATTTAGACCTTTGGCATCATCTATGAGACCAAAGTCTCGCAGGGTTGAAGTCGAGTTTTCTATTGTCCAGCTCCTCATGAGGAATGCAGGAAGTATAGCATTAGGATCAGCGGGCTTTGCATGATAGTAAGAACAGGAAGGCGCTGATGTAGTTCTGATCACAACTTGCCGGTGAATTTCATAAGGATCTGGTTGGGGCTTCTTATACATATGAACATGATTGAATTTGATGCAGAAGCAGCATGTTACTCTCTCCACCTCTTTTTCAGTGCTAGTAGATGATTCCCTGCAATCCAAAATTTAAGCTTCTCCAAATGAGATGAGTTTTCGAAACATTAATATGTAGATGTGGGCATTTGAATTGTTTGTCATGCATGCTTATATGACATAAAAGAACTTATAAAGTTCAAGAAATTAATCATTATTGTAGGGATTATAATGGGATCAATTCAAACCTGATCTAAACATAAGACTATTTCCAATGTATTTTTCTATACATTTTTAAAAAATATAGTAATCTATAATAGATGAAATCTATAAAGTAAAAAAAAAAAGAAAGATATTTTCTCCCTAAATATAGAAATTTTTATTTTAGAGGAAAAAAATAAAAGTGACTTAGAATATTTTAGGAAAATACAAAAATGAGGTGCTCTATAGTCGAAGTAATCATATATTATTACTGATTATATGAAAATTTTGATACATTTTTAATAAATCATATAATGTTTATTTATAAAAACATATCATACACACTTCTTAGATAATCACTTATTATTAGTGTAAGTAGATGAAAATCTAGAAAATTGTAAACCACTCCATCTTTAATATTTCATGTCGGATAAGAAATTCATAGGTAAATAGTCATACCTCGAATAATACCCGCACCGTTCATAAGTGTAGTAACGATTAGAAGATAGAGGAAGACCAAGAACAGGTATGAACACAGCCGGATCACGACGAACGTTGTCTCTATGCGAACCGTAGTTGTGTATAACGGTCAACGCTGCGTTTTGTGGAAACGGTAATCCTCTGAAGAGAGTTTCGTTGCACAAACCAAAGCAACAAGTGGTCAACGATTCTTCGTCTTGAATCACAAGCACGCCGGAGTTTGGTCCTTCAGGTGGTGGCTTCTTGAGCTCCGACGGGTTTTTCCGGTACTCCGATAAAGCTCGTGTTACATACATGTTGTCGTGTCGCGTGTTTTGGTTTATGGTTTGTGAGGGAACATGCTTGATCGATGCATAATTTTATGATGAAGTATGTTGACTTTTGTTATAGTCTTTATAAGTTAGTCTTATTACCGTAATGTTAGGAAGTCAACGCGTAATTGCTATTAGTATTGTATTAAAAATGCAAGAACATACACTATGCTTTTGGTTAATTCATTCGTACCACAAAAAGGTCAAATGTGGTTGTAAACGAAATTCATTTTAATGATAAATAATCTTATTTTATATGGTAACAGTAAAGCAAAAAAATACTAATAATTTTCGTATTTTTTTCCCATGCATATAAATTCAAAGCAAAAAGACATTATACAAAGTCTTCTACATAAATTCACCTATCCTGATCAAACAGACAAGAATGACTAAGAAGAAATACATCACCGATCCGGTGAGGAGGTCCATATTGATCATTCAACGTACTGGTCCAACGGTCCACACACACACACAAAAAAAAAGCAATACCCTTAGGGTTTCTTTTCAAGCTTCTTCGTGATCCTGTGGATAACCAAAAGAGATACAAACATTAATGTTTTCAAAACAAGAACATGACCTGTTTGACAGGTTTTGATCAAAGACTTCACCTGAAGCAGTAGATTCCAAGAGCCGCAGTGATCTCATGGATGACCGAAGTCGCAAAGTGCAAGTATAACGACACTGTTTTGCATCAATACAACATTAGTTAGGACTTAGGAGGGCCAAGATAACTGACTAATGAAGAGAGAAAAACAAACAGCTGAGCTAATTGTTTTAGGAGCAAACCTGTGAATATACAGTAGCCGAGAAGAACCCATAACTCGTCGACTAAAGGAACCCTGAAAGACACAAGTTTCTCAGTTTTATAAAGACAAAAAAAACAATGAAGTTTCTGCAGGAAATTGTAAAGATGTAATAAAAAAAAAACATACCCATTATTCAATCTTGCGGTTAGAGCGTTTGCAAGTGCAAAGGGAAGATAGACCAGCGACTGCATTTTGAATAAAAAACATATCATCAAGGTTACATTTTGCGAAACCAGTAAGATGAAGAGATCAAAGAGTTATGGGATATTACCATGCACATGTTTGTTTTCAGTCCTTTCGGCTCATCACACAAGTGAGCAAGAATCATTCTTCCCTGAGAACAAAAGAAGAAACATAAAACTTTTCTTTGAGTTGCAACTTTTTGGAATGATAGTTAAATAGCATTAGAAATGAAGACTTACAACTAGAAATCCAAAGGCAAGTCCAGTTCCAAGTACAACCAAGTGAGGGTATGTTTCTATGAGATTGATTGGAGACAAGTAATCCCTGTAGCAAAATATGATCCCACTCATTTTCAACAGAGAAGGAGAGATATATATAGTAAGTCATTTTCAGAAGAGCATAAAACAAAAGACTTACCATATCAAAACACCTCCAAGAAGAACCACGAATGGATAAAGCTGCATCAGATAATTCAAACAGAACAATAAGCTTACAGCTTTAAAAACAAGTATTATATAAATCAATTGTTCAGGAGATTACCATAGCTAATGCTAGCACCATGCTCCCTTTTCTTGATTGAACAACTTTATAGACATTTGACACACTGCAAAAAATGCAACCGCATATGAACCACCTCATCAACTAGGAAACTTAACTCAACTTACAAAAGGGACCTGAACTCAACACTAAAGAATACTAGTATTTTCTAATTTTATCAGTACTTTCATTTCTGAGAAAGAAACACTGAATCGTCTGAAAAAAAAAAACATATCTTGTTCAAGTTAAGAAGACTCACTTGATTGCGACGGTTGGTATAACAGCAAAAGCGATCATCATGTATAATACTGCTCTGGAAGTTCGGATGTCTAAAACAGAGAACTCAAAGTTTAATCAAGAAATCAAAGAGAGCAACGGTAAAAGAAAATTGGATGAATAAAAATGTGGGGAGATAGTTTTTACCATTAACAAATGGCACCCAACTAAACAATGGTATGGACTCCCCCAATTCCTGAGCCCACCATTCAGCACCTTTAGACAGAAAAATAAAAAGATCAATATTGGAAGTAAAGACCAAACCCAAGTATAGAAAGACATTGGTCTGAAATGAAATGCTTAAAGATTGGAGTGCAGACAAGAAAGAAGCATTTACCGACAAGGGCGGTGAAGAAGTGGCTGACGTATATAAGTGCAAGACCCTCTGTAGGTCCATTGATTACCGGAAGAATAAGTGTGTTGGTGAAATAGCTAGAGGAGCGTGAACAAAAGTATTAGGAAGTCTATAACAATGTTAAGAGACATTTTCATAGAGTTATAAGCAGAGGGCTTACTGTTCCCATGTAGCTCCATAGAAAGGAATAGCTGAAATAACCCAGAACCAGAAAGTATCTCTTCCGCACATTGCAGTGCTTCCAAACGCCATGGCTTCAAACTGTTTCCATTGTCAAACCTTAAGCATGGATTCCATGAATGTAATGTAAAAAGAGAGAAAGGATTTGTTAATGCATACCGCACAAGCAAGTGCATCACAACCTGCAAAAATTGGAACACATGTCAGAAAAATCTAGAAACAAAACTGAGGACAGATAATCAAAAAGGGGAAAAGATAAAGCACCATGATCAAAAAGTTCTCCTAGGGGGCTAGAGGAGTTCGTTCTTCTTGCTTGCTTCCCATCAACCGCATCAAATGTCTATAAACTCAAACGGTTCAGGGAAAAAAAATAGTTAAAACACATTCAAAAGTCAAAAAATTTGAAGAAAGAGAGAGAGACGCAGACCTGATACAAGAAGAGAAGCAAACCATGTGCGAAGTGCACCCATCGTGGAGGAGGAGAATCCAACTGAGGTGAATATATCTGAGACAGACAGGAAAATAAAAAGTGTCTTTGTAATCAAATCCATATGCAGAAAGCAGACATAAAGACAACAAGCAAATGCTTCAAGAGAAGAGATTAATGACTCACGTATCCTAGCAGGGAAGATGTGACTAGAAACATGAACCCCATAAGCGTTATCTGCAAACCAATAAAAACACACAACGCCAATAAGTAATAACGACACCACATAAACCAAAATAGAGAGACAGGAAACACTTATATATACCATGTTCGGTCTGTGTATGGTCCAAAAGGCAGTAACAGAGATAAAACCACATGAAAAGACAAAACAAAAGTCAAGACTTCTCATTTAGCCTCCCATCAAGTAAAGCTTAAAAAAAACAAAAGAGAGAGAGAGAGAGACTTACGGCATCCATAGAGGGAAGACTTTGACAAAACGAGTCCAAAAAGGGTTGAGAAGGTATTTGGCAAGATAAGAGTGATCCTCTCCACTGTATTTGTACCTATGAAGAGCTGCTGCACCATGTGCTCCTATGTAACCCATTACTCTCTAACCCCTTGCTGATTCTGAAAATACAAAAAGACGTTAAAGCAGGGATCTTTAGGCTCTCACTATCACTAATCAGACTCCTTAACGCTAAATCAAGAAAATGGGTATGACCCTTTCTACAAAAAGAACAGAACTTTGCTCGAGCTGCGATAGGAACCTTCGAGATTTGGATCCTTTGCTACAAAAGTTGTTCAAGAGAAGAGTACTTACGAAGGTTCCGGTGGTTTGTGTCGGCGAAAGTAAAGGAAGAGCCTTTCGAGTGTCCGTGCCCAAAAGAACGGCGAAGCTGGAGGAGAGGACCTGAAGCAAACAGAGGGCTTTGCTTTACCCCACACGTGTGAAAGATATTTCTTTTTGTTGTAATTAATGTATGTATATACTTTTGTTATATACGAATATCTTTTATACCACTTGGTTTGGTTTCTATGGTGTTAACGAGTTTACAGGTTAGTACCTTAACAAGAAACAATCAAAAGGACTTGTTGCTGTCGAATCATATTCTTCTTTTTATTTTATTTCTCCTTTTGCTTTTCTTACCTTTTAATATTGAGTAATAATATTTCTTCAAAAAGGATTATGCCAGCTCCATTTTTCATTCTTAGACAAAGCCAAAGTTGCTTACTTTTACAATGTCCAAAAAAATATTAGTTTATTTAGTCAATTATAGATTTTATCAACAAATAATTAAAAAAAAAAATGTGAAGAATATTTCAAAATTAAATAATTCGAGTTTGGATGTGTAGTTTTGAAGCAAAATAAACGTGAAAGAAGAAATATCAACCATGTTTAAATTTAAAATTCAACCACCAAAATATTAGTAAGAACTAAGAACATGAATATACTTTACAGATTTATCAATGATGTTACTGATAGTGAAGTGATACAATGAATTACAATACAATACAATACATTATTACAATACAATCAAAGGAGATACTGAAGCTGTTCAATGTACAATTCAATAAATCTCCAAAATGAGAAATGGTTAAATCTATTCTGTGCATGAGCTGGTCCAGTGTTGGAGATTGAAGACTCAGTCTCCACTCTTAACATCCATCAGTGATCAGAACCACTCTTATACATTTCATAAGCTCCTCCTATACCTTTGTTATGAATCAATCCTCATGCTCATCTTCACCTTCAGAATCTACAAAACAAACAAAAAAACTACCTTGAAGATCACTTCTTGATTTGACAAAAAAAAAAACAGATTTTTAATTATTATAAACTAAGCTTACCGGATCTAACATCTTCACTAAGCTTGCCTCTATCTTGTATTTGTTTCACAAGCATCCGATACATCAAAACCCACCAATATATATGAAGAACAAGTAGGCAATAGAGAAGAGTGTTGAACATGTAGTAGTATATTGGTCCTTCCACAGGGTGTTTGTCCTTATCCAGCTCCAAAACTACTTCGTAGCTGCAACAAAACATGTATTACATACATATATAAGGAGAAAAACATTCGAGAGAACTATAAACTGATATCAGATATACACCAACCTTGTGCTCCATAAGATCCAAAAGGGATAGTAAATGAGGCGAAGAATGATCCAAGACATAACAAAAAGAATGAATGAAAAGCTTGCAATCCCTTCAGCTCCACTATACTTAGACATTTTCCCGACTTCAAGAAACACATCACTTGCATCGTGAAGTGCCAGAACAACCGAACCAACACGAGAGAAGCTATAAAAAGAAGAAGAAGATCAAAACAATGTGGAGCAAATGAAGCCATTGAAGAGTAGGAGTGTGTGACGGGAAGCATATACCTACATACGTATGAGAGGACAATAAGAATAAGAGTTGCGATATGATGACCCATTGAAACTCCAAAATCAGAACGCCTTGTTTCCCAGAAGATCAGAGCAAAGATTGAGTATGTGTAGAATCCAGCCACGAACATATACAGAAGCTTCAACTTTAACCTGCATGAGAAAGATATATAACTTTTAACCTGTGAATATATAAGCAAAGGCCTTGAGAAGAAGAAACAAACTTACTTGGTTTGTTGATCAGGCCAGGACTGGTCTCCAGGGCCAACCCAAAAGTATTTAGTGTTCATAAACCAAGGCTCATTGTAAGTCACAGAGAGAGCGAGAATCTCAGCTGATAGATAGTAAACACACTTCCATGCTGATTCTTTGAATTTTCTGATTTTTTTATTTCTCTCGGTTGCATCATCTCCAAGATTCTGTCTCTGTTTCCCGTATATCAAATGCTTTGCCAATTTCTATAAACACCAAACATCAAGTTCAAGTTAAAAAACAAAAAAAAAAAAGTGAACTTTCTCCATACCCTACTTGAAAGTAACCAAAGGCACACATGATAGATGCTTAACTAGAGAGGAAGTAGAGCTAAACAAAGTCAAGTACTCGTTACCATAAATGTTTAATTTAAAAAAACGAATCCACCATAATATCACAAATACATTCATATTCTCACTCACATACACTAAGCTTTCAATCATTCTTGACATCATAACCATCAAAAAGAGAGATACTTTCAGCTACAATCTCAATTCATCTTAGAGAAGCTTCTTAATATAAGGCAATGATGAAAACAATACAATCATTTCAAGTGACTTGAGCAACACAATACAATCAATCTATATAAAGGTAAAGGCTTTAGAAGAGAGTGCATCACAAAAAGCTCAAAGCTTTTGATCTATAAGAAAAGTACCTACCTCGAAGACGAATCTATCGAGGAGGAACCGAACCGAAGGGAAGAACACAGCGAAGAGAGGAAGAACACGAAAGTCTCGGTAAACCGGAGGTGATTCCAGCTCCCAGTCGATCGATTTCACAGATTCTAACAAACCCATCTCCCGATTTTAACTAATCAGAAAATTTTACATATGGTTGACTTCTCCTTTTATTGGATCAAGTGGGAGTTGTTGAAGTGTACTACTCCAATTACAATCTCCCAATTTGGTTGATTCTCTATCAGAAGAATGTATGCTTTTTTATATATTTTCAAAGCTGGAATCGTTTTTGGTCTTCCTCGAACCTTCTGAATCGCTTAGAGTCTTCTCTACTTTTCAAGCTGGCAAATGTGACAACTTGTTATTGTTTAGTTGACTTCTATTTGGATTTTAACTTTGAATTTTATTAAACTTAAATAATTGGACAAGTTACTGTCTTTTTTTGAAAAAAATAAAATAAAAACGACTGGTGTACGTCATTAGTTTGTTCTGTCTATTGTCATAGAAGACGTTGTAGATTATAATTTGTAATAAAATTATAGTTGAAGTTTTGGAACGAATTTTATTTATATATATAATGGAAAGTTTTGGGAAAATAATGATTCGTTGATTATCGACGTCAAATAATGATTTCTAGTTTGTGAGATATACTAGTTTATGTTAATGTATGATAAACCTTTATGCAAGACTCTCCTCTCTTTTAGAGAGAGGATTTTTTCTCTACTTTCCTTGTTCCCAAATTTAATCTTTCACAAGGAGTAGAGATAAGAGAGTTTTCCATATCGGTTTTTGTTTCCGGCGACGCACTTTTTTCTTCGGTAGTCGGCCGGTTCTGTCTCCGGCGTCGCGTCGTTACTCTCGATGGTCGTCCGGCTTTTGTCTCCAGCGTCTTTGCCTTCTTCTCCGGCAATGGCGACTGGCTTTCTTGGGTTGTAAAGGGTTGGGGCGGCGGATGATATCTCGATGATGGTTTATCGACGTTCTCCGCCGGTGGGTGATTCTGGTACATGTGATGTTTGTTCTGTGTGGGTGTGGCTCGGATGAGATCTCAAAATAGTTTGATTGAAGCTCTCCGAGAGTTAGTGCTCTGGCAATGATGGTGGATGCCGTGGAGTTGTGGTGGCTGTGATCGTGAGGTTTGGTCCCGGTGAGCCGGTGGTTTCCCGTGTCGGCGTTGTCGATTTGCATGTCGGGAACATGAAGGGGTGATTTCAACCACGTGTTTCTCTTTCACAGTGGTTTGAACACGTGGCTGCGTAGTCAATGCGTTTCCACTTTCGTGTTGGCGAATTGTTCAATGGGCCGTTGTTGGCCTTTGTAATGTTTAGCTGTGTTGGGTTTTTTGGTGGGTTAAATACTTTTTGTAATGGACTTGTATGGTTACTACTTTTATAATAAATAAAATTTAGAAGGAAAAAAAAAAGTTTATGTTAATGTTAAGTGCAAATATAATAATTGTATAATTATTGCATGGTATGATTGGTCTCACGGTATGAAAGTAAATAATTCATTTTTTAGGGAATGTGAATCGTATCATTATTTTACAGGGTATCACCGATGAAAAGCTAATAAGGATGATGATTAGAATATTTGAATACTCCCTTCGTTTCTAAATATAAATTTTTTTAGCAAAAATAGTTTGTTTCACAGTATAAGTAATTTACATATTTCAATGCATCTTTTTCATTTATTGAATATTGTGTGACCAATTAAATAATATTAAATTTTTAATAATTGATTGAATTAATTGGTTAAATGATATTTTTTTAAATAATAATTTTTAAATATTCGTGATTTTAAACAAAACTACTTATAATTAAAAACTGATGGAGTATTAGATTTTATCAAAAAATGATTAGAATATTCGAATCTCAATTGATGCGTCTCATTATTGTGTTTCACACTCGTTAAAGCTTTGTCCACACATGCACGTTCGTCGGTGATTATACTGTACTACTGAAGCCTTATCTTCTCAATTTTCTATGGGTTTGAAGTAGGAGTAATATACTACTCCTAGATATGTCCATGATGTTTCGATATATTCAAAGTCACATTGAAACAAGAAGAGGTGATGTTTCCAAGGAGAAATGAAAGCGTTGACCCCAAGTTGCCAAAATTTGACTTCACGTTCTCTGTCTTTCTGCTTCATAGATCTTTACTATTTCTTCATATAACGCCCATCTTTCTATACAGCATATGATTCTATACAACCGCATCTTATTATTTAATTAATATAAAAAAGTCAAATATCTCCGTATACTTTATTAAATTAGGCGTTATCCCATATAACTTCAGAAGCATCAACTTCTTTTTGTACCTTCTTTTTGTAGCCACATGTCATTACTATGATGATTCTTAGAATCATTAGAGAAAGATGTTGGTCCATCTAATTATATAATAAAATTTTTATTAAACTAACAATAAATTCATCATTAATGTATTTTATTATTTCCTTAAATAAAATTTACGGAATTGACTATGCCTAATGTGACTAAAGTATATATGATAATTAATGATTTTGAATAATAAAGATTTGATAAAAAAAATAGTGTATCTTCTATCATATTTGTTTAATTTTAAACTAATAAATAAATTAAACAACCACAATAACCATATAATAAAAATTTAGATTTTTATGTATATGTTATATTTTGAATTTTTACAAACGGCTATAAATTACTAAAACTGTTAAGAGTCTCACATTCAAATTTTATGATCCATGGTTTAAAAATTTTGTTATGACAAAATACAAATGATTACAAAAATTATATAAGTAAAAAGTCTAATTTAATTAATTATTAAAATTAATATATATATCATTTTAAATTAAGCTATAAACCATATAAAATACAATATTTTAGTTTCAAAATTGACTTTGAACAATTTTTTTTGATAAAATTTTTGAACGATCATTGACAACTTATTTTTTTTAAATTATAAATTACTAAAAATATTAATCCCACAATGAAAATTTTGTTATCAGTAATTTAAATTTTTTTCTATAAAAGATATAAATGATCGAAAAAACTATATGAGTAGAAATCATCATTTAATAGATATTAATATTAAAAATATACTAAAATATATTATCTATGCTAGTATCATTTAAATTTAATTACATATCCTATCAAATATATAAAAAAATATTTTTTGGATTAATAAAATTAATTTATATGTTCGCACCAATTTAATTATATATTTAATAGTTACTGAACTTTAATTATTTAACATATATTAATTATTTCATAATATGTAAAAATATTTAATACATAAAATAATTTATATATATAATGTTGATCCCGCGCAAGGCGCGGATCTTAACCTAGTATAGTATATAAAAGAGCTCTTTGTTTGCCTCTTCATATCTTAAAGAGAAGAAGAGTAAATGATGAAGATGAAAAGTAGAATGTTGATTATCCTCTTCACTCTAGTTTTGCTTCTAAGCATGGCTTCGAGTGTTATTTCAAGAGAAGATGGCTTTGTTCCTCTTAAACCATCTCCCTCCTCCAGGACCTCTACGCATGTAAGTTCATCAATAGTATTATTCTGCTTCTTTTATCTTTCTCTAATGTGGTATTAGAATATGGTAACTGAGATCGTCAACCATCATAGTATTCCTTTTTTCACTCGAGTACACAATTCTTATTTTTTGAAACTTCGAGTACACAATTCTTTTAGACAAAAGATTTTTTTTCTCGCTATATATTCAGAAATTAGAGATTCTACGGTTTATCAGAAAAATCCTATCAAAAGATTTTGTATTTTCTTGCTTCGATATCAGCATAATACATAAATTTCTATTTGTGAAAATATATATATGGTGGTATTGAATTGCATGTCATATGAATATCAAAATGATAGAATAAGAAAAACATTTGAGCCGAACAAAATTTATGTTGAATAAAAAATGAATAGTATCGAGTGATTCAGCTCACTAATTTTACTTCTTTCTGCTTCTTTTTGGGCGTTATAGGAGAGTAGAAAAGGCAATGGAGATGGAGTAGAGTGCAAGAGTTCAGACAGCGAAGAAGAATGCCTTGTTAAGAAAACCGTAGCTGCTCACACCGATTACATCTATACACAAGACATGAACATATCTCCTTGAAACAAGAACATTTGCTCTTTGTTTTTCATTTAGTACAAGCTATAAGGAAAGTCTCCTTGACCATGTGCTATCATGTTCTTTTATTTTATTCTAATCGTCGTTTGATTTCTTTCAATGTCAACGTTTATTTATCATTCGACGCTATTTAACTTGCTGGTGTTAGAGTCAACGATCAAGTTTAATTGGGCTGTTTGAAAATAATTGGGTTTATATGATTTCGTGTCAGGCCCATAAACAGGCTTATATTTAATATTTTTTATGGAAAATACATGCAAAAGGTTTTTTTTTTACATAAATAGTTAAATACATACAAACGGTTAAAAGGACGAGAAAATATAAATGATTATGGTATGGTGTTATTGGTACGTTGCGCATGTAGACGAAGTGCTGATTTAAATATTGATAAATTATTCAGAGACTATGTCACTATGTATGTTGTTAATAATGAATTAATTTCAATATTTCGATAAAACAAACTTATTCATCTTTTTACCAAAAACAAAACATTCATTTAAAAAGAATATTTTGATTGTGTTTGGGAAGATAACATTATTTATAAATTCTATTCTATTTTCTTGATTATATTTGTTATTATTCTTGTAGAAATTAGTCTCCAATTTTTATATACTTTTTTTTTGCAGAGGCACTATCACCAGGAGCCTCCACCTCCCTTTGTCCTATTTCATTTCAACAACCATATCCACCATTTTTAAGCAGTCTTATTCTCAACAGTTGATAAAAGATCTTATATAAACACACACACAGAAAGCACATGCAATTAAAGATGAATCCATTTATAGAAGAAAATACAGCTTAAAATGTTATAAGCATGCTTTATTTCGTGTTCTAATTAGTCACAATGTTTTTTTCTTCTTCTTTTTTGCTAAATAATTAGTCACATTGTTACTTTGTTAGGCACACATTATTTGTTGTTCTCTTAATGTGATTATCTTTATTCATCATGAATCTTTAAATGATCTTTACAAGTTATTAACTACAATGAACGATCCTCCATAAAAGTCAAAGCTTATAATTCCATCTCCAACCTATGAAAACAGAAAGCAGAAAAATCAAATTACGTAGAGAATACTAATAAAATATTTAGTGGGGATAAGTTCAGTATATATTCGCTAGTGTTTTATGATGTACATCTTTTTCATTTGACTTTGATGTGTTTTGTTTCGGATGAATATTCATTCAGCATTTGAAGAAACAATTTATAGGTGGTTTGTCAAAGTCAAATTAATGATGTATAAATGGCCAAAATATATAAAAGTGGCTAATGATTAAATGGTTGATTTAAAAGAGGTCCGCCATTGTAAGGAATCGATTTCTTCTTAAATCTTTGTTTGCAATGAATGGTTTTAATGATGCAAGTCTGTTTATGCGGCGAACTGAAATTGTTAAGATTTAATATATATCGTCATAAACGTTTAATATATGGATAATCGAAATTATTTTCATAGTTTATTCCAATTTGATGGTTTAAACTCCACTCAAAAAAGTTAAGCAGACTCTCCACTCCGCACCAACAAAATTATTGGTAACTAAAAGGCATACCTTCATACAATCATATAAAAACATAACTTAGAAGTACGGAAATAAATAAAAGGAGTATAATTGTATTTTCTTGAAAGTTACATTTAACTAACCAAAATCTCGCGTCGACTCAAACATAGGTACGTAATACGTTTTATAAAATCTTATACCCTCCGGAAAAACTGTTGTCCCCCGGTGGAATTAATTAATATTTATTTATTTTGGCAGAAAGACATTTATTTACATTTTATATCATAATACTATAAGACATTTATACTTAATAATCCAAGTTGGTTAAAAGAAAAACAAATTTATTTATTTTGGGAAAAGACATTTATTTATATTTTATATATAACATACAATACTATATGATCGTTATGAAATCTGCATTCTTGACACAAGCAGAACATTGATCAAGATCATTAATTAATACAACTCAAAATCTCTGCCCCTTTGGTCCGAACCCGATCTAGTGTTTGATATCGAATCTTCAAGATCTCTTAGAAAATTGTTGTCGTCTTCGTTGTTGGATTTTATCTCAGAGAGTAGTTGTCTGAGATCAGAAGTTTCCTCTTTAAGCTTAGCGTTCTCCTTCAAAGCAAGCTCATGGCTTTCGGATACGTTGTTTAGCTTATCGATAAGACAGTGGTTATCAGTACGAAGTCGTATCACTTGAGACCAAAGCTCATCGAGATGTCTCTGCTTTCTCATTCTTGACCTACGAGCAGATTCTCTGTTAGAGATCATCCTTCTTTGTTTTCTCTCATCGATGGCCATGCTTTGTTGGTGATCTTCGTCTGATGCTGAGTTGTTGCTCGTCATTAGATCCTGACCATTGGATGATGAAGAGTAGAAGTTGTTGTTGTTAATAAGACCGTTGATGTAGCAGGAGGAAGAAGTAGGAGAAGAGTGCATGTTGAAGTATTCCGACTCCATGATTGGTGTTTGGTTATTATATTTTCCCAGCGCTACATATTGGAAGTATCCGGTGAGCTCCGCCGGAACTGTGTTCATGATCTTTGCTTTGATTTTTTTCCGGATATATATATATATATATTTTTTTTTTTTTTTTTTTTTTTGCTAGTGGAAATGATAAAAATAAAATGTTTTGAGAGAGAGAGAGAAAGAGAAATGTGTTATGTGTGAAGTGGTTTTGAAGTGAAGAGGAAGAGAGGGCGAAGGGTTTTATAGAGGTGGGAGGTAAAGGAATGAGTTATGTAGAAAATGGGTTGTATGTATATTATATGTTTATAAACCCTTATCGAAATTCTATTTACAAAGATTTGTTCATTTAAAAAGAAAGTTGTAATACTTGAGCTTAAAAATATAATAACTTCGCTCTGCATATAAAATTCTGCAGATGACAATAAAGGAAGCAATTATCCTTTCTAATATTTCGCTAAAAGATATCTAACTGATAAATGGTGGTAGAAAATTATCATTTTGACAAATATATATATTGCTGACAAAAAAAATACAGATATATATATATTGTTTTGCAATTTTTTTCTGTAGAACTACAAATTAATTGTGCTTAGGTCGGTGAACTAATTAACTTCTTGAGTGGATTACGGGTTAAATGGTAGTGAAGTAAGTGATATACGGTTTAAAAACTTCTCTCTGCATATAAAATTTTGGCAGAGGTAAGAGTATAATTCTACTTTCATTAGCAAAAAATACCCAATTTTTAATTAGTTTCGAAAGATTGGTCTACGTTTCAGATTGAAATTCCCCAAGCTGGAAAAAAGATTAAGATATTCAAATTGGTTTAGGTTTCAGCTTGAAATTCCCCAAATCCTTCCCTTATTGCATTGCATGTGATTTGACATAAGCAAGCATGTTGTATAATATAAAAAGTCTAGCTAGTTAATGTTAAAAACGAGATACAGCAAAAACACAAGACACAAAGTAATTCCGAAAACTCGTATATCTTTTATTAGAAATCCTTTACACAATCTCTTACAGACTTGTTTGATCCGAATTACACAATTCGACACGGATCAATTTCTAACACACCCAACTTGCTTGACTCAACACCTGTTAATCAAGTTTACCAATCCACTCAGCTATGAAACCCCAAAACCCTTTGTGTTTGACTCTGAGAATTACAGCGTAAAAGCTCTAACCCTAATCTTAGGTAAAGCCACAATATATATTAAATCATCTTTTTCTATTATCTAATATAATATTTCATATATTTTAGCATCACCAAATCTTCCAATTTGTGATCTAATAACATTTCTTTAATGCTTATTTTGTCAACCAAGCATATGGAAATATCACACATCATCACCTCTTGACGTTTCCTTTTTATTCTCCGAAGCATGTGTCACACATTACTCTCCATGTGTAACACATATACACGAACCAAAACTCCACCACTGCAGCAACCTATCAAGCTCCAACTTCTTGCGCTTACATTCTCCCCCTTTTTCATTGAGTTTTACAACTCAAGCTCAATAACCTCTAAGCACAATATGCATCATACATCCAATCAAAGTATTAACTTAAACTCCCCCTGAATCAAGTACCATCTCCCCTTGCTTGAGTGAAAAACTCTGTGAAAAACTTCATGATACTTGTTGGACCATAAAAACTCTCAATACCTCCTAAGCCATCGAACTGGTTCTTCAAGTTCAGTATATTGATAAAACATTCGAGTGTATGACACATTGGTATGCTCATGTGACACACCTTTCGTAAACTTGGGATACAAATCATTCTTAGCTATCCATATCTGTCCATACCTTCTAGGTTCCACATAACAAAGATCCATCCTCCAAGCTCGCTCAATCTGGTTTCCTCGAGAATAACAGAAAGTAACACTATGTCCAATCTTACCACAAAAGTGACAGCCATTCCTTCGCTTAACAACAACTTTTATATCTTGTATCTTTGGAATCTCAATCTTTGCTTGAGTTTCATCCTTTCGTACAGCTGGGACTGAGCGTTTTACAAACTTGATTTATTCATTCTTGTCAACCGTGTGAGAACTAGTTCCATGATGACCTCGCTTTCTACAAAACAAGCCTTCATTCCCACAAGCTGTGTTTTGATTCTCTTTAGTATTTGTCACTGATCCTGATTTTTCTTCAGCTTTTGGTTTGTCATCTGATTTTACTTCAGCTTTTATGAACTTTATTCCTCCAGCCTCGTCATAATCTTGTGAAGTCGATCCTTGATAACCCAAACCCCAATTAATTTTTGGAGACTGCCCCATTGACAAGATATGATCCAGACTTGCTAATCCAGTGTTCAACATTCTTACTTTCTTGTAGTTCTCAGTAAGTTGTCTTTCCGGAAGTTGACTCTTCTCAAGTTCTTGATTCAGCAGTTGTTTCATCTGATGAAACTTTATTTCAGACTCTTGTTGAACTCGGTTCTGCTCTGCGATTACTCTCTTAAGAGATTGAAGCTCATCTTCCTCATCATTCTCTATCATCCTACACTTTGATTCACCCTTCGTGTCAATTTGTTCCATCTCTAGGATGTTGACTTGAGCTTTTAACATAGCTTTATCCTTGATGAGCTGCAAGTTTTCGTGACTGAGTTCTGCAAACTTACCAAAGAGAACCTGGTACTCAGCTACAAGATCCGCATGTAGATCACTTTCTGTATCACTGTGTGACGCATCAGAATTGGTGTGTGACACACATGACGCACAAAATTCACCTTTAATGATGTCTTTTTCAGACCTCATAACTCCATGAAGAGCCACAAAATTGAGAGCATCTTCTTTTCTCTCTGGCTTCTTATCACTGCAGCTTCTCTTCATCTTCATCTTCATCTTCTTTGTGTTCACACACTCTGATTTTATGTGCCCATAACCATTACATCCATTACACTTGATTTCTTTTCTCTTGAATGATGGACAATCTGTTTTGACATGTCCAATACCATGACAATTAAAACACACCCCTCCCTGCATTTTATATCTTTCTTCTTCTCTAGGCAGTCTGTCGTTGGACATCTTATACAAGAGATTCATGGTTTCTTCAAGTTTTTGAATCATCAGGTGAATAGATTCTTCAAGTTTTTGAGCTCTTTGGATGTCTTCATCAACTGTAACTCTAGAGTCTTGAGCAGGCTTTGAAAACTTAGATTCCAATTCCATCTCCTCAGCCTTTAATATCCCTACTACCTCAGCAAACTTTAGTTCATCGGTGTTCATCGTCAAGTTTATTGCCGCTTTATGTGCTGCAAACATCGCAAAAGTTTTTTCACCAATTTTGCATCTCTGTATTTTTTACCTAGAACTTGTGCTTAATTGGCTATGGAGCTAAGCTTTGCACTGAATTCTCGTATCTTCTCATCGTCACTCATCCTTATGCCTTCAAATTGTGATGCAAGCAAGTCCAATCTTATCCTCCTAACATTCGCAGTACCTTCAAATGAATTTTGTAGTATATCCCAAGCCTCCTTAGCTGATTCACAGCTTTGTATAAGCTCAAATTGCTTTCCGTCTACAGAACTGAAGATTGTATCCAGTGCTTTCGCATTAAACTTTGAAAGCTTTTTCTCCGTTGCAGTCCACTTTGTCTTCGATTTAAGTGTCTTCAAGCCATCTTCTTGAATCACCCACGGTTCTTCCCATCCAGATTGAACAAATGTCCATATATCTTCATCAGCTCCACGTAAGTTTGCTCTCATTCTCACTTTCCAATATCCATAATTCATATCATTTACCAGCAAAATATTGTGTGCCAAAGTCACCATATTCTCTTCTCAGGATCTCACCTTGGTTCGAAGAACCCTCCTTCGTTTAGGTGTCCTGCTCTGATACCAATTGTTAAAATCGAGATACATCAAAAACACAAGACACAAAGTAATTCCAAGAACTCGTATATCTTTTATTAGAAATCCTTTACACAATCTCTTACAGACTTGTTTGATCTGAATTACACAACTCGACACGGATCAATTTCTAACACACCCAACTTGCTTGACTCAACACCTGTTAATCAAGTCTACCAATCCACTCAGCTATGAAACCCCAAAACCTTTGTGTTTCACTCTGAGAATTACAGCGTAAAAGCTCTAACTCTAATCTTAGGTAAAGCCACAATATATATTAAATAATATTTTCCTATTATCTAATATAATATTTCCTATATTTTAGCATCACCAAATCTTCCAATTTGTGATCTAATAACATTCATTTAATGCTTATTTCGTCAACCAAGTATATGGAAATATCACACATCATCGCCTCTTGATGTTTCCTTTTTATTCTTCGAAGCATGTGTCACACATTACTCTTCATGTGTAACACATGTACACGAACCAAAACTCCACCACTGCAGCAACCTATCAAGCTTCAAGTTCTTGAGCTTACAGTTAATGGACGGAAGATTAATACTTGAATTTGGCAAAACGCATGCAAAAACGCAAGCATTTGCGTTTTAATTAAAATAATATGTTAAATAGTTTTAGTTACGTATGCAAAACAACATGATAAGAGCAGCATTAATGGAGGTGCTTAGAGGGGGGAGCTTAGCAAAAAATTAATATAATAGGGGGTGGGATCCACACAAAATTAAGCACATGTGCTTTTTCTGCCTAATCAAGCACCGGTGTTAGCCCTGTTTCGTGGGCCCCACTGATACGTGGCGGTCCGCGATTGGTTCGTTTTTAATTTTTTTTTTTAAACCGGAGAAAAACCAAAAAATAAATAAAAATTAAGCACCCCATTTGGGGTGCTAGGGTTAATGGTGCTCTAAACTTCCATGGCTAAATAAAAATATATAACTATTTATTGATATAGCAAACTGAGTAGAAAGTATTTTCTCAGGTCTCAACTAAACTCTTGCAATTTATAAATTATAACTACAAGAGCTACCATAATTATTTGAACTTTTGTGTTGTATGATTGTATCCTTTGTGTTTAATATAAGTATTTTAAAGTGAAAAAACTGCCATAGTGATTTAGTAAATATACCATAAATAGTATAATAGATATATAAACACAGTAGCTTCAGTCCTCCTCCTCCGACGCACTCTTCCGTGATACCACCAGACTGGAGTACCGAACCAACCATCCTCCTCCTATCGTAGTCTCTCCAACAACGTTTCGTCGCTGCTGCTAATAACTTTTATGATTTACCAAGATTATTACCGGAGTTGGTATGTACACAACGCTTTACTGTTCTTATAGGAGAAGTTTTCATATTTTCATTTTCCGGCGAGTTCAGTGGAACAATCTATATCGCTTTCATCATATCATCCTTCTCTCCGGAGATGCAAGTCATATTATCCCTTTATTTATGAGGAATGTTTCTTCTCCATTTTTGTATCATTATCCATAACCGGTTTATTATCTTTTGTAGCGATACATTCGAGGTTTGAAGATGTAACAAATATCAATTTCCATGAAATTTTGAGGTTGGATTAGATTTTAACGTCACAATATAAAGTGAATAGTTTCAAGTCTTCGGTGCTGCCGTGATTCTTGCTCTGACGCATTTGAACCTCACTTCGAATTCGTTGTTATTTTATTTTAGAGGTTTCTTTACATCTAACTTGTCTTTCGTTAGAGTTTGGTTAAAAAAATTCTTTATTTATAGTTCAGATGTTTTGAGTTTTAACGAAACTTGTGTTGAAAAAATAATACAGACAGTCTACTATATCGTTGTGAGATTGTCTTATGTCATATCCGCGAATTATATAAATTACTGTGGAAACTGTTGTAGCAATCATTGTATATTTTTTATTTTCATTTTGTTTTGTTACCAGTAATCAAAGCCTAAATCGTTACATTTTTATATACACGTTCGTTACATTTATCATACAAGACAAAATACTATAAAATATTTACCGTAATTCGGTAATTGTTCTGTAGCTCTCATATACTTATTGCACCGATCACTCTCTAGTAAACCCATCTCAAAACAGATATACAACAAGGACTGATTAACTCAAGAGTCTTTTGCATTTTCTGGCGTACGTGTCATGCGGTTTTAATTCTTTTCTTAAGAAAAAATTAGTGATATAAAATTCTCCAAAATGATTTTTTTTTTTTGGTTTAAAAGTCTCCTACAAATTACCACAAAAAGTCTCCTACACGTATTATTGAGTTTTCGTTGGTAACATTCATTTGTAACAAGATTGGTGAGTCGTCAACTGTAAAACCCGTTCTTGCTTTAGACACGGAGATGTTAGGTTACAAGTTTCAGCCGTGTAGACTACATAGCCTGTTGGTTCCAATGGCTTGGATTTAAAATGTACACAAGTAACACAACCCAACCAACAAATCATGTATTATTAATACGTTCAATCTTCTTAACCTGACAGAGAGGAGTGATAAAGAGGGGTAAATAATTCACATTACCCAATAAAGATTGAGACTCACAAAATCTCATTTACAAAAGAAAATAGAAATGAGAACAAAAATGAGTGATGTGATTTGTTAAATGAAACATGAAAATGCAATGAGTAGGTCCAAACATTTTGTAGTGACGCCTCGTGGCCGGCGCACCAATTCACCGAGACAACTTAAACATTTACTTAACATGCTTACTTTGATAGTCTATTCCACAATTGAGTTCATTTAAAAGAAAAGAAAATGGTGCAATACTTTCCATTGACTTGAGAACTCTTCAGGAAACTTTAATTTGACCCTAAAGAAAATTTAATAACGCTTTAATGTTTTTTTTTTTGAACTTATATAACGCTTTAATGTTCGCTCTTTTTTTTTCTTTTTTTTTGAGTAGGGCATAATTTGTAATGTTCGTTCTTTGTTGATAGAGTAATCGGTAAATTGCAGGTAATACGCTGTTTACAGTTGAGTTAATGGTATTGATATCATTTGATGTGGTTGTTTGTCGCTGTCGTCAAGATATGAAAAGAATGTATATTGTTTGATTTTTAAGTAGTTGTAATCGTGATTTTACTATTCCAATAGTTTTTTTTGTTGTCAAAATAGTTTTGTTTAAAGAAGACTATATAACAGCTTTGTGTTCAGTTTATGTTCATTTGATTCGTTAATCTGGACTAAGCTGGATATCTTTTTCACAAAATAACAATCACACAAATTTGGTAAAAAAAATTCACTTGATTGGGCTAATGATAAATTGTTTGTAGAAATCACCTGTAATATTCATCACAAGAGACTATTTGAACAATCATACCAAAAGACATACATATTATCCGAAAATTGATTTGAAAATGTGCATTAGAATCTTCTTAATCTCATATCTGTTACCTGCAATAGTTTGTATCTAAGACAATAAATACATATCGAAAAATGAAATTGTATTCGATAAAGCAAACCCGCAAAATGTTCCTTTTATCATGGACCATTTATTCATCTAGAGATTTGTTCTTAAACATAATCAAGAGAAAAAAATTCCGGTCGACAATGTGAGGTAAAAAGTTTTCGTGTGAAAGGACATCACAAGGAAGGAGGGACTGTGTTCAACACGCGTTACCGGATAATTTCTAATTTTATATGACAGAAAGAAGAAAATAAAATTTCATGTTTATTATTTGGTAGCTTTCAAAGTTTCAGTATATTCCCATTTAGAGAGACATTAAGAAGAGCCAGTGACCCTACGGTTCAATTTGATTATTAAAGTGTACCGTTTTGCAATAATATTATGACGACTGTCTCCACTTCCCCCCCCCCCCCCCCCCCCCCCCAGCCCATTGCACTACAAAGCAGCCTCGCATTTACATATGTTTGATTGGACTAAAGAAGATAAACTTGATTTTATATTTCACTCTTCATGCTAAAAACCTGTGTTGTATATTGAATCAACACTGTCGATCCATCTTCGCTGTATGCCTCAGATATTCCTCTAGAAGATGACACTTACCCTAAAAAAGCAATCTCTAAAAGATTTATATATATGTTTTTTCTCAGTTTAGAAAAAACTGATATCAAGTATAAGTATTTGAATTTAGTCAAAAAGTATAACAATTTAAATCGATCATACCACGTAGAATATAGCATAGTTTTCCCTTTGTTTTTTTTGTACCATAGTTTCAAGAATACTCTAATTTTTAGAAATAATTTCATAAGTTGAACAAAAAAAAGAAATAATTTCGTATTGATCTTATAAGTTACATAAATATTACGAAAATTACAAAACATGTTTATAGAAAAAAAATCGATATGAACCAGTTTAGCTGGTCCTACAATCAAAACATATACTCCCCCGTTTCTAAATAGATGATGTTTTATGAAGTTTTTAATGTTTCAAAATGAATGATGTTTTCATATATCAATGCACTTTTTAACTTTATCAAAAACTGTGCAACCAATGATATTTGTCGTCTGTTTTGTGATTGGTTTAATAGTTTTTAATTTATATTTTAATGATATTTTTAAGATAAAAAATAAGTTTCTTAATACTTATGCACAATCCTAAAACTTCATGTATTTTGAAACAGAGAGAGTACTATTTAAGATCTAAACAAAACAAATGAATATTTGTAAATAGTGCAACTGATGCTCATTTCTATTTATAAAAAATAATTTAGAAACAAGACAGCAATCATATATAAGTAATAAGTGATACATTTATAAACATTTTTAATATACATTTATAAACCTATCACAGTGCAAACATTCACGCATAAACTTAATATTTCATCACGTGCAAACATATTACTTCCAATATTCATTTTAGGTTTTACTGTTATTCCGAAGTCCAACTTTATGTATATATATTAGTTTTAAAACTAATATTTCATTTACTAGGTTATATTATCTTACAGATCATACACATGATGTGGTTGTAAGACATACGTACTTTCAAATTCAACGGGACGCAAAAAAATTTATGATTTTTTTATTCATTTTTATGAACCTTTTATTTATTCATTCTTCTTTACTCTATTAAATTGTGACTAAATTTGAAAGTTTTACGTGCTTTAAAGAAAACCCGTGCTTGACAAAAAAAAAAACCCGTGCTTGACAAAAAAAAAACCCGTGCTTACGTACGGCACCTCATCTAGTTGATGATTAACTTATTGATTAACTAATTAAGCGTCTTCTGAATTGGGTTAAGCAATTAAGATATTCGAGGTAGCTAGTGATCCACTCACACTTCCGCCACTAAATACTTTAATTAAGATATTGGGGGTGTAACCTATCTAATTAAATACGTAAATGATTTTGCCAGTTCGTTGCTGAGTGTTCGGTCGACACGTGTCAATCCGACAAAATTTAATTAAATATTTAGAATATTTTAAAACAAAATTCAATTAGCCCATCCATCGACAATTTATATGCAGATGTTTAATTAATTGAAATATGATAATAGGTCACGGTCAATTCAGGTGAGTGTTACCTAACCTAGTATTAAGATGCCGTTTGTCTTATTTTGTAACTAGGGGACGTGCCATAATACCGTAACGTGTCTCTATCCGTCCGTATTAATATAATAAAGGACTTAGAGCATGATTAACGGAGAATTCTTACAAAGATATTTGAGAATCGGTTCTTAGTTTTTTTAGTTAAAAATTAAAAGACATATACTTATATCCCGATAAAAATTCTACCATAAGAACCTTCCATTAATTATGTTCTTAAGCTTTTGCTTTTCTTTTTCCAGATATATACTAAACAAATTCTGATTGTGTTCTTTGCTTTAAACCTTTAATAATAATCTATATTCGATATTTAATCAAAAAGAAAAGAAGACGACAAACTGATAACAAAGTTCACTGGAACATTGAATTATGTTTTAAAACAATGATTTCTACCATTGAAAAACTAAGAAATTCCCGTTCAAAAAAAACTAAGAAATTATAAAAAGTCTCTTAAATGCAAATAAATCTTGTACCACCAGGTATTAATTCGAATCTAATATACGTATGTAAAAATTATAGAAAACAGATGACTAAATATAGCTTTCGATCTAACTATTAAAAAATCTATAATTATATTGTAGTTAAAATATTTTAGTCAATTTACATTATGTCTATATATAGAACAATATACTCAAATTTATTTTGGTTTTATAAATTAATATGATATTCATGAATACGATATATATAAAAAAAATTTGCAAACTCTTTTTCATGAATATCGTATTAATTTTTATATATATATATATATATAAGATATGTTCAATCTACTTACAAGGTTTTTCTTATTGTTACTTTTTTTTGGTTTTCGTATTGTTTCATATGGCATAGTTTTGTACTTTCGATAAAGTCTGATCACTAATTGGAGTCGCTGTTTAGCGAGAAGAGTCAGTGTAGTCTGTAGAGAGTAGTCGAATTTGACTTGAAGAGGCAGATTATCCGAAGCATTCACCATAGCATCAAACCACAAATTTAATATATTAAATTAAGACAACTTTTAGTTTTACAACAAAGATTTAGTATTATTATTTTCGACGAAGGAGAGCCACAAAATTATCTTCGATGAGCCCCAGCACGAAGAAGCCAATTGGTAAGCGACAATAAAATGTATAAAATATTGTTAAAAATAAGTGACCTTGGAGGCAAAACAAATGCAGACATGGTTTCATATATATTTAATTAATCGAAATGAATCATTGGCACCTTTGAACCTAACTACAGCGAACTGGCGTCAGCAGATGTCAATTTCAAAACGTTGGAATTTCCATTTTGATTTGGACGACTTAATTATTGAGTATTTTTCATAAACAGTTTGGGAGAAGTGGATTAGATCCAAAACGCTTTACTCCACTAGATCTAGGGTTTAATAATAGTTCCTAAACCCTCTCTTTCTAATAAGAGGAATAATATACACTACAAGAAAACATTGGGGATTCTGATGGCCGAAATCGTCGGAAATTCGTCGGAATAGACCGATTCCGACGAATTTCCGACGAACCCGTCCGTCAGTATCGTTTCGTCGGAAAAAAAAAATTCGTCGCAATTTCGTCAGTACTTCCGACGACTTTCTGACGAATACCGAGAAACGTCATTCTGACGAACTTCCGACGATATTACGATGCGGACACACGAGACCAGAGTTCATCGGAAAAACTACGTACCGACGGAGAACGTTCCTCGGACAATTCCGACGTAGCGTGTTCCTCGGTGTTTTCCGACGAACATTGGTCGTCGGAATATACCGACGGACAATGGTCTTCGGAGTATACCGACGAACCTTGTTCGTCGGTATTTTCCGACGAAATGAGGTTCGTTGGTATATTCCGACGGATATATATCCATCGGTATTTTTCGACGACCCTGTCCGTCGGTATATACCAATTTTAAAAACGAATTGATTTTGCATTTTTATAAATTTTTTGATATTAATAAATTAAAAAAATCATAAATTTAAAACTAATAATATTATATAATTTAAATTCATACAAACCGAAATAGGAAAAAAACATTCAGAAAGTTTAAAATTCATACAAACCGAAATAGAAAAAAAAAACATTCCGAAAGTTTTAAAAAGCCGAAATAAACTAAGATGAACTCGAAGACATCAAATGATCTAGCTTCTGCATAATCTCGGTGTTGAACTTCTTCTGGGATGCCAACTCAGCAAGGATAGTGGCATTCTCCGAACGGATAGTGGCATTCTCCGAAAGGATAGTGGTGTTCTGCTCCTCCAATGCCCCAATCCGTTCATCTTTGTCATGTAGCTGCTCGAGAATCATGGGATCGGCATACGGAGCTTGCGAAGAAGATGGCGGATACGAAGAAGCACGATGGGCCAACCCAACTAAACGGCCTCCTTTCCTTTTAGGAACCGCCTACAAAAATATTTAAAGTAAGTAAATAGGGACAAGTAAGTAATCGACATTATAAAAAATATATATTAAAAAAAAAATTACCTTTTCAACCATCTCATTTATTTGCAATAGAGACAGGTTGGTTGAAGCTCCCGTAGAGTCCCCGTCATCAGAGAGAGGCTGAGATTGAGAAACTATCTCAGCTTCCACCAAATCAACTACACCTTTGATCACGGGGTCCTGAATTTGACCCGTCGTCTTGTTAGTGTGAGCCACCTTAATGAGTTGGAGACGATCAACGGGATTACCGTCATTTGCTTCGATCTAAAAAAACCGCCATTATTAGCCAAGAAATATATAAAATATTTATTTAAAAAATATAAAGATAAATAATAATAAAAAACTTACAAGTTCATCCTCCTTAGTAGACATGGAGCAAGCGCCGAGGTTGTGCACATACATACCTTTCCCGCCACGATCGCTCTTCCGGTTCCTGGAGTTCCTAGAAGACGTCTCTGCAGTTTCTTCCTTCTCCCAATGAGCTATCAACTGCTCCCACACCGTCCCGTTGATGAACCGTGGCTTCTTGTTCTTCTGCCAAACTGTCTTCCACGCGTTTATCTGCTTTGTGTAAGAGTCCATGGCCTTTTCGTTGAATTTCTTACGGACTGTTTCCGTAAGATCGGAGTGCCAGTTGAACTCTTGCTACAAAACAAACACAATTTAATAAGTAAATATATTTTAAAAAATGTAAAAACTTTAAAAAAATGAAGAGTTACTATACCGCAAACTGACGAAACCACAACTCTCGTTCGTCGGAAGGGATCACACTCCACTTTGGATATCCAAAACGGAGCATGGAGTACATCATCTGGTTGATGCTCCGGCTAATGCCATTTTTCGACTTGGTGAACCTTTAAAAAAATACAAGTTAGCAAGTTAATTAAAGGAAAAAATATAACGGTACAAATAAAAAAAATACTAACCAAGTGCTATGGCCTCGTCGTGGGTTGGGTTGGAGAAACGGGAGATGCTCTCGACCTGGTTGTTGAACCAATAGATGAACCGGCATGACCCCCGGATCCTGGTGAGCAGCAGCGTGAGGGGCAGCGTGAGGGGCAGCGGGAGCTGGAGCGGGAATATATGCGGGAACCGAGTCATGAGACGATCCCGATGCACGGGAACTGCTCACCGAACTACGTCGAAGACGGGCTGCGAGGCGGGCTTCATCCTCGGCCCTAAAAAAAAAAATTAATACATCAAACATATTTTCAAATTATTTCTATTTTTAATGTTTTCATTTATATATTTACAAAAAGTTTTATAAACGTTTTAAAAAAACTATTAAACCATTTATTATACATAGTTTATTACTAGAAACTTATAAAAAATAATAAAAAATTTTAAAATTTTTTATTATACATGATTTATATATATATATATATATGTATACAAAATTATAAAAAATTTATAAATATAGAAAAATGTTGTTAAAAAATTTATAAATGAAGAAAAATGTTGTTAAATATTTATATTTTTTTTTTAAAAACGTTTTATTATACATAGTTTATTAGTGGAAACTTATAAAAAATTATAAAAAATTTTAAAATTTTTATTATACATGATTTATATATATATATATATGTATACAAAATTATAAAATTTTATAAATATAGAAAAATGTTGTTAAATATTTTTAAAAAAATTTAAAAACGTTTTATTATATATATTTCATTACTGGAAACTTGAAAAACGTTTTTAAAAATAAAAAAAAAACGTTTTAAAAAATCAAAAAACGTTTTTAAAAATCAAAAAATGTTCCAAAAAAAACTAAAACAACAATCCTAACTTATATATCCTTAACTATCCATTCAATCCTAAAATTTTCAATCAAACAACCTAAAATCCGAGATCAACTTCCAAAACCTTAAACAATTGATAAAAAAGAAGGTTTGGGATGATTCTTACATGATTTGGGGCTTGGGGAAGAGATATGAGGGTGAGGAGAGGATTCGCCGGTGAAGAGAGGTGGAGAAGGGCCGGAATCGCCGGAGAGAGGGAGAAATCGCCGGTGAGTGTGCGTTTTGAGAGAGAGAGGCCGCGGAGATAACGAAGAAGGAAGAAGGAGGGTTATTATATCCGAGGATTCTGACGAACACGGGTTCGTCGGTATTCTGTCGGTATAATTAAAATATACCAAATGCGGATTCGCGAAAATTTTCAAGCGGTTTGGTTCTCCCGGGCAAATTGAAATTCCGACGGAATGTGTCCGTCAGTATATTCCGACGGACACATTCCGTCGGTATATTCCGACGGAATTCCGACGACTTAGTGTTTAGGGTGTTGATTTCAAATTTCTAAATGCAAAATCCAAATCTTTGATAATATATATAGTATTTGCATAAAGATTTAACAATAAAAATGTTTTATAACACGATTTTACACAACAACATTTTTTGTAGTGTAAGCTTATATAAATATGATTGTATAAGTATGTAATGTTAAGATGAGATGTTATGAAAACAATGATATGCATACATAAATATTTTAATGAGTTGTTATATTTGAACGGTTGCGATCTAATACTATACTAAACACTTATTATGTGTTATTTTCATAGTTTTGGCATCTAAATTTATAGATTTTTATGATTGAAATTTTATAGAAACACAGGTCGTCGGTAATTCGTCGGAATATACCGACGACATTCCGACGAACGTGTCCAGTTCGTCGGAATGTCGTCGGTATATTCCGACGAATTACCGACGACCTTTTCAAATTCCAATGAAACCCAATGTCGTCGCTATGTCGTCGGTATATTGCGAGGGATTTCCGACGGACCAATTAAAAAAAAAAAAAACTAATCAGAATCTTCTGAATCTTCATCAAACTCCCCAACCTCGGCTTCTGGCTCTGAATGTACGACAGCATCATGTCCAAACACAGTCAAATTCTCAACGAGTTGAACATTTTCCAAATCTTCAACTGCCTGGGCGTTGCTGGTAGACTCTGGTTGCAATGGTTCATCATCATCAGAAGTTCCATCCACTCGTCCTCTTGGGTTGATTTGCGTTACAGTAACCCATGGATCGTCTCTGTACGTCACCCGAGGGTAACTGATGTAGCACACCTATACATATCAATTATACAAGTATTAGTAAAATATATAACATTAATTAATTATATTGGTAAAAAATTATGAATAGATTGACATACCTGATCAGCTTGCGAACCAAGAATGAAGGGATCATAATATTGAAGTTTCCGCCGCGAATGAACTGATGTAACACCAAACGCATCAATCTTCACTCCTCTATCTGGGGTGGTGTCATACCAATCACAATAGAATACTACACAACGCAATCCAACCATTCCAGGAAATTGGATTTCCAATATTTCTTTTATGTTGCCGTAGTAGACATCGTCACCAGAAGAAGATGAAACACCAGCATCATATGTTGTCTTAGAATGACCTTTCCTTGTGAATGCATATCCTCGCGTACAAAATTTAGGATATGATTTGACCACATAGTTTGGTCCCTGCACAAATTCGCGTATCCAATCATCGAACACAAGACCTCTGGCCAAACCATCATTCACCTATAAATTAAAAACATATATGATTGAAAAGTTAATTAGTTTATATATATTAAATTTAAACTAATCATTTGCATAGGGTAATATGATATATGACTCACATAACTACGAAGCCACGCAGCAAATCCGTTATCTCTAAGTTGTCGAAGCTCATCTTCTGTTGCATGCCTGTGAGTCATACGCAACTCCGCCATATATACACTATATACAAAAATATTATCAATATGAAATAAATTTATTGAATATTAATCTAACAATAAATGAATAAATATTTTTACCTCTCATATTGTAGAACATCTTCACAGTTGGTGAGCAAATATGTTTGCAAATGAGCGTGCTCAGTGTCCGTAAGTCTCCGCTTCGTGAATTTTCCACTAAGTCGTCCTATTTCCTTGAACATGCTTGGGACAGTAACATGATATGTTGCTCTCTCCCCTCTATCATCATGCCGAGCAGGTCTTCGGTGTTTTGTATGCACTTCTGGTGGAAAATAATTTTCAGCAAAGATTGCAGTTTCTTCATTGATCACCTGTGCCACTATAGATCCTTCCACCCTGCTTTGATTTTTGACCATCTTCTTCAGATGATGCATATAACGCTCAAAAATATACATCCATCTGTACTGCACAGGACCACCAAGTTCCAATTCTCTTGCGAGATGAATAGCAAGATGTTCCATTACATCAAAGAATGATGGAGGAAATATCTTCTCAAGGTTGCACATGCTGACTGGTGCGTTTGTCTTCAAATTATTAATACCCTCTTCAGTCACTACTCTGCTGCATAAGTCGCGGAAGAAAACACTAATCCCTACATAGATAAAAGACATAATTTTCGTAAGTATTAAGTTTTTATAAGCATAATTGTTAAATATAAAAATAAATTAAATTGTAAAAATATAATATACCTGCAATTGCTTCATGAACATTACGTGGCAATAATGCTGAAAAAGCAAACGGAAGGAGGCGCTGCATAATTACATGACAATCATGACTCTTCAAGCCAGTAAACTTTCCTTCGCTTCTATCAACGCAGTTCCCCAAATTTGATGCATATCCGTCAGGAAATTTCACTTTATCTGTAATCCAATCAAAGAACTCTTCTTTTCTAGCACCATCCAGCCGATAAATGGGAAAGGGGCCGTACCGTTCTCATCAACGTGAAGTTCAGAACGATCACAAATATCGACTAAATCCAACCTTGACTTCAAATTATCCTTCGTTTTACCTTGGATGTTAAGGACTGTGTTCATCAGATTATCGAAGAAGTTCTTCTCAATATGCATGACATCTAAATTATGCCGCAATAGATGACTCTCCCAATATTGCAGATCCCAGAAAATACTCTTTTTGTGCCAGTTATGTAGCTCTCCAACCGCATTGACTCGAATGTTTTCATGTCCACCTACATCTGGCGTCCTTTCTGCATCAAAATACCTAAACTGCTTCAACAAATCTTTCCCACTAACTTCCTCAGGTGGACCATCAAACACCTGCTTGTTCTTCGTAAACGAAGTCTTACTCCTGCGGTATGGATGATCAGGTGGTAGAAATCGTCTGTGACAGTCAAACCAACACGTTTTCCTTCCGTTCTTTAGTTGGAAAGCATCTGTGTCATCTTGACAATATGGACATGATAGCTTCCCATGTGTTGTCCATCCAGATAACATACCATATGCTGGAAAGTCACTTATTGTCCACATAAGTACTGCCCGCATCTGAAAGTTTTCTTTGCGCGAAACATCGTATGTCTCAAAACCATGCGCCCATAGTTGTTGCAACTCATATATTAGTGGTTGAAGAAACACATCTAGTGATCTTTTAGGATGATCTGGCCCGGGGACGAGAATTGAGAGAAACAAAAACTCTCGTCGCATGCACAAGCTCGGCCGTAAGTTGTACGGTGTCACAATAACTGGCCATAGAGAATACTGTCTTCCATGCTTTCCAAATGGGCTGAAACCATCAGTAGATAATCCAAGATAAACATTTCTTCTCTCTTCCGCAAATTCTGGATATGTTGACTGGAAATGTTTCCAAGCCTTTGCATCTGAAGGATGTCTAATCTCGCCATTTGTGGAATGCTCTGCATGCCATCTCATTGCTTTTGCTGTGCGCTCACACTGATACAACCACTTCAATCTTTCCGTCAAAGGCAAATACCACATTCTTTTGAATGGGATCGGAACTCTTCCCCTCGTCTCCTGATAACGAGGTTTCCCACAAAATTTGCATACATTCCGTGTCTCATCATTCCGTGTCTCATCTGCTCTCCAGTAGATCATGCAGTTGTCAATACATACATCTATCACTTCATACGGTAGTTGAAGACCTGCAACAAGTTTCTGAACCTCGTAGTATGAACCCGGTGCAAGGTTATCCTCAGGTAGAATACCTTTGACAAAATCAGTAATCGCATCCATACATTCTTCAGCCAAATTATAGTCTGTCTTAATACCCATTAATCTAGTTGCAGATGATAAGACTGAATGACCATCTCTACAATTTTGATACAAAGGTTGTTTTCCTGCATCCAACATGTCAAAAAATCTCCTAGATTCGGGGTTTGGTTCTTCCCCTCTATAATGATCATGTACCATCTGCTCAGTACCTACACCATAATCTATATCCGTTCTAGATTCTTCTAACCTAATATCAGGCTGAGGTTCACTAACAGGCTGAGGTTCGCTAGTACTACCATATTCATAACCAGTTTCCCCATGAAGGTACCAAACTTTATAATTACGTGAAAACCCTTTCATATACAAATGAGTCCAAACATCAAATTCTTTTATAACCTTATTATTATTGCAAGAAGAGCAGGAACATCTTAACATACCACTTTTTGCATCCGGTTGCTGTTGAACAAGCCTCATGAATTCTCCAATCCCTTGAACGTATTCTTCCGTAAGCAAATTGGTGTTCGGATCCAAATGAGGTTTATCCATCCACGAACGATAATAAACTTCTGAAGACATGATTTTCACGGAATTGTTATGACTAAAGAGAATGAAGAGAAAATGAAGTGTGAATGAGTTGAATGAGGAGGGGTTGTAGTTATAGGAAATTGCTTACGGACCTCCGACGAATTTCCGACGAAATTCCGACGGATGTAAAGCTGTCCGTCGGAATTCCGTCGGTGTTGTCCAATCTCAAACGGCTATACAACGGTCATATATATTTGTCGGCAACGGTCACATGGGTCGTCAGAATTCCGTCGGAAAATTTCGACGGAATTCCGACGACTTTCCTGTTAATCGGTATGTCGTCGGAAATTCGTCGGAATATACCGACGAACTTCCGACGACTACAACGGTTACATTTTTTATCGGAATGTCGTCGAAAAGTCGTCGGAATATTCTGACGACCCTTGTTTCGTCGGAATTCCGTCGGAAATGGCCGACGGAATTCCGACGACTTCATTTTTTTGGATTTGGTCGGTAATCCGTCACAACGACATTTGTGTCCGTCGGAACCTCCGTCGGAATTCGGCGTGTTTTCTTGTAGTGATACTTCCTATTATTTCTAGAAGTATCAACAAAATTGTAAAGTTATTTGATTCACATGATAATATACAAACTCTAAAATGGATATTTTCTTCAATATAATTATGCTAAAGTTCCTTTTTTCTTTAAGTTGATTCGCATTTGTTCACAACAATGCCATAGAACAACTTTAATGGTAGTTTTTTACCATGAAATTCGCAAATTACATATTGGTTTATGTATATAAGAGTATACTAAAACTCTTTGAAACCTAACCAATAATATTTCATTTAACATATTATTGATATGGTTTCCAAGTTTTTTAATACTATTAATTAAATAATAATAATTGTATATACATACACTAATATGTAACTTGAGAATTCCATAGTAAAAAACTACTATTGGAGTTCCTCTTATAAGTTTAATTGCATAACCAAGCTGGATCGGTTCGCAGATTGTGGTCTATATTGGTACCTTGAAATTTTCAAGTCACATTCGTAACCAGAGGTAAAAATCCTGTAATGCCGTCGAAAGTATGATCTAGTATTTTTTAAAAAAGAGAATATATGTTTTATTATATTATTTCCCTTTATGAGGCAAATCAACTTCTCCACGGTAAGAGTGAAACGCCCCGACCCATTTTTTCGTAACATCAGTACGAGTCTGACTCGACTTCCTCGATCAGACTTGGGCCGTTTTCATTTTTTTCTTACTTAGTATTATTTCAGAGTGTTAGTTCTTTTCCAGACAGTCAAGTAAAGCATAATACGATTTGAATAGATAGTCTGAGGTTCGAGTTAACAAGTCAGTCCGCTATAAGCTATTACATGCTAAACTCGTCCTATATCTACCCAAACCCACCATCCTTCCTTCCTGCCTTCGTCTCGCGTTCAGGCTGTGTCTTTACCCTTTCGGGTCTGGTCCTGATCTGCATCCAAAAAGGAGGCATAAGCAACATTATGCTTAGTGAGAGCGGTCATTCCGTCTCACTCAGCCAAGTAAAGCAATCGAGTCAATCAGTCAATAAACGGACATGCTTATCGTCAGTCAGTTACTTAGCCGACCCAATCATTCCAAGCCAAAGCGCCATCTGATCCAGTCAAGCCCTAGCAGGCCAATACGGCTCTAGGCGCATGATCAGGTCTAGATGCGTCGATGGAAGGAATCGACTGTTCGGACTAAGCCAGATCTTAGCAGATAATTCGAATTAGACAAGCAATCAGTACAAAGAACATTCCAATCAGTCAGACTACGATTCAGTACGATAGGCTACGGTCACGCACTCACCTTTGTCTTAGAGTCGGTATATTCTGTTTGATTCGGTCTCTTCTGACACCTCTTGAGCGGTTTCCGTCGGATCTTCAAACTTCCAGACAGTCGGATTTACTCCACAGACGATCGTTCTTGACTCGGATCTGTTCGATCCAGCCAAATATCGAAAGTTCTCTCTTAATCGGACCTTTCTCTCTGTGTGTTTTCTCTCTGGTTCTCTCTTCCAGTTTTCGTACAGAATGTCGAAATAAGACGAAGGAGACGATTAAAAAGGCAGTTGGGCGGTTTAGGCCCGAGAAACTGCGGCTCTTAAACCGTCACCGACAGTCCGTGTATTCCACGCGCAGGTTCCACGCGCGGCTCTTAAACCGTGACCGACAGTCCGTGTATTCCACGCGTGGCTCTTAAACCGTTACCGACACCCCGCGCTCTAAGCCGTTCCAGCGCGAGTTTTTCCACTATTCGGACTTTAACTGTTCCCGCCAGTTTAACTTAGGCAGAAATCGAGCTAGAGCCGACTGATCCAGTCATCAACTCTAACCGGCTTGTCCGAATCAGACTGATTCTACTGAATCGGCTCATCTCAGTTTAGCCGACAGTCTTAACCACCTTGCCTGATTTCAGACAACCGCTGTCTAGCCGACCAGTTCACCCGTCTTGTCCGAATCCAACAACACTTGTCCGGATCCGACCATCGCTGCCCGAAAATTCCGCTTTGCCTGGATTTTCATCGAGTTGTCTGAACATCCTGAGTTTCAACAAACCGAACGGCTGGTCCAATAACCCGAGCGTAAGACCGACTGATGGAGCTTTGTCTGGCTCAAAAACAGATCCGTTCCTAGCTTTAATCGGGTTCAGGGTTCCGCTCTAGTCGCTACTAATCAGGCGCCAATCCAAGTTCTCCCATCCACCCACGGAAAGTCCTTCGAACTCTGATCAGCTCTTTCTAGCATCATCCAATCCATCCAGAACGTTTTCACAGTCCGACCAGTCAATCCTCAGATCATCCTAACATCGATCTTTGGAACACGGTCGCTACAAGTTCTCCCCCACTTGGCTCAGACTCGTCCTCGAGTCTTTCTTCCTGAATCTTCCGTGAGTTTGTCAAACCACTTTGGAAATTCAGCTTTCATTCTCGCCTCTGGCTCCCAAGTCGTTTCTTCCTCTCCATCGCAGTCCCAAACGACTTGGATCATTCTGATATTCTTTCTCCCTTCAAGTTTTGTTTTTCTACCAATGATCCGGACTGGTCGTCCCTCCACAGTAAGGTTCTCTCTCAAGTCAGATGGTGGTTCAGGAACCACATTGTCTTGATTCCTTATGCATTTTCGCAGTAAGGATACATGGAACACGTTATGGAACTGCGCCATCGATGAGGGCAGTTCCAATTTGTAGGCGACCTTTCCTATCCTTTCCAGGATTTTGTACGGCCCCATGTATCTTGGACTCAGCTTGGCATTCTTTGAGGATCGATCCTTGCCTTTGTAGGTGACGGTTTTGAGATATACCATGTCCCCTACTTCGAACTCAAGGTCTTTTCTGCGTCTGTCTGCATAACTCTTCTGTCTGTCCTGAGACTCTTTCATCTTCAGTTTCAAGACTCGGATTCTTTCAGTTGTCTCTTCTACAAAGTCTCGGCCAAATATGCTGCGCTCCCCCACTTGGGTCCAGCATAGTGGTGTCCTACACGGACGTCCGTACAATGCCTCGTAAGGTGACATTCCAATGCTTGCATGATAGCTGTTGTTGTATGAAAACTCCGCCAGATGCAAGTACTGATCCCATTTGTCTCCCCAATCCAAAACACAAGATCGCAGTAAGTCTTCAAGTGTTCTGATTGTTCTCTCTGATTGTCCATCCGTTTGTGGATGATACGCTGTACTCATATGGACCTTGGTCCCCATCGACTTCTGCATAGCTCTCCAGAAAGCCGAATAAAATTTGGAGTCTCGATCTGACACTATGCTTACCGGAACTCCATGAAGTCTGACGATCTGTTCCACGTATAACTTAGCTAGCACCGCTGCATTGTCTGTTTTGTTGATAGCCAAGAAGTGTGCGGACTTGGTCAATCTGTCCACTATCACCCATATAGAGTCCTTGCCGTTCCTCATTGGCAAGCCAGTCACGAAATCCATCGTGATCTTATCCCAAGGCCATTCTGGGATGGGTAAACTCTGAAGTAGTCCACTCGGAACTTGATTTTCTGCCTTAACCATTTGGCAGATTGGGCACCCAGCTACCCATTTTGCAACATCACGCTTCATTCCAACCCAATGATAGTACCTCTTCAAGTCTCGATACATCTTATTGGCTCCTGGATGTATCGAAAACTTTGACTGATGTGCCTCCTTTAGGATCTCATCCCGCAATCCTATGTCGTTAGGAACACACACTCGGCCATTAACCAGAATCGTCCCATTGTTTGAAGTCTGATACTCTGTCTTCTCGTTCTTGGAAGCTTTCATCAGATCTTCATCCTTTTCTTGTGCAAGGCGAACTCGGGACAACAAGTCTGCCTGATCCGCTGCACCAAGACCCAACGGTTCCAATTCGTCAGTCAAGGCAGCTAATCGTAAGGTTCCAACCATGTGAACCAGTTCCTCCAAGTCTTTCTCTGAAGCCGAAGCTACTCTCTTCCGGCTCAAGGCATCTGCGACCAGATTCGCCTTTCCCGGATGGTAGGCAATATCCAAGTCGTAATCCGCAACCAGTTCCATCCAACGCCTCTGTCTAAGGTTCAGCTCTGGTTGAGTAAAGATATACTTCAAACTCTTATGGTCCGTGAAGACTTGGACCTTAGCACCATAGAGATATGACCGCCATATCTTCAGCGCGAACACGACAGCAGCCATTTCTAAGTCGTGTGTTGGATAATTCCCTTCGTGTTTCCTTAGCTGTCTAGACGCATACGCAATCACTTTGCCTTGCTGCATCAGTACGCACCCAAGTCCAACTTTGGATGCATCTGTGTACACTACGTATGGCTCATTGTCCATAGGAAGAGCCAATACTGGAGTAGTCGTCAACATCTCCTTGAGTTTGCTGAAACTCGCATCACAGCCTTCTGTCCACACAAACTGAACATCTTTCCCGGTCAACTTTGTCAACGGTTGAGCCATGCTGGCAAATCCCTTAACAAACCGTCGGTAGTATCCAGCCAGTCCGAGAAAGCTCCTGATCTCTGTTGCGTTCCTTGGTCTGGGCCAGTCCGCAATGGCCTTGATCTTCCCTTGGTCCACAGACACTCCCTTGTCCGAGACTACATGACCCAAGAAACCAATTTCTCTTTGCCAAAAGCTGCATTTGCTGAGCTTGGCGAACAACTTATGTTCCCGCAGCCTATCTAAAACTTTTCTCAGATGGTCTTTGTGCTCTTCCTGATTCTTTGAGTAAATCAGGATGTCGTCTATGAAGACTATAACGAATTCATCCAGGTAATCTCTGAAAACGTTATTCATCATCTTCATAAAGGCCGCAGGGGCGTTGGTTAATCCGAAGGGCATGACCACAAACTCGTAGTGGCCATATCTCGATCTGAAGGCTGTCTTACGGACATCCTCTTCAGCAATCGGAATCTGATGGTATCCCGAAGCTAAATCAATCTTGGAGAAACAAGAAGCACCTCGGAGTTGGTCCAATAACTCGTCTATCCTTGGAAGAGGGTACTTGTTCTTCACTGTAACTCTGTTAATCCCCCTGTAGTCGATGCATAGCCTGAAGCTACCATCTTTTTTCTTCACGAACAGAACCGGTGCGCCCCAAGGTGAACTGCTTGGGCGCACAAACCCTTTTTCCATCAGTTCATCTAACTGTTTCTTAAGTTCTGCCATTTCAGCCGGAGCCATCCGGTACGGAGCTTTCGTGATTGGCTTTGTGCCCGGCTCAAGCTCAATCGTGAAAGGATCAGCACGGTCCGGTGGTAATCCTATCAAGGATTCGAACACGTCATCATACTCCTTTACAATCGGAATCCCTTCCAACTCAGGATCAGGTCCGACTTCCACAGTTGTGATTGAAGCCAGATAGGCCTCACATCCTTTTTTCAGCATTCTTTCTGCTTGAAGTGCTGAAATGATCAGACTCCCGTTGGTCGGTCTGACCCCTTGATAGACAAGCTTTCCATTGCCTATCTCAAACTGAACTCGACCTCGATGACAATCAAGATGTGCCTTGTATTTACTCAGCCAATCCATTCCAAGGATCACATCGTATGATTTCACTGGGCAAACGACCAAGTCGGCTGGCATGTTCACTCCTCCGATCATCACAGAGACGTTTCGGATTTTCCCTGAAGTGTACATGATCTGCCCACCAGCTGCCCGAACCACTCTTACTTCTTCTTCTGGTTCTTTCAGGAATTCCCCAATTCCAATCATCTCGGGTTGCACAAAGCAGTGAGATGCACCAGAATCAAACAGAACATGGGTTGCCACTCTACCCATGACTAAGGTCCCTACATATTCACCCTGAACACTAAGGACCTACTCTACAAGCAAGCAATTTCACACAGAAATTCTTAAGGCAAAGGTGAGAGATAGGATGACTCACCAGTGATCGGATGAGACGTGCTTGGGTTCATTGACTCATCACTGATTGTGTACACCCGCGGCATGATGGCCTGCCTCTTTGCAGCAGGCAAAGGTCCATCGCTCGGACGCTTCCCAGCAAATTGTGCATCCTTCAGACACTGATTCTTGTAGTGCCCCGCTTCACCGCAGTTGTAACACACACGTTCCCCAGCACCCTTGTTCTGGCTCTTCGGCCTTAGGTCTTCCTCAGGACAGTCACGCACCTTGTGATCCATACTTCCACAACGGTGACAAGCTCCCGAAGCAGCACGGCAGACACCAGAGTGCATCTTCCCGCAAGTCAAACATGCACTGCGACCCGTTGCATTCGGCTTGCTGGAAGAGCCAGCCTTCACCGGCTTTTGATTCTTCCCCGCATGCTTACCAGGATGGACATGCGCCACAGTGCCAAACACCTTGGCTTCCTCACTGATTCCAGCTTCCTGTTCTGCGGCCTTTTCCACCAATTCGGCCACAGTATCATAGTTGCGGATCTTACAACGAGTTCGGAGATCAACCCTGAGTCCGCGCATGAATTTGCGGACCAAGGAGATTTCCGACTCAGCCTCACGCCCAGCATACTTCTTGAGGCTGTTGAATTCCGCTTCATACTCTCTTACAGTCATGGATCCCTGTTCCAGTCTGAGAAAAGCCCCCTCGAGCTGGTCAAATGCTTCCGGCGGAAAATACTTCCCACGGAATTCGGTCTTAAAGTTCGCCCAGGTGCAATGCTCAGCACCAATCCGAGCCGCTACACCTCGCCACCAGGTGTGCGCATCACCGTCCAAGTAGTGGACCGCAATGTCCTTCTTGTAAGCAAGAGGACAACGGATCGACTTAAAGTTCCGCCCTATCCTGTCGATCCATTGATCTGCTTCCTTCGGTTTGGAACCACCCAAAAAGAACTTTGTTCCCAGTTTCTGCATGTGGTCCATAACCTTGAGGTAAGACGGATTCCTAACAACGTGCACCTCTTCTCCATCAGGCACCACGTTCTCCGCTTCCTCCGCAACAGGTGCAGCCACTGGAGGTGCCACCGCTGCAGGCAGTCTTGCCAAGACTTGCGCCAACATAGCCAAAACGGCCTCCAATCCAACCGAAGCAACAGCAGCTCCAGCAGCAGCACCAGCCGCTGCAGCATTGTTCAAGTTCGCTGCATTCTGGGCAGCATTCCGAGCCTCTTCCGTACCAGCTTCATTCCTGGCCACGTTGCTCGCAGACCCCTCAGGGGTCTCATTCACAGTCCTTCTTGTGTTACGGTTACTTTTTGCCATCTGTAACGAGGTCACAGGCAAGTTAGTCAAAACTAACTTGGGATCAGGACTCGGAACACATAATTTACCGCGAGACGTCAAGCTTGGAAGGATGGTTTGCCCCAAAAACCCACTATACTTAAATTGTCCTAGAACTCGACTCCGCTCTGATACCACTTGAAACGCCCCGACCCATTTTTTCGTAACATCAGTACGAGTCTGACTCGACTTCCTCGATCAGACTTGGGCCGTTTTCATTTTTTTCTTACTTAGTATTATTTCAGAGTGTTAGTTCTTTTCCAGACAGTCAAGTAAAGCATAATACGATTTGAATAGATAGTCCGAGGTTCGAGTTAACAAGTCAGTCCGCTATAAGCTATTACATGCTAAACTCGTCCTATATCTACCCAAACCCACCATCCTTCCTTCCTGCCTTCGTCTCGCGTTCAGGCTGTGTCTTTACCCTTTCGGGTCTGGTCCTGATCTGCATCCAAAAAGGAGGCATAAGCAACATTATGCTTAGTGAGAGCGGTCATTCCGTCTCACTCAGCCAAGTAAAGCAATCGAGTCAATCAGTCAATAAACGGACATGCTTATCGTCAGTCAGTTACTTAGCCGACCCAATCATTCCAAGCCAAAGCGCCATCTGATCCAGTCAAGCCCTAGCAGGCCAATACGGCTCTAGGCGCATGATCAGGTCTAGATGCGTCGATGGAAGGAATCGACTGTTCGGACTAAGCCAGATCTTAGCAGATAATTCGAATTAGACAAGCAATCAGTACAAAGAACATTCCAATCAGTCAGACTACGATTCAGTACGATAGGCTACGGTCACGCACTCACCTTTGTCTTAGAGTCGGTATATTCTGTTTGATTCGGTCTCTTCTGACACCTCTTGAGCGGTTTCCGTCGGATCTTCAAACTTCCAGACAGTCGGATTTACTCCACAGACGATCGTTCTTGACTCGGATCTGTTCGATCCAGCCAAATATCGAAAGTTCTCTCTTAATCGGACCTTTCTCTCTGTGTGTTTTCTCTCTGGTTCTCTCTTCCAGTTTTCGTACAGAATGTCGAAATAAGACGAAGGAGACGATTAAAAAGGCAGTTGGGCGGTTTAGGCCCGAGAAACTGCGGCTCTTAAACCGTCACCGACAGTCCGTGTATTCCACGCGCAGGTTCCACGCGCGGCTCTTAAACCGTGACCGACAGTCCGTGTATTCCACGCGTGGCTCTTAAACCGTTACCGACACCCCGCGCTCTAAGCCGTTCCAGCGCGAGTTTTTCCACTATTCGGACTTTAACTGTTCCCGCCAGTTTAACTTAGGCAGAAATCGAGCTAGAGCCGACTGATCCAGTCATCAACTCTAACCGGCTTGTCCGAATCAGACTGATTCTACTGAATCGGCTCATCTCAGTTTAGCCGACAGTCTTAACCACCTTGCCTGATTTCAGACAACCGCTGTCTAGCCGACCAGTTCACCCGTCTTGTCCGAATCCAACAACACTTGTCCGGATCCGACCATCGCTGCCCGAAAATTCCGCTTTGCCTGGATTTTCATCGAGTTGTCTGAACATCCTGAGTTTCAACAAACCGAACGGCTGGTCCAATAACCCGAGCGTAAGACCGACTGATGGAGCTTTGTCTGGCTAAAAAACAGATCCGTTCCTAGCTTTAATCGGGTTCAGGGTTCCGCTCTAGTCGCTACTAATCAGGCGCCAATCCAAGTTCTCCCATCCACCCACGGAAAGTCCTTCGAACTCTGATCAGCTCTTTCTAGCATCATCCAATCCATCCAGAACGTTTTCACAGTCCGACCAGTCAATCCTCAGATCATCCTAACATCGATCTTTGGAACACGGTCGCTACAAAGAGCCCGAATCAATTCTAGATAATAGTGTGCTCAAGTCAAATCATGCCTCTCTATTTTTAGATGAAGACATACCTATCCATTCATATTATATGTTTACACATTCGTACGAACATATCTTGATTTTTCTTTATATTTTGGATTCCCTCTATGAAACAAACAAACTTTATAATGTTCTTTTTCCAGCATAAATCAACTTTGGACGGGGGGTTAAAAGAACTTTATATTGTTCTTTACACATGCAATCTAATTCTAGATATATCTTCTTATTTAATCAATGAGATATGTGGCTGATCTTTTTAGGTGGTTTTAAAATTCCTCTAGGCCGGTCAGAATTCACATCCGCCACAAAAGAAAATGGATGTGTATTCCTTGTAGAAAGAGATTGTATCTGTCGCTGTCCACTTAATTAATCCATCCACGTTTTCCTTTTTTTATAAAGATTCTAGATTACAAATTTACAGAGCATGAGAAAGAATAATACAATAGTAATGGCGATTTTCTGATTTGTAGCCCACATACGCACAAGCAAAAGAGACCTAAAATGAACCAAGCCCATATATGTAAACTGTATCAATATACGCACAGCATGTCTCACAAACCAAAAAAGAAGAAAACAATGAATCTAATTACTCTTGAGCTTCCACCAAGAGAGATAGATAGAGAAATATATGGAGTAGGTTTCGAGAGTCACTGATATCCATTGGATCTCATCTGCCTTCGTCGTGAAGCCGACTGTTCGGCTAAAACCACGTTAAGAAACCTTCTTGTATTGGACCCAGTACGGACTGAACCATGGTCCTGAGCCCTCTTTAAGTTTCTAATAAATTTGTGCACAAAAAAAAAAGGTTTCGAGAGTCACCAGAAGCAAGACGGCAATGCCGATCAGGATGATATGTGTAATGTGTTAGCCAGAAATTATTGTAAAGCCTGTGAAATGCATTCAACTCTAAAATTAATCATAATGGAAAAAAAAAATCTTGTGCCCCCGACTACTTATGTTCCTTTATCCGCTACTGCATATATACGCAAAGAGTACTTCTTTTGTATCCCTTATTAAGTTCCTAGCTATAGAATCAAATAAGTGAAGTTCATGGATCAATGCATATAAATGACATAATGCTTCTATAGACTAACCCCATGAGATTGACATTGAGATGGTGACTTAGTTCGATGAAGATGATGAACATGTAAATGAACATAATGCTTCTATAGACTAACCCCATGAGATTGACATTGAGATGGTGACTTAGTTCGATGAAGATGATGAACATGTAACCCAAATCAGCGGCATTGCCGTGAAAATACAAAACGGTGATCAGTTTAGCCGTTGGATTCTTTACATACAACCCCACGATCTCATTCCCTCTTCTAACATTATCTTCACCACTTCAATTTCCTCGTCTCTACATGTCCGCCGATATACTCATCTTCCCCGTCGATTGAGAGCCGTGCACACCTTATCAATTTTGGGGCATTGGCCCCAGGCCCCCTCTCACATTAGTACATTCTCGGGCTTCCATATTCATAAATCATATAATCAATATATGATAATATGATAAAAACTATAATTTTCAATAATATGACCATTTTTGCTTAGTTGTTGTGAATATTAATTTTACTGTATATCTTTTATTTTGAATGTCGAAAACATTTTCCTGCATATAATTTGAGTTTATATATATAATTTTCAGTTGTAACCAAAATATAACTTTTGCCATTAATTTTCATAAGACTAATTTTTCTTAAAAATAATTTTAAAAAATATAAGATAAGAAAACAATTTATTTTCTGGTTCATATTAAAAAAATTAATATGCATATTTAATAGAAAATAAATTATTTTTGCCCTAGGCCCTAATAACCTTTGCAGGTTACTGCATCGATTCATGGTGGGAAGAATGCTAACTTAGCCGCCATCGCCAATGTCGATGTTCTTATCTTCACTCAATAATATTTTGTCTCTTTTACACGCTTGAGACGAGAAGAATAGTCAATGCAATATATGATGGGTGCATAATAATCTATTTATATTTTTTTTTGTAAAAAATAATAATATATTTATATTGTTTAATTGTTTATTTATTTCCAGGATGTTAGAAATGGATGATGCTATAATATTCCTTTTTATTTATCTTTCTCTTTTTACATATTTTTTTTGTAACTGGGATAAATAACAGTCTTAAAAAGAATTAAAAATATTTCCCAAAAATATTTATCTTTTTACATATTTTATCTATCTAAACATACTCTCTATAAGGCTAAAAGGCTTAATTAACGTGATATATTATTTCCATAATTATGCACAAATTATTTGTTAACATAATTGTGCAATATACTTCTCCACACTGATCATTATTCTAGTTTCCTAAACAGAGTCAGACCTGAAATTTTCGGGACCATGTTTGAAAAAAAAAAAAATTTACAAAAATGATCTATTTTGTGAATTTTAATAAAAATCTGAATTTAAATATTTAACAAATAAATCTTAAAAGGTTCGAATTAAAACACTTAAACAGAATTTATGCGCTTTTAAAGTATAATAAAATTGTAGCAATAACAGTTATTTATCTTAATTTAATTATTAAAAATTTTCATAAATAATTCATAATAATATGAAATCCATCTAATATTTTACTAATATATCTACAAACAGACATTGTTTTTTGTTCTTTCTACTTAACATTCTACATTTAATGTTTTAAAACTGTAAATATACAACTGATTTTTATGTTTCAAAAAACAAAATATAAATTATTTTTTGGAAGTGGAGACCCATAAATTGAGGGTTCCATTCAGATATTTTATTTCATGCCTTAAAGGTTTTGTTCATAAATGCCACTTCCGTCAAGTAACCTATACAAAATTTGTTTATCTCGTAGCATTTCCAAAAGACATTCTATAACTTTAGATATGAAGTTTTTTTCTCTTCAAAAGGAAAATTTAAATTTCAAATTTGAAGTTTGAAGTTTCGAGGATTGAAACTTTATATTTGAAGTTTCACTACTCAAAACTTCAAATTTGAAGTTTCATATTTCTATTTGTATTTTGATCCCTATAATCACACATAACCTTTATGATTCATAAATATTTTCTTGTTTATTGTTTTAATCCTTAAAAAATTATATCTCATAAATATTTTAATATAATTTTTGTTTACAGATTTTAAATTTTACACATTAAATTAAATAAAACTTTAAAATAATATTTAAAATATTTTAAGCTAGATTTAGACAACAATAATATACAAAAAAAAGTTAACAAAAAGATTTTTAAAAATAACATGAAGACACAAATATTACACAAATTTAAATATTACAACAACACTAATAGTCAGGTAAGTTTGATCCGAAACCTTCAAATTTTCAAACATTGTCCAAATTTTTTGTGTAACTGATGATCATTGTTGTTGTTGTTTTTGATATCTTTTTCGTACAATTCTTTCTTTTTCATATTAAATATATTCACGAGTATTAATATCATCAAAAATAAATAAATATTTTAGCAATATTTTATGTTTCTCTTTTACTTTCTTGTTCCGATCTAATGTATTTAAAAATATCAATATTACCAGATTTCAACAACTTTTAGCTCGTAACCTACAAAGTAAAAATGAGGAGAGCCACTTTTACTTCGAAATGCACTAATAGATCATATATGCATTACGAAAATAATTTTATGAAATAATATGGTATTTTGTTTGAAGTTTAATATTAATTAAGTTATTTTTATTTAAATTTTTATATTTAATAGAATATTTTATTAATTAATATTGTTGTAATATGTTTATATATATGCTAGTTATTTACAAAAGTTTTATGAATTCAAATTAGTTATGACAAATATACGGACCATATTATAAAATATAAATAGTTTTAATTTGAAGTTGAGTTTGAAGTTTTGCTTTTGGAGAAAAACACTTTTAAACTTCAAATATAGAGTTTTGGAAACTTTAAAATAGAGTTCTTTTTCGGAGTGTAATATGTTTGCGTAATATGTTTTTAGTTTGATATTGAATCTAATTCGTCTGTACTATATCCCTCGTAATGGAAGTAAAGATAATAACAAGGCTGCTCTCCGATGGAAAATGTGAGTTTGCGGAGAAGTTCTGAGTCTCCAACCTCTCTCACGACGATTTTATTCGGCTCATGGAATGGCCCAAAGTGTAGAATCACAGGAGATTACACTAGATGGCGTGTTTGCTCATGTTAATACTATATTACTAGGATAAGATCCGCGCCTTGCGCGAAATTAAGTTATTATTTTTATTATATTTTGGAGAATGAAACAATAGTTTGGCTTCATTTGGATTAGGGGTGTTCAATCCAGATATCGGGTTGGTTTCGATTCGGTTCGGTTTTTTTCGGTATTTTGGTTAGTAAAATATAACTACTATTCTAAATCCATATTTACTTTGACTTTAGTCTTTCACATACTTTTGAAAAATTTCAACTGGACAACTAAATTGATCAGCCAATCTTGTTGCTTTAAATCATTAGTATATATATATATATATATTTATTTAGTTTGAATATTTATTAAATAAAAATTCATATGCGTTATATTTTATGATCATTTGTAACTTATTATAACAAAAAAAATAATCTATTGATCACAAAATTTTCAGAGTGGGAATCTTCAAATTTCTAATAATATATAGACGTTTTGAAAAATTCAAAATATAACATATAAGAAAAAATATAAATATTTTTATTATATATTTAATGTGATTTTTTTAATATCTTTTAATAATATAAAATTAAAAAAGAACTAAGATACCAAAATTGTTATCAAATATTTATTATTCATAATAATTAATTTTCATATATACGTTAATCATATTAGGTAATTTCGTAGCTTCTAATTAAGGAAAGTGCAAAAACAATATTTGGTAGATTATTTATCAATTCGAATATTCGATAGTTAGTTTAATAAAAAATATAATGTAAGTTAAGATGGACCAACCTATTTTTTTAAGAATAGTATATTTTATATAGTCATTTATTAAATGAGAATTTATAATCATACACTTCTATGATCATTCATATCGTTTTATAACTGAATATTTAAATCATCGATAACAAAATTTTCAATGTGAAATCTTTAATAAGTTTATAATTTGTAAATGTTTTTGAAAATTCATTGAAAGTTTTAATATTAAAATATTTATGTAATCTTATGGTATATAGTTTAATCTATATATATATATATATATGTTTTCTTATTAAATGATATTTTTTACTCATATGGTTTTAAAATCATGTGTATCTTCTTATAATATTAAATAAAAGTTCATATTAATATAATTTTATGATCATTTGTAACTTATTATGACAAAAAAAATAATCTATTGATCACAAAATTTTAAGAGTGGTGATCTTCAAATTTCTAATAATTTATAGACGTTTTGAAAAATTCAAAATATAACATATAAAAAAATATAAATGTTTTTTACTATATATTTAATGTGATTTTTAATATCTTTTAATAATATAAAATTTTTAAAAAGAACTAAGATACAAAAATTGTTATCAAATATTTATTATTCATAATAATTAATTTTCACATATATGTTAATCATATTAGGTAATTTCGTAGCTTTTATTTAAGGAAAGTGCAAAACATTTTTTGGTACGTTATTTATCAATTCGATAGTTAGTTTAATAAAAAGTGTAATATAAGTTAAGATGGACCAACCTATTTTTCTAAGAATAGTATATTTTATATAGTTATTTATTAAATAAGAATTTATAATCATACAGTTCTATGATCATTCATATCATTTTATAACAAAATATTTAAATCATCGATAACAAAATTTTCAATCTGAAATCTTTAATAAGTTTATAATTTATAAATGTTCTTGAAAATTCATTGAAACTTTTAATATTAAAATATTTATGTAATCCTATGGTATATAGTGTTTAATCTATATATATATATATATTTATTTTATTATTAAATGATATTTTTTACTCATATGGTTTTAAAATTATGTGTATCTTCTTATAATAAAAATGTTAAACCATTGATCATTAATTTTTAACATAATAATTTAAATAGTTTTAGTTATTTATTGTCGTTTTTAAAAATTCAAAATATAACATATACGAAAAAATCTAAATTTTACTTTTATAGCTAATTTGATTGTTTAATTTATTTTAATAATATAAAATTAAACAAAAAATGATGGAGGAGATATAAATTGTTATCAAATCTTTATTATTAAAATCATTAATTGTCATATATATATTAGTCATTTATGGTAATTCCGTAGGTTTGATTTAAGGAAAGAAAATAACATATCATATCATTATATCATATAGTTTGACCAACTTATGTATCTAACAACATATAAAAATCGAATGTGGACCTACTTATTTTTCAATTGAATGTAATTGACTACCTAATTGAGTGACACCTATGCATTGGGGCATATTTTAATTAATACAAAATTGAGGTTACATCTTTTCAAATGTTCCTCAATTAATATATAGGGGATTGGGTGTTAGTGCTATGTTCGGGTCTCTGGATTTGTGGGTTTAGCTTCCAATACGTCACTGAGTGATTATCCTATTATTTACTTATATTTTTTTTCTTAAAGGTGAACATAACAAGTATTTGAAGGTTTGATGTTTTGGAACATGACAATTTAATTTCAATTTTATACGAACTTTCTATGTTTGTTTCGGTTATTGAATTTTTAAAATATTTTATTTTATTTTTATAATTCAGTTTAGTTTATAATTTAGCGTAAGTAAGTGAGGATGACTAGTGTTACGCAAACTCTTACTAGATTTGAGAATTTTGAGAACTCGAACATTACTTTCTGAAACAATAATTCACATACATAACAATACTGCTTAATAAAATTAGAGGCGAACTAGAGAAATTAGATGTTTTCTTGGTCATTAATAATTTCATATATTTTCTAAGACATAGTTTTCTAATAAAATGGGTCGGACCTATCTCTTGAGGATTTTTTTTTTCTTTTTAAAAAAGAGATAAAACGGTTAAAACTCAGAATGTTAGGGAGAAAAAAATATGAAAAATGGAGATCGAGCTCACTATGTTGATCTTCTTTGTAACCATTATCTTTAAATGAATGAAGATAAAGAGAGATTGAAGAAACGGGAGCAAGACCGACAAGGCGAGATGGAAGAAGATACATATATCAAAGATGTTCCTATGGCCAGAGCTGAGGCCGAGGTTGTAAGCCAGCTCTAAGCCATGAAGATAACTCCCACTGAAACTCTGAAAGTAAGCTTTGTCGGATTTCTCTCACGCTCCTTCGTCCTGTCGAATAACGATCCGATCTTCGCATGAGTGTGTAACACTATTACCTCATTAAGTTTGAGATTAGTTTGTTTAAGTACTAACCATGTTATTGTTATACTTTACTTGATCTGGTATTTTGAAAAATTAAAACAAAAATCAATGTTTTTAAACCGGATGCTCTTCATACAAAATGGGTCATCAATGATATTAAGAACCATTTGCTTTTTGGAACAAAGAAGATAATCTAAATTCTACTCAGAGAATTTAAACCCGTCGAGTTTAGATCCTGCTGGTTTATCCATAAACCAGATCAGATTCCCACTGCTTGGCTGGACCAGCCTAGCAGGCAGGGAAGGAGAGGTTTCTAGTGAGGTCAAATCATCTATCGCTAAGTGAACAGCATTGGCTTTGGATTCGCCGGTTGCAACCACAACAACACTAGCAGCTGAGTTAATGACTGGCAAAGTAAATGTGATTCTCTCTGGTGGCGGTTTAGGTGAGTCAGTTAGGAATGTAACCCAATCGTCCTTCACCTCAAGTGCTGGGTGGTTCGGGAAGAGGGAGGCTACATGTCCATCAGAGCCCATCCCAAGCAAAATGAGATCAAACCTTGGACAGTCGCTATTCTCAGACGCAATCACGGTTCGTGTTTTTACCATCTGCCTGATAGCGAACTCATACTCTGTTGCAGCGTCCTCAGCCGAGACCGTATCGTTAATAGAACATATATGTCTCGGAAACACATTTACCTGGAAAAGGAACAATAAATAAATAATGCCGCAACTATTTGAACAAAGTCAACATAATAACACACATAGCTGCGTTGACCAAGATTGTGTGTTTTCTTCTCAAGCAAGCAAGGATTAAGGAAAAAATGTCAATATTGAAGATAAGCAGATAGCGTCAAGATTATTCTATCCATTAAGTTATTAAAAAAACATCCAAACATCTGACCTTAGAGAGGAGAGTATCCTTGGCGAGCTTGTAGTTGCTATCGTCATGGTTCTTACCTACCACGCGCTCATCCGCCCAAAAAACATACCATTTAGCCCAATCCACAATCTTGTTGTAAGGAGGCTCGACCAACTTTCTGTTGAATAATACATTAGGAAATCGGTCAAGGAAACTGAAAATGGGATTTTAACAGACTTAAAAACTTTTTGGTAAAAGATTTGTAATTACCCCATCAAGTTGATGAGAGAACCTCCTGATAACACAATGCAGAAAACACCATGTTCTTTAATTGAGGCTTCTGATATCTCAGCTATATAATCTACCAAGTCTATGCTTAGTTCCTCCAAATTCTCATGAACCCTAATTTCACCTCTGTCTTTATGAGTCCAAGTAAGTGCCATATTGCTTCTTCTTTGTCACCAGTTCAGCAATTCTACATGTAAATAACAAATGGGATATATGAATCTACAACTTGAACATAAGAAAGAGATTAGACTTGGATTGGGAGAAGTAAAATAAATAAAAACATTTGTACTGAAAAGAAACAGAGAGAAGATCTTGGTTAATTCTCAACAAATCCATCTTAACTACCAATCCAATAATCAGCATTTAAAATTTACAGAAGACAGCAATAAGAAATAAATAAATAAATATAGATATATGTCATATAATCAAAACCAAACCAAACCAAACAGCAAGAACTCGATTGCAGAGATAACATAAACATGAAACTTGTTAATCAAGAACCAAAAGAAATTAGAATAAAACCTAACAGGAAAGAGGAGGAGGATAAGATTGTTACAGAGGAGGGATGGAGAAGGTTGAGTAAATCAGGTTAATGATAGATTGTACAAAGGACCAATAACAATGATTATATAATTGCATATCCAACACATAGGCCACATCTACATACATTCTTAATATATATATGAATTATATGTAGGCTGTACACAAACGAGGGACATCCTAATCTGCCTTATAATAATTAACAAAAGGTCTCTTCGGAGGCAAGAAGAATCAGCAGAAAGAAGTTTTACCATCTGTGTTTCCACGTGCATATCGTTGGTAAAACTTCGAGATGATAAGTAATAAAAGGGGTATTTAGAGAGATGGTATTTCTTGTGGGGGGGGGGGGGGGGGGGGGGGGGGGGGGTTTTCATCGAATAAAATAGTTCGAATTATACATGCGAGTAAAATAAAGAAATAAAATATATGCAATCCAAAACGAGTAACCAAACAACTGTCAGTTCATAAAAGACAAATGGACCAACCACTTCTAGTGGCATGTCAATTTGCAAGTAACGTGGATTTTTTTTTTTTCGACTTATTAATGGGCTACAATGGGCTGGCCCAGTTGGCCCATCAGCCGAGGCGCGGATCAAATCCGAAATGCCTGGGAGGTTAACGTGGTACGCAGACCACTTGTCCTAGAAGCTCCCGACATAATGTGGATGACTTCGTTTTAGTTTTCCTATTTTTATAAAATCTATTTGAAGATGTATAAATATATATGGATAAATGAGGTTTACTGAAATAATATCCAGCTATTAATAAATAATTAATGCAATAGTATCCGGTATCTTTTGAAAAAATAAATAAAATATATATATATATATATATATTCAGATACAGTTTTACTTATTTTGTCAATCTTTCCAATTTGTTTCTAAGTAGTAAACTTACAAAAATATTTAAAAGTAGATTAATAATGTAAAAGTACATGTAGAAGTAGTCATTTAAAATTTTAGACGGGATCTAATAACATTTAATAATCATTCAATTTCAAATAGGGATGGATAAAATATACATTATCCATATCGATTTGATCTAAAAAAGCAAGGATATCTGTAATTTTATAAAACATAATAAATATTAATAATCAATTTGTTAAATATAAATACATAGTTTTATAATATTATTAATTATAATTTTTCACATATACAAGTTGGCACTATTATAAGTTTTATAATTATCTTTTACTTATAAAAATTTAAAAATATTGTATAACTATTTTCTACAATTTTGGCGACATATATAACTTAATTATTTTTTTATCAACCCAAGTTTTACAGTCTTCTTATTCATTAAATTCATTATTAAGTTACTATGGTTTTTAAAAATCATAATTTATTATTTTATAATAAAATATTATTGTTTTCATTACATTTTAATTTTTTGAATTTTTATTTTACGAATTAAATCAAATATCGAATGAAATTGTATAATTTATCTAATTTCAGAAACACCGAATACCTAAATGATGTCGAATCAAATGATTGATCTGAATAAAACAAAATAGATCACAAATACTCTTTAAAAAATTGGATATCTGATCCTTGCTCACCCATTCATATATATTCCAAACAAATAGAATTAAAGAAAACAAAAATGCTGAACTTCATAGACTATCATTATGGAAATATACTTAGCAGAGTTTTTAGTAAAATATTTAATATTAAAATAGTACTGACCACGAAAATATAATGATTGTATTGAGTTCTTAATGATCTGGCATTAGCCACTAAAAATGAAAACTAAATTTAAAAAAGAATCTCACATAAAGACAGGTGATAACGAGACCAAGAGCCTGGCCAGCCTTTAGGGGCTTTGGTGTCGAGATCCTTGCTGTTCTACGCAGGTTGAGTGAGTGGGAGGTGAAGTCTATAGCAAGAGGGGAAAATAAATGTGCTTTCATGATAGCAAGGAGTGCAAGGAGTGTCACAACTGTTTTCTCAAAAAAAAAAAAGGAGTGTCACAACTGAGAAGCGTATACAATCCTATGTGGCTCAAGGAGAACCGGAATGGCTGAAAAAGGTCTTTGATGAAGAGAGGGTGAGCTTGTAACGAAGATAAGTGGAGTATCCTTGATGTTTTTGATGGATATGTAAGTGGAAAGGAGATTGGTTTAAGGATGGTCTTTGTCTTCTTGGATATGGAGTGAAGAAGATGCAGTATTTTGAGGAAGGGAGATGGTTGTGACATGGATGAGTTTTAGGCTCTGTTTTATGTCTCTGTTTTTAGAGTTTTATTTTGCTGTGTCTCTGTTTTTGGTTTGGATGATACTATGTTTCGTACTGCAATGAATTCTCAGAGTTAAAAAAAAAAAAAAAGGATCTCACATATATTCAAGAAATTTTCAGGACAGAAGCGGTTATTCTCTCTTCCTTTTTGTTTTTGTTTCTTTATTTTATGAGAAAATCCATAAAATATTCTTAATGTTCATGCTATTAGAAAACACAAATAAAAATGTTGAAGTCATTATATACTTTAACAAATTAAACGCATTTACATCATAGAAATAGAAAATGACTTTTTTATATAAAACAATATAAGTTCATGAGCAGTTGATATTTTTAAAAAATGTTTTGTTTACTTTTGGATTAGAGAATCATTACTCTGAGTCTCGGACGATGCTCATAATTAGCCAGAAATTTGCCATGTATATAGAACTCATGAACACGGACAAAAAGGATTGATTCATTATACAAGCCAATTGAATGGATTCATTATTGTTTTTTTGTTTTAACTAGATGTAATTTTTTTTATCAATCTACTGATTGAAGATATGATTCTTCTCGATGAACACACGATAAGGCTCTGAATGTTACGATCCGCCTCGCACCGTACTGTAATTAATAGTAACAAAACTTTCATATACTATATATATATATATATATATATATATATATATATATATATATATGTTTTTATTACAGTTTTAACCGCACCGCAGCTATATCGTTTGTCGCGCACCGCTCAATCTAATGTTACCATTCAGAGCCTATGTAATGTTTTATGTTTTAATAGGTGTTACCAACCACATATTAGAGCAGCCTAAGATCTACTAAAGGTTCTCAACCATTTTCTGTTAATGTTTTAATACAATTTTGTTATCCAATTAAAATTTTCTTTTCCCTTTTAAAACTAAACCAATTAAAACGTGACATTGTATGTTGAGACCATGATAAATCCGGGGTTCTTAGAGTATGGTTCTTAGCAGAAGTTAAGAAACAACTTTAAGAACCGGTTTTTAGTTTTTTAGTTAAAAGTTAAGAAACAGTTTCTTAACTTCTGCTAAAAATCTCATCTTAAGAATCCCAGGTTAATCATGCTCCGAGATTTTTAAAGGGTTCCGAAAATATTTCTGCAGACACCGTATCACTCTCTTTCTTCTATTTTTTCTTTACTTTTAATAAATTAATTACGAAAACTCCATTTTAATCTAACCGATAGAGGTCCCTCCTCTCTCCTCAAAGAAGAAAACTCAGCCGGTGATTTCTGTTCGGGCCAGGGTCCGTTGGCTCTCGAGCCACGGCGTTGAGCCTTTCCTTGTGTTATGTTTCTTTGCAAGATCCTCGGTCTCCTTGTTGTATGATGAAGCAACGGTCCACCGTTTGAGCTCCGCTTCGATGTTGGTGTGTGAGCCCCAAATCTGACGAGGTGATGATGCAGCAGTAACTCCCTCAACCCTACCAGTGGCTTCCTATCCTGAGGGCTCAGATCTATCCGCCTCGGTTTAACCGCACGGTCCGGTTCGTGTAGGCGCGTGAAGCGCGTGAAACACTCGTCCTTGGTTCTTTGTCTGAATCGGTTCGTTGTGGATGTGGTGGTTAAGCGAGTTTTGTGGATCTCGTCTCTGAAGGTTGTGGGCTCTGTTCCGACTTCTTATCCAGCAAGTAGATCTAGTTTTATTTTTAGTTATGTGCTTTTCATGAAGTTTAGATAGTCTTTTGGCTGTTATCTTTCTCGGAAAATTAGTGGACCCTCTGGTGGTTTTTGGTCTTAAGCTTGTAGTGTTTTCGGGTTCTTGATGATGGTGTGAACGCTTTCCCGTCTGTAGCTGCCGGTCTTTTATGTGTTCGGTTGTCGTTGACGGGTTTGACCTCGTTGATCTCCAAATCTGTTGAGATTGGGGTGTTCTTTGTAAGGCTTTTATTGAGGCGTAGCTTGGATGCAAAGAAGTTGTGTCGCTGCAGTATCCGGAAGAGAATGTGGTCCTAGAGTGGATGTATCTTGCCGGGGTATAAAGTCTGGTTTCGTTGGCTTGGAGAGGTGTGCTCTCGGTGTTGTAGAGGTTGATGTTATCGTTCGGTGGACCGAGGGCGACAACGATAAATCTCGTTCAGAAGCTATTGCAAGCTTAGTGTACTACTATCATTGGGGGGTTTGGAATTTTCTTTTGCAGTAATGTATGTGTTCTTGTTCTTTGATCATATAAACTGCTCCTGTGTGGGTTCTAGTTGCCTGTTCTGTGGGCTTTAGTTTGTAACAATGGTTGTAGTCTTTGGTGAATGAATATTTTCAGATGGAAAAAAAAAAAAATCTAACCGATAGAGGTGAGTCTTAGTTTTATAGTATGTATATAGTGTTTGGCTCCTTATGATGGTGTATCGCAAGCCCCACAGCATGACGCATCAACACTTAACCTTTTGTGCCCCACTTTTCACGAATCTTAGGCATTTTGATAATATACACCTTATACATTTTTTTTTGTTCAATATGTACATCTTTGGCATTTTGGTAATATATACACCTTATACATTTTCTTTACTTTTAATAAATTAATTATGAAAACTCCATTTTAATCTAACCTTATAAATTTAACAAGGTGTAATTGTATCGTCGTGGCCCAACATTGGATTTTTCATCATTTTAGGACTTCAGTCACGAAGGACCCGACCCAGAGTCGCAAATAATAAATTAGGTTACTATGTCTCCATTGTATTCTGCTATTCCATCTTCTACTTGGTAAACAAACGAACAATTTTACCATTCAATCTTCTATTTTGTAAACAAACAAACAAACAAACAATAGTTGCAAAAAAAACAAAAAACAAACAAACAAACAAACAATACGAGCACATGGTAACTCTTTTTTTCTGGTCGAATGTTCACTCTTTTAAGATAAATACTTAAAACACTTTATTTTTCTACTAACCAAAACTTTTTTTGTCTCATACAATTTTTAAACTTTGAATAAGCACTTCAAAATTTCTCCCATATAGTTTTGAATTTTGGGTCTGATTTCTCAATTTTTAAAAAGATTCATATAAACCGCTAGATCAAGAGTTATATATTTTAAGAGCATCTCCAATGGTTTAGTTTCATTTCTATCTTAAAAGTTCATTTTTTCAAAATGAAAAAAAAAAGTAACAATTGTTTCAATGGTTTGTTCTATTTTATTTTGTAAATGTAATATTTCAAGTATATTATAATTCTATATTATTATTAGTTATTATTAACACCTTTCATTTTTTTCATGTTTACTTCTGTTACCCAATTATTTTGTTTTAACAATAATTTAGCACGATGTCAAAAAACACAGCAATCTAGCACAAATACTATTACATAACATAAATAAATAAAAAAAGAACATCATATATATTTTTTATATAAATAATTTTTTTAATATCTTTCATTAACTCCAAACACAAAAATTAGGTGAGGGCAATAAAAGCATCAACCATTCATAAAGCTTCTTTTTCTAAGGAATCATCAACAGATATTGGTTCCTAGTAATTTGATTAACAAAGGTAAATTGAACCAAAAAGTAAGTCTATTTATCTTTGATTATAATTGAGCTAATGTTTTTTAGAAATTATATTTCCATGATTTTTGATGTAAACATGCAATTAGATGAAAGTAATGATTGAATCTTTAAAATTAATTGGGTATTAATAACACATATGAATTATTTTAGAAAAAATAAGAATAAGTAAAAGTTAATAACAAAATTTTAATTTAAAAAGTTCATTTCAAAAAAATGAAAATGTGAACCGTATATATTTAAATTTGAAGACACTATTCGTTTCTTCATTTCAATGCAAGAAAAGAAGTATCATTTGAATAAAATTTTATTCAAAATGAAACAAAAAATAAAACTTCATTGGAAATGATCTAAGGGTCAGAAAATCAACTGGGATCAATTATATAGTACATCTTAAACTACATTATCTTTGATTTTCAACCAAATTTTCATCATGTCTTTTCATCAGTTTTTATATTGATCAATAATGGTCTGCCATCAACGCAACATTATAAAAATATCTACCCATATTTATCAAAGCAAAACCTTGTTTATAATAATTAATCTTTTAACCAATCAATAAATGGATAGTTCGTGATCGTACATAGAACCATATGTACTAACATTAACAAGGCCTAATATAGGGTTACAACAACATTTATCAAGTACACATAATTATATAATTTGCTTAAAATTTTCGTTAAAGTTAGATATTGTTATAAACCACACTATGGATGGCTCATAACCAAGAGATTATGATTTGTAATCTTTCTATTTATCTATGACGGTGTAATCTCTTATATAAGGAATTTCTATGTTATGAATAATGATAGACTTTTTCATTACTTTTACAACACGTTATCAGCACGATTGATCTCTAAAACTCTAAGCTAAAAGATCGACCATAAACCCTAAATTTCTCTCCATTGCTAAAACCCTAATCTCTATCAATCACCTCTCTTTGATCATGACCCTGATCTGTATTTGACCACTGATCTCAACAAGATCGATCTGTGGACTGATCTCTGCAAGTTTCAGTACGCCTCAACTATTCCAGATTGTACGATTAGCTTGTTCCAGTCTTTGATCAAACTGTTCCAGATCTACGAGTTCTTTGACTGCAAGTACCAGCTCGCGTACCAACAATCCCGATCAGCTCAACCTAAGCTAAGTTTTCGATCTCTATCTGAATCTCCATCGATCTCTCTCTCTCTCTATCGATAAACCCTAATCACTTTCGATCTCAACTTGTACCCGATCCCAGCTCGTGGACTGCAAGGAAACAGTTTGGACCAGTCCGCGTAAGGTTCCAGTTTGTACCAGTCCACGTAAGCTCATTCTCTTGGTGGTCCATTCAACCCATCAAAGGTTTAAGGTATACCTAAACTCTAAGAACCCAGAATCGAATAAACTAATGTTCAAAGTGAAACCCTAAAATCTGTAAACCCTAAATTACGTGTGCATGGATTGTTTTATTTGATTGATTGAATGTTTCTTTGAGGTTTAAATCCGTGTGAATTAGGATGATAGTTTTTATAACCTGATTGAATTATTTGAGGTTTAATATTGCATGTTAGAATCTGTTATAATATAAACCCTAATTCGAATTGATAAACCCTAAAATAGAATCCGTGTATTGCATAATACGAATTGAATGTTTTGAGGTTTCATATTATACTAGGATGATAGTTTCATGATATAATCAAATGTTCTGAGGTTTAAGATTATTTGCTAGAAGATGATTGATTGATAAAACTCTAGTTTTGAATTGAAACCCGAAACCCTAATTTGCGTATTCCTAAAATCAGATTGCTTGATTCCATCTTGCTAATATCAGCCTTGAAACTGATAAATGTCAACCCTAAAACTGATTAATAAAATTGATAGAATCAGCCTTAAAACTGATTGTTTTGGTTTTTCATGATTGAAACCATATTTTTGGATCGAAACCCTAAATTGTGTAATGCTTGAATCCGTTTGATTATTTTTTATTATTGATCCAATTGCTAGTCTTGATAAAACCTAATTGAATTTGATTGTTAGTCTAGCTAAATCTCATACCTAAAACTGATTGATTAATTGCTAAACCTTGACTGAATGTTTTAATATTACCCTTGCACATATAGAATCTGATTGCTAAGAATGAGTGCATCATATCTACTTGGCCGTGTGGCCAGTTTGCATCATATATCATCCTGAACAACATGTTTATGTTATGTGCATGATCTGATTATTATCACATTTGCATGATCTGATTGTTTTAAATTGTGGTTCCATAATTCCACTCCTGTACATATAGAATCAGTATGCTAGGTTTGCAATATAACCATATGGCCACATGAAAACAAATAGAAATTGCTTGTTTGGTCGATACCCTTGCTTGATAAATCTGTGTGACTTATTATTGCATTATATCACCTTTGGCTGTGTGGCTTGTTTGCTTATTAGAATGTATTGACTTGATAGCATGTCTTGTTTATGGCCGTATGTTAAATATTTTATGAGATCTAAAATTGATTGATATATGATTTGAAATGTCGAAAATCAACTTGGATTTTGTTGCCCTAAATCTCTCAGGAGATAATTATTTGAAATGGGCACTGGATACTGAGTTTATCCTAAAGTCAAAGGACTTGGTGAATGAATCACAAAAGACGATAATGCCAAATGAGAAAGATTGATACATGGCAATATTAATTATTAGCCATCATCTTATTAAGAGTCTCAAAGATCAGTATCTGACTATAGAGAATCTTCTAGAAAATCGAGATATGATCACCAAAGAACGGTGTTATTACCAAAGGCCCTATTTGATTGTAGGAATCCCAGAATCCAGGACTATAAGTCTGTGGATGAGTATATTGCTAGCTGAGCAAAATATTGGATTACTGATGAGAAATAGTGAATTGAGACGTCCTGGATTAACCCCATTACCTGATACCAATAAGGCCGCAGAAAAAAAATGGTAACTACGTCTAGAATGATAGACCACACGACCATGGCCGTGGAGGGTGGAAAGGACGTGGCCATGGCCACTATAACACATTTGGCCGTGGGAATCACTATGGCAGAGGCCGTGTGTATCAACCCAATTTGAGCCATGGTCAAGGTAGTGGCCGTGGTATATCCTTTAAACCACAAAGCTCGACCAAATCAGTGTGCCATAGATGTGGAATGGGGAACCATTGGGCTAAGATATGAAGGACTCCCAAAGAGAGTCTGAAAGGGAAGAATCCTGAAACCCACTTGGTCTATAAAGATGGTGAAAATAATTTCGAACATGATCAAGATGATCTTATGGAATATGAGACTTATTATTGCCTGAAAGAATCAAGTTGATAATCTGATTTCGACATCAAACTTGTGTGATTGCTTTGCTTGTATGCTTTCTCTGATTTTTATCTCCCTGAATTTATTTCTATTACATTGTCTGCTTAGATTAAATGAATGAATGAGTTTTCTATATGAGTACACTGAAAAAAACCAATATAAGTACTCAAGCAGGTATCATCAGTCTGAAAGAAGACTATGGCTAGGCTAATATACTATTGCCTAAGGGTATGCATTTAGAAATCAGTGATGCCTTATATTCACCCAGCTCTAAGAGCAAGAGCAGCCTATTGAGTTTTAAAGATATAAGAATGAATACTTTCCATATTGAAACAATGGGCGAAGGAAACAAAGAGTTCCTTCAGATATATGTATAAAACCGCCCAAGGCCATAATAAGTCCTAAAGACTATACCTGCATTCTCTACTGACCTAGATTATGCATATATCAGTATGATAGAGGCTAAAAACCTGCGAAAATATACACTTTATGGCACGACCGGATTGGCCATCCTGGTCCAAACATGATGCGAAAATTGATATTCAAAAGGCACACATTAAAAGATAAGAAGAGTTATCCCAAAGAATCTCACATGTGTAGCATGTACACAAGGGAAACTCATTAGGCCATCACCAGTAAAACGGCTACGAGCCCCTTTTTCATAATAAAGACTATATGTCTAGATAATACTGGTGAATACATGTCCCAAGCGTTTAAATGATTATGGTATGTCCATGGGGGTAAGTGTGGACAATTCTGTGATACATATCCATACCAAGAACGGCTTAGCCGAAATCTTTTAAAATGCAAATAGCTGATTGATAGACCATAACTTATGAGGTCAAAACTTTCATTCACAGCTTGGGCCACACGAAATTTACATGCACCTACGTTAATACGCATCAGGCCATTTAGTGAGCATAAATATCCCCTATCACAATTATTAACGGGTCAAGAGCCAGACATACCCCATCATAAGACATTTGAATGTGATGTCTATGTACTAATTGCTCTACCACGGAAAACTAAGATGGGACCTCAACAAGAGGATGGAGATATATGTTGGATATGATTCTCCCACAATAATAAAGTACTTTGAGCCAACTATGGGTGATTACATTTGAGGCAAGGTACACGGATTATTTTAATACCAGGAGGAGAAAAATAATAAAGCTGGAAAAAGAATGGTAAAAGAAATAGAATGGAATCAACCATCAATGTCTTGGCAAGATCCTCGGACTAAAGAATGTGAAATAGACGTCCAAAGATTATACATTTACAAAGCTAGCTAATCAAATGCCAGACACATTTGTTGACCCGAAAAAGAATGACTAAATCATATATAAACCATCTTGTAAAGCACCAACAAATTTCATGTCCAAGAAGAGACACAGTCAAGTTGCTACAGAGTCTAGACAACGTATGAAACATGGTAGACCAATAGGTTCCAAAAGATAAGAATCCTCGGAAACAAAAGAAAGGTGCAGAAAATGATAATCAAAATCCAAATTCGAGGTTACTAATGAAACCATCTCAGACATGGAGATAAGGTCGGCCGGCTCTAAGGTACAGGTACCAAACAATGTAGCTTGGGACGCCAAGCTGCAAAGTATTAAAGGTCCTGATAATAATGAATCTCAATCGATTATATCATGTCTGGAACATAATGGAACCAATAAGGAATGTCGACCTAAGATGATTTATTTGCATACAAGGTAGCACTTGAATTTATGAATATAAGCGATGATCATGAACCCACGTCAATATAAGAGTACGCACTCGTAGAACAGATTGGATTGAATGGAAACGTGGGGTTAAATAGTTTAAAAAAGAAAGGCGTATTTGGCCATATGATTAAGACGCCATATGATGTTAAAACCAGTGAATATAAAAGGGTCTTGTGAGGAATAGAAATCGTGAGATATAAAGCTGATGTTGCACAAGGATTCTCACAAAGACCAGTAATAAATTATGAGGAGACATACTCTCATGTGGTGGATGCAACTATTTTTAGATTTCTCATAAGTCTGGCTATATAAGAGAGAAAATTAGACTTGCAGCAAGTTGATGTAGTGACTGCATATTTATATGGTCCACTGGATAATGAAAGTACTAGAGGGTATTGAATTGAAAGTACAGCAAGTTCTCGAGAACAATATTGATAATCATCAAAGTATATGATCTGAATATCCTAGGAACCTCTGGATACAATTTTCCAAACAGTTGCATATCTCAAGAAAGAGTTTAAGATGAAAGATCTTGGAAAACAAAGTTTTGTTTGGGATTACAGCTTGAGTACATTAACAATGAAATCCTTGTGCATCAAATAGTATATACAGAAAAGGGTACTCAAGAGATTTAATATGGACCAGTCTCACCCATTATCTAGTATATGGGCGTGAGATCACTTGTTTTGGACACTGATCCATTCAGTCCAAAGGTGGACGATAAAGAAGTCCATTTAATCCTGAGATGGACGATACAGAAGTCTTGTTTTAGACACTGATCTGATTGGTCCATAAGAATGACGATGAAGAAGCCTTTGATTTTGGTTTACTTTATACTAACCATCCCAAAGAGGGGTTATTTGGTTTTGTTGATTTGTTTTCAGACAGGTTATGTTTTACACATGGTGGTACACGCTTATCACAGCAACATCATCCAAGATTTCGTGTGTGCGTATTTGAGGTCGATGACTCAGATTGTGGCATGGCCGATGGTAAAGAAGAACCAACTATCATGTTCGAGAACGAAGCATATTCTGCCCAAGATCTTCATCACCCACGGATTGCAGAAAATTGGAGAGGTCCAAGGGACCTTTAGTAATGTCCAAATCAGGGAGAGTAATGTGTGTTGTACTCTTTTTCTTTCACCATGGTTTTGTCCCAATTGGGTTTTCATGGTAAGATTTTAATGATGCAACATTAAAGCACTTTACAAGCTCTAAATGGTTATGTCATCCAAGGGGGAGTGTTACGAACTAGATCGTGGATGGCTCATAACAAAGAGGTTATGATTTGTAATCTTTCCATTTATCTATGACGGTGTAATCTCCTATATAAAGAATTTTTATGTTATGAATAATGATAAATTTTTCCATTAATTTCACAACAGATATATATATATTGATACCGGCTGATTGTAAATTTGATGAGAAACACTTTATGTTTCACATTTCTCTAGTGTCGACACTCGAGCTAGTGATTACAAGTTCATTCTGTTCACAAAACTTTCTGTCAGTTGAATTACATTCATTTGGTTTTACTATTTTTTTTTTTGTTGTAATTTTGACATATATACAAATCATCTGTATACTGAAAAACTAATAACAATTAACAATGTATTTGTTAATATGTACTTTAACAGCGATGTGTTTTTTTTTAAAACGATTTGTTTATTTGACATGCATTAAACACCTATAGTTAGGAGAGCTCGTGAGGCATATACATGCCGAATTGCCGATCTAAGTATTGAACTTCCGGAGCTCCTTGCATGAGACTTCTTTTCTGATTTTTCATATACATGACGCGTTCGTATTCGTCCGTGTTTAAAAAAAAAAACACTCCAAAGCTATGTATATACATATAGGTGTATGTTTGGAACAGATGTGAAGGAGCCACTTACAACTGAGCTTGATGGTGACTAGTACCAGCACAATTCTATCTTTGCTAAAGAAATATTTAATGTCACCATCCTATCATAATGTTATACACATATACACTGTGTGGGATGATATTATCAAAATCCTTTCTCTCCTATTGCGCTCACATAGTCATATCCCTCTTTTGCCCAAAAAAAAAAGTCACATCTCTCTAAAAGAAGTTTTCTTTAGTGCTTTCCACCGTGATTTTTCAGCCTGAATTATTAAAAAAACAGTTACTTCAAAAAAATGTATTTTTATATTTTCAATGCATTTGTATTAGATAATAATGGTAAACCGTAAATTTTGAAGAGATTAATTGTGTATTAAATTTTGATTTGTTACACTCATAATCAAAATCTAAGATGTTTTCTTACAAGTTTGAAAACTGTAAAACATACATTTTTGAAACGGAGTAAGTAGTACTCTTTCCGTTTCATAAAATACATATTTTAGAGAGAAAAAACTGTTTTAAAATATATATTTTTTGTATTTTCAATGCATGTTTTATCAAATAATTATGAGTAATTGCAATTTTTTTTAAAAAAAAACTTAATTATACTTATTAGATTTTTATTGGTTTAAAATTATGGAAAAAATAATCATAAAAAATTATGTATTTCTTAGATGTTTTATTAATATGTGTGAAAAGTGTAAAATATGCTGTGTACATATTTGATATAGGTGTACTAAACCGGTGAATTTGAAGTGTTTAACTAGTTTTTTTTTTTAACACTAACTGTTTAACTTTATCTTCCTAGATAACCGAATAACCAACTATGTTTCTATGATCTATTACGTTTATTATATTAATCAAAGTGTAAACCAAACTGAAAATTAAAATACAAGGAAACAGGAAAAATAAAGTACAATGATTGTTACAAATGGTAGAAAATTGTTTGCACATGGACACAACACCACATTGCTTCCCTGACATGTAAAAAGACCAGACAATCTCCCCAAAGTTGTGGGACACATAACTCCTTTTTCACATAACTTTCTTTCCAAATTGAATTGAGAAGAAGAGAAAAACTGTAATGCAGATAATAATAAGTAATATATGATTTACAGGGTTCAACTATCGACTTCAGGACTTAATGTCGACATGACATGTTAAAGAAAATCACGTAATATATTGACAACAATAAATTTGCAGTGTCGTGTAGTCTTTTTCTAGTTCTGTTAAGATTCTTTTGACTAGATGAAAAAAATAATATTTACAACAACGTACGGAGCAAAGAGGGTGTTGAAACTCATTTTCAACAGTTGAACGATAAGCAGCGAGGGTGTTAAATTTTTATGTTAACCTATGTGTATTCAATAAACTATAGAAAGTTTCAGCTGTTGAACAAAAAATTGTGGCCCCGAACAGTCACGTGTCGCAACATAAGTGACTGAAACTGTTGGGCACACGCATGCGGACATACACGCTTTTTTTTAAAAAAAAAATTAGATTTAAATACTGTCTTTTGATTGGCTGTGCAGATTTCATTTTATTTTATCTTCACCCAATAATTCAAATCCATTTATTATATCAAAATTCAAAATTTTTTTATCTATAAATAGAGACTACTCTCATTTTGTTTGGATACAGAAAAAAAAACATCATTTTTCACTATAATCAACTATCTTAGTGTTTTAAACTTTTTTTTGTTAAATGGATCCCAATAATAATCCTTTCAACACCCAAAACTTTTCTAATTTTTCTTTTAACTTCCAAAATCCCAACAATTATCAATTTCAAAACCAAACTTCCAACCAACCTCAAAATATACCAAGTTACGGTTTTTCACCAACTTTCTTCATGCCATCATCTTTTCCGAATTATCCTCTAAATTGGTAAATATATTACTTAAAAAAATATGTTTTTAATTTCCATTGTTTTTATTAATACAGATTTTTGTATTATTTATTGTTTTTATTAATACAGATTTTTGTATTATTTAAAAATTAAGCTAAATATAATAATTTAAAATAAATATTATTAAAAATTATGTTATTTTAGTTTTTAAGTTAATTGTAAAAAGCAAAAATATGAATTAAGAGTTGTGGGGTAAGGTGTTGAATTTTTTAAAACAAACCATTATAGATATGTAGATTGAAGTGGGTGTTGAATAAATAAGGTGGAAGAAAAAAAAGATTATGTGGAATGTTAAAAAGAGAAAAATAGAGTATTGAATATAAAGAGTGTTAAAACCATTGTACATTGTCTAATAGCTTGAACTATTTTCAGACAAAAATCAACTACTAATAGAAAATTTGTACCAGATGACTATAAAAAGAACCTAAATTAGTTATATGGAAATCGACTGTTCACTTTTCCATAACTCCCTAATTGCCCCTAGCTACTTCTGACATAGCTATTGCATATCTGAAATACAATAGGCATGCCTGTGTAACAGTTGGAACAACAATAATCAATATGTGCAAGAAACCAAAGTAAAAAAAATCAGATATCTCTTCAATCTCAATTTATCTCTTCATATCATCGATGAAAAACATAAGGCTAATCTCAATGTTTTGCTCTGTTTTCTTATATGAACCCCTGTAAAACCCAACATTTTCCACCGATCAGATTATCTGGCTTGATGCTCTGAGGTCCTTTGGTATTATTTTCCTGGGAAGAAACGTGACTCGTTGTCATCATCTTCATCATCAATTCAATCTGTATCCACTGTAAGAATCAATCCATTTGCTTGTTTTAGTTGTAGCTTTCGAAAGCTCATGCTTTACAAAATTGTATTATTTTCATCAATTACACCCTTGCTATGACGTAAGCTTCCACCAGACATATTTCTGACAAGCTATCCAGCCAGGTGCTTCATACGGGGATGAGAGTTTTATCGCCAGACCAAGCCCAACATTTTACCACATATGCAAATATTTTCAAAAACGGCATACATACCTAATTACCGACTCCGTTTTGTATATACACCCAAATGAACCAAACTAATAACACCGAATATGATATGATCATGGACGCATTGGAAACCTAATTTGGTGATATCCAATATTTACCGCCCACACGCTTAAGTTCACTCCATAACTAGTTTGCTATGCTAATTTATTTTCCTAGTTGGTGATTGTGCCTGACGAACATGAATACCAATTTATTTTCCAAAGTTATGTTTGTGTGTTGAAGAATGTTAATACGTACTTCATAAGGTTAGTTGACTATAGTTAGCTTTTAATTCAGTTTGCAAAACATACTGGAGATAAGTCCTAGTTATTTTAAGATACTGATAACTTTATTATAAGTCCTTATCAACTTAGGAACATTACGTTGTATAAATACCGAGCTATTGCTATCATAATAAACAAGTAATTCTATTCAAAACTATTTCATGTTATCAGAACCAAGTTGGTCGAGGTATAAGACGATCGATTTCGGGTGGATGTCTGCAATCTATCAGAACTTCCGGAAGAATTGTGTGAGGTGTAAGCAGATATTTCTTAAATATTTTATTTTATTGTCAATATCTCTCAAATGGTGTGACTGATTGAAATATAACTATAGAAAATTTAGTATAAAATTTTGTTTGTAAGAGTTTTTGATTGAGCGGTTTAAAATGTTGCTTTAAAAAATAAGATATTTACAGTCATTTTTTTTAATTTTGATTGTATTAAAAAACAATATAATGCATGATTGATAATTTTAACGGATATAGGTAAAATTTAAAGCTTAAACAATAATCAATAATCAATCATCCTCAATTTTGTTCTTTTCCTTTGTTTTGTTTTGTTATATCTAAAATCTATATTATAATAGATCAATTTTTGCTCATTCCTCAGCGCGCCACGTCATCGTTTTGTGGGCTCCACTTTTAAAAAGTGTGAAAAAGTGTCAAGCCCATAGCTCGAACCCGGGTTATTGAAATATAAACACCAACATTTATACCACTAAGCTAACTAATACCTTTGTACATTGATGGCCGAACCTAATATATATTTATGAAGGTCGGAAGCCCTTGCTTCTTCGGCTTCCTCTGAGGATCGGACCTACAAGTGTGTTATGGATTTCATTTTTAAATGAGATTCATCACGTTATATGAAAAAGCTTAAGTTTGCAACAATTATGGTTTTCCTATATTGTAAATTGTTGTAGTTTAATATGAGTTTTTTTCATCATTGTCTCAAACAAGTCTGAGTTACAGAGTTGCGCCGTGTGTATGTTCGTAATCTATTTTTTCACCGTTGAACTCTTCATGTCTCCATCTTAAATCGCTTGATCATAAATGTTCCTGATTTGTAGCCCCTCTGTAAACCATATATATATGATTCTCATCTTTGATGAACCCAATCTGCATCTCCACAAAACTCATTGATTCCTCTTAGCTTTAACCATCTTCTAGAAAATGTTTCTCTCTGCCTCTCCAGTTCGTCAAACCGGCGTCCCGGCGTCCGTCACTCAACCTTCGAGTCTCTCCGTCTTGGTCTTAGTAGTCAGAGCATAGCCTCTGGCTTCCTCCGCTTCTGGGATTCCCTGAACTTCAAGAAAGACAGGGAGTTTGTGGGAATCACGGTTCTTTTCCTCGATGAAAAGGTAAGTTAATCTTCGATCTATCACACTTATTTAACATAATTGTTTTAATTGATTTCCTGATTCTTTGTTGAATAATACTATTTGCAGATTCCGTGATTCATGGGTTTACTCCCGTCGGACGTGCTAATCATTACATGCCATCTTTGAAAGCAGATTCCATTGTGAAAGTCGATCATTTTGAGGTTGCTAGGTGCTCCAAGTGATTGCGAACACAAACCTAGAAATTGGTAAACATAGCATATTTGGCAGCTCCAAGCAAGATTACAATCAGGCAAATTCAAGTGGAATGACATACCAACAACTGAAACTGGTAATTAGTCAACAACTTATCCCATATTTTCTTTATCTGAAAAAATCTACTGTGTTTCTGATCTATTTTTTCATCTACGCAACTTTAGCCTCTGTCATGGATAGCTCTCTCCCAAGAATTGCATTGACTATGGTTTCTGGGAAGAAAAAGATCTTGCTCCTGAAAAAAGACCGTGACAACCCTGTTGTAAGATTTTAGTTTGTGCAGAACAAAAAATCTTGATTTATTTTCTATTTAGTATAGTGATAGTTGTTGACAATCATTAGTTATTTGCCAATATGTTTTTATGCGGCATTTCAGAACTCTCCATTCCAAGCGGAACAGCAGATGGAAGCTAATTTTTCTGGAAGCTCCTCGACTTCAAGACAGAATCAGAAGATAGATGTTGATGGGAGGTTAATCAAGGGAATACTTCAGAGAAGTGAGACGGTCTGGCCAGACTTCATCTTTTGTACAACCTGAGCAAAGAGTGGAACCCACAAAACACGAGAGAAGAAAAAACAAAACACGAAATTAACATATTCAGATCTTCTCTCTTGCATGTCTATCATCTGGCGCCGACGAAACTCAACACCCACGGCAGACGAAGCTGATGCAAGTAAACCTCTCATTAATCATGCTTAAAATCAATCTACGCTTTTCAATCTCACAAACTAATAAACAATTTTACCTACATGAATCGGAAAATTAGTGCCCACATTCCCGACATAGAGAAAAAAAGGAGTTGAAGTCCTAACAGTTTTTTCAGTATTAGACTAAACCACATATTCAAGGCCACTTATTTTGAAATCCTAACATTTTAAATCCAAATTTATTATCTTTTTCCATGCACTATTTGATTTATATACAAACAACTACCTAAGTAAACACTAACAAGTTCTATCACCCTCAACTTTGAACATATAAGATATAAAAATATCAACATATGACTTCGTCGTTCATTCTTATATTAAACTCATCAACCTATGTAATATCCAAAGTCCCATCAATCACATTATAGACAAAAAAACAATAAAATCCCGTAAACAAAACTATACAATACACCTATAATGTAGCCGACTCCGCGCTTGCGCGGAGACTATGCACCTAGTTTTGGTAATGTAAAAGTAGACTCTCCTACGAAGGAATACATTATAAATGTATCGTTTAGATTTTCTTTTTATAAATGCGAAACATAACCAGGGTACATTATTACGTCACAATAAAAGAAAAAAGTTTCAAATGCTAAGCTACATATTTATCTTTTTTCCTTAGCCATTTATTTACTTTGGTGGATGGATCACCAATGCATGCCGTTAACCGCCCCCTTCCATTACTGCATAGTTTCATATGTATGGTCGTAGCACTATGGCGAATAAAATAGTTGACCATTCTTGTGTTGTATACTTGTATGTAATATAGCCATATAGGTGTGTAGCCCTTTTTATTTCTTAACAAACTTTGAAAGAACAAAATCTATTATTTTGGGTGATCAAGCTATCCCGGATATATATTCAGATGATTGTCAACAATGATATTAACAGTTTTGAAATTAGCCATCATTAAATTAGGATATACACTACATCACAGAATAATATTTTCGTTTTGAATTATTTTTATATTGTAATAATAAAATGGTCATCATAAAGTTATGTGAGATAAATTTACATGTAACATTGATCTATAATATTTATATTTTTATAAAATATATTATGGCTTATTTTAAATTTTTTAATAACCTGTTATTTTATATAAATGTAATTACATATATATAAGTCAATATGAGATAATTCATCTATTTAACGCATCTTTCATTTTGTTTCCGATTTAGTAATAGCAAAATGGATTGGGTCTAACCCATACACAAATTAGCCCATTGACTGTCAATATATAAATGGCTCGCTTCTTAAACTAAGCTGCCTTTTTTTAAAGAGCCCGTTAGAGCATCAGGTGTATATCTCTATAATTTCCTCTAAAATAGAGATCTCTAATAGAAGTGAAAATGCTCCAATATATGCCTCTATAATAGAGTTTTTCTATTTTAAAGAAAAATATAGAGGAAAGTTACTTTTTATCTCTATATTTAGAGATGAAAATAGCATATCTCTATATTTTCCCCTATAAATAGAAAAATTCTATTATAGAGATATACATTTGAGCATTTTCACCTCTATTATATGATTTCTCTATTTTAGGAGAAAATATAGAGATAGAAATTAAGGTGGGTTGGAAAAGGTCTTAATGTCATAGAAAATTACATAAGTTTCTAAAATTATGGAAATAATATATTGATTGAAATATGGAAAAGGCAGAATTCTTAAATTATAAAAGTACGTATATAATTTTCAAAAACACTTTAAAGTTGTTGAATACTAAAGAAGAACTTGCATCGTCAAGGAAGAATTATATATATGAGGTATTTATCCCAAAAAAATTCCCAACATAACTATTGTAGTATAAAGATTTGTACTACTACCGGTCCCTACACAATCATATTGTAATCCGATAGAATTTTGTTTTTGGTTAAGTATATACAATATTAGATGATATTTTGTTTGAGATGAAATTTGATTTAGATGAATGTATCAATATAATATTCTTATACTGATTTTTAAAAGTATTCATTTATACAATTTTGTACTACTACCGGTCCCTAATACACAGTTATATTATATAAACAAGACATGAACCCGTTGCAACGTAACGGGTTTTGTTTGATGTTTTAATTTAATAAAAACCATAACATAATAAATCATTTTGTTATAGTATTATGATTTTTTTTTGCATATGTTGTTTGAGATTTATTTTATAATTAAAATCCGTTCTCATTCATAAGTTAAAGTTAATATTTGTATTTTATAATTATGGTGCATAGATGAGTTGTTATAAACTTTATATTAAGGATTAGAGAAAATACTATACATAAACATTTAAACTGAACACAATCCAAAATAATAAATGAAGAGTAAAAAGAAATGAAAGTTAAATACACCAATCAAATCAATGACAACATTATACATGTTCTTATATACTAATTTAATATTTTATTAAATAAGTATTTAAATTTTTATTTTGCTAAGATTTTTTTAAAAAAGAAAACATTTTATTTTATAAATATTCATTTTATTTACAGTTAAAAAATAAAAAATAATATTAAATACTCTTGTACAATTTTGTTTAAGATTTTAGAAAAGGTAAATTATTGTCATATAACCTATTACAATTTTTTTCTCTTTAGAATTTCAGAAACAAAAATTTTGCTATCAAATAATTATTTTTAGTTATAAATAAATATTTTCAAAATTGCAATTTTAAAAATCGTATTAATACTAATTTTACACTTCTTTTTTTAATTATATAATTTTTAGTATCATGTTCATCATCAAACACTCTCTTAAAAATAATACCAAATAAATTTTTATAATTTTTTTTTGGTTAGGACTTAAAAATGTTATCCAAATTTCTTTTGTTTAGGATTTTTTTTATAAAAAAAGAAAACAACTATCAAATATTTGTTTACAGTTTTTTAGGATTTTAGAAAAGAAAATTAATATTACATAATGTTTTGCAATTATATTTTGTATAGGATTTAAAAAAACATTCTATCAAATAACTATTTCCAGTTAATATTAACTATTTTTAAAAGTTGCAATTTTCAAAATTTGTTTTAACAATTTTTCTTGTAAATTGAATAATTGTTACTATCATGTTTATCATTAAATTTTTGAAGTAAAATTACTATTAAATAAAATTTTACAAGTCTCCCAAATCACGATTTAAAAGAAAATAAAAAATTCTTAGTTGGTCAAGATTACAAAATAATTTTCTTTCAAAAATCTCTTTTATTTAAGGATTTTGAAAAAGAAGAAGTTATTTTCACATAATGGAGGTTTTTATTGACATATACACAATCTAATTTTTTAATTGACACATATCACAATCATATCAGTTGAAATATTTGAAGTTAATTTTGGTTTATATTTTTTAACACAAATTATTAAAAAGTAGAGTTAGTTAATTATAAGAAAAATAATATTACTTTTACGTTTTATTTTATTTAGACTTTTAAAAAGGAAATTAATTTTTTGATTTCTTTTAGATTTTTATACAACTATTTTATTTTTAATAGAAAAATTTTGTTTAGTTATTTATATATTTTATCTTATACATACAAATACATATTTATCATATTCACACCTATTCATGTACGACAATAACAACAAAATTAAAAGTTATGCTAGCATCATAAGATGTAATAAGGATAATAAAAAGTTGAGATGTATCAAAAAATTAAAAGAAAATACTCCGGTAATATTTTTCAGGTAAATACTATTCTGTTTTAACAAAATAATATATGGAAGCTTAAATATAGATGTGAAATATTTGTAACTATTTTTTGTCATAAATTTTAACAGACAATTATCTATTAAAAAAAGAAATTTATTTAATTATAATATAATAATAAGAATACTTTTACAATTTTCTTTTAATTATGCTTTTAAAAAAGTAATATTATTTATTTTAAAGTTAATTTTTCTTCATGTTTTTATTAAATAATTTCTTGTAATTGTAGGATTTTTACAATTCGTTTTTGTTTAACATTGTTTTCTTAAAAGTTAATGTTTATCTTTTATAATTCTCTATCTTTAGTATCTTTTAAAACACACATTATAATAAAATATAATAATAACAATAGTTATAATAATAATAATAGTAAAATTAGTAATAATAATAATAATAAGACTATTAAATAATATTTTTAATTAATTTTTAAGAAAAAAATGTTTTTATTATTTTAGTATATATATTTTTGATTATAATATAGTGCAACACATATCACATTTATAAATATATAACTCACATGTTTCACAATCATGTTAATTAGCAATTCTGAAAAACTAAACTCAATATAATCTTTTATAATTATATTTTCATTAAAAGTCTAGAAAATAAAAATTTTATTAAATAAATTAAATTCAAATCTGTTTTATAGGATTTTGAAAAAGGAAAATTTCTAAAACAAATTACTAAATATTTTTTAAAATCGTTTTTACTATTAAATAATTTTTAAAAGTAGGTTTTTTCAAAAAAAAAAATTATTATCTTATTATTTTATATATATATATATAAACACATGTCACAATATCAGAAGAAAAATTATTATCAAATAATCTTTTGCAATAATCTTTTGATTAGTGTTTCTAAAAAAGAAAATTACTATTAAATAATATTTATAGTTACCTTTCAATAAAATTCATTTTTGTTAATATCTCAGTATATATATTTTTAATTATGAGATAGATTAACACATGTCACAATCTTGAAATACATAATTGCCATGTGTCACGATCAAGTTAATTAGCAACTTTGAAGAACCAAACTTTATATAATTAACTAGATATAAGCCCGTGCGTTGCAACGAGTTTTGTTTGATATTTTAATTTAATAAAGAAAAAAGAAATAAATTATTTTATTATATTTTTAGGATTGTTTTTACATATGTTGTGATATTACGTGTATACGCAAACCAATTAACCTAATGTGCACACTACCACAATCAAATGGTATGTCGATGTAGCATTTTAGGATCGAATCCACAGAGACCAACGATTACACTTTATCTTTATGAGATCAATATCAAGCTAAAACAATGATGGGGTTTTGAGATTAAGGTTTTGTAACAAGCAAGTAATAAGATTAATTAAAGTTTAAGATTATAAAAGATGCTAAGTCTAGGGCGATGGATCCGGTGTCAAAACGATCATGAGCCAAATAACTATTCAAGGAACAATTCAAACAAGTCTAGAACTCGAAAAACAAATAAAGTTTGACCCACTGTCGTGGTGTCTCCCCTTTTATCAAGCAATTCTAACACCTAAACTGTCGTTTGGATTAGAGTATGAAGACAAACATTAAGTTCAGATTCGATTTGTTCACAATTTGCCCTAACATCTACTTTCGCTGGTTAGGGACAAATCGCCCATTCATGATATTTCTAGCAACCTAAAACACTTTTGATGATTAGATTAAACCTAGAATCAGGCACTAAGTAGCTAGTTTAATGCAGGCAGTAAGCGCAATCATGAATAGAGACAATCAAAACATAAATCCTTATTTGTATTTAGCTCATGGATCTAAACACCTTAACACCCTAGACTAAGCAAGGTGACTACTCAGCCATGGAGCAAGAAAACACAGAGACAGAGATATAAAGCAACATGAAATATGACTGAAATAAAGTAATAGGATTCAGGGGGTTCTTCTCTAAATCGAGAGAGATGGCCTTCTCCCTTTACAAAGTAGCAAAATCTCAAGTCTCCCACTCTAAGGTCTGGTTTCTTCTCCAAGAAATAGCGTAGAATGATAAAGAGAAACATAAAATATGATATATCAAAGCCAGAGGCGGCTGGGAGAGAAAATAGGGATAATTAGGGCAAACCCCGTAATGATTGTAGTTTCCTTAAAAATCTCTGCCGCTGGAACACTCACTCGGAACAGTCACTCGGGTTGCTCCGCTATCTGACTGTTCTGCGTGAAAACCACCAAATTGCATTGTTTTCTGCCTCTTTTGTTCCAGCTGGTCCATCTCCCATCCAATGCAACTCCAGACCTGTAATGACTCCAAAAGGACTAGAAAGACTCGATAAAGACTTGAAAACCAATTTAAAAGCATGTATACAAGATGTATAAAACACCATATATCAATTCCCCCAGACTTAGATCCTTGTTTGTCCTCAAACAATGTCAAGTATCAAGAACAGGGAGAAAGGTTTGAAAGTGTGGGAACTCTCCTATTCTCAGCAACCATACTTTAACCACGAATCTCTGAACCATACAAGCAGTAAAACTAGGACAACACACCCTTACCGGAACCCCACTGACTGCTGTTCAAAAATCGGCTCCATACTCTTCATCTCAAACCTGAAAAAGCAACACTATCGAGACAGAACTCTCTACAGTCATTTAAGAGTAGCGTGAGCTTCTCATCACAGGCATCATTCAGGGTAGACGGTCTAGGTGTGGAACAGGCTATTTAATGGTGGAGTTAAAAGTGTTTAGGGGCTACCATTTCATTGAAGAAGATGCAGGATATCACACAAAATGACAAGAGAGGATAGATCCATTGATGTCCACAGCCTCTACTCGTTTTTGCTCTATCTGGTGCGACTGTTCTGATGACGGAACATGCAACTGATTGTTCTGCATTCCACTTTCCTTTTGGTACCCACTCCTTTGCTCGATCTTTCCAGTGGCTCATATTTCTTTGATCTCATCCCCTTCTCCATCACCTCATTTTGGTTTTTTTTTTTTTTTTTTTTTTTTTTTTTGAAGACTGATATGGTGATGTGACAAAGAAGGAGGTCATACATGATCGTTCTGAGTGCCACTGGTGGTTCTGATTTCGCAACCATCCTGGTTCTCCACCCCTGCTCTTGCGCAGTTCATTGGTTATGGAGCGGTTGCTCCCTTAATCTGCTTGTTCTCCTTTCTGCCATAATTTCTGGAGCAGTAACGAGTAGGAGGCTGCGTTGATCATTTCCTCTCCGACCTTTTTGCACATATCTGCACATATGACACTGAAAAACAAATGCATGAAGGTGGAATAAAATCTAAGGTACAGGGTGGGAACTAGCTAAAGATGAGCTAGCCACTCAGGATCAGCAAGATGGATAAAAAGGATAAGAAGTCCTGAGTGTGTTCTCGTTTCCCTGATCTAATGCCCATAACAAGAAGGATTTCAGTCAAGATTAGGTTCAAGTAAGGTGGAGTTAAGTCTACCCAGTGTAACCTGATCGGCTGAGAACTTCTGGAGAATCAAGTGAGATATGTCAGGGTGTTCCAGGTCCACATGTGTGTCTTTCGCCACTGCTAAGGTCACTGAATAAGATAACTAAAGCACAAGGTGGTCAGTGATCAACACGGAATAAGGGCCTAATTCCCACAAATTTTGACTGACTCAATAAAAACTGACTCAAATTGACACAAAAGAAAAACAAAAGAAAGAAACGAGTTAGTAAACGACGAAAACCCTCCCCCAGACTTACTTCACAACGTCCCTGGTAATAAATCAGAGAGAAGGTGAAAACAAGAATAAACATTTTTTTTTTTTTTGGGTCGAGATACTTACCTGAGTGGAGCAGGCACTCCATGAAAATTCTGGGTGTTCTGTCGTCAGATGGTCGCCTGGAACAACCGCTCTTTTCAGGGGGTAGGTTGTTCCGTTTCTGCAACCCATAATTTTTGAAGTATCTCGAATTTTTATGCTTTTTGACCTGAAACTCAATAAACTAAAACGAAAATAAGCAACCAAAAACAAAAGCAAGTTATATTTACACTTACCAGTGGGTTGCCTCCCACCAAGCGCTTGGTTTAAGTCACTAGCTTGACTTGGTGACAGGGATCAGTCGGGTTGATCATGAGGACTTGTTCCAAAACAAGCTCCACAATCAGACATGTTCAACTTCAGAACTCTGCTCAGCAACCCTTTCACAGTTGCTTTTCCTTTCTCCTTCAGCTCATGTGTGAGAATAGCTCTGACTTTAGAGAAAGGTTTAGAGGTACCCTTGCACTTTACCTCATACTCAATGGAGTTCCCATCACACTTGAGAGGTATCAAAGTCATTGTAGGATCTCCCTTGACCCTTTTCTTCTGGACTTTCTGTTTCACCCTTGAATTTCCTCTGAATTTAGTAGGATCAGTGCTAGGATCTTCATCAAATAACAGTCTGCTCTCACCCTTATCACCATGCTCCTTCTCTGGAACAACCTTCAGCTTTTCTACATCAAACACTGAGATGCAAGAGGCGTGTGATGAGGAAGATCTGGTGGGTACAGCCTTGTAGAAAATTTTCTTGTTGATGTTGGAGAAGCAGACTCTCTTGTTGGGCATATCGATGGTTGCTCCAACAGTAGCCATGAATGTCCTTCCAAATATCAAAGGCATCTCATGATCCTTGTTGATCTCAACAACTTGAAACTCAGCAGGAACAATGCATTCCCCTACTTGAACATGAAGGCTGCGGATGGTTCCATATGGGACTGCTCTGGAAAAGTTTGCAAAGGTCAGGGTCAGCTGAGAACGCTCAACATCAGCAATACCCAAATCGTCTACAATAGCCTTTGAGATGAGATTCACACAAGAACCAGAGTCACAAAGAGCGTCCTTGAAGGTTGTTCCTGCGATGGAACATGGGAAAACAAACTTTCCAAGATCATCAACCTTAGGCAATACCTTCAGTGCTGGCGTAGACAGTGCTCTGGTGTAGAGGACCTTGATCTCTTCTTGAGTCTCTCTACAGTTTTTAAAGAACTGGAGCAATGGACGAATCTGCAGAGCATCTTCGAATGCAAGTTCTTTAGGAAGCCTTCTCACCATCTTGTTAAAACCTATCAGCTGCTCTTCACCAATGGGATCCATCAGATGTCTAGGTGGAATTGGATAGGGAACCTTAGGAACATAAACTCAGACTGGTGGAGTTTCAGCAGGTTCGCTAGGAGCAATCACTTCAGAGCTAGCAGACTGCTCTGTGTTCTCTTCTGCGACTAGAATAGTCTCAGCAAACGACTGCTCTACTGCATTACAGTGCTCAGTCCTTGGATTTTTATCAGTTCTTCCAGGGAGCGTCTCTTGTTGCCTCTTGACACTCTCAACTGTTTGAGCAAGCTGAACATCGATCTTTCTCATATGGATCGCAAGATTGTCATACTTGTTATTCAGCTCAGTGAACATGTTGCCCATCCTGGTGTCAATTTCTGTGGTTACCTGATTCAACACCTTGGCCTGAACCTGCTGACCCTGCAACAGCTGTTGCATCATCATACCCAGACTTTGCAGCTCATCTGGTTGACTGTTCTCGTTAGCTGGAACAGCTTGCTGATTGCTCTGCAGTTGTCGCTTGTTATGTGGTAATAGGTTTTTCTGCCTATTGCAAATGTTGTAGTATAGGGGGGTTGAGTGAATGTCGAACCAGTCCTAGTGATGTGAATCAGTGAGAATACAAGTCATTTCTTAAGCTAAGCGGATTCAATAGTTGTGAGTGTGTGACAAGTAACAATAGCAAACAGAGCAATACAACAAGGTTTTGATCAATTTAGACAAGTGAATCCATGGGCTAAGGGAATTGATTTCAAGTAACTAAAATCCAATCTAGGTGACAAGCTTTCAATCAAAGTAATCCCTTAAGTCTAAACACAATTCTAGACAAGTCCTATGTCTAGGTAAATGCCCATTTGCTTAGAAATCATTAAACATCAAATGTCTTTGGCTTAATTCAATCAAGCAATCTTTAAGTTCAAGTTCAATAACTATCTAGCAATTTTAACATCAAGTGTCCTTGGCTAATCTCACTAGAGCTTAGTTGAGTTGATTCAAACACTTCATCTAATCATGTCTGATGAGAAGTGTTTAGAAATCAGGTTTAGAGTGATCAAGACTAAACAAGCATTAAGAATACTCAACAAGCAAGTTCATACAAGGATCTAATACAATAACACCATAGATCTTCACTAAGTTACTCTAATCTCCCTAACCCATGAATTCTTAAGGAAACTACTCACTAATCTCCATGAAAACACTTAATCTCATAATAGATTGAAGCATATTCAAGTAGATACAACAGAGAATAAAGATAAACAAGGATTTAAACAAGCAAAACGAAATTAAAACTCAAGAACAGATGATGAACAATTGAAGAACAACTCAAGAACACTAAGAACAATGATATTTCAAAGAGAGAGAGTTTTGACAAGTTAAATTATTACAAAGTTGGATAATGATGTTTCTTGCCCACCCTTTTGATAATAAGAAAGCAAATATTATACAGAAAAGTAGGAAAAATCGTGCAAAGGAAAGGTGGGTGGAAGAAAGTGGGAAGTTGGTTAATCCCATCAACTTTCAAGTGGTCCCCGGCAAGGATTGATACACCTATAGTAAATCGATCATAACTTATCCAATACAGCTTCAAATGACTTGAAACCACTTCTATTGGAAAGCTAACTCAATTTCCAGTGTCTCCACAAATTTTGAGCTTCAGAAGAGATTTTTAAGGCCTTCATCCGTGTTCATCTTTCACGCTCTGGCTTCAGAGCGGGTACGCCACCTCGCTGCCAAACCCCGCTCCAAATGTTTTACTTCGTTTCTTCATAACACGCGCGAGCTACAGACCCCGCTCCACCAGGTCGCTCTACATATGGAGCGGGTACGCTACCTCGCTGCGTGAGGTCGCTCTGATAGGGAGATCGCTCAATGATCACTTTTAACACTTCTTTTGGACTCCAATTGCACTCAAAATCCCACCAATGGTCCTCTAACTCATCCATGGTGCTCTCCAACACCTGATATGTACAAATGCAATGATATGCAACCTAAATGTGCCTAAATGATGCTCCAAATGACCAAACCATGCAAGAATAAGAAGTTAAAAACATGTAAATTCACAAGATATCAACTCCCCCACACTAGTCCTTTACTTGTCCTCAAGTAAAGTTTCAAGTCCTAAGAAGGAAGAAGTTTGAAAAAGGGAGCTCTTAGCCAAAAGACACACATCCTAGCTCTTCTACAACATTCCAAATGATCATAGCAAACAATCATTGGTCATTTTTCTATCAGTCTAGCTTCTCAATGCCTATCAAACTCTTTTTATTTCTTTATACAAAGTGCAATGTTCATCAATCAACAAGTAACTTCAACCAATTCTCACATTCATTCACACACACACACACAAGGTGGATTCTCACAAATGGGCACATGATCTCAATCACTTGGCTTGGTAGATTAATGGTCTTTTATGAATGAAAAGAAAGGTTCAAATACAATCTTTTTAATGGTGGCAATCACTCAAGAACAAGGAGCATGATCATTATGCAAAATTTATCTAAGACTAGGAGCAATTCATGCATACATAGCTCATTCTCATCATTCTACTCTTCTTCCTAAGTGATTACAAATTCTACCCATCTTTTATATTTCAAAACCCAAGTATATACACTTCACTCACATTTCTCACCAAGTGAACTCTCTCTTTTTTTTTTTTTTACATGATCAACCAACTAAGAACTTGACACTCTTTTTCTTTCCCCATTATGATCTTTCATTAATTTTTTTTTTTTTTTTTACTTTGGGGAATTCTAATTGACACACTTAAGAGTTTTTCTTCTTTTATTTTCTTGGTTCCTATTGGTTTTCTTTTCTTATTGACACTCTTTGATCTTTTTCTCTTTTCTCAAACCCAAGATATAACAACTTAAAAACACACAAACTCACTCACCATCCTAGATGCTAGTTCAAATGAGGATCTTATGCTAGCAATAGATGAGAACAAACATATGTCGCTCCCAATACTCTCAAGATTTTGCACATGACAAGCTATCAATAAGAGACCTCACTCAACAAATCAATATTGGTTTCAAAGAATGGCAAGGGTTCAAGGGTAAGGGAGTGCTATTTGGGTTAATGAAAGGATAAGACATGGAATAAGATAACCCAAATGTGTATGAAATCCATGATCAAGTATGCAAGTGCCCATATGCAAGAGAGATTAAATTCATTATGATCAAGTTCAGTTTGTAATTGGTTTCAAGAACAATGTCAATATCATATGAGCAACATGTTTCAAAAAGAGTTTTCAAGGCTCAAAAGATGCTTGTAGATATGTTCTTTTCATGGCAATTTCAATCATGGCTCCCTATGCATAATTCAAAACTCACAACTTTTTTTTTTTTTTTTTTTTTTTTTTTTTTTTTTTTTTAACAATCACAAGAAAATCCAAAATGCAAATCATTAAAATCCACACAGATGCAAAGTGCTTGATATGTCAAATGCAAATCATCCAAATAAAAACAAGCAAAATGATCAGTTTTTATAGTACCCCCACCACACTCGAATCACACAGTCTCTTGTGTGACTTTGAATTTGGAGTGGTTTACATGATAAGTAAAATAAAAATTACTAGAGATGTGGAGAGAATTTAAACCGGATTAGAGTACTTACCTTGTGACTGTAGCGACTTGAGCATGTCACTATGGATATGTCGCTATGAGCATGTCTCCACAACACTTGTGTTTCTTTCCTAGCCTCTTTTGAATCCTTTCCTTTTTCTGAGCACCTTCCAAACTGAAATGACACACAATTCACACAAACAAACACACAAACAAGGATAGTTCACACAATTTATTAAAAACATTCACACATATATACAAAGGATACTCTTGAGATTTCCTCCCAAGTGAGCTTGTTTTAAGTCTCTAGCTTGACTTTGCCTCCTTTAGGTTAGACTGTGGTTGGATCGGAAAGTGGAACCGAAGTTCCCAGGTCTTCCGATTTGGTTCCCAAGTAAAGCTTCGCCCTTTGTCCATTGATGGTGAACTCTCTTCCATCAGAACTCCACAAAACTATTGCTCCATAAGGTTTAACCTCTTTAATCTTGAAAGGACCAGACCACCTTGACTTGAGCTTGCCTGGAAACAGTTTCAGTCTGGAGTTGTATAGAAGAACTTGATCTCCTTCTTTAAAGTCTCTTTTCAGGATATGTTTGTCATGGAGAGCCTTTGTTTTCTCTTTGTAGATCTTTGAACTTTCAAAGGCTTCAAGTCTTATCTCATCAAGTTCATTCAGCTGGATCAATCTCTTCTCCTTGGCGCTCTTGATGTCAAAGTTCAGCAACTTGACTGCCCATAGTGCCTTGTACTCAAGCTCAACTGGTAGATGGCAAGATTTTCCATAGAGAAGGTTGAAAGGTGTAGTCCCCAAAGGTGTCTTGTAAGCTGTCCTATAAGCCCACAATGCATCATCAAGCTTGATGGACCAATCTTTCCGTGTAACCCCCACAATCTTCTCCAGAATGGACTTGATCTCCCTGTTGGAAATCTCAACTTGACCACTTGTTTGGGGGTGGTAAGGAGTTGCAACCTTGTGCTTCACACCATTCTTCTTAAGGAGGTTTGCAAACAGTTTGTTGATGAAGTGAGACCCTCCATCACTGATCACAACTCTTGGAATCCCAAACCTTGGAAAGATTATGCTCTTGAACATTTTTAGAACCACCCTTGCATCATTGGTTGGACTTGCAATTGCTTCCACCCACTTAGAGACATAATCTACAGCCACCAGTATGTACTTGTTGCTATAAGAGGAAGGAAAAGGCCCCATGAAGTCAATACCCCAGACATCAAACACTTCAACTTCTAGGATGGGGTTTTGAGGCATTTCATTCCTCTTGGTGATGTTTCCTCTTCTTTGACAAGAGTCACACCTTGAGACAAAGTCTTGGGTGTCTTTAAACATGTGAGGCCACCAAAATCCAGCTTGTAGGACTTTTACAACCGTCTTAAAGGTAGCAAAGTGGCCTCCATAGGATGATCCATGACAATGTGTAAGGATCCCATCAATTTCTTCTTCAGCCACTGCCCTTCTATAGAGTTGATCTCTACAAAGTATGTAGAGGTAAGGCTCATCCCAATAATATCTCTTCACATCCTTATAGAACTTCTTCTTGGCATAACCTTCAAGGTTCAATGGCTCTTTTCCAGTAGCTAAGTAGTTGACTATATCAGCATACCAAGGACCCTTCTCATCAGCTGCCTTCACCTCTTCAAGTTTCTTTCCCGTCTCACAAACAGCTACCACTGCATGAATAGCCATCATTTGCTCTTCTGGAAGTCTGTCATCAATAGGGATTCCACACTCCACCTTCAACCTGGACAGGTGATCAGCTACTCCATTCTCAACTCCAGGCCTGTCCTTGATCTCAAGATCAAACTCTTGTAGCAGCAGAATCCATCTCAACAGTCTTGGTTTTGCATCTTTCTTGGCTAAGAGGTGTCTTAATGCAGCATGATCAGTGTAGACAGTCACCTTTGACCCAACCAAGTAGCTTCTGAACTTCTCAAATGCAAAGACAATGGCCAATAGCTCCTTTTCAGTTGTAGAGTATTTAGCTTGAGCTTCATCAAGTGTTCTACTTGCATAGTAGATCACATGTGACTTCTTGTCTCTCTTCTGGCCTAGGACTGCTCCTACAGCAAAGTCACTTGCATCACACATGATCTCAAAGGGGAGATCCCAATCTGGCGGTTGAACTATGGGTGCACTGATGAGTGCATTCTTCAGGTTTTTGAAAGCTTCCATACACTCCTCATCGAAGTGAAATGCAGCTTCTTTGCATAACAGCCTGGTCAATGGTCTAGCTATCTTTGAGAAATCCATAATGAATCTTCTATAGAAACCGGCATGACCCAGAAAGCTTCTTATATCCTTCACCGTTCTTGGTGGCGCTAGACCAACCATGACATCTATCTTGGCTTTGTCCACTTCAATTCCTTTCTCAGAAACTTTGTGTCCAAGAACAATCCCTTCCTTGACCATGAAGTGACACTTCTCCCAATTGAGCACCAGGTTAGTGTCCTCACATCTCCGTAATACCCTTACACCATGGGGAAGAGGTTTAAGCTCCACTTTTGGTGCAAGATTTGTTGATCCTTTGCTTCTCAAGTTCATGCACCTGTCATCCAAATATATATGAAGATAGATAATTAGTAACTTAAAAACAAAGTAAAACTCAGTCTCAAGCAAAGACTCAAACGCAATGTCACAATCAGACTAGGATCGGCAACGGCGCCAATTTGGTAATAGGTTTTTCTGCCTATTGCAAATGTTGTAGTATAGGGGGGTTGAGTGAATGTCGAACCAGTCCTAGTGATGTGAATCAGTGAGAATACAAGTCATTTCTTAAGCTAAGCGGATTCAATAGTTGTGAGTGTGTGACAAGTAACAATAGCAAACAGAGCAATACAACAAGGTTTTGATCAATTTAGACAAGTGAATCCATGGGCTAAGGGAATTGATTTCAAGTAACTAAAATCCAATCTAGGTGACAAGCTTTCAATCAAAGTAATCCCTTAAGTCTAAACACAATTCTAGACAAGTCCTATGTCTAGGTAAATGCCCATTTGCTTAGAAATCATTAAACATCAAATGTCTTTGGCTTAATTCAATCAAGCAATCTTTAAGTTCAAGTTCAATAACTATCTAGCAATTTTAACATCAAGTGTCCTTGGCTAATCTCACTAGAGCTTAGTTGAGTTGATTCAAACACTTCATCTAATCATGTCTGATGAGAAGTGTTTAGAAATCAGGTTTAGAGTGATCAAGACTAAACAAGCATTAAGAATACTCAACAAGCAAGTTCATACAAGGATCTAATACAATAACACCATAGATCTTCACTAAGTTACTCTAATCTCCCTAACCCATGAATTCTTAAGGAAACTACTCACTAATCTCCATGAAAACACTTAATCTCATAATAGATTGAAGCATATTCAAGTAGATACAACAGAGAATAAAGATAAACAAGGATTTAAACAAGCAAAACGAAATTAAAACTCAAGAACAGATGATGAACAATTGAAGAACAGCTCAAGAACACTAAGAACAATGATATTTCAAAGAGAGAGAGTTTTGACAAGTTAAATTATTACAAAGTTGGATAATGATGTTTCTTGCCCACCCTTTTGATAATAAGAAAGCAAATATTATACAGAAAAGTAGGAAAAATCGTGCAAAGGAAAGGTGGGTGGAAGAAAGTGGGAAGTTGGTTAATCCCATCAACTTTCAAGTGGTCCCCGGCAAGGATTGATACACCTATAGTAAATCGATCATAACTTATCCAATACAGCTTCAAATGACTTGAAACCACTTCTATTGGAAAGCTAACTCAATTTCCAGTGTCTCCACAAATTTTGAGCTTCAGAAGAGATTTTTAAGGCCTTCATCCGTGTTCATCTTTCACGCTCTGGCTTCAGAGCGGGTACGCCACCTCGCTGCCAAACCCCGCTCCAAATGTTTTGCTTCGTTTCTTCATAACACGCGCGAGCTACAGACCCCGCTCCACCAGGTCGCTCTACATATGGAGCGGGTACGCTACCTCGCTGCGTGAGGTCGCTCTGATAGGGAGATCGCTCAATGATCACTTTTAACACTTCTTTTGGACTCCAATTGCACTCAAAATCCCACCAATGGTCCTCTAACTCATCCATGGTGCTCTCCAACACCTGATATGTACAAATGCAATGATATGCAACCTAAATGTGCCTAAATGATGCTCCAAATGACCAAACCATGCAAGAATAAGAAGTTAAAAACATGTAAATTCACAAGATATCATTATGGTTCTGAATATGTCCGGCCGTAGCTTGCTCCATGCTGAAGACGTGCCCTTGGTTGTTTTTCAGTAGCTGATCAACCTTGGCAGTCAGCTCATCTATTTTCTGGGTGTCAGAACTGTTCCCTTTCATGGAGCAATCACTCTCCTCTTTCTTATTAGCTGAGCTAGCAGCCATGTTCTCAATCAGCTTAAACGCTCCATCAGTGGTTTGAGTCATGAAGTCTCCATTGCTCGCAGAGTTCAGAGCACCTTGGTATTTCCAGTCCACTCCATCATAGAAAATGTCCAGGAGGTAATCATCATCAAATCCATGGTGAGGACATTCTCTGCGATAGTCATTAAAGCGCTCCCATGTGTCACAGAAAGGCTCATCAGTGAGCTGTCTGAAGGAGGTGATCTTGTTCCTCAATGCAGTTGTTCTCACCTTAGAGTAGAAATGGCCGAGGAACGCTGATCGGACCTGTTCCCATGAAGTGAACGCTGATCGGACCTAAACTGTCGTTTGGATTAGAGTATGAAGACAAACATTAAGTTCAGATTCGATTTGTTCACAATTTGCCCTAACATCTACTTTAACTGGTTAGGGACAAATCGCCCATTCATGATATTTCTAGCAACCTAAAACACTTTTGATGATTAGATTAAACCTAGAATCAGGCACTAAGTAGCTAGTTTAATGCAGGCAGTAAGCGCAATCATGAATAGAGACAATCAAAACATAAATCCTTATTTGTATTTAGCTCATGGATCTAAACACCCTAACACCCTAGACTAAGCAAGGTGACTACTCAGCCATGGAGCAAGAAAACACAGAGACAGAGATATAAAGCAACAAGAAATATGACTGAAATAAAGTAATAGGGTTCAGGGGGTTCTTCTCTAAATCGAGAGAGATGGCCTTCTCCCTTTACAATCCAAAAGCACAAAAGTCTCCAATGGTTTTCTTCTGTCTAGAATAGCGTAGTATGATAAATAGAAACAGAAAATATGATATATCAAAGCCACAGGCGGCTGGGAGAGAAAATATGGATAATTAGGGCAAATCCCGTAATGATTGTAGTTTCCTTAAAAATCTCTGCCGCTGGAACACTCACTCGGAACAGTCACTCGGGTTGCTTCGCTATCTGACTGTTCTGCGTGAAAACCACCAAATTGCATTGTTTTCTGCCTCTTTTGTTCCAGCTGGTCCATCTCCCATCCAATGCAACTCCAGACCTGTAATGATTCCAAAAGGACTAGAAAGACTCGATAAAGACTTGAAAACCAATTTAAAAGCATGTATACAAGATGTATAAAACACCATATATCATATTGTGTGAGACTTATTTTACAATTAAAAACTCGTTTTTACACATAAATTTCAGTTAATATTTGTATTTTATAATCATAGTATATATGTGAATTTTTATCAACTTTCTACTTAGTGCTAGAAAAAACATTCATACCTATAACTTTAAACCCAGCCCAACCTGAATTAAGAATTAGAATAAAAAAATTTGAAAGTTAAATAAGACCAATCCAGTGAATGACAACATCATACACTTTCTTATCTAATAGTTAAATATTTTATTAAATTTATCTGATGCTTAATTATTTTCATAATTATTATTAAATAATTTTAAATTTTTATTTTTGTTTCGATTTTTTTTTTTAAAAAGGGTTCCTTTTCATATATATATATATCAAATACTCTTTTACATTTTCTGTTTAGGATTTTAGGAAAGGAATATTACTATCATATAAAATTTTACAATTATCTTCTGTTTAAAATTTTAGTAAAATAATTTTTTTATCAAATAATTATTTCTAGTTACTATTAAATAAGTTTAAAAAATAATATTTCTACAATTCCTATCTATACTAATTTTAGACGGAGGGAGTAATATTTAGTTTCATGTTCATCATCAAATTTTCTCTTAAAAATATTACCAAATAACTTTTTAAAAATTTACAAATCTCTTTTGTTTATGATATTTAAAAAATATATCAATTATTCTCTTACAGTTTTTAGGGCTTTATAAAAGGAAATTAATATTAAATAATATTTTAAAATTTAATATTTTTTAGGACTTAGAAAAATAAAATTACTATAAAAAAACAATTATTTCCAGTTAATATTAACTATTTTAAAAAGTTGATATTTTCAAAATTCGTATTTTAATATCACTAACATTGTAACAATTTTTCTTTGATAATTAAATAATTTTTAGTATCATGTTTATCAATAAATTTTAAAAGTGAAAATTAATATTAAATAGACTTTTACAATTATCTTTTGTAAGGATTTGTTTTTTTTTTTTTAAAAGAAAAAAATCTTATTTTGTCAAGATTAAAAGAGGAAAAATTATTTCACAAATCTCTTTAATTTACGATTTTAGAAAAAAAAAAGAAGTTATTTTCACATAATGGCAGGTTTTTATTGACACTTTAAAAATTTAATTTTTTATTGGCACATGTAACAATCGTATCGGATAAAATATTTGAAATTATTTTGGTTTATAATTTTTTAACATAAAATTATCTATGAAAAAAGAAAGTTAGTTATTTATAAGAAAAATCATTTTTTAAAATTTTATTTTATTTAGAATTTTAAAAAAGGAAACTTACTTATTTTATAATTATTTTTTATTTAATAGTTTTCATTAAAAAAATTCTTGTATTGGTAGGATACTATTATTCGTCTTTGTTTAAAATTATTAAACAACAAATTTATTTTTAATAAAATTTTCTTTTTAACTGATTTTATATTTTATCTTATACGTACAAACACATATTTTCATATTCACACATACTCATGTACGACAACACATCATAATTGAAAAAAAAATTGTGTTAGCATCATAAAATGTATTAAAATTATAAAAAATGAGTTGTATCAAGAAATTTTTTTTAAAAAAATACCTAGGTAATACTTTTCTCGTAAATAATATTTCGTTTTGTGAAAATAATATGTGGAAGATTAAACCTAAATATAGTTGTAAGATATTTGTAGCTATTTTTTGGTTTATAATTTTTAACATACACTTATCTATAAAAAGGAAAGTTTGTTATTTATAGTAAAATAATAGTAATACTTTTACAATTTTGTTTTGTTTAGGCTTTAAATTACTTATTTTTAGTTAGTTTTAATTTATGATTTTTATTAAATAATTTTCTTATGTTTAGGATTTGTGATTTTTACTTAAAAAAATTTACTGACACATGTCGCGATCATGTTAATTAGCAATTTTGAAAAACCAAGCTTTATATAATAAGATGTATATATATAAACACATGTCACAATATCAGAAGGAAATTTTTTATCAAATAATCTTTTGCAATTATCTTTTGATTAGTGTTTCTAAAAAGAAAAATTACTATTAAATAATATTTATAATTACTTTTTAATAAAATTCATTTTTGTTAATATCTCAGTATATATATTTTTAATTATGAGATTGATTAACACATATCACAATCTTGAAATATATAATTGTCATGTGTCGCGATCAAATTAGTTATCAACTTTGAAAAACCAAGTTTTATATAATAAGATATGCAATTTAAATATTTTTCCAGAGGAAACTTTAGTGACCAAAATAAACATTTGTTAAAGTATAAAATCTCATCTCATATTTTATTAATTTATAATAATTACAAGGATTTATATATTATTATCCTTAGTCTTTAACTTTCAAAATAAAAATCCTCGCATGCATTTTGTTAACAAAATATTAGCATATATTAACTGACGTGGGAGGATTTTGAACGGTTAAACGACCCGGATTTGAAACAGTCCCATTATATTATATTTGTCTAGTTACATAAATATTTAATCAGGTTTTTGATCTCATTTAAATACATAAAAAGATTTATGGATAAACTACATCTCTATTTAATAGATTAGTTTAGGCATTTTCATAGATTTGGTATCCCATGTTAATCTAAAGAAACTATCGTATACTCTATCCGTTTCACAACGATAGATTTCTTAGTATTTCCTTATATATTAAGAAAACATCTTATATATTAAAACATAAATCACAACCTTGATTTATGTGTGATTTTTTTTATAAAAGATATGGACCTAATAGACCTATTCTTAGAAATTCATGTTACATTTAATCTCTAATCTTATCATTTAAATTTTAGGCCTACCAGAAATTTTTATTGGGCTATCAATAATTGGATTTAAACAATAGATGATCTATTGGATTTATAGATAGTATAAATTAAATAGATATTGTAATACTATACCTCCATACGTTAATTATTTAAATATTTATCGATGCTAAAATTTAAAATTATAAAAAAATAAATTTAAATAACAAAAATCATATTATCTAACAATGATTAATATTTACTACCTTAAACCAATGAAATTTTTTTTTAAACTATATAGTTTATTTTTAAAAATTAAATAGAAACTAAATGTTTAATTATTTACTCGATAATATAAATCTGTGAAGCGAAAAGTTTAATTTTTTAAAAAAATTCTAAATTTGTGAAATGTTACAATATTTTTGAATATGACAGTAAAAAAATATTTTACTAATCTTTATATATATAGTTACGATTTTAATAATGAAATAATAATCCAAAATATATATATAGAAAAAGATACAAATACATGTGAAAGTTTGAAACAATCTATTCAATGAAAAAATATACCGTAAACTTAAGATATTTTTAAAAAACTGATAGACACAAATATATTATAATATATACCAATTTAGAATTGAAAACAAAATGTTTATATAAAAATAAATGAAAACAAAAATTCGCGGTTGCGCGGATCGAGATCTAGTACTAAATTATATAGTAAATGTATCATTTTCTATAATTTTTAATTTTCAATAATTTTTAACTAATAGTAATTCAATAAAGTCAATTAATTTTTTTTGAAGATCACAACTTTTTATAAAAAAAATACAAAAAATCTATTTTTGTGATACAATTTTTTTTCTAAAACATCTAAGTTAACGAAACGGAGCCGTGAGTATTATATAAAAATGATGACTCTTATCTACATAGCATGAATCTATTCCACACTAAAACGCAGGAAGTAATCTTAGCCAAACTTATTTCCTATCATATTTTGTAATGATCGATTAAGGATTTACATACTCGGCCATACTGTGGTGACCGATGTACTTGTATAGATTGTATACACTTATTTTTAATTCATGCGAGTGCTATTAATGAGTGGCGCAGAAAATACATAGCCTTTTTGGGATTTAATGTATTTTAAAATATATAAAAACGATTGTTGTTGCAAGTGAATATTTGGCTTTAACAAAAGCATCTAAATTCGGCTTTACAAAAAGAATCGTAATCATTAATTAAGCCACTTGAAAATCAACAAAAGTATGAATAATTAATGATCTCATTAGTGTCTACAACCCTAAGACAGAGGATCCAATTCTCTTGCCCAATGAGAGGCAGATATAATCCAAGAGGGCTAATGATTCATAGCCCATGAATTTTCCTATGTTATATCATGATATTGGTATAGATGACGATTTAAAAAACTGGACAGTGAAAGTTGGATACAATTTCAAGCATTATAAAAAATCCACCATTTATCAGATGCCCTTATATAGGGTGATTTGTTTTTGGCAGATTTTCTTAGGTAGTTTTAGACTGCTTTCTAGGTGAGAATTTGAATTATTAATGTGTATCCTGAACATCCGGTCATATTGAAATAAGTTAAAGTCTGAAAGATGACTTCTAAGCAAGCAGTGTATGTATTTCAAAGAAAAAAAAAAACCAGTGTATAACAAATAGACTAGTCATACCAGACCAAATAAGTATGGTTAGTGTATGAGGGGAGAACCATAATTGTGAAAATATATTCTAGATATTACCTAAATTTTGATTAAGCGAGCATCCAACGATTTAATAAATTAGTGAATCTTCTAAAAGCATATATATAGCAACCGCATAATCATCCTTTTCAATTCCTGTGTCCAACATCGATTCTTTGGTTCCACTCTCGATTTGGTGGTGAATCACTCATATCTATAATGAAGGAGTCGAAGAATCGATTCAATGGAATATGGAAATTTTAAAGAAAGAAAGAGATGGGAAGGAAAGCAACTTGCACTTATTTTGGACTAGTGTAAAGTTTTATATATTGGATATTAAGAAGTATACATATCGTTATTTTATATGTTGTTACTGAGATGTTTAGCACTTTCAATAAAAATGTTTTCATCTCCGATATCAGCTGTTAATTATACATGCAAGTTGTAACATGCTACCGTTTACGTAAAATATATATTCACTAGTATTATTTCCAAATATAAGTTTTTGTGAACCATCGGCGACTCCTAAACAACGCTATTATCGAATTGGAATACAATACAGCTGAAACTATCATGTCCAAACATGTTGAACTGATTACAGTATATCGCTTTTATTTATCATAAAGGTAAACGTCTTTTTCTTTTCCAGCATAAAACCCTAGCTACCCTCGTGTATTATACTGCCTATTAATCCTTAGTTGAAGGCTAACAAATAGTCTTAAACTTCAATCTTTCAATGATTTGAAAGATACTAAAGATATGCCACCGCTCCTAACATTCCAAATTCATTTATCTCTATCACTATGATATTTGATCTAGATATTTTAGCTTTTATATATGATGTGATTACGTAGACGAACTACTAATCACATGAAAAGATATCCAAACACCGACACAATGGATGAATTACCATTTTCTGGACTTATTCAAATATGTTTACAAAACATAAAACGCATTTATCATATAAAACCAAACACAGTATGCTATATTAGCATAATAATTATGCACATAATTATTATTTGTCTTTTGTATATAAACAAGTAGGAAAATGAGATACGTACAAAAATACGGCCAAAACATCATCCTCTTATTTTACTGATGGGATTTCCCCATATATACTCTTATTCTTCGAGTATATTTTAATCAGGGATCCTTCACATTAACGAATTTTTGTTAATGAATATGAATAGTTAATAAGCGATGGAAGATTCATGAACGAAAAAGAGGACGTTGAGGATACGATCTTGAAGTATATATTAATACAATTAAATTCGGTCTAATCCATATATCCATTAAACATTGTATGCTGATAGGTATTAACTTTAGTGCAAACTTTAAATGGTGTTGAGTTCCTATCGGACAAACAATATTCTTCGAGAAAAAAAAACAAGGAGAGGATTATGTCGAAATTATTATTTTTGGTAAAAGAATATGTCGAATTATGATTGTTAAATTTCTGTTTCGTTGGTTTTCTACGTCATTTTAGCATATTTTAAGTTTACTTTTTTGTACCTTTGAATATATTGTTAATAATGTGACAATTCACAAGAACAACAGAAACAACAATGTTGAAGAAAAGTTAAGGGGTTATACGTGACTGAGACCTAACATCTAAGACTGCTTACCACCTGCTGCTTACAATAGGTATGTTGAAAGCTAAATGTGTTACTATCGTAGTGTACAAAAGTTAAATGTGTATTAAATGATACAGTGGAAGGAAAAAAAAATATGATGTAGAGTGTCAAAAATGAGAATGTAAATGTTGAATTTTGAAATTATTGTAGATAATCTAATTAATCGTTTGATATATCAGATGTGAAAAAAATACGAATTCAAAGGTAAGATAAATATTACTTTCTTCTGTTTCACAATATAAGATGTTCTGAAAAAGTTTTGATATTTCAAAATATAAGATGTTTTCATACTTTTAATATATTTTAGCTTTTATGAAAATCGGTCAATCAATTATATTTTACTGCATTATTTATGATTGGTTAACTTAGGTTTAATTTATATTATTTAATAATATTATTTCTTTAAAAATAAATTTCTTAATTTTTGTAAATTCAAGCAAAACATCTTATTTTAAAAAATGAATGGAATATTATTTTTGAGAGATCACAGTTGTTATTTCTTTATTTCTCAGTTACATATTTAAATGTTATTTTGATATTTTCTATATAAAATGAAAATCTAGAATTTCAGCATCCTACACGCAACTACAGCTTCGAACGGAAAAATAATTCAAGCCTTACAATTTTTTCGGGTTATTTCTAAATATATTTTATTTTATATAATGAAAATCAAACATATATTTCACAATTTAGTCCTCGAAAAATAATATCTTATCAAGAAAGCAGCCATTAAACTTGCGTAAAAACATTGAGTTTCACAAATTTACAATAGATTTATGGTGTATTTCCTTGGTTTTTTTCCCGCTTTTCTAGTTGGAATTTTTGATCATGTCGTAATGATGGATCAGCATGTGTAAGAAGAGAAAATCAGTTGCTCATTGATCTACAATCTTATTATAGTGAGTTAAATAGCCTAATATCCAATGATTTACTCACATGTTCGAAATCTGGATCATCTTGATCGAGATGCTAACACATGATCCAACTGATAATTTTCATCAATGATCATTTGATTACTCGGTTTCCTTTCTAGCAAAACTCAACCTTGTCATATGACTTGTATTATGTCGGATCTTATCAGTATATTTTAATGTTCTCATTAAACTCTGACCTAATAGCTACATAACTAGTACTGTACAAAACCAGGAAAGAAAATTTACATTTACATATTCTCTCGGATTACCTCCGATGAGCCAAATTCAATGTTGATGAATATGCTAGTTGAAATATTTCAATAGCTTAATCAAATACTGGAACTAGTTGCATATGGGATAAGATGACATCCGGGTTTTCATAACTGAATAATTGTCCGAGAGGGGAAAATAAAATATAATTGTACGTGATCTTTGCTGGAAAAATAGTACAACAATTCATATTGCATAAACTTGACTAATCAAATTTATAGATATGATATTATTGAATATATAGCCACTAAACCAAAGCCGATAACGAGATACGCTACGTTACTTGAAGCAAACACAAAACGTGCCAAAACCCTAACTTCCGACGCAAACCAAAATTATTAATTATTAAAAGAGACTACCCGTAGTAGTTATTAAAACAAGTACCCGACCCGATACAACAGATAATCGGATCCATCAACCAAAACAAACATTCCTTGGAACAGCCTTGCACTTCAACGGCTTCTTCATCTCCATAGACAGCTTGAGAACCTCAGTGAGATCCACATCACAAGAACCCTTAACCCATTCGAAATTCTGAATCATCTGAGCAACCCAGAGATGAACAGTGGCTAGACCCATTGCTTTGCCAGGGCAAACCCGACGACCTGCCCCGAATGGAGCCAACCTAAGATCTGAACCCATGATGCTTACATCCTCACCTTCAGTAAACCTCTCAGGCTTAAACTCTTCAGGGTCGGTCCAGATTTTGGCGTCATGTGTGATGGACCACATGTTGACCATAGCTATGGTTCCTGCAGGGATAAGGTTGGGACCTACGTTGACATCGTGGATAGCGAGACGAGCCCACGAGAGGAGCGGCCCAGGTGGGTGGAGCCTCAGGGTTTCTTTGACAATAGCTTGAAGGTACGGCAGTTTTGAGATGTCAGAATCAGACAAGGATCTAGTGTTGTTACTTGTAACGGAAGCTATCTCTTTGAAGAGTTTAGCTTGAATGTCTTGATGCAATACCATTCTTGCAAGTACCCACTCTACTAGAATCGCAACTGTATCCGTCCCTCTAAATATCATTTCCTAAACATAAATCAAAAACCCATATTAAAAAAATATAAAAAATTTAGATAACATATACTGTATTAAAAACACATTATTTTTAATAACTTATATCCTAAAAACAAATACTAGTAAAAGAGCTTACCCAAAGAACAGCAATCATGTCAGAATCAGACAACTTTTCATCCTTTTGCAAGCCAAGCAAGACATCAACGAAATCATTTTCCTCTCCATCGAGATTGTTGCTCGCCTTCATCTTGTGCTTCTCAATTATGCTGCCGACAAAAGTGTTGACTTCGGAGACCAAAGCTCTACACCTCTTCCTCACTCCTTGGAAGTCAAACCAACGAAGAACACCAAAGTGATCACTCCAGTTAAATATCCCAAGCAACTCATAACCTTCACTCACCAGCCTCTCCAGAAAACACCCATCACCATTAACCTCATCAAAGTCGTAGCTTTCACCAAAAACAGTCGTCATTACATTATTCAATGAACCAAAGTGAATCACCTTCTTCACGTCAACTTCACCACCAGCTGAAGACATAGCAACACTCTTGATCTTCTTCACGATCTTCATACCGATTCCAACCCTAACACCTACGAAACCCGCGATTCTTCTCGGACTGAAAAGATGCGTTGAAGCGATTCTCCTCAGGTTCCTCCAGTACTCACCATACGGTGCGAACCCCATGGCGCGGTGGAAGAGAAGCTCGTAAGCTGACTCCTTAACCGGCCGGTCAGCAAAAGCAGAGCTGTTTAGAATCTCTTTAGCGGTGTCCGGTTCGCTGGAGATGACAAAACGTGAAAAACCAACGGAGAACGCCATCAAGTGAGAGGCCTTAAAGCGTTGGGCAAGCGCTGCGAGAACGCGGTGAGGGTGGGAGCGTGAGAAGACGGCAAGAGAACCAGATGGACCAGGAATCGAAACCCGAGACTTGGAAGACTTGGTGCAGGCCCATGCGAGGCCACCTGGTGAGAGAATGAAAGCAACTGTGGCTATGAAGAGAGAAAGCCAAGCAAAGGTTTCGAAGGTGACCAGGTTGAGAGAGTCAAAGAACAGAACGTAAGGTTCTGGAGACATCTCAGGCTTGAGTAATGAAAGAAGAGAGAAAGTGTATGTGAGAGAAAGAGAGAGAAAATAGAAGTGTTGAGAGCTATGAAGATATGAAATGGTATGCATGGAAAGAGTGTTTAAATAGACGGTCACTTGGTACATCATTAATATTTTAATTATTTTTAAAAATAATTACTTTACTTTTTATTGGCCTGTTAATGTTGGATTAATTATTTTTTAAAAAGTTTGTACTAGCATTGATTATGTTGTCTTTAGGTCAAAGGCAAGTCATTAACTTTTACTGATGAAACCACGGAATGATGGAGTGATTCTTTGATATTGCTGTAACTTTGTTATTTCCAAAATTGTTTCGAAAATCACCATTTTAAAAACGTACTCCTCCCGTTTCTAATTGTAACTAGTTTTGCTTAAAATCACTAATATTTAAAAAATTGTTATTTAAAAAAAATATTATTTAACCAATCAATTCAACCAATTATTAAAAACCTAATATTATTTCATTGATCACACAATATCCAATAAATGAAAAAGATGCATTGAAATATGTAAACTACTTATATTGTGAAACAAACTTTTTTTTCGCTAAAACTACCTACATTTAGAAACGGAGGGAGTATTAATGTTTAAATAGACGTCCTTTAAACATGTATTATGATAAAATTATACTGTAATGATATCTGCTAACTTTGTGTTAGACAACAAAATAAATTCGTTTGTTAAAATTTTTAGTCCTAATATATGTTGTTTTTTTGAACTTAAAAGAAACTTTAAAAAACTCTAATATATGTTGTTATTATAATGATTTGGGAATGTTTCTAACCAGTACCAATATTTTTTGAAAAATCGTTAGCATGTAGTAAAATGTGATTCATATGGATTGTGTGGGAATTTAAAAGCTAAAGATTTGGTGTGTCATGCAAATAATTTTGCAACAAAGTCAAGATATTTTCTGCCACATACATAGAAAATATTTTTTTTATAAATGTTAGATTTAATTTATCCAAAACTTTTGTACAGTTAATAACTTTGAGATCGAAATGTAAATAATTTGACTAAGCGTCTATATTTTTTTTATTAAACACACGTTCATTTCATAACTTAAAGAATTTATTCTCCAATGAAGTTTAACAATGAAATAGCTGATTTTGCCACTAAATCATCCATCCCATTACTCAACCAAGATACATGCGGAAAGGAAATAACATCAAACAAAGAGCTAAAGTAATAGATGTCAAATAAAATACCGAACAAAGTTGGAACCGAGCCTCTACCCTTCAATAGCTTCACCAGGGAGAGATAATCAGACAAGATCATCCTCTTGATCCAAACCATACGCACATCCCTGCATCTATCTTTATGATCTCCTTGTCTCTTGATAGTAAATAGTCTGTTTCCAACATTTTGTCAATGGTTTTGGGCAAAAGTGTATACGGAAGCTCTTTTTCACCATGCCTACACCTATTTATTTCCCTCCAAAGGCATGAACAGATGCTTGAAAAGTGTATCTCAGCAGGAACATCCTTATACGGTCCTATCTATTATCCAGCAGAAGAGCTACAATCTCCTCCCAATATTCCGTGTATCTAGATTGAAGCAAACATCGCACCAATCTCTGCCAAATCACTCGAATATGAACATGAGTAAAATGATTCCTTGTCTCCACATGTTACTGACAGAGAACACACAGAAAATATTTTTAATACTTCACTCCAATAAACTTTTACAACAGTTTAACGTCAAGGAGTAATATCAACCTCGCATTAATGTTATGGAGAATTCTTAGGACAGAGTTCTTAGCGGAATATAAGAACCCGTCTCTTAACTTTCAACTAAAAAAGTTAAGAGCCGGCTCTTAAATTTCTTATTTAAGAACCAGCTCTTAGATTTTTTAGTTAAAAGTTAAGAGACGAATTCTTATATTCTGCCAAAAACTCTACCCTAAGAACCTCCCATTAATCATGCTCTTAGAGCATCATTAACCTAGAGACCCATTAAGGGTCTCTTAATTAATTTTTAATACTATTTAAGTAGTAAATTTGGTTAAGAGACTTAGTTAAGAACTTTCAATTTTTATGTCCTCCATTGCAAGTCTTTTATTTAAAGGTTCTTAAAAAAAGAATATGATAAAACAACACATCAATGAGAATAAGCTTTGATATATCTTCACAATGCAAGTAATGACACACCATAATCAATAACAAGAACAACAAAGGAAGAACATGTAACATGAAACAGAACATGTGCATACTCACATTGTAAACTGTTGAGTATCAAGAGGATAGTCGGCCTGGAACTCTGCAGACTAAAGCTTGGAACTCTGCGGACAAAAGCTTGTCGACCTGGTAAGATAGTTTGTAAGGAGTTAAAAACTTTGAAGCTTATGGCACAATAAAACAACTTCTATTTAAAACTTTAAAACTGACTACATAAGTCGTAAGTATAGCAATGCATTTTATATAGAGTAGAATGCAATCAATCAGAAAACTTATTTTTAGCAGTAATCCTACAGTTTTTTCATCACGCTTTTAGCAATAAATCACAAAACGAAGATATAGTACAAGAGCTTACCTCATCCATCACAAACATCGTGCAGTCTTTCAAAACACACACTCCCTTTGTGGTAAGATTCAATATTCTTCCAGGAGTTCCAACGAGCAGATGTACAGGTTGATGTAACCGCTTGATATCATCTCTCAGACTGGTACCGCCAGTGGTGACCATAACCTGGATGTTCAAGTATTTGGAAAGCTCCTTGCAAACCTGTGAAGTCTGAAGAGCCAGCTCATGCGTTGGAACTAGAATCATGGCTGTATAAAAAATAAACACAGTCAAGACTGTAACTATATTTGTTCTCAAATATATGAGTTCCTAACAATAAACAAGCATACTAACATTGGTATTTGGATCAATTTTCTCAAGAACTGGAATGCAGAAGGCACCAGTCTGATAACGAGTATCAAGAGGTGGGACCCTCAACGTTGCCTTCCAATCTTGGCCGCCACTGAGAGTAACGGAGCCACTGAATCTATCAGCACAACAGAGATATCAGCTTCACCCTTCTAATCCAATCAATTCATAAAAAGGTCTGAAGATCAAAACACATCGAACTTGAGGTAATTAGCCATTGGTTTAACAAAACACAACAATATCGCAAAACCACATTATTAGAACAAGTTGTTTCATTACAATGATCCTATGATCTACAATCCAAGACCAAGCAGAGACAGATTGAAGCATATCAAATCAATTTTCGGCCAATCAACAATCAATTTAGTCCATAAAAGAACGTACCTGATTTGGGTCACTGTCAGAGTTGCATAGAGGAGGCTGAGTTCCAGGTTCTCTTTCCTGATAACAATCGTTTGTCCAAGAAGAAGAAGGGTGAGAAACTCAATTGCGACGAGTGAGAAGAAGGTGATGACAATGAAGGTCGGGACGGAGGAGGATTGCGCAGAGAGATTGATCAGGACGGAAGAGGCGTTGGGGAGTGATCGGAGTTCGGAAATCGTGAGGCGGAGAGGTAAAGCGTCGAGACGGAGGGTGGAGATGTACATGAGAAGAGAGTACCTCATGTCGAGGTCAAAAAGCATGGTGTCGGAGAGGAGATCGAAGAGGATATGGGAGGTGGTGATGGCTTTTGAGAGATTGATTTTGTTGGAGATTTGACACGTGTACATTAAAAAACGTCCCTTGCTTCCCCTAAATAAGATACATCTTTTGTTTTAATATTTATTTTTGATTTTGTTTTAAATCAAAATTAATCTAAGAGACCCTTTAAAAACTTGGATAATAATGCTCTTAGTATTGTCGGAAAAGAGAAAGGATACTTACTAAAGAAGAGAATAGAAATGAGAATCACAGCCGTCCTTGCCACTCTTATCAAAGCTCTTTTAATGGTACGGATGTATTAGTATTTTATTGGTGCATTTTTGTGATAATATTACTAAAAGAAAATGAAGAAAACTTAACCGAAATGGTAACAAAACTTCTATTTAAAACATTTAAATTTTCAGAATGCCAGAAGTATTCAATGAAAACTTCTAGTATTTTAATAAAATGAGTCTAATTTTACAGAACTGACGCAGTTTTTTTGCTTTTTGTAATCAAAATGTAAAACCTAAATAAATAATTCGAGTTCTACTTTTTGCTTTACACTCATAAATATGAGTAAATACATGTAGTTTAGATCAAAAGGTGGAGTTAATACGTCTGGCATTTAATTCCAAGGCGTGCTCACATGTTCGAGCTTTTACTTCACAATTCGATATTTTAAGAAATAATCAAACGAGTTAAATTATGAGACACGTATATGGAGTCAGATCGGTAGTGGAGTCAATATCAATATCATAATTGTAAAAGAAAATCTTTGCCGTGTGATTTTATCTTTAAAGGCCTCGCGTGGTCCTTGTAATTTTTGTAAAATCACTGTGCTTCTTTAATTTTTTATAAATATTGTACAGTTTACATTGCTAATTTTATTGTTTTACAGGATATAGACTGTAGAGGAAAACTAAATTAACAAATAATTGTACTATGATATGTAAAAAAGGGAAAAAAAAAGAGATTAAAAGGGGAGACAAAAGGCAGTGATGATAAAACGAAAATACAGGAAGCGAAGAAAGCTGACATTTTATACGTAAAAGCTTTGTAATGTGTTATGTAGTCTTGTGTAGCGTAGGCCTGCTTCATTCAGCTACTTCTACTGCTTGATTTACTGTTTCGTATTTTATATAGTATTTGACAGCGAAGTCTACAGTTCCCTTTCACATTTACTATAGTGTCGATAGTAACTTGAAAACATGCACAATAGTGATTTTACAATTCCCTTTTACTGCATGAAGTGTGAACTTTTACTTATGTCGGCTTAGAAAATAGCCACTAGGTTAAAAATTGCTTTAAGATGATTTATCTAAAATCTTTTTACTACAAACATTTTTTTTTGGATAAGATGTCAAGATTGCCATTTTCTGAAATAGTTTACAATGTTGCTAAAAGCAACTTATTACAGAGCATAAAAGAAACACACACAACCCAATACTCTAATAAACATTTTGTTAAAGAACCTTTCAATATTTTTTGGACAACTGCGTGATCTTATAAATATAGGGGAAAGATAATAATACATCCCGAACCTAACGCAAATCCCTGAACCCAAAACGCATGGCCAAGCAAGAGTTCCTCTAGTTATGAATGGAAAGACAAGACAACTGTAGTTTTCCTTCACATGCAGTTTTTCCGGAATACATTCAACATTCACGTTTTTTTGTTTGCAAAAGCAGTTTAAGCGGGAGATCTGCATGCAGTTCAATATTTTTATTTTTTTGTGGAAAAAACGGGAGATCTGCATGAGATCTCAACCGCTAACATTTGGTGGTGTTGATCTGTTTTTTTTTTCTTTTTGATAATAAATAATTTTGTTCCAAATATTTAACTTTAAAATATATTTATATGTACAATGATTAGCTTTATAGTTTATATTAATACTATTTGTGTTGTTTTAAAATTATAAGCAAGACGTTCAATTGCCGACAAAACACAACAATTTTAAATGAAATCTTTACCGAGAACGTGTATTTATTGAGTTGTACAATCAAATAATTTTCATGACTAATCACTATTTCAAATATCTTACATCCACTGGTAGAGAGTTTTCCGGTGGTAAATTTACCCAAAAATTCAATATTAGTGTAACCTACCGGTTCTCTCAAGAAAATCTTAATCACCTAAAAAAAAAATTTAAAAAGTATAAGTATCTTATAAAATATTTACAGGCATTTCAGCCGATCCTATAACATCTAAAATATTTGTTTAGATATCTATGTGTAATTTTTATTGTTTTAATATATGTTGTATAGTTTTGAACTGATTTTGTCATTCATAAGTTATAATAAATTATTTGATCGGTTTGATCTACTTCTTTCTTGTATGATCCGCTTGATCTGCATTTGTGCTGCTTAATCTGTATGCTTAAACAAACATTAAACGTTATTAAACGTTACCAGCCCCATCAAAAACCAACCTTATACAAACATTTAAGAGGTTACTTATTTTCAAAGAAAAACTAGTTCAACTATTGGTCAGCAGCTTATGCAATGCACTCCAGAAACTTTGACCAAAAGAATACATAAATACATAGAAATAGAACTACGACTTTTGAAAACACTGAAGCAGTTTAAGGGAAAAAGGTGCATGTTCTACATTTTTAGTTGAAAAGGACATAACATCAGGAGAATATTTCACTATTGACAACTGTTCATTATGGAACCCAAAATGATTTTACGGTGACGCGTAGGCATAAGTAAGAACAACAAAAATGAAAGGAAATGAAAAGTGAAAGGCCAATCAAGTCCATGTCGGGACAACGAGAGATCTTACAGTTATGACTTCTGGTTCGGTTTGAGCATAACCAAATTGATATAGTTCTTCCCCTGTCATCATCTTGTGGTTCTTCTTGCCCTTGTTTGCCATGTAGTCGAAGATGTACATGGATTACTTTTTGGTTACATAAATAAACACACTCATGCACATATATTTAAATATCACATATATATATTATCATTTTATGGATGTACTACTTTCACAATATATATATAATTATATATACAGAGTCGGACTCATAAGAAGATTTCACTGTAGTCATAATTTTGAATTTTAGATCCGAAAACGCCAAATAATAACAAATAAATAATTTGTTAAAAAAACAAATAAATAATAAAAAGAATAAATAGGGGTGCCTCGGGTTAGTGAGTTTTAAGAGACTTGCGACCAACAGAGTTCAAGCACCTTACGAAAATTAATTTATCATTTTTTTATATTTAACTAGTCTCAGTTGACCATTTTTTTTCTCCACGTGGATCCGCCCCTGTATATATGTTAAAAATTGAAAATGTTAGAAAATTATATTTCAAACAATAATAGTTTTCATGATATATTACGCTGTTATAACGGTGATAATAAAGAACAATACGATAAATGTATAAGATTGCCAAAAGTATAATAATACAATATGAAAAACCAGTTTAAAAATAAATCGTGTTGGTGATATTTTAGCGGGTTGGTGAAAATGAAACTATAGTTTTATTGTCTTTGTAATCTTTTCCCATGCGCTAATATGCTGTTAAATCGTACAATTCAACGCGTTCTTACCAAAAACTATTAAAATATCCTTTGGTATCTAGATGGTGAATGTGAAAGTGAATGGTTTGTGAGTTTGATGGGTGGCTCAACGTATTCAATCAAAACAGTATCCTGACTCCGATTTGTGGACTCTGCGAACAGTAGCCCATCAGATAGTTATTTATTGGGCCGATAATATATAGCAGAGACTCGTGCAGGCACATCAACATTCTAATTTTTGTTTTTCGATCATTTATATAACTTTTCTTTACACAAAGCTTTGCATTCTCTCAATGATTTCACTTGACACATTCGCAAATTCTTTGGTTACTGTAGAATCCACCTTTGCGTTTCGAACATTGGAGTTCTCTTTTACAAAGCATAACTCGATCCTTTTGTCGAGCATCTATCTTACACTTCGGTCCAAAATGGCATTTTTTACAACTAGCACCATTGTTCTGATATTGATCATTTGAGATTGTCGCTCCAGCCTTAATACTACTTGCAAGATCTTGTTCTACATGGTTACATTCACCAATAAATCAAAATTTAGGCCATAATTATAAATTTTAACCGCATTTAAGATTAATAGAAAGTATTTGGTTCTTTAAATGTGAGCAACGTTGTGGCTACAATTTTTTTTTTTTTTTTTTTTTTGGTAACCGCGGGTTTTCGGCGACCGTGGTCAACCGACTATTCCCGCGAGGCCCACGGCACTCCACGTATTTTTGGGATTTAACCCTAGTCCGAGTGGCTAGCGGGACTCGAACTGCGGGTACCGTATTGGGGGTTTTCCCCTCAAGTACCACTAGCCCAATGCCGCTGGTTAAATGTGGCTACAATTTTAACGAGACTATTTTCCATTTCCCATAAAAGTAATGCATAATACCTCTTTTACGTTTTTCAATTGAAAGAAATCAGGTATATAAAAACGTACGGCATTCACGTGTATTATATATCAAACTATATAGGAAATGCAATGTAGATATACTTAGGGAAGAAGGTAAGAAGAACTGAAAAACAATAGCACGAGTTAGAAAGAAACTTTATTCATTTAGATCTCTCAGACGTATGACAACTTCGATCTCAACTTTACGATTGATTAATATCATCAAGTTTTAAGATAATGTAGTTAAGCTAGTAATCATTGCTATTTATAGTGTAGTTTAAAATTTTGGATTAAAATAATTATTAGCAACATTATCTTGAAAATTTTGATTTAATTACCTTACAAATTAACAACTCGAAAAAATATAGGAAAAATCAAATGCAATTGGAAGAAAGATATGTAAAATTATTGTAAAAAGAGAAAAGAGGTTAAACAATATAATAAAACATCAACACATTTGACGTTTTGTGGAGGAAAAACACAATCTGCATTTGACATATGTAAAAAGTTTATAGAAATGAAACATAAATTTCACTCTCTTTTGAATTGATTTGTATTTCTATACTTTTTTGACGTATGTTCGCTTTTATCGTCTTTATAAAAAACCACACTGTCCATTTTTTTTTTTTTTAAATAAACATTAACCAACTGTCCACTTTTAGTTACAAATTTTAAATGTGTGCCTCAATATTTTGAGATCTGAAAAAAAAAATGTTGAGATATTTATAAAAGCAAAGAAATGTATAATATGCAGAGACATTATTTAACTGTAGATGCACATAATGTATTTGAATATAATACTCTCCTTTTTTGTCACTGGTTTTTTTTTTAAACATTTTTTTTGTCACTGAATACAATACTCAAATTAGCGATAAATCATCTTTGTTTTAATCATAGTTTATAAATTAATTACAAATGATCGTGTGTGCCAAAAGCCTCCGTAGCATAGTGGTATTGCGTTCGCTTCGTAAGCAAAAGGCCGCGAGTTCGATCCTCGCCGGGGGCTTATAGAGGTCTTCTACCCATTTTGTAATTAGGCTTCCCCTTTTTTTAACTCGTTTTGATTTTATAAATAACTACATTTTGAATTCTTAGCCACAATTTTCTATTACGTACTCAAAAACATTTCAAGCAATATAGAAAAATAACTGTAGAAAAGGCCTACAAGAATCTCAAATCTCGTCGGAGATTTCTAAAGTAAAACCCTAGAAGAGCCACTTGTATGGTCATCACTCGTGTGTGTCCTTTTCTCACTCTGATCTGAGATTTTGACTCTGTGCTTCTCTTACCATCCTTCCAAGGTATTGACTTTGACTCTCTGCTTCTCTTGGACTCATTTCAATAAATTTAAGTTATGCAATCAACTCTTGATAGTTAAGCTGTAAGACACACTGAGATTTGTGAATTAATGCATGTCGTGTAGATTGGAATGACACCAGAGCAGCTAAATGAAACATTCAAAGGTTTTGGTGCCATTAAGAAAGATGCTATCCAAGTTAGAAGTTACAGGGTGAGTTCTGTTATTAAATGTATCTCTAAGACGTATCCTCATTTATGTGTTATATATGAACATACTCAATTTTTTTATAGTATTTTACAGTTAAAGGGAAACTGTTATCAGGTTTGTGACATTCGATCTGCTGACACTTTTAAACTAGTCCTCCAGGTATGTTTCAAACATCCATGAACTCATCATTTGATTGTAATACTAGATTTTTTTCTTCTGATGTTCTGTTGCACAACTGTAGGCTCAAATCAATAAACATTTTTAAATTACCCCCAAATAATGCAATTTATAAAATCTAAAGTTTTTTTGTTCAAAAAAAAAAAAAAATCTAAAGTTTAAAAACAAAAATGGGCAAAGCCTTTAACCTTATGGGCTTGGATATGGGTAAGTGGATAAGGGGTCTTCTTCACTCGTATCATGTAGTAGTTTCTTCAGTTGCATTATAATGACACAAACCAACAGGTGAATGACACGCGACATTTTTGGTTTATATGGTTAATGTCTAAAGATCTTCTCCTTCAGTCCCCACTTGACTCAATAAAGTGACACACCAAAAGATTCTACAAATCTTCTTTTTCAATTTATAAGATTTCATTCTCCAGCAGCTAACTATCACTGATTCAGTAAACTGAAACTCTCAAGACATTTTTGACTTAATCACCTTATTATGTTATTAATCACTTCTCCATCAAAAGATTAGTCAATAATCAAACTTTTTAGCTTAATACTTTACAATTAGTCTTCTAGTTTACTAAATTATTGATTTCACCTTTTTATAGTAGTTAAATTACTTATAAACAATGGAAGTGTTATTCTCCGTCACTTTTTCACAATCAACTTGCTTCCTCATGGGACCTACAGACCGTCCCACGTGAGTGACGTTGTCGAGTCGCTAGAATTATCAATGTTTCAATTATACTATGTTTTTTTTTTCTAATCATTCCTTCATAATCAAAAAGTTTAAGGCAATTTTGATTAATTTTTTAGCAGACAAAATCTCATTTTTAAATTCTATTATTATCATCGGCAATAAATAATAATCTTGTTTTAAGATATGGAATCAAGTTGAATTTGTGTTAATTAATCTGTAATATTTCTTAAGTTCATTAACTTTATGTTATAGCCATAAAGACAAAAGAGAAGACGGATCTTTTTTAACTGGCGGACACGTGTCGCGACACTGGCGAACTCAGTTGCTTTAAGACACGTTTCTTGAAGCAGCATTATGGAACGCCGACGTAATCCACCGGCCACGTGTCGTTGAGACAGTTCACTCGGCGGCCACTTGCCTCCTCTCAGTCAAGGGGGTTGTCGTCCGTCTCTCTTTCTCATTTTCTCTAATGTCCGAAAGGGTTTTTTTCTTCTAGTCAATTTCAAAATAAAGCTTTTCATCTTCTTCACCGTCTCTGTTAAGTTCTTCATTCCTTCATCATCTGAGAAATAAAACGAAAAAAAAAACTTTATTATTTATTTGCTTTGTGTTGTGTTGTTTTGTAATCTAATGGGGGAAGAAGCAAGGGAATGGAACAGAGGAACAAATCTTTCTCTTGACATGAACAAGTTCCCGAGAGATCTGTTACGAGGCTTCATGTCTGAAAACGTTGACGGAAGAGATGAAACTTCCGACTGCGAAGATGAGACAGCGGTTGAGCTGAATCTTGGTTTGTCCTTAGGAGGTCGGTTCGGAGTAGACAAGGCTCCGAGGAAGCTTAAACGATCTTCTTCTGTTTTGAGCACTATGCCGTTTGAGAGCTCTATCGTAGCTGACAAGGAGGCGGTCGAGCCGGAGAATTACACGGTGGGTTTAGCGAGAACGACGTCGCTGCCGGCGGAGATGGAGGAGGAATGGAGGAAGAGGAAAGAGATGCAGTCGCTTAGGAGAATGGAAGCCAAGAGGAGGAGATGCGAGAAACAGAGCTCCCAAACGGCGTCGTTTGAGTCTGAGAGATGGGTCAACGCTAGTAAAAGCGGGTTTCTACAGAGACATTTGGTTTCTCCTAGACAAGTGTGTGTTGATTCCCATGGAGGAGGAGGTAGCTCGTCGAGCTTGTCGGAGCTGGACAACAAGAATCGTCAACAAGGTAGGTTTTCAAGATTAGTCGTAACATTGCTTTGGTGTTGAGACTTTATGTTTGATGTCTTGTAGGTTCATCAAACAGTTGTGGTGACCAAATAAGCCCCAAGATCGTGACAAGATGTTCATCTAATAACAGCGAAAGCCACGGGAATGAGAACGAGAATGCTAAAGGCAAAGGGACGGCTTCGTCTACCGGTTTGTTCGACATGCCGTGTGTGTTCACCAAAGGTCACGGTCCAAACGGAAGACGTGTCGATGGGATTCTATACAAGTATGGTAAAGGAGAGGAGGTTAGGATCATGTGCATTTGCCATGGTAGTTTCTTGACGCCTGCTGAGTTTGTTAAACACGGTGGTGGTGGTGATGTTGATCGTCCTCTTCGGCATATCGTCGTCAATACTTCTCCTTCAACGTTTTGACATGAAAGGATCTTGTCTTCTTGTTTCATCTTCTAGTTGTCTTATGTTTTTAATTTTCTTCTGCTTGGTTTGGCTTTAAGAATGAATTGCCAAATCTCAAACCTTGATGAAGATCAAGATTCTCATGTGTAAATACTTGAGAACATCAAGAATCATTAAATGATTAAATGATTCTTATTTTGCCAGTAACTATAATTGATGTGAGTTATCACTACAACAGTTTAACAATGGAAACAAATGTAACCAAAGAGTTACAAGATTCTCTTGTTTATGAGGCAAGTGTAGTTGCAGGGCAACTATCAACAGCACAAGCCAAGACGTCTCTATAATCTCTTGATATCTTGAACGAATCATGGACACTTCCGTCACTGCTCTTCTTGTACTCAAACAGAAGATTAGAGTAATCAACCGCTGTTAGTTTAAGGAATCCATAGTCATAATCTCTGACCAGACTCCAGTTCGGTTGGAGATCAGAGAACTCAGCAAGACCAGCTCCTGCACCTCCAGCAACGATATGGATCGTCCCATTGAATGTACCCTTGTAATTGGTTTTCTCATCACTCGTGCATACACTCTAACACACACAAAACAAGCAACATAAAGATTAAAAGGTTCTGTTTTTCTAAAGAATCACCACCGTTCACTATAGGCCTAGACACATTTATCCAAAACCAAAAAACCAAACCATCCAAAACCGAAGAACCAAACCGTACATAACTGTCTGACACCACACATTTATCCAAAACCAAAGAACCAAACCATCCAAAACCGAAGAACCAAACCGTACATAACCGACACCGAACTGAATTTTATAAGTAACTATATGGATTCTATATCTCTGGAAATAAAAAGACCGAACCAAAACCAGTACTAGAACTTTTTAAATAAATATTATATATACTTAAAAAAATTGAGTTATATTTAGTTTCACGTAACGAAATATCCTAAAAATACTATTTATAAACAGAAATATCAGAATTATTCAAATAGTTCAGTATGTTTACCTGGTAAACCGGGCATGTTCTCTCGTAGTTATGTGCATGTCCGTAGATTGCAATGTCTACTTTGTACTTCTGCCATAGCTTCTGTAGACTATCTCTCCCCATTGGTTCTCCAAAAGAGCCTTCTTCCGCGTAGAAAGACGTGGAGGAGTAACCGAGCACGCGATGAGCTAAGAATATCAGCCACGGCTGTGTTTTTCTGTCTACTGATGCTAAGCACTGCTCGATGAACTTGTATTGCTCTGTTCCTTCTCTCCAGTCATGTTCTGTGTCAGCCACACAGAACCTAAACATCCCATAGTCACTTGAGTACCAGAACTTAGCTCTGTTTTGAGCAGGTACATAGAATATTGTCTCAGCTGGTACACCACATTCTCCTCCAGAGTCTAAACCTTGGTAAAACGATCCTGAGTCTGGCCAGTCACGCTCATGGTTTCCACTGTATAGAGTCTATTTTCAGGACTTCATAAACAAGAAAGTAGGCATGCGGATTTTGTCTGAACCAGTCAAACCAAATTTTTTAGCTTTCGGTTCCATAGGGTTTTGAAAAGTGATTCGGTTTTTGGTTCGAATTTCAATTTTTTTAAATAATAACAGAATTTAATCGAAATAACCAAATTTTACAAATAAATATTCGTTTTTAGAAAATTATACCAAATTCTAACTAAAAACCAAAAAAATGGTTTTTCGGAAATAAAATTAAAAACCAATATTAACCAAAAACGAACCGAATTTTTTTTGTTCACTTTGGTGGAATTGTCGCCAAAGAATAAATAGAAACTGAAATACCCGAACCGAAATAACCGAAACCGCATGCCTACAAGAAAGCCAATTAGAAAGTAATGAAAATTGCAAAACCTTGCAATCATGTATGGAACAGTGGAAGCAATAGGCTCAATCTGAGCTGTGAACTGATCCCACTGTGAGAGGTATCCATTAGCATAACAGATATCTCCAATGTGGAACACTGCATCTGTCTTCTTTAGATCTTTAATAAGCTGCTTTGTGGTGTTGAGAGAAGCTCGTTGGAAATCATTATACTCGTTTGTGCCATCAACCTCAGCCTGCAACAAAAGTGGTATTCAGGCTACCATAACAATAAAACAATCTTATATGGTTTTTTAGACCAAAGTACCAAACCTTTCCCATGTCTCCAAAGATTACAACTTGTTGGAGAGAGTTTTGTCCTGGAAATGGAGAGGATTTGAACTGATACACTTTACTCCACACAAATGCATCATTGGACAATCTATGCCCAACTCTATAAGTATACTTGGCATTAGGCCACAGCTCTTTGAGAAAAGCTGTGTGTATGTAACCAGGATCACGCCATCCCACGGTTCTTGCAGGTGCACCGCACATGGTGTTGCGCGCAAAGGTCAATGTTCCAGCGGGTGAGAGTTTACGTTCTCCTTTAACCCCCCACTCGACAACAGGTTCAGCTATCTTGAGTCCATAACCACTAGTCCATGTCACTGTCATCTGTTAAAAGACAAAACTCATTTCAACTTCTTTTAAGTGAACATTGAGCAATCAAAAAGGGTTTTAGAGGATCTTACTTCATCCCATTCTTTGCCTAGCGCTAAGCGAGGGTAAACTGGTGCATTTGGATTCTCAAAGGCTACTTTGTTTGAGACTGCCACAAGCTTGGGCTAACACAATACCAAGTAAAGGGTTAGCTTCAAAAAAACTTTAAAACTAGAGAAAATTGTAAGTGGATGAGTGTTTACATTCAGCAAGCCGCCAGAGAAGAGCGCAAATGAAAAATCTGATCTCTGGTTGATGATTTGAAGCTTTAAGGAACCGGTTCCAGTAGTGTTGTATCTTGGATTACTAAAGTTTGCATATTGAAACTGTAAAGAGATAATGAGATAATGATAAAAAGCAGAAACAATGTTATGAGAGAAGAAGACAAACCTTGATAGGAGCTGAAGAAAGCCTAGGTGGGCTCACCATTTTGTTATCTCCTGGACAAGTGGAAACACTGTAGGAACAACAAAAGTGTTTAAAAACATACAACTCTAGTTCATGAGAAGGAATGTTTTAATATAATAGTATATACTTGAAATCTGCAGGAGAGAACACTCCAATCCAATCTTCATCTGATGGGTGTGGAGAGCTAAACTCCACCAACACCAATTCACTATGTTGACCCTGCCAGATTATTGAAGTTTAGGAATTTTTCATCAAAGAGTATGAAAGGATCTAAATGGTTATTACATTAGATCCAAGAAGTGTTGGAGAGGCTTTGACATGAGCTTTGTCATTGAGATGGAATGTTGTTTCATGGATAGCAATTCCTGATAAAGGTTGGTCTTTATGAGATTCCACTGTTCCTCCACAAAGATATAATACTACTACAAGAGTCACCAGGACTGCAACGGATGGTTGGTGGTTTCTCATGTCTACAAGAGGGAAAGATTCTGAAACTCAAAAAAGAAACACTTAGTGAATTGACAAGAATCGAATTTCAAGTAATTGGATTCGGACAAAGCAGAATGAGGACATTACCAGTGACTTCCGTTTTGTCTTTTAATCAAAAACGAAATCGAAGCAATCGGAGAAAAATGAAAAATGGGAGGAGTTTAAGATTTTGGAGAATATCCAGTATTGAGATTCGCTTATCAAGACTTTACTCGTCAACGGCCAGCTTTCATGACATTAGAGTAGAATTCACACTAGAAATTTAAATTAGATTCGTACTCTTTTGTTTTGACTTTTGGATTTTAACTTGCTTCTATGTCAGGAAACTCTTAGTTTTTTATTGCCGTAAATAGAAGAGTGCGAATCTAATCCCATCTAACAATGTCTTTGCTAAAAACAATGTACTACTGAAAAGATTCTTCTGGTTTAACGTCGGGTCGGATTTTCTTTTTGCCCAAAACCGGGCCCAAACCCAGATAATCTAACCAACGTCACAAACACAACACTATAGGAGACAAGAACTTTAGTGTCAAGTAAAATCGTGTTGACCATTATGTCTAGAGAATGTATTGGTACAACAAGAACTGCAATAAAAACTAAAATTGATTCTAAAGATAACAGTCATGATTAGTCTTTTAATAATATACTAGATTAAGATCCGCGCCTTGCGCGGAATAAACATTATATATATAAATTATTTTATGTATTATATATTCTTACATATTATGAAATAATAAATATATATTAAATAATTAAAAGTCAGTAACTATTACATATATAATTAAATTGGTGCGAACGTATAAATCAATTTTATTAATCCAAACATTTTTTAAAAAATTTGGTAGGATATGTAATTAAATTTAAATGATATTAACATACACAATATATTTTTAATATTAATGTCTATTTTATTTTTTTAAAATGATGCTTTCTACTCATATGTTTTTTTTATCATGTGTATTTTTAATAGCAAAAACTTTAAATTACTGATAACAAAATTTTCATTGTGGGATCAATAATTTTAGTAATTGATAATTTAAAAAAATTTATCAATGTTAGTTCAAAACTTTTATCAAAAAAAATTATTCAAAGTAAATTTTGAAACTAAAATATTTATTTATTCAATATGGTTTATAGTTTAATTTAGAATGATATATATATACATATATATTTTAAATCTTAATGATTAAATAAATTAGACTTTTACTTATATGATTTTGTAATCATTTGTATTTTGTCATAACAAAAATTTTAAACCATGGATCGCAAAATTTGAATGTGAGACTTTTAACAGTTTTAATAATTTATAGTCATTTTTAAAAATTCAAAATATAAAATATACAGAAAAATCTAAATTTTTATAATATGGTTATTGTGTTTTTTTAAAATTATTTTAATAGTTTTAAATTAAACGAAATTGATAGAAGATACATTTGTTTTTATCAGATCTTTATTATTCAAAATCATTAATTGTCATATATACTTTACCCACATTAGGCAATTCCGTAATCTTTATTTAAGGAAATAATAAATGACATTAATAATGAATTTATGGTTAGTTTAATAAAAAGTTTATTATATAATTAGATGGACCAACCTATTTCTCTAACAATTCTAAGAATCATCCTAGTGATGACATGTGGATACAAAAAGAAGTTGTAACGTTTCACAAATAATATATAGGAGATTTATTATCTTCTTGGATACATATATCATACTTGGGCAGTTTGATACAAATTGCTTCAAGTCGGGAACATAATACTCATATATGCTCTACTCATGTTTATTTGTGTCTCTATTTATATTTGTGTCTCTATTTAGGACACTTACACTTTCCGTCTTTCTGATCGCAATAACCATTACCTCTGTTACAACTAGGCATAGTATAGCACTCAAGGTCAGTGTCACATTCCCCTAGATGATTCAGGTCGACTCCATTTGTGCGTTTCTTCGTCTCCACCGCTTGTAATTTAGGACACCTACAAACTCCGTTGTTGCAATATGGTGGAGCTCTGGGAAAACAACGCATGCCAAGGCAGTCAGGGTTTGCGTGACATTGTAATATAGGACACTTACAAACTCCGTTGTTGTCGCAATATCCTTGACCTATTGACAACTAGGTATGTGATAGCACTCAACGTCAATTTTACATTTCCCTAAATGATTCATGTCCGCTCCATTTGCAAGATCTTGTCATGCATATGAATAATGTGTTAGTCCAAACATGGATTGTCAACAAAACAAAATGATTTATAAAGATTAGTTTACACCACTAGTTTTCATGTTTTGGGTCAAATATATCGTTTGAAAAAATTAGTAAAAATAAGTATTAATAATAAAAGTCTCTACTTTTACTACCACTTTTCTTTCATTCGAAAACTATAATTCCCACATGACAAACCTCAAACGCCTCTAGAACAGAGATTTCGATAGCATAAGTTTATGTATATTCATGTATAAACAGATATACGATTGCATATATCATATTGTGTAATGAACAATAAGTAGTATACTTTTTTTTTTGATTTAAAAAAAAAATTAACTTAACATTTACACCAAAAAAAAACAATAAGTGGTATACCTTTTTTTTTGGTGTAATAAGTAGTATAAGTAGTATACTTACGGAAGGCAACACCAAGAAAAAAAAGATAATAAAACAAAGTTAAGGTTCACTTTCTTCATTTCTGGGGTAGAAGTTTTTGTGTTTCTCAATTGTGAAGCTAATTTATTATTCATAGCTAGCTTTTATAATGTATTTTAGATGATGAACATATTCACTAATATATATTGTAATATTAATTTTCTTTTGTAATTCAATGTTATTAGTGTAATTTGATATATTAGAATTCTTTTACTAAATTCATTTTTAAGTAAAGAATATATCATAGTATTAAATTATATTCTAAATGTAACTAATTTATGAGTTAAACATATTTATTTATATAATCAATAAAATAGTAATAAATACAAATGATCAAATTATTAATACTTTTAATAAAATATTAATAATGCAATACATTTTATATAATCAAAAGAAAATAAATACAAAATGTTGGTATTTGATAAATATACATATAAGGAAGAAATCAATAGTCACAGATAATTTTATTAAGATTTCAAAATTTTAAGTTTTTTCTATTACTTGATATTTTCTATTAATTGAAAGTTAATATATTATTTATTGATCTTAAATAGTATCAGATTAAATTGATATTACTATACAATTTTAATGCATACATAATGGATCTTGTTAGATATATAATTTATTTTATAATATCAGAAAAAATCAAAAATAATATTACTAACATATAATTATTTAATGAAAATCTTAAGTTTTAGTTTATTTGATTTAATGAAAATTATTTCTCCATTCAAAATAAAACATTTGTCATCTTGCAAAAGGTTCACAATATCTCCTTTTCTTGCTAACATTTTTTATGTACGGAAACTAATTCCCACATAAACTTTAATACGCTTCTAAAACATAGTATATATTTATTTATATATATATATTAATTGAATATAATAATGGAAAAATTACATGTTTACCACTTTCAAGAAATAAAATAATCATCAACGTAACTGAATAGTCAAACTTGAAATTCCATGAAGAGAGGAAAGCAAGCATTAATATCTGAATAGTATAATGTCAGGAGTAATTATTTCTGTATATTCTAGTTATAAATTCGTGTATTCATATGTACTATTTCATGTATCAAATTAGAAAATGAACGATAAGTTATACTTACCGAAGGCAACACCAAGAAGAAAAGACAATAGGACAAAGTTAAGGAAAACTCTCTTCATTTTTGGGTAGCTTTTTTTTTGTGTTTTTCTATTGTTAAGCTAATCTATTCTTCCTAGCTTTTTATAATGTATTTCAAGTAGTGTTTTTGGTAAGCTTATTAATAATTAGGTTGAAATTTTTGGTCTACCATCGTCAAGGTCAAAATAAAAACGGATGTACAATAACTAAATGCAGTCAATGGACACGAAACTTTCCAACTAAACTGAGTCAATACTTTCATTCACTGACTGCATTTTTATCATTGGGAATGTTCTCAACTTCTCATTAATTAGTTAGTCTAATTGTTGTGAAACTTCTCAATAACCGAGTGCTCCACCAAAAAAAACAGGTTATTGACGGTCGAAAATATGCAAAGTCCATCCAAAATAAAACTTCTGAAAGATTCTTGGAAAACAGTATTAAACTATGGTTGACATATACTTGGTTTACTTACGGAAAATAGTGACAAGAAGAGAAACGAGCAACACATGCTTGAAAGAAACTTGTTTCATTCTCCACGATAACGATTCTTGATCAATTTTACGGTTGTAAGATTTTGAATGTAGTGGAAACTATGAAATGCAAAACCGGGCCTCGTGGTCTGGTGGTAAAGGAACCTCGGCTGAGGTGCCCGCCATCACGAGTTCGAGTCCCGACTACAGCGGATTTAACATGGTTTCCGTTTGGCCTCCAGGACCTTTCTCGCCAGTTTCGGTTGGACGCGGTGGGATAGTCGGATTAAGTGAGAGGTCCGGATACCTGGATTATCAAAAAAAAAAAGTTAACATGGATGGTGGTAATTGTTTGAAACATCTACTTGTTAGCTACGTTAACGGATTCCTCAACCTGTTCATCACTACTGGCCGAGCTATACGTTTACGTAATAAAACAGTTGGAGGGTAACTTGGGTGATAAATGAATGGATCTGAATCTCTTTTAATTTTTTTATAACCCAAAAATCCAAAATTGTAGAAGCAAAAATACAATAATTGTAAACCGATCCTTTGTTATTATATTTTCCTTTTTCATTTCCTTTTCTAATTGACAACCAAAACTGAATTTTGGAAAGGTTGTTTAGATATCAAATCTCACAAAATACAAAAAAAAAAAAAAAATCACAACATTTATAACGGAGAATATGCAATTTTCCTGAAAATACTCGATTACTACAACCGATTTTCATGAATTTTCCAATGGCAATAATAAAAAGAATATTTTACTAAAAGAAATATTCAATACTCCAATAAAGACAAGCCTTTAGTTTCGAAACGATCTTTTGAAGATGGAACCGTAACCGCTTGTTTTGCCACTTTTCTCTCTCACTTTCGATCACTCCGGCCAATATAATCCTCCGGCGACTCAAATCCAATCCACGGTGAGTTCCTCAGAAACCCTTCGAATCTTTTCGTTTCATTTGTAGTCTCAAGTCTTATGATTGATTAGAGAAACTCTTCAACGCCTAGGGTTCGATCAAAGATCTCTCTTTTTTTTTTTTTGTAATGCTGTTTGTTGTTTGTCGATGCTGTTAGGGTTTCGTTTCGTGATGTCTGGGCGAGATAGGATCAGCGAGTTGCCGGAATCATTGTTAACTCAAATACTCTCATACCTTCCGACAGAACAATCGGTGCAGACAAGTGTTTTGTCTAAAAGATGGGAGAATGTGTATCTAAGCGTTCCCGGTCTTGACTTAAACTGCTCTGTTATTCGCGACGAAGTGATCTTAAGCTTCTTAAGCTTCATTGACAAGCTTCTCGAGTTTAGCCCTGAGTCAAGTCTGTTTAAAGTCAAGGTTCAGTGCAGGGGCATGTTGATAGACGGGTTCAGCGACCGGATCGGTACAGTGATTGACCGCGGGACACAGCATCTTGATGTTGTGAGCAGTACAGATTATTACGAGGACTCTTTTGGTCATGCCTTACCTGGTGTAGACTTCATGCCTATGAATCTCTACACGAGCAAGGCATTGGTTTACTTGAAGCTCTCCTCTTCTGGTCTTGGTGATCCTGGTTTTGTTTTCATGCCTTGTCTTAGGTTCTTGCATCTTGAAGAAATTAAATGGCGTGTGCATCTGGAGAAAGTCCTCTCAGGGTGTCCTGTTCTTGAGAAGCTGACTTTGGTGAGGGATTTGGATGATGATGACTATGCACGTACCGATGAAGAATTTATGGTTATGCGTGTGAGGTCTCAGAGCTTGAAGAGGTTTAGTGTGCTGCCGCTTAGGCAGGTAAGGGATTACCATTCCAGAGTGGAATGCACACTTGAGATTGATGCTCCGGGGCTAGAGCATATGAGTCTCGGAGATGATCAGTTTGATAGCATTGTGGTAAAGAACCTGTCTTCTTTGTTGGTGGTTGAGCTTGATATCAAGTTCTTTGTCAAGGTTGGCGTGCTTTTTAATACTTTGGACGTATCAAAGAGCAATGAGATCCGCGAGTTTCTCGATGGGATATCGAGTGTTGGACATATGATCATCTCTGGGATGACAGTGCATGCCTTTGAACATTACTCAAAAGCAGGAATTATCCCCAAGTTCAACAACTTGTCCCGTTTAGAAGCAGTGTTCCATGGCAAGTTATTGCAGTTTCTGCCAGCCTTTCTTGAGTGTTGCCCCAATCTGAAACACCTAATCTTGGTAAAACCATTACTCTTGTCCTTATGTTTTTTTTTTTATGGATGTGTGTTTTTTGAAAACCCAGCTCTTTTTTTTTTGTTTTGTGTTGGTTGCAGAAGGTTGTTCATTCAGAGGAGATGGATGAGGGATTGGAACTCGCAGATGTGCCACAGTGTGTCTCATCGAGTCTTGAGTGTGTTGAGATACAAGAGAAACTTGAATTGGAAGAAGGGAAGATGAAAGCAACCAGTTACTTTCTTGGAAACTCGGCAGTGCTGAAGAAACTCATCCTGAGCCCAACAGCTTATGATCCTCGAAATGTTGCGGAATCAGAAATATGGGAGAAGGTTAATAAACTGACAATACGTTCCACAAGATGTGAAATTGTCATTCGAGCCATGGAGGAGGTCGTTGTCATTTGATGAGTCTTCGTAGTTCTGGTTGGATTCCATTGACCATTGTCAGTATGACTGCGAATCTTTTTTCTTTTCTTCCAACAGTCCCAATCTCAGTTTCTTGGATGTTTTGATAATGATGATCTTGCATTCTCTTAAGTTTGGTTTTATATGTTTTATACTTTTAAATATCAATTTTTTTTTGAGTTTATTCAGCTCGATTTTAATCCTTTTCATCTGAATCATTTATCGATAAAAAAATACTTTATATGAACTATAAAATATAAATTCTTGAAAATGGTATAAATAGTTAAATACTACAAGTTCAACATGCTATTGTAGAGAAAAACAGAAGTACATTAATGTGTTTTTATTAAAAATAACGAAACTAATAATTAGGCCGGATTATTATTTAGTCTAGTAGATATTTATAAATATACAATAAATACACTTTACTTTTGAAACGCTCTTTTGAAGATGGAACCGTAACTGCTTCAAACGTACAAGTACTAAACGATATCGGTACCGTTTCAGACAAAAAGGTTACCACTTTTCTCTCTCACTTTAGATCACTCCCGCCGGTGACGCAAATCCAATCCACGGTGAGTTCTTCAGAAACTTTAGATCACTTTCGTTTCATTTGTAGTCTTTAAGTTTTGTGATTGATTAGAAAAACTCAACGCCTAGGATTCGATCAAGATCTCTTTTTTTTTTAATTATTATACTGTTAGGGTCTTCTTTCGTGATGTCTGGGCGAGATAGGATCAGCGAGTTGCCGGAGTCACTGTTAACTCAAATACTCTCATACCTTCCGACAAATCAATCGGTCCAGACAAGTGTTTTGTCGACAAGATGGAAGAATCTGTATCTAAGTGTTCCTGGTCTTGACTTAAACTGCTCTTTTATTCGTTATGATGCTGACGAAGTGTTCTTAACCTTCATTGACAAGCTTCTCGAGTTTAGCCCTGAGTCAAGTCTGTTTACAGTCAAGGTTAAGTGCAGAGACACAATGATAGATGGGTTCAAGGACCGGATCGGTACAATGATTAACCGGGGGACACAACATCTCGATGTTGAGAGCAGTATCTATTATTTCGAGGACGACAATTCTCTCTATCCTATTGTTGACATGATGCCTATGAATCTCCTCACGAGCAGGACATTGGTTTACTTAAAGCTCTCCTCTTCTGGTCTTATGGATCCTGGTTTTGTTTACATGCCTTGTCTTAAATTCATGCATCTTGAAGAAGTCAAATGGCGTGTGCATCTGGAGAAGCTTCTCTCAGGGTGTCCTGTTCTTGAGGAGCTGACCTTGTTGAGGGATATGGATGATGATTATGCAATTGGGAATGATGAATTTGGGGTTATGCTTGTGAGGTCTCAGAGCTTGAAGAGGTTTAGTGTGCTGCCGCTTAGGCAGGTTGGGGATTACCATTCCAGAGTGGAATGCACGCTTGAGATTGATGCTCCGGGGCTTGAGCATATGAGTCTCGGAGATGATCAGTTTGATAGCATTGTGGTAAAGAACCTGAGTTCTCTGTTGGTGGTTGAGCTCGATATCAAGTTTTTTTGTCAAGGTTGGCGTGCTTTTTAATACATGGAACGTATCAAAGAGCAACGAGATCCGCGAGTTTCTCAATGGGATATTGAGTGTAAGAGATATGATCATCTTTGGGATGACAGTGCATGCCTTTGAACATTACTCAAAAGCAGGAATCATCCCCAAGTTCAACAACTTATCCCGTTTACAAGTAGTGTTCCATGGCAAGTTATTGCAGTTTCTTCCAGCCTTTCTTGAGTGTTGCCCCAATCTCAAACACCTAGTCTTGGTAAAACACTTTTTCTTTATGTTTTATGGATATGTGTATTATTGAAAACTTAGCCTTTTTGTGTTTGAAGAAGATTGTTCATTCAGAGGAGATGGAGGAGGGATTGGAACTCACAGATGTGCCACGGTGTGTCTCATCGACTCTAGAGTGTGTTGAGATACAAGAGAAACTTGAATTGGGGGAAGGGAAGATGAAAGCAACCAGTTACTTTCTTGCAAACTCGGCAGTGCTGAAGAAACTCATCCTGAGTCCCACAGCTTATGATCCTCGAAATGTTGTGGAATCAGAGATATGGGAGAAGGTTAATAAACTCACAAAACGTTCCACAGGATGTGAAATTATCATTCGAGCCATGAAGGAGGAGGTTGTTATCACTTGATGAGTCTTCTTCTTAGTTCTGGTTGGATTCCATTGACCATCGTCAGTATGACTGCGAATCTTCTTCTTTTTTTCTTCCAAAAGTCCCAATCTCAGTTTCTTGGATGTTTTGATAATGATGATATTGCACTCTCTTAAATTTGGTTTTACATGTTTTATACTTTTAAATATCAAATTTTCTCGATTTTAATTCTTTTCATCTGAATCATTTATCGATAAGAAAATACTTTATATGAACTATAAAATATAAATTCCTGAAAATGGTATAAAATAAACATGCTATTGTAGAGAAAAAACAGAGTGAAAGAAAGAAGAAGTCGAGAGAAAATGTGTTTTCTACATTGAGAAGTCTTTTACTCTTTATATTGAGATGGCAATTTTTTTTTTTTTGAGTTTGGTTCTGTCATTCCTGAACGTGGTTAGGTTAATTCACGATTCAGGTATGGCTGCTGCTGCAGCCGGAACATGTCAGCTGAAAAGAATGCTTCATCATAGGAGTCGTCTAGCTACCAGGTAGGAGTGGACATGAATCGAATATTAAGAGTTTTAAAGGATTTTGTGATCTGATCTGTCCGAATAAATTAATTATACAATTCGATTTGATTCACATTTATCCCGAATTTTCTGTGCTCGAATGTCCATAAAAAATATATTTTAATTAGATATATGATTCGATTCGTGTATAAGAAATAAAAATTTAAAAACAACAGAAACAAATAAAATTTTAAAATAATAAAACCTTATTACAATGTTTAAATCACTATTAAAAATAAACATTTATATATTTTTAACACTCTAATAGCTAAAATAATCAATTTAATAAATAAAAATTGTAAAATTACATAAAATATAATAATTATATTATATAAATATATAATTCTTTGAATATATGTATATATACATATACCGGATCAGATCGAATATTCATTCTTAAAAATATTAGTATTTATGATTTATTAAATGCAATTTGTAAACAGATCCCTTGTTATTATATTCCTTTTTCATTTGCTTTTCTAATTAGCCACAAAAATTGATTTTTGGGAAGATTGGTTAGATATAAAATCTCCTAAATATAAAAATTAATGCTGATAATGGAAAATATGCAATTTTCCTGAAAATACTCTACTATTACAATCGATTTCCATGAATTTTACAATGACATTCAACATGAAAATATAACGAATAAAATAAATATTGTTTTTTTTTTGTCAAAAAATTAAAAGAAATATATATAATATATAGACAATAAAGACAGCCTTCATTTTTTAAAACGCTCTCATGGAACCGGAACAATCAGTTCCGTATAAATTCTGAACAATCAGTTCGACAGTTCCGTCTTCAGACAAAGAAAAGTTATCACTTTTCTCTCTCGCTTTCGATCACTCCCGCCGATAGAATCCGCCGGCGACTCAAACCCAATCCACGGTGAGTTCCTCAGAAACCCCCATCGAGTCTTTCTTTTCATTTGTATTGTGATTGATTAGAGAAACTCTTCAACGCCTAGGATTCGATCAAGATCTCTTTTTTATATGTTGTTTTTTGATGCTCTTAAGGTGATGTCTGGGATCGATAGGATTAGCGAATTGCCGGAATCATTGCTTACTCAAATACTCTCTTTCCTTCCGTCAAAACAATCGGTGCAGACAAGTGTTTTGTCAACAAGATGGAAGAATCTGTATCTAAACGTTCCCGGTCTTGACTTAAACTTATCTGCCATTCCTTATGATGCTGATGAAATGCTCTTAAGCTTCTTAAGCTTCATTGACAAGCTTCTCGAGTCTAGCCCTGAGTCAAAGCTGTTTAAAGTCAAGGTTAAGTGCAGAGACACGATGATAGACGGGTTCAGGGATCGGATCGGTATAATGATTGACCGGGGGACGCAGCATCTCGATGTTGAGAGTAGTACCTATGATATAGAGGACGACTCTTTTCACCATCCTTGTGTCGACTTCATGCCTATGAATCTCTACACGAGCAAGACATTGGTTTACTTGAAGCTCACGTCTTCTGGTCTTGATGATCCTGGTTTTGTTTTCATGCCTTGTCTTAAATTCATGCATCTTGAAGAGGTTAAATGGCGTGTGCATCTGGAGAAGCTTCTCTCAGGGTGTCCTGTTCTCGAGGAGCTGGCCTTGTTGAGAGATCTGGATGATGATTATGCAGTTGCCTATGATGAATTTACGGTTATGCGTGTGAGGGCTCAGAGTTTGAAGAGGTTCCGTGTGCTGCCGCTTAGGCAGGTTAGGGATTGCAGGTCGAGAGTGAATTGCACGCTTGAGATTGATGCTCCGGGGCTAAAGCATATGAGTCTCGGAGAGGATCAATTTGATAGCATTGTGGTAAAGAACCTGACTTCTTTGTTGGTGGTTGAGCTTGATATCAAGTTTTTTGTCAAGTTTGGCGTGATCTTTAATCCCTGGAACTTAGCAAAGAGCAATGAGATCCGTGATTTTCTCAATGGGATATCGAGTGTTAGGCATATGATCATCTCTGCCAAAACAGTTAAGGTGCATATTTATATATTCATGGACTTATTTAATACCTTTCACTTCTATATTAAATATATTCGTGTTGCAGGCCCTTGAGTATTACTCACAAGCAGAAATGATTCCCAAGTTCAACAACTTGTCCCGTTTACAAGCAATGTTCCATAGCAATTTATTGCAGTTTTTGCCAGCCTTTCTTGAGTGTTTCCCCAATCTGAAACACCTAGTCTTGGTAAAGCCATTTTTTCTTTATGTTTTATGGATGTGTATTATTGAAAACTTAGCCTTTTTTGTGTTTGAAGAAGGTTGTTCACTCAGAGGAGATGGGGGAGGGATTGGAACTCACAGATGTGCCACGGTGTGTGTCATCGACTCTTGAGTGTGTTGAGATACAAGAAAAACTTGAATTGGAGGAAGGGAAGATGAAAGCAACAAGTTACTTTCTTGGAAATTCAGCAGTGCTAAAGAAACTCATTCTGAGCCCCACAACTTATGATCCTCGAGATGTTCTGGAATCAGAAACATGGGAGAAGGTTAATAAACTCACAAAACGTTCTACAGGATGTGAAATTATCATTCGAGCCATGAAGGAGGTCGTTATCATTTGATGAGTCTTCTTCTTAGTTCTGGTTGGATTCCTTTTGACCATTGGTGCTGATACAAGTTCTTCATGACTTGCGAATCTTGTTTTCCTTTTTTTCTCTTTTGAGAGTCCCATCCCAATCCCAGTTTCTTGGATATCTCTTATATAAATGATGATCTTACATTCTCTTGCGTTTGAATTGGGTTTAATGATTTAGAATTTAGAATTTAGAATTTTTGATAGTTTAAATGGAAAATTGGTTACGGTATTGAATGTCTTTAGATTGTTTACATTTAATTAGTACTAGATTTTGATCCGCGCTTCAAAAGCGCGGGTTTTTTTTCCGATTAAGAATATTGTTTGATATGAATTATTATTTTGGTTTTGATGTTTTGAAGTATATTATTAAGTTATAAAGTGTTATTATATAGAAAAAGTAAAAGAATTTTAGTTTAAAATTATATAATTTATCAAATAGTTTATTTTAGATTTTATATGTGTATTCTTATGTTACAACGTCATCGTTGCATTTTGTGTGTATTTTGTAAGAGTTATATTTGTTGAGTTGATGAGACAAAAAATTTATTTGGTAGATTTTGGGCTAATCTAATAGTATATATATTGTAGAACTTTTAATAGTTTTAGCAGTGTTTTCATACCCGAATCAAACCTACAGTCTCAGAAGTAAATCAGGTGATTCATATAAATCTGGTCTGAATTTTATTAAAATCTTATATATAAAAATCTGATAAAAATCGGTAAAATCATAAAAACTATCATTAACCCGCTATCCAATATTAGTTGAACCGATAAAATCTCATATAAATTGGATGATGTTTTTTCTAAACTCAATTCAAACTTTTGAATCAAGCTTTGAAACACAGGGTTAATACCTTTTCAAAAGAGAAAAATCTTGTTTAACTTAGGTATTCCAAATTTAGTGAAGAGTTTATACCAATCTCAATGTGTTTAGTATATAATATATGATTGAATAACCCGCGGAAACCTGCAAGCTTGAAACTTAAATAATATAAATATTAATTCTGGACCTAATTATATTTGTAAATTTATTTTGTTATTTAAACTGAATTACAGAAGTGGACTTGTATTTAAGCATCTTTTATACTAAACATTATTTGTTGCCCAAAAAAAAATACTAATCATTATTTTGGATTTTAGTAATTGTGCTTCATAAGTAAAAATCAAGTCAACTTATTTTTTTATAAAAAAAAGAGAGAATATGGAGCAATATTTTCTAAATTATTTGTATTTTTTAATTTTCCATAATATAGTTTAAGTGGTTGTATCTGAATTATAGTAAAAACTCAATTAATAAGTTGGCCCGAGGATAATTTTTAACTAACTTCATATGCATTTTTTCAAATTTGTTCAGTACTTATATGTTAATATCGTTTTTTATGAACTGAAAATAATATAATATACTACTAAGTTTGATCGGTTCTATAGTAAAACATGATTTTGTGATAATTATTTATCATAATTCATTAACTCATTTTAAAAAAAATACATGTATTACTTACCAGACTATTTTAATTCAAATGGCATGTACTATTTAATGGTGATATGCACCATACCATTCGTTTTATAGAGATATGAATTTAAGAATTAAAATAAACATTATATAATATATATATGGTCACATACATAATAGATTAGTCTATGGACCCACGAGTTTATATATTATTGCATCAAAAAAAATGTTGGTTAGTAAATCGTATATGGGATATCAATAACTAAATGGAGAAATTTATAATCAAGGGGTGAGATTTATAGAAGGTAATATAGTAGTTACCATAAATATAGGAGTGACACACTTATAATATCTAAAGAAAATCAGAGAAATTTATGAAAATATATTGTTAGGAGAAATTTAATTAGGACCATGAAATTATTAACTCTTAGGAAATAGTCCAAACAACCTTGTATAAGTAGATTTTTTCAGAGTGATTCTTTTTTAATAGAATAGATACCCAAGTCACAAAACACAATACTTTAGTGTTAAAGTAAAATCGTGTGTGACCATTATGTCCAGGGAATGTATTGGTATAACAAGAATTGCAATAAAAGTAAATACTATAAAAATGATTCGAAAGATAACAGTCATGAATAGTCTTTTAATAATATATTTATTTATTTTTGGGATACATATTTTATACTTGGGCAGTTTGATACAAATTGCCCATGTTTAAGTCGGGTACATAAGACTCATATGTGTTCTTGTCATGTTTATTTGTTTCTCTATTTAGGACACTTACACTTTCCGTCTTTCTGATCGCAATATCCTGGACCTCTCTGACAACTACGCATGGTATAACATTCAAGGTCTGAGTCACATTGCCCTTGATGATTCACGCCCGCTCCATTTGTATCCACAACTTGTAATTTAGGACACTTACACTTTCCGTCTTTCTGATCGCAATATCCTGGACCTCTCTGACAACTACGCATGGTGTAACACTTAAGATCTGAGTCACATTGCCCTTGATGATTCACGTCCGCCCCATTTGTATCCACGGATTGTAATTTTGGACACTTGCACTTTCCGTCTTTCTGATCGCAATATCCTGGACCTCTCTGACAACTACGCATGGTATAACACTCAAGGTCTGAATCACATTGCCCTTGATGATTCACGTCGGCTCCATTTGCAAGATCTTGTCATGCATACGAATAATGTGTTAGTCCAAACATGGTTGGTTGTTTTGTCAACAAAACGAAATGATTTATAAAGTTTAGTTTATACCACTAGTTTGCACGTTTTGGGTCAAATCTAGTTTGAGAAGGAAAATGGAACTTAAAAAAATTAGTAAAAATAAGTATTAATAATAAAAGTCTCTCTACTTTCACTACCAACTTTTCTTTCATACGAAAACTATAATTTCCACATGACATAAACCTTACACGCCTCTAGAACATAGATTAGCATAAATTAATAATTATTTATGAAAATTCTAATTATATATTCGTGTATAAACATACATACGATTGCATGTATCATATTGTGAAATGAACGATAAGGAGTATACTTGAACGATAAGGAGTATACTTACGGAAGGTAACACCAATAAGAAAAGACAATAGAACAAAGCTAAGGAACATTTTCTTCATTTTTGGGGTAGACGTTTTTGTGTTCTCAATTGTGAAGCTAATGTTTTCTTCATAGCTAGCTTTTATAATGGAGTTTAGATGATGAAAATACTCACTAAATATCTTACCAATATTATAATAGTATTATATATTGTAATATTAATTTTCTTTTAGTAATTCAATGTTATTAGTGTAATTTGATATATTAGAATATCTCAATGGTATTAAATTATATTCTAAATGTCATTAATTTACGGGTTGAACATATTTATTCATAAATGATCAAACTATTAATTATTATAATAAAATATTAATAATGCAATAACTTTTATACAATCAAAAGAAAATAAATATAATATGTTATGGTATTTGATAAGTATACATATATGGGAGAAATCAATAGTTACAAATATTTTTTTAAAAAAAATCAAAATCTTTAAGATTTTTTCTATTACTTGATACTTTCTATTAATTGAAAGTTAATATACTATTATTTATTAATCTTAAATAGCATCAATTTAAATTGATATTACTATACAATTTTAATTCATCCATAATGGATCTTGTTAGATATATCATTTATTTTATGATTTTTAAAGAATCAAAAATTATATTAATGACATATTATTATTTAATGAAATCTTAAGTTTTAGTTTATTTTATTTAATGAAAATTATTTATCCATTCAAAATAAAACCTTTTTCATCTTGCAAAAGGTTCACGTCAATAATATATACTTTTACTTCTAACATTTTTTTGTACGGAAACTATAATTCTCACATAAACCTTAATACGCCTCTAAAACTTCTTTTTTTCAAAACTGAATGAAATAATTGGAAATAAAAAATCATCAATGTACGTAACAGAATAGCCAAACTTGAAATTCCATGAAGAGAGGAAAATCAAGCATTAATATCTGAATAGTATAATGACAGGAGTAATCATTTATGTATATTCTAATTATATATTCATGTATAAACATATATACGATTGCGTGTATCATATTATGAAATGAATGATAAGTAGTATACTTACGGAAGGCAACACCGAGAAGAAAAGACAATAGAACAATGTTAGGGAACACTTTCTTCATTTTTGGGTAGAAGTTTTTGTGTTTATCAGTTGTGAAGCTAATCAATTCTTCCTAGCTTTTTATAATGTATTTGAAGCAGTGATTTTTGGTAAGGTTATTAATATATAGGTTGAACGTTTTGGTCTACAATCGTTAAGGTCAAAAAAACGGATGTACAATAACTAAATGCGGTCAATGGACACAAAACTTTCCAACTAAACTGAGTCACTACTTTCATTCACTGACTGCATTTAATCATTAATTAGTTAGTCTAATTATTGTCAAACTTCTTAACAACTGAGTGCTCCACTAATAAAAACAGGTTATTGGCGGTTGAGACCATGGAAAGTCCATCGAAATAAAAACTTTAGAAATATTCTTGGAAGACAGTATTAAACTATAGTTGACATATGCTTTTGCTCAAAAGGATGAAACTATAGTTGACATATACTTAGTTTACTTACGGAAGACACTGACAATAAGAGAAATCATCAATACAAGCTTGGAAGAGACTTGCTTCATCTCCAAATTAACGCTTCTTAATTTCTTTGATAAATTTTATAGATATAATATTTTGAATGTAGTGGAAACTACGCTATGCCTCATTGGAATTTATAATGCCTTTTAGATTAACATGGATGGGTGGTAATTGTTGTAACGTCTAGTTTTTAGCTAAGTTGACGGAATCGTCACATTTTTCACCATTATACGTTTACATACTAAAAGCTGCAGGACTCGTGTCATCCGTGAGTCCATGTTGTGTAAAAGTTTCTAAAGGAATCCAAAAAATTCGATTAAAAATGATATATGTAATAAATACTAATGGATTTGGGTAATAGATGAATGGATCTAAATTTCTTTTACTTTTTTTTATAACCAAAAAGTCCAAATTGTAGTGCAAACTGTAGTATAAAATATAAAATACATTTTTTTTGAAATGCATCATGAACATAGAATCTCTGAACCACTTCAAACGTACACAGATACTAAAATATCTGTTTCGTGTAGTGGAGGACGTTTGTAGCTCGTCGACCTCTATCAACGACGTGAATAATCGTCCATTGTAATTGGTTTTCTCATGTACAAAGGGATGTAGCTTGTATAGTGCAGCTTCCTTATTATTAAACTAGCTTAAGAATTGCGGACGATAAATGTTATATTTTTTTTTTTTTTGAATTAAAATGTTAAATGTTATATTGTAAATAATTTTTATATATTATTATTTATTTGTATTCATTTATGTATTATGTATATCTACTCTATTAAAAGAAGAGTACAAATATAAAATATTCTTAAGTTTTCCAACTTATTTACAATCACTACAAGAAAACGTAGCAGTAACAACGGCGGTTTACGACGAAATTATTTCCTCGTAACTTTACATGGGCTTTACAACGCAATTACGACGAGACATTATTTCGTCGTAAACTCCATGGTAATTTACGACGAAAGGATTTCGTCGTAAAGTCAATGTAAGTTTACGACGAAAGTACGTGGAATGCGAAATAGTTGTAAACGTTACATCGACATTACAACGAATCATGTTACCGTTATATAAAGGTGAAAACGTGCATTCAATGTGCTTTAACTTACCTAATTCGTTGTAAAGTCGTTGTAAATGTTCCATGTAAAATCCATGTAAAACTTTTCTTGTAAAATCATTGTTATATTTCTCTATATATATATATGTCATTTCCCACAACTCTCTTCTTCACAACACACAACTCTCTTCCTCTCGAACCTGATGGCGTTTAGACTATGTTCCTCATTCAGCCACCAATTACTATTTCGAAGATGACGATAAGGAACATGAGTCATTCGTCTGTCTGCCAATTCAGTGGAGCGACAAGGAGAAGTGGACGGAAGTGCAGTTGGTTTATACTTGAAAGGAACCTCCAACCATCGTCAAAGGTTCCTCTCAAGTACAAACCAGCTGCACTTCCGTCCACTTTCTCCTTGTCATTCCACTGAATTGGCAGATAGACGAACGACACAGGTTCCTTATCGTCGTCTTAGAAATAGCAACTGGTGGCTTAACAACGCAATTACGACGAAACCAACGAAACCAAATTTCGTCGTAAACGCCATGTAATATTACGACGCAAGTACGTCGAAAAGTAAACTTTACATCGACATTACAACGAATCATGTTACCGTTATATTTAGGTGAAAACGTGTATTCAATGTGCTTTAACTTACCTAATTTCGTCGTAAATTCGTTGTAAATAATATGTTAAACCATGTAAAATCCATGTAAAATATTCCTTGTAAAATCGTTGTTATTTTTCAACTACCCAACTCGAAAATTTCTCTATATATATGTCATTTCCCACAACTCTCTTCCTCACAACACACAAACGGGAGAAAAAAAATCAGAAAGAAAATCAGAAAAAAAAATTGAAAAAAAAATCTAAGAAAAAATGGCCGGTGGCGGTAGTATTTACGAGTTACGGAGTTGGATGTATTTGCACAAAGATTCTGACGGGAGGGTGACAAACGCATTTCTGAGCGGGCTAGAGACATTCATGCACCAGGCGGGCTGTACACCGATCACACAGGAAAGCGGTAAGATGTTCTGCCCCTGTCGGAAATGCAAGAATTCAAAATTTGCACGTAGTGAAACTGTATGGAAGCATTTAGTAAACAGAGGATTTACACCACAATACTACATTTGGTATCAACATGGAGAGGGTTATGGGGGAAATGAAGCTAGTAGTAGTAATAATAATTTTGAGGATGTCATCATAGTGAAGAACCGAATCATTTGCATAATGGATATAATTATCATCAAGATCATGAGCAGATGGTAGATCATGATAGGGTTCAAGATATGATTAGTGATGCAAATTACACCTCGTGGACGCATTGTCGCTGAGAAGAACCGCCCTTGCAAGAAGAAGGGCGCTATCAATGAAGTTGAGGTACCAGAACAACCAACTGATGAAATCCTTTTGATCGACCGCAAAACTTTCAATATGAAGATATTCCTCGAAGATGCGACAGATAAGCACGTGAAGACCTGTTCGAGAGAAGCGACGATGATGATTGTAATGATAGTGATGAGAACGAAAACGATTTAGAGTGATGTAATATTGATGAGAACGAAAACGATTTAGAGTGATGTAATATATGTCTCTGATGTTGTATTTCTCTATTGTAACGTATGTTTAAAGAAATATGTTTTTTTACCATCCTAATGTATGTGTAACAAATGTTGTTTTATATATAATATGTATTTGTGTTAATTTAAAAACTTATTTGGAGTTTAGGGTTTTTAGAGTTTAAGTTGGAGAAGAGCACAAAGTAGTAGAGAAGAAGAGATATGATGTTAGATGATATGTGACTTTGGGGTTTAGGGATTTCATTCTCGGTTTTAGGGTTAAGCGTTGTAAAATCGTCGTAAACCGATTTTTCGACGTAATTTTCGTCGTAAATGGAAAAACGCGGGCCTGGTAACTTCGTCGTAAACGTGGCCTTGTAAATTCGTCGTAAACCAATGTTTCGACGTAATTTCGTCGTAAATCGAAAACACGGGCCTGGTAACTTCGTCGTAAATGGAAAAACACGGGCCTGGTAACTTCGTCGTAATGTTACGAGGAAGTTACACGAGGAAACCGTTTTTATATATATGGGAGAAGTCGAAGATACGAGCACTGCTCGTATCTTCCTCCCTAACTCCTCTCCCCCTCTAAGGTAACTTTCTCTCTCTATCCTTTTTTTTTTTTTTTTATAGTTTAGGTTGTTAGTTTAGGTGATTAGTTTAGGGAATTAGTTTAGGTGATTAGTTAACCGGAATTAGTTTAGATGATTAGTTTAGAAAATTATTTTAACCAATTCGTTTAGGATATATATTAATTTAATTTTTTTAAATTTTCTAGATGGCTCCTAGACCGAGACCAGCAGCTCCTGCACCTACGTATGCAGATTTGTTTGGCGATGGATCTTCCTCTAGCGGTCCATCGTCTTCTTCCGGGACAGTTCCAGACTCTCACACATCTCGGAGAGTTTCCTTCGACCCCCTCCTCCTCTTCCATCTCAGATGCCTCCCCCACGAGCTCCACCTGTCGCCCCGGATCAGCCTGCCCCACCAGCTGCAGTTCATCCCGATTTGCGGGTGCCAGCTCATGCACCATTCGCAAGATACACCGTCGAGGATTTGCTTGCCCAGCCCGGACGAGAGGGTTTACACGTTCTGGACCCCGATAGACCCCCGGGTACTTATTGGTAAGTACATAAAATTATTAATTTAAAATTTAAAATCTTTGACAATTTTTTAACAAATTGTTATATTTGCAGGTTTGGGGCTAACAACCGTGTTAGCCGGAGCGTTTCAGAGACGATGAAGGGATATTATGATATGACGGCCTTTATCCCAACTGGACCATGACTCCCGATCACGTCAAGACGACGTGGTTTAAATGTTTTGCGGTAATGATATTTACAATTATTAATATTTATATTGTTAATTAAATAATTATTTTTTTTTTCTAATCTTTTAAATGTTTGTTTTTTCAGCAAAGGTGGAACTGGTCCGTAGGAATCACCGAGAGGGTGAAGAGCGAATTTATGCAAAGGCGAAAACTCGTCTTTGCAACACCGTCTCCGATTGGAAGGACAAGTGGGAGATTTACGGCTATGAGGGGAAGCCGAGCGGGGTCACAAAGGAAGCATGGGATGGCTCATCACCTATTGGAACGAACCCAGCTCCATCCGCAAAGCCAACTCCTGCTCCGCTTCCCGAAGAACGAGGGATAAAGATGGGCCATTTGCCCATGGTTCATAGATCCGGCCAAAACCCCATGCCGGAATTCGTCTCGAAGCTGTACGTTTTATTTAAATTTATAATTTTCATCATATTTTAAACTTGTATTTATTAATTATATTTAATTTATTTATTATTGTTGTTATTAGTTGGGAAGGCGGGAGTTTTTGCCATCTCTCTCGACTTATTCAAGATGACTCACGCCTCACCAGATGGGGTTTGTGTGGATCCTGCATCCGAGAACTCTTCAACGCTGTGGGCGTCTCGGGTTGAAGAGCAAGAGACGCAACTTACCCAACAGTCGCAGATGGATTACCCGTCAAGTTGTCAACCGTAGAGGTCGACCGGATCTTCGAGGAGGTAAAATTTAATAATTTTAATTTTTTTTTCTTTATTTTATTATTAACTCTAAATACGGTTTTAATATATATACATATAGGTGGCTCCTAGAAAAAGGGAGGGACGGTTGGAATAGGTTCCGTTAACGAAGTTTCAAGGGCGACTGCGTCATACTATTCGAGACGGACCACCAGGACAACGACCGAATGCAGGCTCGCATGATACCCAGCAGCAGCGTTTGGACTCTCTCGAGGGTTTTGCTGGATGTGATGGCGGTGGGAAATTCCAACTTTGCAGAGAGCTTTGGCGGAGAGACGAGCAGCTCTCGGGATGAGCCAGCCGGATCCCGAAGCATGAACGTCTACA